>NC_053041.3:616596529-617337641 GCF_002575655.3 Aegilops tauschii subsp. strangulata
GCTTGGAGCGTCTTGTATGTTTTGATTCTTTATTTGTTAGTTTTCCACAATCATCCTTGCTGTACACACCTTTTGAGAGAGACACACATGATTCGGAATTTGTTAGAGCTTTGGCTTCACTTATATTTTTTGAGCTATATAGTTTTGCTCTAGTGCTTCACTTATATCTTTTAGAGCACGGCGGTGGTTATATTTTGTAGAAATTATTGAACTCTCATGCTTCACTTATATTATTTTGAGAGTCTTAAACAGCATGGTAATTTGCTTTAATTGTGAAATTAATATTCTATATTGAGTCCGTTAAATATCAAGAGAAGTTAGATACTTGATAAGTGTTTTGAGATATAAAGGTGGTAATATTAGAGTGTGCTAGTTGAGTAATTGTGAAATTGAGAAATACTTGTGTTAAAGTTGGCAAGTCCCGTAGCATGCACGTATGGTAAAAGTTGTGTAACAATTTTGACACATAGGTGTTCTTTTATTGCTTTCCTTATGAGTGGCGGTCGGGGACGAGCGATGGTCTTTTCCTACCAATCTATCCCTCTAGGGGCATGCGTAGTAGTACTTTCCTTCGAGGGCTAATAAACTTTTGCAATAAGTATATGAGTTCTTTAGACTAATGTGAGTCCATGGATTATACGCACTCTCAACCTTCCACAATTTTCTAGCCTATACGGTACCGCGCATTGCCCTTTCTCACATTGAGAGTTGGTGCAAACTTCGCCGGTGCATCCAAACCCCGTGATACGATACGCTCTATCACACATAAACCTCCTTATATCTTCCTCAAAACAGCCACCATACCTACCTATTATGGCATTTCCATAGCCATTCCGAGATATATTGCCATGCAACTTTCCACCGTTCCGTTTATCATGACACGTTTCATCATTGTCATATTTCTTTGCATGATCATGTAGTTGACATCGTATTTTGTGGCAAAGCCACTATTCATAATTTTTTCATACATGCCACTCTTGATTCATCGCATATCCCGGTACACCGCCGGAGGCATTCACATAGAGTCATATCTTGTTCTAAGTATTGAGTTGTAATTGTTGAGTTGTAAGTAATAAAAGTGTGATGATCATCATTATTGGAGAATTGTCCCATGTGAGGAAAGGATGATGGAGACTATGATTCCCCCACAAGTCGGGATGAGATTCCAGACTAATAAAAAGAGGCCAAAAAAAAGAGAAGGCCCAAACAAAAAAATGAGAGAAAAAGAGAGAAGGGACAATGCTACTATCCTTTTCCACACTTGTGCTTCAAAGTAGCACCATGATTTTTATGATAGAGAGTCTCCTATATTGTCACTTTCATATACTAGTGGGAATTTTTCATTATAGAATTTGGCTTGTATATTCCAATGATGGGCTTCCTCAAAATGCCCTAGGTCTTCGTGAGCAAGCAAGTAGGATGCACACCCACTTAGTTTCTTTTGTTGATCTTTCACATATTTATAGCTCTAGTGCATCCGTTGCATGGTAATCCCTACTCCTCTCATTGACATCAATTGATGGGCATCTCCATAGCCTATTGATTAGCCGCGTCAATGTGAGACCTTCTACCTTTTTTGTCTTCTCTCATAACCCCCATCATTATACTTTACTCCACCCATAGTGCTATATTCATGGCTTGCGCTCATGTATTGTGTAAGAGTTGAAAAGGCTGAAGCGCGTTAAAAGTATGAACCAATTGCTCGGCTTGTCATCGGGGTTATGCATGATGAGAACGTTTGTGTGACAATATTGAAACATAGCCTAACTATATGATTTTGTAGGGATAAGCTTTCTTTGGCTATGTTATTTTGATAAGACATAATTGCTTGGTTAGCATGTTTGAAGTATTATTGTTTTTATGTCAACATTAAACTTTTATCTTGAATCTTTCGGATCTGAACATTCATACCACAATTAAGAGAATTACATTGAAAATTATGCCAAGTAGCATTCCACATCAAAAATTCTGTTTTTATCATTTACCTACTCGAGGACGAGTAGGAATTAAGCTTGGGGATGCTTGATACGTCTCCAACGTATCTATAATTTTTTATTGTTCCATGCTATATTATATTCTGTTTTGGATGTTTAATGGGCTTATTTATCCACTTTTATATTATTTTTGGGACTAACCTATTAACCGGAGGCCCAACCCAAATTGCTACTTTTTTTTGCCTATTTCAGTGTTTCGCAGAAAAAGAATATCAAACGGAGTCCAAACGGAATGAAACCTTCGGGAACGTGATTTTCGGAACAAACGTGATCCAGAGGACTTGGAGTCCACGTCAAGCAATCAACGAGGAGGGCACGAAGCAGGGGGCGCGCCTACCCCCCCCCCCCAGGCGCGCCCTCCACCCTTGTGGGGCCCACGTTGCACCACCGACATACTTCTTCCTCCTATATGTACCTGCGTACCCCCAAACCATCAGAGGCATCCACGAAAACCTAATTCCACCGCCACAACCTTTTGTACCCGTGAGATCCCATCTTGGAGCCTTTTCCGGCATCCTGCCGGAGGGGGCATTGATCACGGAGGGCTTCTACATCAACACCATAGCCTCTCCGATGATGTGTGAGTAGTTTACCTCAGACCTTCGGGTCCATAGTTATTAGCTAGATGGCTTCTTATCTCTCTTTGGATCTCAATACAAAGTTCTCCACGATTCTCATGGAGATCTATTCGATGTAATCTTTTTTTGCGGTGTGTTTGTCGGGACCGATGAATTGTGGGTTTATGATCAAGTTTATCTATGAACAATATTTGAATCTCCTCCGAATTCTTTTATGTATGACTAGCAAAGGGCCCGTGCATTGCAACGGGTGCAAAATAAATAAAATTTAAATTAGAAATAGTTAGCTTCTCCCTCCACTGTCACATAAAGTGATTCATCAATGTGCCGCTTGGGTTTTGATTGGGACACCCCTCCTTTATTCTCCTGCCTGAATGCTCCCGAATTTCCTCAAACGATGGTTCAGCCACTTCGGTCGTGACTGGGAACCTTGGCGGCACAGATTATACATTGCCTAGCCTCTTTTGGCGTCGCCTCCGACTCAATTCGTCTTGTCATAAGAAGTGGTAGAAAAGAAATAAAATATGCTTACGTTGCACCGGATTCTTAAGTATTCCCTCTGTAAAGAAATATAAAAGTGTTTCGATTACTACTTTAGTTATCTAAATGCTCTTATTTTCCTTATGGAGGGAGTAACTCTCAGATGTCTGAGCAAAATGGGCTCTCTAACTCTACAAGCATGGCAGGAAGTTAAGTGCTAAAGCTCCACACTGCAGCTTGAACAGAATACTAATTAAAACCACTCTAAGCTAGATTTGTTGTCATATCATATGTGCACTTGCAAAACTATGAAATTTATCAAAGAAATAAAATATACAACATGCAAACGGACTTGCATTATTATCAGATGTCATGCAGTGGCAGTGTGCACATATACATACATTGCTAGGTGTATCATCGAACTCAAAAATTATGTCCTTATCACAATCAAAAATTATTTTCTTGAAGAAAATAAAATTAGGTATGTGTGTTATATACACGTACAAATATGCTTACGAGCTGCCTCAAGTGTTAGCCACAAACCGGTGGCCTTCGTTCGCATCATAGCCGTGCATCCGTTCCAAAAAATGGTTGCACGTGTGCAGCCGCTCCCGGCCACCATCCATGCACGGATGAACCGTGCGTGCAGCCTGAACGCACGCTGCTTTGGCTCCATGGACAGCCGTGCTCGGCCGCACCAGTACTTGTTTTGCTGATTGTGTTGGAATCCTCTCTGCGTTTCATTTTAAGCTAGTAATAAAGTTCACCATTTGTCAAGATACGGTAAACAAGGACAAAAGCAAACAACCCTGGTGGCCTCGCGGCCTGATTCCGCTTCCCACTGCGTTGCTACCGATGGTGTGCCGAGCCCCAGTGCCGCATGATGTGCTTTGCCTGTTGGAACCTACTCAATTAGCCTTCTTCCAGTCTCATTTTTGACAAATAAAGAGTAATAATTACCATCTCTAACTGACCTCTAGCAGATTCTGAAAAAACGCATCACTTACAATATGTGGCACACTCCAATTTAAAGTAGAAGAGATCACACGTGTTCCACAACAACCAACCATGGTCAGATCAGGTGGCTTGTAATTTCGTTCTCTCTCATAGTCTCTCTCCCAAAATTAATTAGTTGAACTTACTCCAGCATTACCACTATGATTTTGGGGCTGCTGATCTTAACAGTAATTGTGTGGTACACCTGAAGCATAGCAGATTGAAGCAAACATCTCCAGGCCATGCAAACATCAACCGATTACAACTCATGTATATAGGAATCTCGCATGTCATGTATGTAGGTTGAATAGGGTGATTGCACCGTACCTTACCAGGAATAACTAAGGTGGGATGAGGTGTTCATGTATTACTGTAATGGGCACGCGGTCACCGTCGCTATCACCCGGTGTTGCATCCTTCCGATGTGGTGGTCGCCTCCACTTTGCAAAGCAATGGATGTGGAGAGGATGGGATAACAGCAGGGGATGGGAGTAGCAGCGCAACGAAGCTGATTACTCTTTAGCTCATGTCGTGCCCAGAGCCCAAGACCTGGCGGCCAAGCTCTTCTCCTCGCGTTCGCGTTCCCAGTTGAGGCCGTCCCCTGAGCCAATTCCAGCGAGCCGAGGTTCGTGGAGGAAGGAGTGCAGGAGATGCTGAAGAAAGGCCGGCAGGTCAGCCACGGCTCCTTCTCCTCGTCTGTGGCGGCAACGTTTGCCCTTCTAGTCTCGTCCCTGGTCTTCCATGCTGGTCTTGTGAAGCGGCTTTGTCAGCGTGGCGGCGAAGGAGAGACGGATCAGGATCAGCGCAGAAGGAGGGGGGCAGGCAAAAGCAGCGCTAGCGCTAGGTTATGTGCAGGGGACGGGACATGCCAAACTAAGGCCAATGCAGCGAGCACTTGTACACACGTAGCTAAATAGGATTGAGATTCCTATTTCCGTAACAAACGTGCTCAAGTCTACCTCTTAGCGGCTTTGTCAGAGATTCTAGAAAGAAAATACGACTAACTAAGGCCAATGCAGCGAGCACTTGTACACACGTAGCTAAATAGGATTGAGATTCCTATTTCCATAACAAACGTGCTCAAGTCTACCTCTTAGCGGCTTTGTCAGAGATTCTAGAAAGAAAATACGACTTTGGCAGATGGAGTAACAAACGTGTTTACCTTTACCTCCTAGCGGCCTTGGCAGTCAGACATCGGATAGACGAATCGACACACGAATAGGTAGATAGAATCTTTAAATCTCAGCCGTCAATTTTTATGATTATAACATAAAATTAACGGAGATAAAGGAATGGCATATGGAGAACTATGAAAGCCTCCGTCTTTTAATATTAGGTAAAGATTGGTTATCTTTGCAAGTCTCTTCGAATTATCAGTTTGGTTTGGCCTACTAGATTGATCTTTCTTGCAATGGGAGAAGTGCTTAGCTTTGGGTTCAATCTTGCGGTGTCCTTTCCCAGTGACAGCAGGGGCAGCAAGGCACGTATTGTATTGTTGCCATCGAGGATAACAAGATGGAGTTTATATCTTATTGCATGAATTTATCCCTCTACATCATGTCATCTTGCTTAAAGCGTTACTCCATTCTTATGAACTTAATACTCTAGATGCATGCTGGATAGCCGTCGATATGTGGAGTAATAGTAGTAGATGCAGGCAGGAGTCGGTCTACTTGTCGCGGACATGATGCCTATATACATGATCATACCTAGATATTCTCATAACTATGCTCAATTCTATCAATTGCACGACAGTAATCTGTACACCCACTGTAATACTTATGCTCTTGAGAGAAGCCACTAGTGAAACCTATGGCCCCCGGGTCTATTCTCCATCATATTAATCTTCCAACACTTAGCTATTTCTATTGCCTTTTATTTTACTTTGCATCTTTATTTCTCTTTATCATAAAAATACCAAAAATATTATCTTATCATATCTATCAGATCTCACTCTCGTAAGTGACCGTGAAGGGATTGACAACCCCTTTATCGCGTTGGTTGCGAGGTTCTTATTTGTTTTGTGTAGGTGCGTGGGACTCGAGCGTAGCCTCCTACTGGATTGATACCTTGGTTCTCAAAACTGAGGGAAATACTTACGCTACTTTGCTGCATCACCCTTTCCTCTTCAAGGGAAAAACCAACGTAGTGCTCAAGAGGTAGCACCCACTTCCTATGCATAGGGATTTTGTGAACAAACAACTTATGGGAACAAGAATCAAGTAGCATAGGAAGGCAAAACAAGCATAACTTCAAAACTTTAAGGACATAAAGAGGAAACTTGATATTATTTAAATTCCTACGAGCATATGTTCCTCCCTCATAATAATTTTCAGTAGCATCATGAATGAATTCAACAATATAACCATCACATAAAGCATTCTTTTCATGATCTACAAGCGTAGAAAATTTACTACTCTCCACATAAGCAAAATTCTTCTCATTCGGAATAGTGGGAGTATCATAAGAAACTCGAATACTATAAATTGTTTCCACTTTAAAAGAGTAATGTTTAGAAAAAGGGTAATAATAATCATGACAAGTTTTAATATAATCATCACTACTTTTTATAGCATAAGTGTCATCACAATAATCATCATAAGTAGCAACTTTGTTGTCATCATAATCAATTGAAACCTCTTCCGAAATAGTGGATTCATCACTAAATAAAGTCATGACCTCTCCAAATCCACTTTCACAAATATTATAAGATTCAACACCCTCCAAAATAGTGGGATCATTACTTCCTAAAGTTGACACTCTTCCAAACCCACTTTCATCAATATAACTATCATAAATAGGAGGCATGCTATCATCATAATAAATTTGCATATCAAAACTTGAGAAGTTAAACATATCATCTTCATAAAACATAGCATCCCCAAGCTTGGGACAATCATTAATTGCAGCAAATAAATTCTCAAACTTGTCTTTCTCATCAAACATGGCATCCCCAAGCTTGGGCCTTTTCATATCATAAGCATATTCACTCTCATCATTAATAGTATGGATAGCACCAATAGTATAGCAATTATCATCATCACAATGAGTAATAGGAGCAACATCATTTGGGAGGGATACCTTTTTACCTTTGCTTCTCCGTCTTTTCTTTTTCTTCTTCACATCATGTGTGGGTTTAATCCTCTTTTTGGAGCTCCTTATTAATAAGATTGGTTGAATAGAAAGCTCCTCTTCGTCACCTGATTCGTCATAAGAAAGAATAGGAGGATATTGGGAAATCTCTTCCCTTTCATTAGTATTCTCTTCATCTTCTATTTGTTTTCTTGTCTTTATGTAATTAGCAATATAAGGATTTTCAATGCAATTCACCGCACAATACATATAAATTTCCTCTAGATCAAAATCAAGAACTTTATCAAGGACAAATTCTGGCATATCCTTAGTTATACGTTTCATTTCTTCATAACCCATAAGCAAACTAAGTTCATTATCATGCGCAAGGGAAATCAATTCATCACAATTTTTGGACACGATACGATTATGAAACAATTTGCATTGGATATTTAAATGACCACGTTCATTGCAAAGTTCACAAGGATGACTAAGAAAATTTAAATTTTCAGCACAAACATCTAGCCTTTCTTGCAACAATTTGGTTTCTAAATACTTATGCCTCTTGCAAAATCTATCTTCCCTATTAGGTGTGTACTTGCAAACTCTATGCACTCCACAAAAAATGATATGCTTATAAGAGACATTTTCATCATGACTAGTGCAATCATCATTAGTACTATGGATATTCAAAGAGTTCACACTAACAACATTGCAATCATGCTCATCATTCAAAGATTTAGTGCCAAACATTTTAATGCATTCTTCTTCTAGCATTTTGGCACAATTATCAGAATCCTTATTTTCACGAAGGACATTAAAAAGATGAAGCATATGAGGCACCCTCAATTTCATTTTTTTAGTTTTCTTTTATAAACTAAACTAGTGATAAAACAAGAAACTAAAAGATTCGATTGCAAGATCTAAAGATATACCTTCAAGCACTCACCTCCCTGGCAACGGCGCCAGAAATTGCTTGATGTCTACTACACAACCTTCTTCTTGTAGACGTTGTTGGGCCTCCAAGTGCAGAGGTTTCTAGGACAGTAGAAAATTTCCCTCAAGTGGATGATCTAAGGTTTATCAATCCGTGGGAGGCGTAGGTATGTTACTTGCCCGAGATTCGATCGCTGGTATCTTCATACCTAGTTCAATCTCGTTACGGGCAAGTCTCTTTACTCGTTCCATAATACATCACCTCGTGACTAACTCCTTAGTTGTTTTCTTGCAAGCTTATGATGTGTATTACCGAGAGGGCCCAGAGATACCTCTCCGATACTCGGAGTGACAAATCCTAATCTCGATCTGTGCCAACTCAACAAACACCTTCGGAGATACCTGTAGAGCATCTTTATGATCACCCAGTTACGTTGTGACGTTTGATAGCACACAAGGTATTCCTCTGGTATCCGGGAGTTGCATAATCTCATAGTCGAAGGAATATGTATTTGACATGAAGAAAGCGATAGCAATAAAACTGAACGACCAATATGCTAAGCTCACGGGTGGGACTAGTCCATCACATCATGCTCCTAATGATGTGATCCCGTTATCAAATGACAACACATGTCTATGGTTAGGAAACCTTAACCATCTTTGATCAACGAGCTAGTCTAGTAGAGGCTCACTAGGGACACGATATTTGTTTATGTATTCACACATGTATTTAAGTTTCCGATCAATACAATTCTAGCATGAAAAATAAAACTTTATCATGAATAAGGAAATATAAAATAACAATTCTATTATTGCCTCTAGGGCATATTTCCTTCAAATATAACATCATGAAACAATAAAAAATTATAGATACGTTGGAGACGTATCAGAATATGGCTCTGATGTCTACTACACAACCTTTTTCTTGTAGACGTTGTTGGGCCTCCAAGTGGAGAGGTTTGTAGGACAGTAGAAAATTTCCCTCAAGTGGATGACCTAAGGTTTATCAATCTGTGGGAGGCGTAGGATGAAGATGGTCTCTCTCAAACAACCCTGCAACCAAATAACAAAGAGTCTCTTGTGTCCCCAACACACCCAATACAATGGTAAATTGTATAGGTGCACTAGTTCGGCGAAGAGATGGTGAAACAAGTGCAATATGGATGGTAGATATAGGTTTTTGTAATCTAAAAATATAAAAACAGCAAGGTAACAAGCGATAAAAGTGAGCATTAATGGTATTGCAATGCTAGGAAACAAGGCCTAGGGTTCATACTTTCACTAGTGCAAGTTCTCTCAACAATAATAACATAATTAGATCATATAACAATCCCTCAACATGCAACAAAGAGTCACTCCAAAGTCACTAATAGCGGAGAACAAATGAAGAGATTATTGTAGGGTACAAAACCACCTCAAAGTTATCCTTTCTGATCGATCTATTTAAGAGTCCGTAGTAAAATAACACGAAGCTATTCTTTCCATTCGATCTATCCTAGAGTTCGTACTAGAATAACACCTTAAGACACAAATCAACCAAAACCCTAATGTTACCTAGATACTCCAATGTCACCTCAAGTATCCGTGGGTATGATTATACGATATGCATCACACAATCTCAGATTCATTTATTCAACCAACACAAAGAACTTCAAAGAGTGCCCCAAAGTTTCTACCGGAGAGTCGAGAAGAAAACGTGTGCCAACCCCTATGCATAAGTTCACAAGGTCACTGAACCCGCAAGTTGATCACCAAAACATACATCAAGTAGATCACGTGAATATCCCATTGTCACCACAGATAAGCACATGCAAGACATACATCAAGTGTTCTCAAATCCTTAAAGACTCAATCCGATAAGATAACTTTAAAGGGCAAACTCAATCCATTACAAGAGATAGAGGGGGAGAAACATCATATTATCCAACTATAATAGCAAAGCTCGCGATACATCAAGATCGTGCCAAATCAAGAACATGAGAGAGAGAGAGAGATCAAACACATAGCTACTAGTACATAGCCTCAGCCCCGAGGGTGAACTACTCCCTCCTCGTCATGGAGAGTGCCGGGATGATGAAGATGGCCACCGGTGAGGGATCCCCCCTCCGGCAAGGTGCCAGAACAGGGCCCCGATTGGTTTTTGGTGGCTACAGAGGCTTGCGGTGGCGGAACACCCGATCTAGGTTTGGTTTTCAGGGGTTCTATATTTCTAGGGATTTTTAGCGTCGGGAACAAGTCAGGGGGGTCTCCGAGGCGGCCATGAGGTAGGGGGCACGCCCAGGGGGTGGGGCGTGCCCCCACCCTCGTGGTGGCCTCGGGACTCTTCTGGTCCATCTCCGGTACTCCATGGGCTTCTTCTGGTCCAAAAACAATCTCCGTGAAATTTCAGGTCAATTGGACTCCGTTTGGTATTCCTTTTCTGCGATACTCAAAAACAAGGAAAAACAGAAACTGACACTGGGCTCTGGGTTAATGGGTTAGTCCCAAAAATCATATAAAATAGCATATAAATGCATATAAAACATCCTAGATGGATAATATAATAGCATGGAACAATAAAAAATTATAGATACGTTGGAGACGTATCAGCATCCCCAAGCTTAATTCCTGCTCGTCCTCGAGTAGGTAAATGATAAAAACAGAATTTTTGATGTGGAATGCTACATAACATAATTTTCAATGTAATTTTCCTTATTGTGGCATGAATGTTCAGATCCGAAAGATTCAAGATAAAAGTTTAATATTGATATAAAAATAATAATACTTCAAGCATACTAACCAAGCAATTATGTCTTCTAAAAATAATTAGCCAAAGAAAGCTCATCCCTACAAAATCATATAGTTTGGCCATGCTTCATTTTCGTCACACAAAATGCTCCCATCATGCAAAACCCCGATGACAAGCCAAGCAATTGTTTCATACTTGCCTTTTCAAACTCTTTCAACTTTCACGCAATATATGAGCGCGAGCCATGGACATAGCACTATGGGTGGAATAGAATATGATGATGGAGGTTGTGTGAGAAGACAAAAAAGGAGAAAGTCTCACATTGACGCGGGTAATCAACGGGCTATGGAGATGCCTATCAATTGATGTCAATGCAAGGAGTAGGGATTGCCATGCAATGGATGCACTAGAGCTATAAATATATGAAAGCTCAACAAAAGAAACTAAGTGGGTGTGCATCCAACTTGCTTGCTCACGAAGACCTAGGGCATTTTGAGGAAGCCCATCGTTGGAATATACATGCCAAGTTCTATAATGAAAATTCCCACTAGTATATGAAAGTGACAAAATAAGAGACTCTCTATCATGAAGATCATGGTTCTACTTTGAAGCACAAGTGTGGAAAAAGGATAGTAACATTGTCCCTTCTCTCTTTTTCTCTCATTTTTTTGCCTTTCTTTTTTTATTTGGCCTTTCTTTTTTTATTTGGCCTTTTTTTATTTCCTCACACGGGACAATGCTCTAATAATGATGATCATCACACTTCTATTTATTTACAACTCGATACTAAAACAAAATATGACTCTATATGAATTCCTCCGGCGGTGTACCAGGATAGGCAATGAATCAAGAGTGACATGTATGAAAAATTTCAGGTCAATTGGACTCCGTTTGGTATTCCTTTTCTGCGATACTCAAAAACAAGGAAAAAACAGAAACTGGCACTGGGCTCTGGGTTAATAGGTTAATCCCAAAAATCATATAAAATAGCAAATAAATGCATATAAAACATCCTAGATGGCTAATACAATAGCATGGAACAATAAAAAATTATAGATACGTTGGAGACGTATCAGGCTCGACTTGGACAACAGTGAAGACGTCAATCGCCTTTGCGTTGGCCACCAAGGCGGCCAACCCCTTGAGCGTAGGCTAGTTGTAGGGTTCGACCATAGATTGGGTAGCATCGTGCGAGCCCTTTAGTCACGCCTGAACAGGTTGGATATGCCTCTCTTACCACATCACCAGGATTCGCTCCTGGGGGAGCCAGGCGCGCTTATGGCACATCATTTGTTTTGAAGAAGTGCATCCACTTCCCGTGACTCGTCATTAGCCGGACTCCAAAGACCTACATCAGATAGGGGACAAATCTGAGTATGGAAGCAACCCCATCTGTTCATCACAAGCCGGGGCATCAGGGTAGTAGAACAACCCATGCTGCCACCTCTGCACGAAGTTGGGCAGCCCAAGCTTTAATTAGCCGTACCTTGGCCTCAGCTTAATTACGACTCCCGCACAGTCATAGACGGCCTCGCCGTTCTTCTAGAATTTATCCCGGAAGTACTTCCTCCAAAGCCCTAAGTGGTGATGGGTCATTGGGAAACACTCACACATCGCAATGTAGTGGGCGATGTGGAGGATCATGTTTGGTGTGACATGATGAAGCTATACATCATAGAAGAAACTAAGTCGATGAAAGAAATCATTGGGCATCGGTCGGGGACATACCTTCGTAGATGAACGACGTAAGAAGCACACACTCATTCTACCGTGGCGCCGACTTGATCTCCTCCTCTGGTAGTGCACGCGATTGGACAGATGCTTGCCTTGGAAAGAAGTCGTGACTAACGAGATTCTTCAGTTAATCCCAACAAGGGGATCAATTTCCCTTGGTGTTGTTGTCAAGGAGTTGTTCTTGCAGGCAATGCCACCAGCGGAGCCTCCCCTGCGGTAGGACCACCTCTTTTGGGTGCTGCCTTCTCTCCATTGGATCACCTTTCCGTGTGCCATCAGCCATAGCCAGCTTTGGCTTGGCTAACAGATGGGGAGGAGGAAGTAGTACTGTGCGTGGAGCTCTAGCTGTCTGCAATGGTTGAGCAAGAGCACGAGGAAGATGAAAGTGGGCAAGGAGTGGGTAGGGGGTACCGCTTCTGTTGTGTCCCCTGCCTTATATAGACAGAAGGAAAGTGAAGTGGCGTCCCTCATGTGATGCACTACAGGAACCCAGTAGCCTGCTAAGCCATGTCCTCACAATTAATGTGTTCCGACCATGATGGGACGGGACTAGGGTTTACACCTATGGTTCTTTGCACTCTCTGCTTGATCAGTCCAAACATGATCTGGGTGGACATGGAGCGATCCTTAGCAATCACCACACCAAAGCTATGGCTAGATCATAGATAATCTAGTCTTGATATACCCATGATCCTAATCGATCTATCCATTGTACACCACACCAAAGCTCTCACGCGTGGCTACCACCAACAATACAATCAAGTAGGACTATGGTTTTACCACCACCATGAGGGCTTGAACCTAGGTAATGCCTGGGAGATTCCCTTGTAGCATTCCGTCTATGCATGACACCTCATCAAGATTACTATGAGTATATTATGAACCGACAAGCATGTTGTACTCCATTATGAACCTAGTTGTCATCAAAGTGATGCCAGCACTCTCCCAATATGGCCAATTTTGAGGCAAACTTGGCACATCCTCGGTTGTCCTCCTAGATTGCCCTAGCCATGCTCACCTTGTTGTCTTGTGGTGTTGGTGTTGCTGCAATTTCCACAATTTCCATAACAACAACCACAACTTTCTTGGTAACCTCTTTGAGCAAGATCACCTTGCTGTCGTGAGGTGTTGGTGTTGCTTCCACTTCTGCGATTTCCATCAAAACGACCACAACTTTCTCGGTAACTTCTCTCAGTAGTAGAATTGAGTGAGGATTGGAACCCAGTGCATTGCCGGTTCCTTAAAGAATATCTTGCGGGTGTCAAAGCTGCGGATATAGGCATTAAAATTATAGAGAGTAAACAGACGAGTGAGAGAAACTACCAGCAACGAGGCTATTTTTATACAAAAAATCAAGATTTTTTTATATGGGGGGGGGGGGGGGGGGGCGGGATACATAGTCCAAGCATGGAGGAAGGGTAATACAAAGATCTCATCGATGAAGCTCACAACGATGAAGGCACATGATTTATCCAGGTTTAGGCCCCGAACTGACGACTCTACTTAACTTCCTGCCTTTGTTGATATCTCATTCTACAGAAACATACTACAAGAGTTTATTTGGTGGCTAAAATGGATAAAATCCTATGTGGTACAGCACTTGAGTCAATATGTGGCTTCTAGAAACTTTGTTTTAGTTTGGGTTTTCTCCTAGGCTTTTGAGTCCTATATATTATATGTAGGTGTCAAGTCTTGGCCTCCAAGTCATGCATTCGAGCTAAAATTGAGATAGGCAGAAATGTTCCAAGAATCTTGGCCTAAACAAACCTAGACTCGGTCACATAATTTTCCAAATTGCTCCCCATTACCTCATTAGATTGTCCCAGATAGAAACTTCTAGAGAATTTTACTCTTGTTAATGGATACATCTTTCGTTGGTATTCACACCGCATACTTACACAATATTCATATAAATAAGAGTATATTTGCTCACAAAGCTCACTACATGGGTACAATTTACATCGAGCCCGGCTAGTAGGTACGACATCATGTAATTGATATCGATGTGCTTGCCAAGGGAAGAGAGCTCATCTTCGAGAGCTTTCACATTGGAGATATACTCCATGGCTGTCATGTTTCCCTCATGAATGTTGGCAATCCTCATCTTGTTACTGATGACTTGTTCTCAAATTGACCTAAGAACATCTTCTCAAGCATGGTCCAGACTTGTGCCATGCTCGTCATCCACACCTCCTATGTCAAGATGTCTTTTAAAAGCAAATACATGATATGTCCTAGGATGTATTAGTCCTAAGCCAACGATATAGGCCAGATGGGAGATTCACTGTTTTCCTTGTTGGTTGTTTTCTCCATGATCTTTCATGGTGTCGGGGGACATCCATCAAGATAACTAGTGAGTTGCACATCATGAACTGTGGGCAAGATTTGTGCTTCTGCATAACATAGTGTTCCCTTGTGAGTATTCTGATATTTGTTCGCTGAGTGTAGCAGGAATGGAGGAAACAAATGATGCCATTGCTATGAATCTATAAAAGGGTAGGTGTAATACTATTTATTCAATCATGACACCGATGGGTCAAATCATATCGAGCCATACAATAGATTACAATGACTGGTTAAAAGGATCGAGGTGCATGAAAGAACTAGAGATAAACTACAAACCCAAACCTTTGTATGATTAGCTCGGTTTACATGATTATAAGAACCAACACTGTTAAATGATGAAAGTGGATTTGTCCACCTAAATTAATTCCATGTCCGTTGATCCGACAATCTACCTCGAAAAGTTTTGGTTTTGAATGCCTCTCCATTGGACACAAATCATCGACTTTGGTGTAGGAATTTTCCTCCAAATAGGTAGTAAGTGTTTCTATGTTACTTTATTTGCATACAAATTAATCACCCGTAGTACTCACATAGTTGTAGACGTAGATGCATAGTAGAAAGAAATCTTGATGTACCTAAACAATGACAAGATAATCTAATGGATTTCATACCATCACCATTAAATGCCAGAAGAATACATGAAACTATGGGTGATGTACACAAGGTGGGTCATCATCAATCATATCATTTTTGAGTCACAGAATATCAGAGCGTAGTGATATCCTCTGAATTTCCATGGAGCTCGAATTGCTCGTTTGTTGTATTGACACCCTAAAAGTCACATAAATGAATAATTATGTTACGAGATACAATAATATGACATCTCAAACCTTTTAATTTGACTTAAGGGACACGGTAGTGCTTACTATCTTTATGTAAAATGCTTACGAAACCTAAAAAAATGTGTATGAAAGGAGTCAATGTGCCACACGTCAAATGGAGATGAAAATAATGAATTAAAGTGGCACACGACCGAATAAATGGAAGTATTGAATGCAACATGGGATAAAGAGAGGTGAAATGAGTCAGCACACCACACGACAAATGGAGATGAAAGGATTCAATGCGGCACATGGCAAAAGGAGATGAAATGAGTCAACACGCTATGCGACAAATTTATATACTGTGAACCAAGATGTTTAGATTTGGTTGGTCAGGTTGGCACTTATCTGTTTATATTTAGGAGACCTAGGGCACCACTTAAGCTCATTTCTACAAAGAAAGTCGAGAACAGTACAATGATCTACAAGAATTATTACTAAATGTGTTGCTTGGTAAATTTGATACTAGCTAGTTCTCCCCCATGCTTTCTAATGGGGCAATAGACCAGAGTTTCATGAGCTAACCCGCGGTCGTTTCTTTTAATAAAAAAAGCATGTAGGGGATAATATCCCATTACTTCCCATGTATATACCCAGTTTTGTTTGGATTATCGAGATTGTGGATTGTCAAAATCCTGACTTTTCACGTGAGTTATGAGATACTATTGACTAAGAGATGGTCTGTCAAATCTTTTTTATAAGAATATAGGAGTATTCCAATGCTTACAATCTACATGATAGTGTTTTTTTTACAAAAAAGGAATTTATGCACCATTTGAAAAACGGAGTTGCAATGTCAAAAGTAGAATGTTTCCATTTCCATTGGCTGGGTCATCATCTCCTCCAAATTTCTTTCCCTATAAAGAGAAAACCATAGATGAATTCTTGTAGATCAATGCATCAATTTGGCTTCCATTTGAAGCAATGAGCTTAAGTGGTGCCTCTAGCTAGGTCTTTCTATATAGAAATCATTGAGTGCCATTTTGACCCTCCAAATCTGAAATTTACGATTCTCACGACACATATTTGTCTCATAGTGCATTGTCTCATCTTCATTTGTCATGTGCCCTGTTGAATCATTTCATCTCCATTTTCACATGGTGTGCTGACTCCTTTCATCTCTGTTATTCAAGAGACGCTTTGACTCATTTCTTCCCCTCTATTGTGTGGCACATTGAGTTCTTTCATCTCCAATTATTGGGTGACACATTGACTCCTTTCATCTCCATTGGCTAGGTTTTTGTAAGACTTTTTCCATAATGATAGTAAGCGCTACCGCACCCCTTAAATCATATTAATAGGTTTTGTCAAATCATATGTTCGTATTTCATAATATAATTATTCATGTGCATGAATAATGCGAGCTCCAGGGAAGTTCATAGGATATGATTGCTCTCTAATATTTTGCAAAAAAGAACAAGAAACGGTAGCCATCGCATGCCTTCTTCGAGAATGTGTTTCAAGTGGTTGGGAGTTCCACTCGTCTAAATCATACCATAGGATTTTGGTCCAACACTTCAAATTTAAATTTCAAATTCATTATTGCTTCTGTATCTATGCATGACGTCGGCGTGCTCAGAATCAGTAAGCATTGTCGTGTTTCCTTTTGTTCTTGCTTCTAACGAATTTCTGATAAAGTTTGATTGGATACTGGACTCCGTCGAGTCTGAGCTTTCTGAAAACGTTGAAAATAAATAGTTGAGGTGCTTTTATTTTTATTTTTTAGACATGCTCATATAGATGTCATTTATTGAATCTTGAATTTTTCATGTAATACATGTTTATATGTACACGTACACAAAAGAACCAATACCTACAATTAGAAATAGCAAACAACACATGCATACAAATCCACGTACGTGGTAAAGTATTTTTAAGAGAAGTTTACACATATGTAAAATACATCAATAGTATACACAAGTCAATTTTTTCAGAATTTATCAGAACTATTAAATATGATTTTTGTTTATTTAAAATTATCTCGACTCACTGGATCCGGCCTCAAAATCACCTAATTCATTCAACGGATCATCTATTAGTTTATATATCACATGGTGCAATTAGTGAGACAATGAACATACGCTTTCAGTCCACCAAAACAAATTTCATGAGAATAAAGGTGAGGTATTAATTTGAGATATGACCTGAACAACGCAAAAGCCTCTTTTGGAATACAGACGATATAATCTAGCTCCGACGTTGGACCACAAGAAAGTTGACATTTGACAATGGAATGAAAACAAAAACGAATTTTTTTATGGAGGGTAATGAAATTAAAAAAAGCAAAAACTACAGACATCCATCACCTGGACCACAAGAGCTCCATTCCTTCTGTCCCTTTATTTCTTTCTCACTTCCTTGTAAACGATATTTCTTTATTTCTTGAATACATAGGCCATACACTTTATAATAAGGGCTAAAGCATAAACAATTATCTTAGTGATGTTCCATAGAGAATGCAATCATTCGGTTCGAATTTGTGTTGCTATTCGCCCTTAGGGTTTATCCGGCACTCTGTTGGGTCTAAACCCTGAACCCTACCTCGCGGGAGTCCTCTCTCTCTCTACACTCTTCTCTCTCTGCACTCTTCTCTCTCTGGCTCGATAACGGAGAAAGAAGAAAAACGGAGAAGAACAGAGGACACGGTGGTGCTCCCGACGCGCGAACGCCCCGCCGAAACAACGACAAAGTTTTTCCACAAGCAACAAACTCGAGCTACACCTCACCAGCAACACACACAGGTCGGGCGGGGGCGGGGGGGGGGGGGGGGGGGGGGGTACGTGCGCGCACCAACACCCATGTCGCGCTGCCGACGCAGCCCCACTCGCCACTCCCCTCGCTCGAAGGTTCACGCGCCCGCCGCTCACGCACGCACACGGATGCGATCGGGTCCAACGCCCGGCACAACTACACTCCCGTGCATCTCGCCAACTAACCCAAACACGCGCACATACACGTGCTTAGACGCACTGACACACCCTGCCACTGGCCCGACGTGACCAGCTCGCGCACAGACGCGCCCTGGCCACGACCGTGGCTTATTTGGCTAACATTCACCCCCTAAGCCGCGTCCTAGAGTAGTGCCGGCTTGTGATCACCGATCTTTGCAAGGAGGGCTTGCTCTGCCGCCGCCGCCAGCTTCCAAGGCCTTGTTCACTCGCGCTGGAAGTGCCCGCGCTGGCCGCCATTGTAGCAGCGACCATGCCGCCTCCCTCCGCTGCCCGATGCCGTGCTGCCACCGCCGTCATTGTCGTGGTCGAAACCGCCTCCTCCCTGTTGTCGCCGCCTCGCAGCCCGCTGCGCAGCTGTGAGCCTGAGCTAGTCACCGCCGCCTCCGCCGCTATATTGGTTGTGCCGCTGCATTCGCTCCTTCAACGCCTTGAGCTGCCCGAGCGCCTCCTCGAACGACATGGTGTCGACATCTCGCAGAATTGCTTGATGCCAGCCACCGCCGCGTACAGATGATCTGACACGGTGTCCAGTAGCTTTTTCACCATTGCCGTGTCATCGAGCATCGTCCTCAGCCCTACATAGCGCACAACCATGCTCCCGATCCTACTAGCGTAGGCGTCCAGTGCCTCTCCGTCCGCCATGCGCACCCAATCGAAATGGCCGCGGAGCGGCGACAACCGAGCCGCCCTGACCCGATCCGCGCCGAGGAACCGCGCCTTGAGGCTGCTCCACACACCCGCCACCATCTTCTTTGTTCATACCTACATCGGCAGGTCCTCGAAGAGCGCACCTGACAGCACTGCCTTCGTCGCCTTGTTCGTCCCCGCGTTGCCCGCCGGCGACACTGCCTCCGAGAGACTCTAGTCGTCGAGGATGGCCTCGGCCTTGATCTCCCACACCGTGTAGTTGTTCAGTGTGAGTATCGGCATCACCATCGACACCGTGTTCCCGCCTGCGCCGTGCGGGACGAGCATCATGGCCGCCGGTAGGACCCCTCCCAAGCTCGCTCTGATGCCAAATGTTGGGTCTGAACCCTGAACCCTAGCTCGCCGGAGTCCTCTTTCTCTCTCTCTCTCTCTCTCTCTCTCTCTCTCTCTCTCTCTCTCTCTCTCTCTACATTCTTCTCTCTCTGGCTCGAACCAAACGGAGGAAGAAGAAAAACGAAGAAGAACAGAGGACACGGTGGTGCTCCCGGAGCCCGAACGCCCCGCCGCAACAGTGGCAACGTTTTTCTCAAGCAACAAACTCGAGCTACACCCCACCAGCAACACACACAGGTCGGGGAGGGGGGGGGTGGGGTGTATACGTGTGAGCACCAATGCCCACATCGCGCTCCCGACGCAGCCCCACTTGCCCACTCGCCACGCCCCATGCACGCGCCTGCCGCGCACGCACCCACACGGACGCGACCAGGTCAAACACCCGACGCGGCTACACACCCGCGCGTCTCAGCAACTAACCCAGAAACGCCCACATACACATGCTGACTGCTGACACGTACTCACACACCCTGCCACGGGCCCGCCGTGGCTACCGGCCAGCTCGCGCACAGACGCGCTCTGGCCACAGCCATGGCTTATTTGGCTAACACACTCCCCGGTTCGAACCACCCTTCAAGTTATTTTCGTGAAGTGTTTTTCTTCAATCTTCAGATAAATGCCCTTGTCATATTATGATTCCAGAAAGTCGTAAGTGGAAAAAGACTTCCAATCTTGAGATTAGGCCTCCACAGTTTCACGTTGCCATGCAGAGGTAGGTAGGGATCTGACCATTGAGACGATGAACGATCTCTCTGTTCCCGGTAAAAGGAAGCACCGAGACACTCTCTCCATTGAGCCTCTCCTTTCTGTAATTCAAGATCATAACATTTGTGTTGCAACATTTGGTGAGAAAAGAACAAAAGCAAAAAACAGCAATACAGCCGTGGTTTTGCTCACCTCTCATGGAAGGAACCATGGGCCGCGGCACAAGCAGACACGCACATTGACATCGCCAGATCAAATGGCGTAGCTGCAGAAATTACGGAGTAGAAGTAGCGCCTGCACACACGCACGGGGAGAGCGCCTTTGACCTCTGGACCACAAGACTTCCACTCCTTCCCTTGACCCCTCTACCCCTATAAATAGACGTCCTTCCTACAGCCCTTCTCACCACTCCTCTGAATCCAGATTGTTCAGTAACTTCAGTTGTGTCCTGAGACGAGGAAGCTAATAGAGGTTTCCTTTTGGGTTGTGTTCTTAGATGGATGTGAGGTTTGTGCTGATTTGTTTTTTAATCAGTATTTTTCTTGATGGCGTTTGCTTTTTCAGGTGGGAAGAAGTTCGGAGAACATGGCCACGATGAGTGGGGACCGTGCGGCGGAGGACAAGTTTCCCGAGGGGTTACGCGTCCTGGTCGTTGACGACGACCGCGTCTGCCTCAAGGTACTTGAAGCCCTCTTGAGACACTGCAAATACCAACGTGAGTCTCTTGATCCCTCCACTTTGCCACATGAGTTAGCAGGGGACGTAGTGTCGGTTTCTAGCCCAAACCAATGGGATCCTATCTAACCATCCGTCCGATCGGAGCGACACATGAGTTAGTAGGGGGCGCATTGTCGGTTTCTAGACCAAAAGAATGGGATCCTATCTAACCATCCATCCATCAGATCGGATGGATGGTGGGGATGGGGAACAAACATGGATAGCACGTGATTATGAGATCCCAATTGTTGTTTTTAATAATTGGGTTGATAGTGTTTAGTAGGCTAGAGACATGGTCACTCCAATGGCTAATTTGGCCTAGTGAGAGTCCTTGTCACTCCAATCTAACATACATTCCATATTCACGTGTTCGATGGACGTATTTATGGACTATCTAGAATTTAATTTTATAAATGAGTAGTTTGGCTTAGTGAGATTCTCTATCACTCCAATGTAATGTAGACGACACTATCCATGTGTTCGATGATTGTATTTATGGCCAATTAGAATCTAATTTATATCATCTCAATTAATTGTAAAATCCTACCTATAAGAACGAAAACTATAATCTATTCATATTTCATGATATGACCAAGTTATATTTAGTTGTTTTCAAAGCTAATATTAAAATTCGCGTTCTGCCAATCACACAAGGTATATAATTGCGCCACATCTATTTTCTAGGGTTGCATGAATACTACAATTAAGAAATGCCTATGTTGTTTTGATTTTTTTTGGCGAATTGTATTGGTATTATTAAGATTACTACTCAGCTTCATTCCCCTTAAAGTTGTTACTGCTTATGACAATTTACTCTCAAGAATAGCATGTAAAGTACGAGTGCCCCTTTTAAGTACATACATCGAGTAGGTTAACCATGGGTAATACCTACACTACTGCATATTTGTTGACTTTGAATAAGCACACTAATTTGTAGTCAAATTACTTTCACACAAAGTGCAGCCACACATACTTAATGTCCTGAATCTCTACTATTAATGCACAAAAATTGTCCGAGATAATTCTTGCCCAATCTCTGCCTCGCCCACAACTGCATGCAATTAATTAGCTATATAGTTAATTACACATGTCAATTATTCAGACATTAATTTATGGAAAGTATCATCGAGCATTGGACGAAAGGACCACGTTAATTATGGAGAGTATCATTCTTTGGATGGGAGTATCACGTTAATTATGAAAAGTATCATCGAGCACTGGACGGGAGGACCACATTAAGTATGGAAATTATCATGTAGAATATGTATGCCCTTGTGCCAAGCACAAACAATTAGCTAGCCGTAATAAAAAGCTATTGACAATGGTGGTTAACGTTTACAAACTAATATGAGTGTGATCACTGAAAATGCTTAGAGCGTTACGTGGGCCGATAGATGTTACCTAGTATGCTAGATAAACATGGTTGACTGCCAATAATAGTACTTGATCTTCAGGTTCACCAATAGTTAGACATGATGATGTGATTTCCCTGCATGGATCATGTTGTGATATGGCTTAGGCATTGTGTTACCGTTATTGTTTTAGCCTTTATTTCCGTATCTTCCTACTGAATGTGCGGAATTTTTCCCATTTAGTTTGCATTGAAGCAGAATTATAAAACTGAACATTGAAATGCTTTTCTGTCTATAGGCACTTTGACCAAAACATATGTCCACTTCATAGATTTTTGTGAATTTCTGAATTCTAAATCTAAGTCATTGGTCCTATGGCATGCAGTGCTATCTGTTGATTGCGACAAGAAGGTTGTGATGAAGGGGATAGATCATGGCGCGTCCGACTTTATGGTGAAGCCAGTGCGTACCCATGAGCTCAAGAACATATGGCAACATGTTCAAAGGTGGAGAAATCCCAAAGCAATAAGCCACATCAGCGATCATGACAATGATGTCCAGAGAGTTCAACCAGCGACTACTGACAAGAGTAAGTACTCGGGGAATAAGAGAAATGTTGGAGATGATTCTAGCGAGAACAATGAGGGCACACATATATCCGCCATCCACAGAAAACCCAGGATGACATGGACAATTGCGCTGCATAACAAATTTCTAGAAGCTATCAACCAAATCGGCCTTGATAGTAAGAATTCACATCTTGTGCCTCATTCATCGACAATGCTGGTGGCTGCTCGATATTTTCATTAAAAAATTTATTACATAATTGTAGGGGCTGTTCCAAAAAAGATATTGGAGCTGATGAATGTGGATTACCTCAGTAGAGAGAACATTGCAAGTCATCTACAGGTTTATTTTCAACCTTTACGTTTAATTTCTATGTTTTTGTTACTATTATTCGTAGTCTAACATTTTTTCATATATATGTGAAAGCTTTTATTTTTGGGAAACATATCAGTCAAAGCTCTAGCAATGCAACTACCATGAAGTGTAATTTTAATTAATTGTGTCCCTTAAAATGCGAGGCTTATCTCATATAATGCATGCCCCATATTTTTAGGAGTTTTCTTTCCAGTGCAACATCTTCAGTACTTATTGTACTCACATGTTTATGTTATTTTTTCGATGATCATCCATCTCATACCTTGTTATTTCGTCTATCTTTTTATTTCAGAAGTATAGATTGCATTTAAAAAGAGTCAAGTCAAATCCCTCTGGTGATGCATATGAAAGATGGAACTCATCGTACAACATGAACAACAAGGGCAATTTCATGCATAATCACGAACATGGAAGATGGATTGTGTCCTTTGGCGACACTGCCTCTTGGAGTACAAACAAGTATGGTTCAACGGGTCACTTGGCTCCGCCGATGAACATCCAAAGCAACTTATACATGGGGTCATACCTCCATGATGGTAGAATGCCGAAGTATGTTGGGAAACTACCGTCGGATGCGAGAAGATTCACAGGTTTTGCTGACCCTCCCGTCAGCCTATACGACAATATACCCAATAAGATAATGTCAGATGAATTTCCATCATTCAATTATAGTAATTCCTGTTCTGACATCATGCGTGGCAAGCTAATGGAGATAAGCAAAGGCAAATCCCCTTCCATTCTTCAAAGTTCATTTGCAAACACAACAGTTGGTGGCGGGAGGTCCCTTGTCGCATCACAGGTGAACTTCCCACATAGCAACCAACTAGAGAGCTATGCAATGTCATCTGGCCGTCTGCCTCTGCAAAATGAAAAGACACCATTCATAAGCAACACCACATCAGTGGGAGGCTTCACTGAGCAGATGGCACCATTCAACATAGCAAGCAACATAAGCTCAGTAGGAACGATGTTGAATGGTAGCTCTGCACTTGATGCAAGTAGAACTTCAACTAATGATACTCATCTGGGCAACGGTGGAAGAACTACTTCGATGCTTCACAACCTTCAGACAGATGATTTCGTCTCATTGACTCGGCTACATGATGGTGGGGATGGAGCTAGCATTGTTCCTACGCAAGAAGGCACACTTAATCAGCAACCTCTTAATGATCATCTGAATGAAATCAGTGCCTTCTCAATGGATGATATATTTTCCAACATGCACGTGGAAGTAAGAACTTCTCTCATTTGTATGAATCTATGTGCTGCATATGAATTGTTGAGTTGGACATGTGTACTTAAATAACACTTTTCTCTCAATGTAGGATTTCACTGGAGATGATGCTATCGTGGAAGAAGCATGATAGTTCTATACGTTAGGCCGCCCAATGCCTGAGATGGTTGATCAAGAGTATCATGCTCGAGGGGCC
Organism: Aegilops tauschii subsp. strangulata; assembly: GCF_002575655.3. NCBI lineage: Eukaryota > Viridiplantae > Streptophyta > Magnoliopsida > Poales > Poaceae > Aegilops > Aegilops tauschii. Next base: position 616,621,353 of record NC_053041.3, read on the forward strand.
TCTTTAAGGCAATAGAGTGCTTTGAAAAGTTTGCAAACATAGTGATATGTGTAGCCATTTTCATATACCAGTGGTTCTTTGAGAATCAATTCCTCTTGCATAACATTGAGAATTGACATGTTCTGCACAACAAGCATAAACACCACACTTTGGAGACTGTTGTGCCTATACAAGTCTTATGGTGGAAGCTTTTACAATAGGGTTAGCATCCTGATAATCAAAACATTAATGTTTCTTGAAGCCTATGGTAACAAGGCACGCTTTATACCTGGGATAAACTTGTTTATGGCCCATCATGTTTTTACCTCGAGGTGGAGTACTAAGTGCCATGTGTTACTCCTCATTAGAGTAGTATATTCTTCATCCATAGCTTTTCTTCAATTTTTCAGTAGAAGCCACAACTAAAGACAACTAAAGATGGACCTCATTTAGTATCATCCATAGAGCGAAGAATTGCATGATGTGCTCAACGGAGACATTGGTGGTGATGGTGATGGTGGTGGTGGTGGTGGGGGGTGATCTTGAGAATCCAAGCGTTGTGCTTTAGGGCCTCCCTCACCTTCCAGTTCTTTCACTTGGAAGCTTCATACATGAGCGGGGCAATGTCTTTAGGCTTTCGCCCAAGAAGCCAAGGAGAGTCCCAAAAGGGGGTACTCACACCGTTACCAACGGTGAAGATGGTGGAAGCATAGAAAAAGTTGAGGTCCTCCTCATTGCATGGGTTTCCTATTCCCACCCACATCTTGGTGCGATCCTTCCATTCATACCACGACCATCGCAACCGGAGAGCCCTCGTAAACTTGTCTGTGTTGAGCACCCCAAGACCTCCGTACTCAAGTGGCCGGCAAACATACTCCCAATTCACCTTGCATTTGGCCCCCGTTGTCTTGTCCGAACCGGACCAAAGGAAAGCTCTCTCGAGCTTGTTGACGTTGTGAAGGATGGTTGGTGGGATGACCAACTGGGTGGTGGGGTAGACCACTTGGGATGTGATCACAGACTTGACAAGAGCCGTACGTCCAATGGTGGTGATGTTTTCGCCATCATACTTTGATAACTTGCTTGCAACTTTGTCCACGAGAAATTAGAGATCCATCAACTTTAGCTTCCAAACGGAGAGGTTTTTTTGGTAAGCTGGAATTAGAATCCGTCATGGAAAAGTTGGGCCGAACAATATCACCATATATCTCCGTCCCTTCTCACGCGGCAGTCATTGCAAAATTCTTTTCGCCAACTTGTCGTCGATTGTTCCCGCCAGCCGCCGTGATACTTCTGCCTTCTGACTCGGCCCGTCACCCGTTCCCCTTCCTGGTGGCTCCCATCACCGCCACCGTCCACGCCGCGCTTAGTTTCTACCCCACCTAGAGGCCACGATGGCCGCGTCTGACAGCTTACTAACGAGGACGGCCTCGACCTGCGCCCTGGAGACTGCGCACAGGACGCACATCTTCAAGATCGACGGGTAAAACCTGTACAGGGGCTTCGGCGTCGGCAAGTCCATTGAGTCCCCTACCTTCGCTATCGACGGCTACGACTGGTGCGTCCGCTTCTACCTGCACGATCATACGGAGGACAACAAACACTGTGCGGCTGTCGACATCGTGCTCAAGAGCGAAGTCACAGAGGTGAGGGTGCTCTAAGATATGTGGCTGGTCAACCGACCAGGCCACAGGGCCTCCACCACCATGGTTTTCTTTTTCATCAGAAAAAGACCAATCACATTGCAACTTATCTACTTAAATGCTAACCCATGAGGTCTAAGGTTTTCTTAGTCACATTGCAAAGTGGGTACATAACTCTGATTGAATTAGAAGAGTTGGATATGAATCAAATCAAGATCATAAGAAGAGGGGGAGGATGACTATACCAAATATGTGGAGTTGCGCCGCCGCCGCCAACATCCGAGTTCCCACGTCGCTGCTCCTACAGAATGGCCGCCTCATTTTGCACCACTCTATGCATTCCTTTCCGCTGAAAGAAAGGGGATAACCGAAGCAGACGTAACGGAGAATGCCGTTAGCTGACAGAACTGAAAACTGACGAAACTGAAAACGGCACCTAACACTGAACACAAAACTGTTAATTGAATTTGACACCTACGGCTTCAGACACTAGACTGACAGACGAATAAAACCAAAGTCAAAAGAATGGCTAAATAAGGATATAACCAAAGAAGTAAAACAATACTAATGGAAAAGTCAAATATCACAAACTTTGATCAAGTTTGTGGAGAAAAATATTTACATCTAGAATGCCAAACATATATCATTAGAATCATCATAAGACGTAGTTTCATAATTCATATATTTGGTATTGTAGATATAAATAGTTTTCTTCATAAACTTGTTCAAAGTTTGACTTTTCAAAAAATCTATATGCACTACATTATGGAACGGAGGGAGTACTAGTGACTGGAGATAATCCCATTTCTTTTCAGAAAAAATAGAAATATGACGAATGCTAGTGGCAGAAATGTGGTTACTTCTTTAAAACTTCTTACTGAAGACCCACACCAAACAACTCCGGACAATAATGAAAAAAATGCAAAACACTGAAAACCGGACAAAAAAAACTTCCATCAAACACAATGATCTGAGGAGTTCGATCTTACTGACATAACTGAATTTGACAGTATACTGAATACTGAATTTCAAATAATTGAAAAGTTACTCCCACCATTGAAAAAATGGTCGGTCCAAAGAAATCCAAAATACTGATAAAAACTAAACACAAAGCCTCCATGTTAAAGCTGAACACTAACCAAATAGACTAGCAGTTAAAAGGTTTTCAGGCCCCATATTAAATAGTTCTTGACAGTGCCATACATAACCAAAAAAAAGGATATCTATAAAAGAGAGAAGACACATAGTTCGTCCATCCCGCGGAGCGACAAAGACAGCTGATAGCAGTAAGACATAGATAACAACGAGAAAAACTAGAGCATTAACACTGATGGTAATCTCAAATCAGGTTGACGACAACCATCATGTCTAGATTGTCCAATGCACTATTCCTGACGGTGATTAGCACCACTCGGCCAACCTATTTTAGGTCGTTCTCCTCCGTGAATTCCTCCCAGCCATCCTTGCTGAATGCGATATGACCATCTGGAAAAAAGGAAATGAGAAAATATAGAATGCTAAACTAGAAACTAACCTACCACTGAAGAAATGAGTACCAGGAGAAAGCTACAGATTACTCACAAAAAAGAGAGGAGAAAGCTACAAATGACTGTAACCTGAATAAGACTGAAACTGTCACTGAACCTATCCATGAAATACATAAATCAATAACTGGAGAAAACTACTGAAGAAACATGATAGACAGAGGAATGACACTCAAACAAAAAATGCCTACCAACAAAACAAACTGAGAAATAAATATCTAAACTGAAGAAAAGTCTGGAAAACTGAAAGAAACATAGAATGAAGATGATTGAAACTGAAAACTAAAAACTGAAACACTGACCAGTCATCTTTAATTTCCGTAAATCACTGAAAACATTATCATGGACAAACTGAAAAATTGAAGAGTAATCACTGGAATCATGGAGGCTGATAATAGAGAATAGATGGAGGTTGATGACTGAAAACACTACTAAATAATAATCAATGTCCAAAGACTGATGACAACTAGCACACAAACAAAATCTGAGAAACTAATGGATGAATGACAAGTGAACTAAAGGAAATGACAGAAAAAACTAATCAATGATAATGGATCTAATGACTGAAGAGAAAATAAACACTGATGAATGGAAAGGAGTAAGAATCGCTAGAATGGAAACCAATAAATTCTAAACTGACAAAAATCAACATGGACTAAAGCTACATTCTGAAGACAAAACTGAGGAAGACACACATAAGAAAAACCGATGCCTTAAAAGACTGAATCAACTACAAGACTGAAACTAGAATTGAGATACTGAAGAATAAACAATACAAAATGAAAATACATAGACAAACTCCTCCTAGAAAAACTGAAAAAATGAAGACTAAAAAAATGAAATAACTGGACTAAATAACTAGACAATCTGACAAAAAAATTATGGATGAATGACAAGAAAACTAAATGAAGGCTGAGAACTCAAAACTGAATAAATTGACTGATAGATGAAGAATGATATGGAAACCTAGATATGGTGCTCACATATCTGCTGGTTTCATGATTGATGCTTGTTCCTCACATATCTGTTCTTGAGTTCATACAGTATCTAAAAAAGACTGAATTTTATAGGTGAATAGCAGTGCAAATGAAGATACACAAAATATGTGCATTGGAAGCCAAGAAGTTGCATTCATGCAGGTCGAAGGAGGGATGAAAAATTGCTTCATATTTTTTATGTCTTGCAAGTTGTGTGGAAACTGACAGAAAAATAAATGTAGCCGTTCTTGGAAAACTAAACAAAGTAGGCCCTTCGTCTTCGAGAGGCCTTGATATTTCACAACTGGAGAATAACGTAGCCGCCCGTCTCGTGGTACATGTCGAGTTCTTCAGATGTGTGAAGGGACAAAAAAAAGGTCCAGATAAAAATAGAATTGAGAGAAACTTCACGGGTCTATGAATTTTTACTGTTTTGATTGACCCTGAATACAAACATAGCGACACTAAAACTCTGTTTGGAGGTACTACAACAAGAAATAAGCCAGACCAAAAAAACCAAACCAATGATGATGTAGAACAAACAGCCTGAACCTAAAAATCACATCAACAAAAAAAAAAGTGTGAGCTTGCTCCAAAACTCTGCCCTGAAAAACAAATCATGCACGACAAATAACAAAAATTGTAAGATGATACGATAATCAAGAGCAGAACAAAAAAAAAATCATCATTGGAGAGGAAATATCGCAAACCACTACGCCCACCCCAGCCCCCCCTAAATCATCTCCAAAATATAAGATGATATAACAGGCACCCAAAAAGTTAGTTACAGCAGCCCTAAAGGGTTTGGACATTCAGTACAAGATCACAATCCTAATCTCGTCCTTGATTGTGATTTGCAGTTCCAGCAGCAGCTAAGTGCCCAAGTTAGGACAGAGATCACAGTCAGTCCAAATTCTGAATTTCAGATCCCAAAATGGCCGGAAATGACACATTCAAAAGTACAAAGATCACAAATACGAATTTCCTTGTTGGGTATCATATTGGGATCTTGCCATTAGCCCATTACCCAAAATGGGGGCAGGCCAAAAATTGCAATTACAGTAGCAGTATTACATGCATACATATATACATAAACAGAGCAAACACTTTGTTCTTCTATTGCATGCTAAAAAACCACTCACCTACTGCTAAACTACTTCTTACCCTGGGAGCTTCACTTGAGCTCCCCTTGTTAATCTTCTTCTTCTTAGCAATTATACCCGGCCGCAGTTGTGAACTGAATGACTGATCGAAACACACACACACACACCTACCAAAATATGAACTAAATTCCAGATTAGGACTGCCCACCTAAACAATATATGCCAAAAATGTAGACATATACCTACTCACCAGTCACCACACACACACCCACTTTGTACAAACAAAAAGGGATCTACATCCAAAGACAACGTGGACTTGGTGAGGGAAAATTGGGGGATAGGATGACACGCGCGGAGAGGTAATTTCAGGGGGTTTTTCTTATGAACCACTCAAAAAACCGCCACGGTTAAACTAAGCTAACACAAAACAATCCTGGCCAGAGTCAACGAACTGAACCACCCCCTGCGACGAAGGTCTAAGACCGGCGAGAATCATGACAAACTGAATCAAAAGCGTGGGGAGGCAGACACACATAGAACGAAACAAAATTTGACAGCGAGGACAACAGGGCGACGAATAAAAATACCTTGCGCCCCACTAGCGCCAGCGACTGCAACTGCCTCCACCGACTGGAGCTTGCTGGTGGCAAGCACGACGGGGCAGCTCCGCCGTGCTCCTCTCCAGGCCGACATCTCTCCCTGTGGAGCACGCCTCCTGCCTACAAGCTCTCCTTGCGGGGAACTCGCCGCGCGCAATTTCTGCCTCACAGGCGAGGAAACACCGCCTTCGCTCCGCCGTCTCCGCCCGGCCTTTTCCAACCCCACCAATCACCTCCTTACCTAGAACAAACAACCGCCGCCCCACGAACTGAAAAAAGAAATTTAAAAAATGACCAGACACTCACGGAATGATAAGCGATACCCAGTGCAGACCTGCGAACCCGAAGGCCCAACAAGACATAGAGTCCATGACAGAACGACCCGGTACGCGACACTGAGGACCAGCGACACGCCGAATTTATGTGGATCGAACGGATAAGAAAACGACCTGAGGCGAATTCAAAATCAGACAACTGAAAATTATCCCAGCTTTGCACACGATGCCCAAGTACACAAACAGAACTGAACATAGTCTTCCGTGCACTAGTAGCAATTCCAACCAAAACATCCCTTCCGGTCTTCACGTGTAGCAGCTTTGATCTTGGCTCAACTTCCTGATGCTAGCGATTGCTTTTGCCTCAGCCCTTGCTTCCGATGTATGCTAGTACGTATCAATGGATTATTCCTTCGCTCGATTTGATCTGCTGTACCGTACACGAGGACTCGGTCCTCTCTTTTTTCTTCCAAACAAATCCTGACGATGTGTTACATGCTCCAGGCCTCCAGCGACCAACATCAATAGCTACATGTAACGCGCCAGCCTGTGGACCGCTGCCCACACAGACCTCCTGCGCGATCGGCCGCCTGCTGGGCCACGCGCCCCGCGTGGGCTGCCACCTCACGCGCGCCTTGGATTTCGCTCCATCTTCTGCATGTCCCCCCGTCGGTCGTCAAATTGAGAACCCGTCCGGGCCGGGCGACTTCGTAGGAAACATCTGAAAAAGAGCCGTCTTGACTTCCTTGTCAGTATAAGGGGCATTAAGAATCTTATTCATGCCATGAGTCACCTTGCGCGGTACCGCCGAAATCACTTGGTCCATGTTCTGTACACCTTCAGAGGTGTAAAGCGTTTTATAGAAGGAAGTCGTTAAGGCTTCCATCTCTTGTATATCTTCTGTCAGCTGGCCATCTTCCCTCTGGAGTGCTTTTATCATAGAGCCAGTCGTCGAAGGAGGAAGAACAAGATAAAAGCACTCCAGAGGAAGATGGCCAGCTGACAGAAGATATACAAGAGATGGAAGCCTTAACGACTTCCTTCTATAAAACGCTTTACACCTCTGAAGGTGTACAGAACATGGACCAAGTGATTTCGGCGGTACCGCGCAAGGTGACTCAGGGTATGAATGAGATTCTTAATGCCCCTTATACTGACAAGGAAGTCAAGACGGCTCTTTTTCAGATGTTTCCTATGAAGTCGCCAGGCCCGGACGGTTCCCAGCACACTTTTTCCAGCACCATTGGGAGATTTGTGGAGATGATGTCACAATAGCAGTTTTGAGGTTTGTTGAAGGTAATGAGTCAGCAGCCAGCATTAATGATACAATCCTAGTATTAATCCCAAAGGTAAAAAATCCTACATTGCTAACTCAGTTCCGGCCGATAAGTTTGTGCAATGTTTTATATAAAGTTGCCTCTAAGGTGATCTCAAATCGGCTCAAGTTAGTACTTCCGGATATAATTTCCGAAGAGCAGTCAGCCTTTGTGCCAGGGAGACTGATCACAGACAACATCATCACGGCGTATGAATGTCTACATTTCATAAAGAGAAATAAAGCAAAAAAGCACCAGTCTTGTGCTTTGAAACTTGATATGGCAAAAGCCTATGATAGGGTTGAGTGGGAATATCTCAGGGCAATCATGGTGAAACTAGGCTTCACAGAAAGATGGATAAATATCGTTATGGGACTAGTAACAACAGTGAAGTTCTCTGTCCAGCTTAACGGTAAGAAGCTTGAGAAATTTACTCCTTCACGTGGAATCAGACAAGGGGACCCGATATCCCCATACCTGTTCTTAATAGCAGCAGAGGGCCTTTCGTGCCTCCTAAAATCTAGAGACGAGTCATCAAATTTGAGTGGCCTGCAGGTGGCACCGTCGGTGCCATCAGTTAACCACTTGTTATTCACAGATGACAACCTGTTGTTTTTTAAGGCTAATGGTATGGCCGCTACTGAGGTGAACCTAGTGCTGGACATGTACTGCCAGGCTACGGGCCAACGAGTTAACCATAGTAAATCTTCCATCTTTTTCAGTAAGGGGGTCCCTGAATCCGTAAGGACGGAGATCAAGAATCTATTGGGTGTACCGAATGAGACTCTAAATGAAAAATACTTGGGGATGCCATCTGATGTGGGGAGCTCAAAGAATGGAGCATTCAAGTACCTAAAGGATCGTTTATGGTCCAAAGTTCAAGGGTGGATTGAAAATACTATGTCTTCAGCAGGAAAGGAAATACTAGTCAAGTCTGTGGCACAGGCGGTCCCGGTTTTCTCTATGTCGTGCTTTAAGCTTCCACGGGGTTTATGTGAGCACCTCAATATGCTTATCAGGAAATTCTGGTGGGGAAGCAAAGATGGTAAACGCAAGCCACACTGGGTCTCCTGGAAGACTATGATACAACCCAAAGGTATGGGGGGTTTGGGGTTTAAGGATTTCGAACTTTTCAATATGGCTATGCTGGCAAAGCAGGCATGGTGTCTGCAGCAATTCCCTGACTCCCTATGTGCTCGCCTACTGAAAAGTATCTACTACCCAAACACTTCGGTTCTTGATGCAAATTTGGGGAATCACCCAAGCCAAATATGGAGGAGCTTGATCAAGGGGCGGGATACCCTTAAGATGGGTTTGATCAAAAGAATAGGTAATGGGGGAACGACAAGAGTCTGGGAAGAAAACTGGCTGCCACGCGAGGAAATGATGAGACCGTATGGGTGCATCTCACAGAACCCACCGGAACTTGTCTCAGAGCTCATAGATGCCACGTCAGCTCAATGGGACAGACAGAGGGTGTCAGAAGTTTTTATGCCAATGGACGTTCGGGTAATAATGGCAATTCCGTTGTGCACCATGAACGTTCCGGATTTCTGGAGCTGGCATTATGAAAAGAATGTAAATTTCTCTGTTAAATCAGCCTACCGTATGTTGGTGGCGACAAGAGCTAGAAGAGAGGCATGGCCGGAAAGCACGGCGGGACCTTCCAGCACGTCCAGAGAGGAGGGAGCCTGGAAAAAGCTTTGGCAAACTCAAGTGTCGGGCAAGGTGAGAATGTTTCTCTGGCGATTGTCCAAACACTCGATCCCTACCAACGATGTAAGGGCACACAGACATATGAGTGACTCAAGTGCTTGCGGCATCTGTGGTGCTCACGATTCATGGAGGCATTCCCTAATAGAGTGTTCAATGTCCAGATGCATCTGGTCACTGATGGACCCGGAGATCACAGAAAATCTTGCAGCTACAACAGAACCAAACGCCAAACAATGGCTGTTCACTATGATGGAGTCAAATGTCACACGAGCTCTTTGTGAAGCTCTCGGTTACGCTTTGGGCGATATGGGCAGCGAGACGGAAGGTGATTCATGAAGGGATTTTTCAAAGTCCTCACTCTACACACAGTTTCATCACCAGATTTATTGATGAACTAGACATGCTGAAGGTCAAACCACCCCAGGTGACTGGTGCTGGAGTAGCGATCAGGAGCGGAAGGCCGATAGCTCCTCCTCAAGGCCATGCAAAGATTAATGTGGATGCTGGTGTCCGCAAGGGCAGTAGGGGGACAGCAGTGGCGGTATGCAGAGACGAATCTGGCGCGTATCTTGGCAGCTCATCCCTTGCGATTGTAGGTCTGGACGACCCTGAAGCTCTGGAAGCGATCGCTTGCCGAGAGGGTTTGGCACTGGCGGCAGATCTCCAACTACAGAATTTTGTGATTTCATCCGATTCCAAGCATGTTATCAGTGATATCAATAAGGGATGTAGGGGCAGCACAGGAGCTGTCATTAGCGAAATAAAAATACTAGCAAACTCTTTCCAATGTAATTTCATTTTCGAGTCTCGTGCATCCAATATGGAGGCACATAGTCTAGCCAAGTCATCGCTTTCTCTGGGTCCGGGGCGCCACGTTTGGTTTGGCCAACCTCCTGATCCAAGATGTATCCCACAATTTATGGTTTTTGATGAATAAAGCTTGGTTCCCCCCTAAAAAAAATCAAATTGGTGTGGTTGTCTCAAAAAAGAAAAATCAAATTGGTGCGGAAACGCACAGGGAGGCAGCCTGACTGGACCAGCCCATCGAGCTGTACAGTGTAGGGATGGCAATGGGTCGGGTTTGGGGCGGGTGGAGCTGGTCCAAATCCAACCCATGATCCATCTTCCTCCCCTCCCCTCTGCCCATCCACCAAATTATCTATGGGCACAACTTGTGCCCATGCCCAAACCCGCTGGATACCCACATACCCGTGGAGCTCCATGGGCATAGAAAAGTCAGCATGAAGCCTTCCCAAAGATCAAATTAACTCATCATCATTCACTCACAAATATCAACATAAGCTACATGCATAAATAGGCAACAAGTAATACGATGAGTCCTTAAGTGTGACATACCAGAGGTTGATTTTGCAGCATATAGCTTATGGCACCAGTTGCATATTGCATGTCATTTCCCATTGATTCGTTCTTTCTACTGTCACTGGCATATGTCCCCACATGTCATATGGATATTCATTGGATATCCATGGAGCACAAACTATAACTATGCCCGACCCAGCTGTTCATGGGTATCCATATCCACGGACCCATGGGCAGAAATGTGCTCCATACCCTTGCCCAACCGGGTCAGGTATCCATGGGTATCCAGATCCATGGATAAAATTGCCATCTCTACTACAGCGGGAGGAAAAAAAGATAACAACAAACGGAGTCAGGCGCGATGCTAGGAATGGAACTGGCGAACCAAACACTTGAGACTGCGTGCTCCTAGCCACTCCAGCTGACTAGCATTTTAGGTACTGTAACATCACGTAACTAGAAGAGGTTACAGCACCCATACAACCGGACTGATCTACTGTAGCGAGCCAGAATTAGTTACTGAACAAACATCTTTAAAAAAAAGTGTACATTTTTTCTGAAAGTGTATATTTTAAAATCTGGCCGTACAATACACGTACACTTACATTTTTTTGCGTACGCAATAAAAAATTTGAAATCACAGAAAATATTTTTGAAAACGTAAATCATTTTTTGAAGTTATGAACTAATTATTAAATCCAAAACAAAATTTTGGACCACCAACATTCTTTGAATTTGTGTTTTTTATTGAAAAATGGAACATTTCAAGAAATACTTAACAAAAAATTGAAACCGCAAACATTTTTTGAAATTCTTGAACACTTTTTGAAACATGAATATTTTTTGAATTTTAGACCAAAGTTTCCAACTACAAACATTTTTTCGAACTTGTCATTTTTTTGAAGAATAGAACATTTCATGAAATATGTAAAAAAAACTTGAAACAGCAAACAGTTTTTGAAATTCTTGAACTTTTTTCTCATTTTAGACCAACTTTTGCAAGCGCAAACTTTTTTTTCGATTCCATTTTTTTGAAAGATGAACAAAAATTGTGAATAAATTTCCAAATAGAGGAATTTTTTTAAAATTCGTGCACATTTTTTGAAACTCAAACCTTTTTTAAAAATCTGAACATATTTTAAAGATATGAACATTTTAAAAAATCTGTACAAAATTTGAAACTTTTGAGAAAAGGGACATACAACTTGAAAAGAGGAAAAGGGAAAACATAAATAAGCCTAAAAAATGGTAAAAACAGATAAATGAATAATAAAAAATGAAAAAAACAGAAAACCATAAAAAGAAATGAAACGTGTCTGGAACCTTCTAGAATGTTGCCAAATCCAGTCAGGAACTTTCCAGAAGATTCACAAAACCAGTGCTCTCGCACGATGGTATGGGCCGGCCCGTTTCTGTCGATAGGTTGTGCGACTGGTCGACAATTTGCCGCAGAATGCGGTAGATAGGATTTTTCGTCGATCACCTCGATCCCGTCGAGACCGGCTCGATCTGGAACACCATGATAGTCGCCTGCTCGATCCGACCTCGTTGAGAATTTCGCCCACGCCGTACGCACGCTCGCCTAATCGATCCGTCTGATCAATCGCCGCACGTCTCAAGCACACGTGCTGTCGCCGATGCTTCCGCCTTTGATTACTTTTTTTGCCAATCTTGTCGAGAACCACACTGTAGTCGGCTGCATCTCAAACTCGATACTTTCTCTAGATCAACAATTCATGACCTCCGAACAACCTAGCTCATGAGACCACATGTTAGAATAAATCCGAGGCGTTCTGTCGATCATCCGACGACCAAGCAATCACATGCGCACGACACCTAGATAAATTAACGAGGTTCACCGATATGGCCACATGCTCGGGGCATGACTATGGGCGCTCCTCCCTGTGACGCCGTCACAATACCACACCCCGGCGACCCGGGCGCCGGCACACGCAGCCAGCTCCCCCTGCATACCTGTGCTATTATGTTGGCATAGTTTACATCGTGTGTCTACCCTCACTATATATGAGAGGCCTAGGATACAAGTGTCCAACAAGGAAATGACTCCATAACCTGTAGACACAATACAACTCAGAGTCCAACTGTAACCTATCTTGTTCACAATATTCGACACAACTCTAACATTATTGATGGAACGGTATCACATGAGGATTTTGTCACCGTGATGGCGAGAACTACTTCGAGTCCTATGACTGCTCCAAGGCAATAGCTTACCTTTATTTTAAATTATTTTCAAGTCGCCCTGGAGGATCTGGATTCATTAAAAAGGAGGAGAGAGTTGTCAAGTTAATATACGGAAAACCGGGCTAAAACCATCGTAAAATCCCACAAAGGCAACGTTGTCCGTCCTGGCTACCCACACGAAGATGCTGTCGATGTACGAAAGTAGGGCCTCTCCTTTGTACCCCTTACTTGTGCACGGGCAGTCAAGAGCCTCGCCTGCAACCACACCTAGCAGGGAAGAGGAGAAAGGCCGAAGCACAAGACTACCAGAGCGACGCCAAGACAAGGGAGCAAGAAGGCCAAGCAACAAGATGAGCTCCCCCCGGCAGGGCACTTGCCGGGGCGGCCTGCTCGACCCCGGTAAGAACGCTTGCCGAGGCAAGTCAACCAACGCCAGCATCGCAACCACCCTTGAGCATAAGAGCTCTGACACCATCAACAACGTTGGAGCCGAGGTTCGGGAAGCGCCTGCATGGTGGCATGCAGATCTTTGCGAAGACAAAGAGCCTACGAATCCTAGATGAGAACCAGAAGACCAGACGACCGCAAGGCTCCTTGCCGAGGATGCCCACGAGGCCCGGGCAAGGCTCCTTGCCGAAGATACCCCCGAAGCCCCGGCAAGCTTCTTGCCGAGGGCACTCACAAGGCCCCGGCATGACTCTTGCCGGGAATATACGCAAGACCGCGGCAAGCCCTTGCCGCCCCATCGTCGCCCCAGCTCAGCGGCCAACCCACCAGCTAAGGCAAGTTCCCACGTGGTGGTATGTGGTTCCTAATCCAACCAGTCAAGCACCTGCGTTGTGGCATGCAGATCTTCGTGAAGACCCTACCACCACGCCATCCCAACAGCGTGCCAGCCTACATGGCGCTGCATGCCTCGTTGGCCTGGACGCGCGTCGCAGCCAGACGGAGCGGCGACGGACGGGACGGGCCTTGTTGCCGTCCCCGATAAAGCAAGGGGACACCTAAGTAGCGCATTTAATGCTCTTTGTCCTGTAATGACAGGCGATAAGCTTGTACACTGTATACCTTTCCACCTCCTGTGTGCCGCTGTGGCAGCCCCTTTTGACTATAAAATGAGGCCCAAGGCGTACCGAGGAAGCATTCGGATCTTTTGCACTACGCACGCACCATAGCTAGTTCAAGAGCTCAAGAACACTCAAATATACACCAAAGCAGGACTAGGGTATTACGCATCCTCGCGGCCCGAACCTGGGTAAACGATCTTTGTGCTGGCTACTAGACCCGGTCTTTGCACAACCCCGCGCCCGCCAACCGTAGAAGGGATTCCAGTGATCCCATAGGTGTCGTTTCCACCGACATCTTTGGCGCGCCAGGTAGGGGGCGCAGTTGTGAAAATCCGGTCTAGCATTTAGTTTAGCAGTTCTTCATCGCCATGGCTCCCAAGAAGAAGACGATCACGGCGATTGGTTCATCTGGAGCCGAACGGCCCGTGCCAGTGCGGGCGGGCGACGGGGTGGTCGCGGATGGAAGCCGAGGAGCGGCCTGCGAACACCCTTGTCGCTCTAGCAACCGAAGCCTGGCGAGCGGCGTCGTTCGTGCACAAGACAATGAGCCGCACGCCACCAAGTCAAAAGATGGAGCCGGGCCCCCCGTAGGCGGCGCGGGGCCCTCCAAGGGCGGTGTCGTGCCACATACGGGCGGCGCGGCGACTTCCAAGACGCCTACGCCGGCGCCCACAACGCGCTCCTCCAAGGTTGTGCGCGACGAACAGCGTCACCACGCTAGTGACCCCGGGCGCCGCAGCGGGAAGAGTCCTGTGCATCATTTACAGGACGTAGAAGACCAGCATGCTCGCTGAGGCGCTGGCAAAAACGGCGTGCAGCCGCAGGGCCGTGATAGAGCTCCTTCTAACGTGGTTAGAAGTCGGAGCGCGTCACAGTCCACGCAGCTTTCACGGCCGCCCACGCCGGCAAAGGCCTTAGCGCGCGCAGTTGCTCCTCGACTTCCCTCCTGTTGCGGAGAAGCTTGACGAGTGGAGAGCCACCATCCGGAGCCTCGTCGGCATCGCCAACAAAGACGAGCCGCGACCGGCGAGGCCCTCAGGCCGACGCTCTGTCGAGCCACCGCACGCCAGTGGCGGAAGGACCGGAGACGCTGCAGCCACAGTGCATTCTCCACCTCCTCGCCAGTTACCGCGGGCGTCGGTCCGTCGGGACGACGTTTGTGATAATATTTCCATAGCATCGTCCGACCCACGGACCCACCGCGATCAGCGCCAAGTTCTTCGGGAGCGAGCCCATGAAGACGCTCGAACTACCATCGAGCGCCGGCGCGAAGCGCGCCATCAGTCAGATAGGCGGGCAGGGCCCACTATAGACCACCCAGCACCGGGAGGCCCGGGAGGCTTACCTTACGAGGTAGGTTGTCCAGCCTTTACCCGTGAGCTGCGGCAGTTCCAGTGGCCCACTCACCGCACATTCAAGCCTGGCGTCGGCGAGAAGTACAACGCCAAGACTCACCCGTCAGAGTTCCTCAGCATCTACACCATCGCGATGCAAGCCGCCGGAGCTCGCGACAACAAGGTGCTTGCCAATTACTTCCCGTTGGCGCTTAAACCCAATTCATGTCATGGTTGATGCACTTGCCAGTGGATTCTATTTCTTCTTGGTCGGATCTGTGCCATGAGTTTGTTGGCTCCTTTACGGGAGGCCACCAAGCTCATGGCCAGGCAAGCGATTTTCATGTCATCCCCCAGAAAGAAGGCAAAAACCTGCGCAAGTACATACAGAGGTTTAGTCGAGTGCAGTACAACATCCTGGATGTTCATCCCGCCGCTGTCATCAGCGCATTCCATCAGAATGTGCGTAACCGCAAGATGCGTGAAGAGTTGGCGATGAACAAGGTCAAGGATGTGGCAGAACTCTATGTTCTGGCCGACAGATGCGCTCGGGCTGAAGAGGGAAGGAAGTACCCCGGCGAAGACGCCGGTGTGGAAACCGACTCCTCAGACGAAGATGTTGTCGCCCCAGCAAAGAAGGGCCGACGCCGCAACAGGAAGTGCAAAGGCAAAGTCCTGCTTGCCGTCGAAGGGTCCGACGATGCCGGCGCTGCCAAGAAGGCCAAGGCAGATGATCCCGGCAAGGAAGTTGCCGGGTGCGCCGCCTGCCGGGCCTTGGCGGCCGTCGACAAGCCAGGAAGCTCCGACAAGCAGTACTGCAAGATCCATCGCACCAAGGGCCATGACCTCCAGAACTGCCGACAAGTCGAGCAGCTCGCAGAGAAGCAGAAAGCCGAATATGAAAGGCGGGACAAGGAGAAGGGCCAGGATGGTGCTGAGGGATCCGGCAAGAAGTGTGGCGGCCAGGCTGGCCGCCGCGGCAAGGATAATCAACAAGAAAGGCCCGCGCGGGGCAGTGACAAGAAGCAAGAAGACGATGATCATGATGAGGACGGCGAGTCCGGCAAGCAAGAGTTCCAGAAAGCTACGGAGGCCATGTGCGTCGACGGTGGCGCCTCGCTGCACACCTCTCACCGCCAGCTCAAGCAGTGGGCGCGTGTGATCACAGCGGCGGAACCATCGTTCGATGCTCAAAAGCCACTAAAGTGGTCCATCACACTTATCATTTTTGACACCGAGGACCACCCTGATCGCACAACTGCGGTCGGGTGTTTGCCGTTGTTGGTTTGACCAACAATACGCAACCTCAAGGTGACAAAAATGCTAGTTGACGGCGGGGCCGGTCTGAACTTGATCTCGCCTGTTGTGATCAAAAGGCTGTAGATCCCTGATGGAGACCTCAAAGAGACGGGCACGTTTCAAGGGGTCAATCCAGGAAGAAGCTAGCCGAAGGGTAAGGTTACGCTACCCGTTACATTCGGAGGCGACCTGAACCATAGGACGGAAAGGATTGTTTTTGATGTTGCCGAGATCCTCTTGCTTTACAACGGGATCCTCGGCCGCCCAGCACTGGCCAAGTTCATGGCGGCGTCACATTACGCCTACAACACATTGAAGATGCCTGGGCCGATGACCATGATCACTGTCCCATCCGACAAGAAGGATGCGCTGATCTGCACTGACCAACTCTACCGGGAGGCAGTTGCGGAAACTGCCGCCAAGGCTCTTGCTCCTGCCGCTGAAGCCCCGGGAGGGAAGAAGTCCGGTAAGACCTCTCGCACCCACTCCAGCAAGCGGACCTCTTCGGAGTGCAGTGCTCCCATTGAGGACGTGCTAGAGAGCTCCACCGGCAAGAGCAAGAAATCCAGAGCTACACCACCAGAGACCAAGAAGGTGTCCGTCAAGGAGGATGGCACGGGAGGAGCTTTCACCATAAGCTCCACCCTTGACAGCAAATAGGAAGGCGCGCTCATCACCTTCCTGCGGGTGAATGTCGATGTGTTTGCGTGGCAAGCATCCGACATACCGGGCGTTCCCAGGGAGGTGATTGAGCACCATCTTGCTGTCTGTCCTCATGCGTGACCCGTCAAGCAGAAGTTCAGGAAGCAAGCTTTGGAATGGCAAGAGTTCATCACAGTGGAGATCAGGAAATTGGAAGCGGCAGGCTTGGTGAGAGGAGTACTCCACCCGACGTGGTTGGCCAATCTAGTGGTAGTGCGCAAGGCAAATGGGAAGTGGAGGCTGTGTATTGACTACACAGACATCAATAAGGCTTGCCCACAGGATCCCTTCCCGTTGCCGCGCATCGACCAGATTGTAGACTCCAAGGCCGGGTGTGACTTGTTATCATTCCTTGACGCTTACTCAGGATGCCACCAGATCTTCATGACAAGAGAAGATGAAGAGAAGACAACATTCATCACCCCATGTGGTACGTATTGTTTTATACGAATGCCTTTCGGGTTGAAGAGTGTTGGCTCAACCTTTGCAAGAGCTGTCCAAATTGGTTTTGAGCCCCAGCTACATAGAAATATGGAAGCTTATATGGATGGCATAGTAGTCAAAACCAAGGACAGAGCAACACTAATACAAGACCTAGAAGAAACGTTCGTGAACTTGCGCAAGATCAACCTCAAGCTGAAACCTGAGAAGTGTGTCTTCGGAGTTCCGTCCGGCAAACTTCTCGGGTTCTTTGTGTCACAGCGTGGGATCAAGGCAAATCCAGACAAGATCAAGGCCATTGAGCAGATTGAGGTGTCCAGGCGGATCAAGGATGTGCGTCGGCTCGCTGGTTGCGTTGCCGCCATGAGCAGATTCATCTCCAAGTCTGCCGAGCGCGCCCTTCCCTTTTTCAGAATCTTGAAAAAGGCGGGCCCAATGGAATGGACTCCAGAGGCCGAAGCAGCACTACAAGATTTGAAGAAATACCTCTCCTCTACGCCAATACTGGTCGCACCTAAACCACAAGAGCTGTTGCTGCTATATCTAGCGGCAACAAATCAAGTGGTCAGTGCTGCGCTAGTGGCCCAAAGAGAGGTCAATACGGAAGTGATAGCAACGACAGAACCTGACGCCAGGGCAGAAGCGACGCAACCAAATGGAGTGGTGCAGAAGAAGAAGATGATGCAGCACCCGGTTTACTTTGTCAGCTTCCTCTTGCAGGGGGCTAGATCAAGGTACTCCGGTGTGCAAAAATTGCTCTTCGGCCTCCTCATGGCCTCGAGGAAGCTGCGTCATTACTTCCAAGCACACGAAATCACCGTCGTCACTCGCCTCCCATTGCAACAGATATTGCATAACCCAGACGCAACCGGGAGGATTGTGGAATGGGCCTTGGAGCTGTCAAGCTTTGGTTTGAAGTTTGAAAGCACTTCAACAATCCAGAGTAGAGTCTTGGCGGAGTTCATTGCAGAATGGACCTCAACGGACGAAGAGATCCAGGAGACCACTCTCCCCGGCAGGGAAACGAGTCACAACTGGATGATGTACTTTGACGGGGCTTTCTCGCTGCAACGCGGCGGCGCTGCTGTGCTACTCGTTGCACCCACCGGAGAGCACCTCAAGTACGTAGTACAGAGGCACTTTCCCAGGGAGATGTCAACAAAAATCACTGCTGAGTACGAGGGACTACTTGCCGGTCTCAGGATCGCGGCAGACCTCGGAATCAAGAAGCTCATCATCAGGGGTGACTCACAGCTTGTCGTCAAGCAAGTTAACAAGGATTACCACAGCCCGTTGATGGAGGCCTACGTAGATGAAGTGAGGAAGCTAGAGGAGCGTTTTGACGGTATACAAGCAGAGCATGTTCCCCACGCGGAGAACGACATCGCCGACTACTTGTCAAAGCACGCCGCCCTCAAACTACCTGTGTAACCAGGTACTTTTGTGCTTCGATTAACTCAACCATCCGTTGAACTATCGACAGAGCAGAACAAGCGAAGGAAATCAGGCCCCGGCAAGTACTTTCCCGCCGAGCTCCCAGGGGATGCCGGCAGAAATGTTGCCGGGGATGCTGAGCCAGCCGTGGGGCAACAAACTCCGGCAGGGCGTCAAGCCCTGGCCGTGGAGACAGCCGCTCCCATGGCAGAGGTGATGCCTTTAGTCCTTGCCGTCGAGCCTCAGGCTCCGGCATGGGCACAACATACCGTTCGATTTCTCCAAACAGGGGAGCTTCCCGAGGAGCAGGAAGAAGCGGAGAAAGTAGCCCGTCGGTCTGCCATGTATCAGTTCGTCGACGACGTCCTGTACAGAAAAAGGCCGAACGGTGTGAAATTGAAGTGCATTCCCCGGGAGGAAGGACTGGAGCTATTGGCAGAGATACATGAAGGCATATGTGGCTCCCACATAGGATCGAGGGCCCTTGCAGGCAAAGCATTCCGGCAAGGTTTCTTCTGGCCCACTGCCCTCCAGGATGCAACGGCACTAGTAACCAAGTGTGAAGTGTGTCAGTTCCATTCAAAGAAGCTTCATCAACCAGCTCAAGCTCTCCAAACAATCCCTCTTTCCTGGCCATTCTCGGTCTGGGGGCTCGACATACTGGGCCCCTTTCCCCATGCTGTCGGGGGCTTTGAGTACTTGTATGTTGCAATCGACAAGTTCACAAAGTGGCCAGAGGTGGAAACAGTGAGAAAGGTGACAGCACAATCAGCCGTCAAGTTCTTCAAGGGGCTAGTCTGTCGTTTTGGCGTACCAAACATAGTCATCACCGACAACGGCACGCAGTTCACAAGCCGCACCTTCATGCAGTACATTCAAGGCCTCGGCAGCAAGGTCTCCTGTGCTTCTGTTGCACATCCTCAGAGCAACGGCCAGGTGTAGAGGGCAAATGTTGAAGTACTGTGAGGCCTTCGGACGAAGACCTTTGACAGGCTACATAAGTGCGGAAGGCGCTGGATCGATGAATTACCGGCGGTTCTTTGGTCATCAGAACGACACCAAATCGAGCCACCTGCCAGACACCCTTCTCCCTCGTTTACGGGGCAGAAGCAGTTCTCCCCACGGAACTCACGTACGGGTCACCCCGAGTGCTCGCTTATGATGAGCTTGAGCAAGAGCAATTGCGGCAAGATGACGCAACGCTCCTCGAGGAAGATCGTCTTCGGGCGGCTGTGCGAGCAGCACGCTACCAGCAAGCCTTGCAATGCTACCATAGCCGCAAGGTTCATGCCCGAAGCTTTGAGGAAGGCGACCTTGTTCTTCGGCGCGTTCAGTTGGCCAAGAATTCCAACAAGTTGACGCCGAAGTGGGAAGGCCCTTATCGGGCAATACGAGTCACCAGGCCTGGCGCAGTCCGCCTAGAGACCGAAGATGGAATTCCAGTGAGCAACTCCTGGAACATCGAACATCTTCGCAAGGTTTACAAGTAAGGTGCGGTCGCCGGGCTCCCCGGCAGACCACCTTTTGTACAAGCCTTGCCGGCAAGGCATGTAACCTTCTGTACAAAGACAGGCAAAGACCCCGAGCATAAATAAATGAAGCGCTGGCGCCCTAAGTTTTAGCATGCATGCTAGGTTGAGTCTCTCTCTATTGGGGTTGATAGTGCTCGGCGGCAACTAACCCTTAGCATACAGGTCGAGTGTGCGTCTCTTTGTTCCTTTCCATCCTCTTTTGTTCACAGGGTGCATGGACATTTCTGTTGAGCTGTTTGGAGGAAAGAGAACAGGCCTACGCTCTAACCCCAGCAAGCAAAGGTTGTCGGGGGCTGCAGATCCAAAAACCCGACCACGGCGAGCCAAGATCGCCGGGGGCTGCAAAATCAGATAAGTCCTTTTCCCCCACTCTATGCTTCCGTATAAAACTTGAACGTACGAGACTTCACTCACTCTCATACCATCTTGCTCCCTCTGTCCCGTGTCCAAAAACCTTACTTTGGGCCGGAACTTGGTTGTAGTGCGATGGGAAGGGAATGGGTGAGGGGCCTAATCCTACTTTACCCCTACCTCCGCCAAGGGCGTGAGCGTAGCCGGGCTATAGGGCCGGAGGACGACAAGGTCTGTTGCCGAGTTACGATGTTTATCTTAAGATAACAAGGATTCGTTCCTTCGTGTGGGCCCTGCCCACACACAAAAGAAACCCGGCAAACACCCTTCTCTTCATTAATACATTGTTAACAAGTACAATTCATACGGAATGCATACATGAGCAAGGGGGTTACGAGATTTAAATCTTACAAAGGCCCGTAGGCTTAAAAACTGAAAAGAGGTAAGGTGCCCGTAATCCCTTTCTTGTCCCTCTCCGCAGGAAATGGAACAAGATGGCTAGAGGGAAGAAAGAGCACCTAGGCGAGGCACGAGCAGCAGAAGACACCAAGGGAACATCCCGGAGGCCGCCCAGAAGAGGGCTGGTGATGATGGCGCCAGGAGAAGAGCCGAAAGACGAGGCAGCGGGTCGCCAATACGAGACAAAGGCGTCGGTGCCATCATACTCCGACTTGACGGCCTGCCACCCGCCTTCTTCGTCTCCTCCGGCCTTCCCACGCCATCCGCCCAAGGAGGCGACCCCGAGAAGTTCAAGGAGCTGGCGATGCAGATGATGGTGCTGCCGGCGTCGCCCAGGGACGGTGTGTCCGGCGCCTAGTCGGACCCATCATCCCCCCGCCCGCTACCCTCGTCGCCGTTGTCGTTGTCCTCCCCATCACTATCGCTCGAGGAGGAGCTTTCGTCATTGGTCGAGCTCTCTGCGCAGCACCCTAGCCTGTGTCCCGAGCGCCCGAAGACCTTGACGGAGAGCAGGTCGCTCTCCGCTAACTTGAAGCAGAGGACGTGCCCCTCCATCAAGCAGTGGGCACATGAGAAGGTTTGCCAACCCCGACGGAAGAGCATTACATGAGGGGCAGGGAACCTTGTGTTCGCCCACATGGCGCCATGACAACACTCCTTCATGCAAAGCCTCAACCTCGGTGGCCGGTCGACCTCTAGTACCCTCGCGAACGCTTCAGGAAGACGGAGACGACTGCGCGGCGGCTCGCGCAGTTGTAGAATAAACTCCAGCGCCGTGTCCCCGACATGGCTGCGTGGTGAAGCAGGAGGAGACAGCGGAGGAGATGGAGACGGAGATGATGACGACGCGGGTGTCCCCCGTCCATGCCCGCCTCTGCCTCGACCGCCTCGCCGGCCGCGACCCCGGCCGGTGCCTCTGCCGCGGCCGGCGCCTTTGCCTCTAGCATGGCCCTCGTCTGGGGCGTCCGGCTCTTCTTTGACCGCCGCCGCTCTCTGACGGGAGGAAGACCTGGACGCCTCCGCAGGGGCACGACCACGACCACGCCCCCTCGCCATGACGAGGAGAAAAGAAGGAATCAGACTAAGATAAGATAGGTGCGAGAAAACGCTGTGCCTCTCCCCTTATATAGAGGGACGAGGCTGAACGGGCCTCGGCGCGACCGCCCCAATCAACCAATCCAGCCGCCGGGGGCACAAGGGGACGGGACCGACCCGCTGCCCCAATCAGGGGCGCCCGGCCCCCCGCCCCGGCATTCAAAGCCCGTGCCTTCCATGGCCGCCGCCTGCCCTTCCCGACGCATGAAGGACACGCGGCGGGCGAGCCAGAACTCAGATGGCAAGTGGAATGGCCGTTTCGCACCCCGTGATCGTGGGGAGCGGGTGCCATAATGGCCATGACCCGAGCGCACCCAGTAAATGAGCCGCGCCCCTGCGGCTTCCTCTGTTTATTACGAGGAAAGCGCGGGCCGCCTCTTTACCATTTATCACGATGTGATGCAGGCGTGCAGCAACCGCCCCATGCACGACCCCCACGTCATGCATTCAACGCGACTCGTGGGGAAGCGCAACGGGCGAGGAAGTTACTGCAGTAAAAAGAATTCGGCCCCGAATGCCCGCGCACCGTTCTGGGCCCAGCCCAACAACGCATTGCGATTATGTGTGGCCCAGGCCCGGGGGCTCCTGTCGGTGTACGAAAGTAGGGGCTCTCCTTTGTACCCCTTACTTGTGCACGGGCAGTCAAGAGCCTCGCGTGCGACCACACCTAGCAGGGCAGAGGAGAAAGACCGAAGCACAAGACTACGAGAGCGACGCCAAGACAAGGGCGCAAGAAGGCCAAGCAACAAGATGAGCTCCCCCAGGAGGGCACTTGCCGGGGCGGCCCGCTCGACCCCGGCAAGAACCCTTCGCCGAGGCAACTCACCCAACGCCAACATCGCAGCCACCCTTGAGCCTAAGAGCTCTGACACCATCAACAACGTTGGAGCCAAGGCTCGGGAAGCGCCTGCATGATGGCATGCAGATCTTTGTGAAGACAAAGAGCCTATGAATCCTAGATGAGAACCAGAAGACCAGACGACCGCAAGACTCCTTGCTGAGGATGCCCACGAGGCCCCGGCAAGGCTCCTTGCCGAAGATACCCCCGAAGCCCCGGCAAGCTTCTTGCCGAGGGCACTCACAAGGCCCCAGCAAGACTCTTGCCGGGAATATACGCAAGACCGTGGCAAGCCCTTGCCGCCCCGTCGTTGCCCCAGCTCAGCGGCCAACCCACCAGCTAAGGCAAGTTCCCATGTAGCGGTACGTGGTTCCTAATCCAACCAGTCAAGCACCTGCGTGGTGGCATGCAGGTCTTTGTGAAGACCCTACCACCACACCATCTCAGCAGCCTGCTAGCCTACATGGCGCTGCATGCCTCGTTTGCCTGGACGCGCGTCGCAGCCAGACGGAGCGGCGACGGACGGGACGGGCCTTGTTGCCGTCCCCGATAAAGCAAGGGGACACCAAAGTAGCACATTTAATGCTCTTTGTCCCGTAATGACAGGCGATAAGCTTGTACACTGTACACCTTTCCACCTCCTGTGTGCCGCTGTGGCAGCCCCTTTTTACTATAAAAGGAGGCCCAAGGCGTACTGAGGAAGTATTCGGATATTTTGAACTACGCACACACCATAGCTAGTTCAAGAGCTCAAGAACACTCAAATATACACCAAAGTAGGACTAGGGTATTACGCATCCTCGCGGCCCGAACCTGGGTAAACGATCTTTGTGCTGGCGACTAGACCCGCTCTTTGCACAACCCCGCGCCCGCCAACCGTAGAAGTGATTCCAGTGATCCCATAGGTGTCATTTCCACCGACAGATCCACATACCACTAAGAAGAAAAAACACTGTCGAGGTTGCCACCAAGCTTCATCGTCATCACTCCATGAGCCAGCGACCACGACTTCCCCATCAACTTCATCAACGAAGCCTTTGTCGCAGCAGACGCCAAGACCCATACTGGCCCATGCCAAACAGACAACCACCCGCATTGGTGTCTAGACAGCTCCGACTTGAGCGACGAACCAGGTAGCAGAATGAGCGTTGAGCCTGCGCCGAGCTGGACGCCGCAGCCGAACCACACAGTACTTACATAATATTCATGGATACATCTTTCGTTGGTATTCATGTCGCATACATACACAATATTCGTAAAAATAAGAGTATATTTGTCGACAAAGCTCACTAGTGGGGTATAATTTACATCGAGCCTGGCTTGGAGGTACGACATCATGTAATTGTTATGGACGTGCTTGCCAATGGAAGAGAGCTCATCTTCGAGAATAACTCCATGGCTGTCCTGTTTCCCTCATGAATGTTGGCAATCCTTATCTTGTTATTGATGACTTGTGCTCAAAATTGACCCGAGGACACATTCTCAAGCATGGTCCAGATTTGTGGCACGCTCGTCATTCACACCACCCGTGTCAAGACATCTTTAAAAAACAAATTGAGGATATCTCCTAGGACGTATTAGTCCTAAGCCAACCACATAGGCCGGATTGTAGATTCATTCTTTTCCTCATTGGTTGTTTTCTCGATAATCTTGCGTGATGTCAGGAAAGATCCATCAAGATAACTAGTGAGTTGGGCACCATGAACTGTGGGCAAGACTTGTGCTCCCACATAACGTGGTTTTCCCTTGTGAGTTTTCCTGTATTTATTGGCTGAGGGAAGCAGGAATGGAGGAAAAAGATGATTCCGTTGATATGAATCTAGGAAAGGCTAGCTATATCCAATCATGATACCGATAGGTCAAAGCATATCAAGCCTCGTAGGGCCGGATGGTCTTATATTGATCGAGCCATACAGTAGAGATTACAACGGCTGGGTAAAAGGCTCAAGGTGCATAAAAGAACTAGAGATAAACTACAAACCCGAACCTCTGTACGATTAGCTTGGTTTACATGATTGTAAGAACCTACACCATAAAATGATGAAAGGGGATCTATTCATCTAAATTTAACTCCATGTGCGTTGATCCAACAATCTAACTCCAAAAGTTTTGGTTTCAATGCCTCTCCATTGGACACAAATCATCGACTTTGGTATAGGAATTTTCTTCCGAAGATAGTAAGTGCTTCTATGTTACTTAATTGCATAGAAATTAATCACCCTTGTCTTGTTAAGGCCTAGGGTGATCCTCCTTTTCTAAAAAAAGCTCACACAATTGTAGACATAGATGTATAGTAGAAAGAAATCTTGATGCACCTAAACAACGACAAGATAATCTAATGGATTTCATACCATCACCATTAAATGATAGGAGAATACAAGAAACTATTTTGTGATGTACACAAGGCTGATCGTCTTCAATCATATGATTTTTTAATCACAAAATATCAGAGAGCAATGGTATCCTGTGAATTTCCATGGAGCTTGAATTGTTGGTTTGTTGTACTGACATCGTAAAAAACACGCACATGAATAATCTTGTTATGAGATACAACCATACAATATCTCAAACCCTATTAATTTGATTTAAGGGATCCATTGTGGAAAATGCTTACAAAAAAATGCATATGAAAGGAGTCAGCGTGCCAGACGACAAATGGAGATGAAATTAAGGAATTAAAGTGGCACACGACAAAAAGGAAATGGAAGTAGTCAATGCGACATGGGATAAAGAGAGATGAAATGAGTCAGCACACTACACAACAAATGATTCAATGCGACACATGCCAAAAGGAGCTGAAATGAGTCAACACGCTATGCGACAATTATATATCTTGAGAACCAAAATGTTCACATTTGGTGGTCAGATTGGACTTAATGATCTATATTTAGAGAGATCTAGGGCACCACTTAAGCTCATTGTTACAAAGAAAGTCCAGAATGATACAATGCTCTACAAGAATTACTACTAAATGTGCTGCGTGGTGAATGTGATACTAGGTTTTTCTCCCCCATGTACTTTCTAAAGGGGGCAACAAACCAGAATTTCATGAGCTTACCTATAGTCTTTTCGTTTTAGAGAACAACATGGGGGGAATGATATCCCATGGCTTCCAATCAATATACCCGTTTTTTGGATGCATCGAGAGTGTGGATTGTCAAGATACTGAATTCTCATGTGAGTTATGAGCTACTATTGACTGTGATATGGCCTGTAATTTTTTTATAAGAACAAAGAAATAATCCAATGCATACAATCTACATGATAATTTTTTTAATGAAAAAGGAGTCTATGCACCACGCAAAAAATGGAGAAGAATTGTAAAAGTAGAAAATTTCCTTTTCCATTGGGTGGGTCATCATCTTCTTCAAAAGAAATCCTAAAAAGAGAAAACCATTAGATCAATGCATCCTATTGGATTCCATTTAAAGCAATGAGCTTAAGTGGTGCCTCTAAGTCTTTCTATATAGAAATCATTGGGTGCCAATCTGGCCCTCCAAATCCAATTTCTTTTTATTCTCGCGACGTATATTTGTTGCATAGTTCATTATCTCCTTTCATCTTAATTTGTCATGTGTCGGGTTGAATCATTTCATTTCCATTTTTCAATTGGTGAGCTAACTCCTTTCATCTCTCTTTGTCGATTGGCGCTTTGACTCCTTTCTACCCCTCTCTCATGTGGCACATTGTGTTCTTTCATCTCCAACAGTCGTGTGGCACATTGACTCCTTTCATCTCCATTGGCCAGGTTTTTTCAAGCATTTTTCCACAATGATAGTAAGCGCTACCGCATCCCTTAAATCATATTAATAGGATTTGTCAGATCATATGTTGGCATATCATAATATAATTATTCATGTGCATGAATAATGCGAGCTCCAGGGAAGTTCATAGGAAATCATTGCTCTCTAATATTTTGCAAAAAAGAACAAAAACGACAGCCATCGCTTGCCTACTTCTTCAAGAATGTGTTTTAAGTGGTTGGGAGTTCCACTCGTCTAAATCACACCATAGGATTTTGGTCCCACACTTAAAATTTTAACTTTTTTTTCATTGCTTCTCAATTTATGCATGATGCCCTCAGAATCTATAAGCATTGCCATGTTCCTTTTGTGCTTGCTTCAGAGTGATTGCGATAAAGTTTGACTGGATCCTGGACTCCGTCGAGTCTGGGCTTTTGAAATTAGTTGAGGTGTATTTTTGTTGGACATGCTCATATAGATGTCATCTATTTCACCTAGAAATTTTCATGTAATACATGTTTATATGTTGTTCAGTAACTCCTCTGAATCCGGATTGTTCAGTAACTTCAGTTGTGTCCTGAGACGAGGAAGCTAATAGAGGTTTTGGGTTGTGTTCTTAGATGGCTGTGAGGTTTGTGCTGATTTGTTTTTTAATCAGTATTTTTCTTGATGGCGTTTGCTTTTCCAGGTGGGAAGAAGTTCGGACAACATGGTCATGATGGGTGGGAACCGAAGGCAGATGATGGAGGATGCGGCGCAGGACAAGTTTCTCGAGGGTTTAGGCGTCCTCATCGTTGACGACGACCGCGTCTACCTCAAGGTACTTGAAGCCCTCTTGCGCCGCTGCAAATACCAACGTGAGTCTCTTGATCCCTCCACTTCGCCATAGTCCATTAGAATCGGGGCCTTGTGATCTATTTGTTTCCCTGCGAATAATGCTTACCGCTATGCAGCAACGACGGTGATGGATGCAAAGATGGCGCTGAGGATGCTCATGGCCGGGAAGCAGCAGTTCGACCTGGTCAGGGACGTGCGCATGCCAGACATGGACGGCTTCAAGCTCCTCGAGCTCATCCGCCTCGAGATGGATCTGCCCGTCATCAGTACTCTCACTGCTCTCATTCCAAAGTCCAATTTTTGTGTTTTGCATCCATGAGCACTGCCAATAGTTTTTAAGAACGTACTTTTACTCCTCAATCTCGGAGATACCTTGAGAGGGTATTAATTTCTTTGGGCAGCATGTGAGATCCTATATATTTTGGATGATTTTATGAAACCAATTACACATGCACGGCACCCGCACTCTATTTCTAACCTGGAAGAGTTCTTAAGAGCGAGATCCCCACTGAGTCCGAACCAACGGGGTCCTATCTAACCATTCATCCATCCGATCGGATGGCGAGTGGGGTAGGAGAGCGGAGGTGGAGCGACACATGAGTTAGTAGGGGATGTAGTGTCCGTTTCTAGCCCAAACCAATGGGATCCTATCTAACCATCTGTCTGATCGGATGGCGAGTGGGGTAGGAGAGTGGAGGTGGAGCAACACATGAGTTAGTAGGGGATGTAGTGTCCGTTTCTAGCCCAAACCAATGGGATCCTATCTAACCATCCGTCTGATCGGATGGCGAGTGGGGTAGGAGAGCGGATGTGGAGCGATACATGAGTTAGTAGGGGACGCAGTGTCGGTTTCTTGCCCAAACCAATGGCATGAATACTACAATTAAGAAATATCTATGTTGTATTGATATTTTTAAGATTACTACTTGTCGGGGAAACGACACCTATGAGATCACTGGAATCCTTTCTACGGTTGGCGGGCGCGGGTTTGTGAGAAGAGCAGGTTTAGGAGCTAGGACAAAGATCATTTACCCAGGTTCGGGCCGCGAGGATGCGTAATACCCTAGTCCTGCTTTGGTGTGTATTTCAGAGTGTTCTTGAGCTGTCGAACTAGCTACGGTGGCTGCATAGTTCCAAAGAGCTGAATCCCCCTCCAGTATGCCTCGGGCCTCCTTTTATAGTCGAAAGGGGGTTGCCACAGTGGCACACAGGAGGTGGAAAGGCGTACAGTGCGCGAACTTATCGCTCGGCACTACGGGACAAAGCGTATTAATGCGCTACTTAGGTGTGCATACACTACAAAAAAGCACACATCCGTGACATTTTGGGCCGAACGAATTTTTGTTCTGTCATACTTATGACACTTCTATGACAATAATTGTGACAAAACATGGTATCATCATAGATGTAGTGGGGTCCTACTTCTATGACAGAAAATCATGACAGAAAATGGGCTTTTCGTCCTGGGCGGGCCGGATACGCAGCTGCATGACATTCTTTGGGCCGTCCATGACGGAAAAAACCGTGGTAGAAGCGAGGGCGAGGAAAATATCGGGGTGTTCCCGGTTACGGTGGGTGGTCGGGGCCGAGCGATGCACGTTTCTCTCGTACACGCATGCGCGTGGGCGCGAGGCGTTGGGCTCAAACTGAACCCGAGCGATTGCACTGCAGGCTACGCGTTACTGAACCCGAGCGATCGATCGATGGCTGTTAACTGAACCCGATCGAGCGATTCCTTCACTACTGCTCCTAACTGAAGCCGATCAATGCTGCCTCTGGATGAACAGGACCCCGTGGTGTTGCCTCTGGATGAACAGTGAGCGTTGCGGGGGGGGGGGGGGTTTGGATGAACAGCGGTGGGGGTGGATGAACAGGACCCCGTGGTGTTGCCTCTGGATGAACAGGACCCCGATCGATCGAGCCGGTTGGGGCTGTATGAACAGGACCCCGTGGAGGGCAGTATGAACAGGACCACCCCGTGGAGGGCAGGATGAATAGTAGACGGTGGAGGGCTGGATGAACAGTAGCCCGTGGAGGGGTAGTTGAACAGGAGCCCGTGGAGAGGGCTGGTTGAACAGTAGCCGGTGGAGTAGCGCGCGGTGGAGGCTGTATGAACAGGAGCCCGTGGATGAACAGTGCAGGTGGAGGCTGGAGGAGGTCGACAGTGGATGAACAGTAGCCCGTGGAGGCTGGAGGGGGTCGACGGTAGAGATGAACAGTATCCCGTGCGGTCCCGTTTTGCGGTACGCCACACCCCTCCCGATGAACAGGACCCCCGTTTCGATCGTAGCGCTCCAACACAAGTCCGTTTCCTCCGTTTTGCGGTACGCCACACCCCTCCCGATCAACAGGACCCCCGTTTCGACCGTAGGAGGTCCGTTTCCTCCGTTTTGCGGTACGCCAGGCCCCTCCCGATGAACAGGATCCCGTTTTGAACGTGGCCGGTCGAACACAAGGTCGTTTCCTCTGTTCTACGGTACGCCAGGCCTCGTTTCCATCGGTTGTTCCGTCCAAGCCCTCCCGATGAACACGACAACGCATTCCGTTCCGACCCAGCCGGTTGGCTCCCCATGAACACGATGACGACGCTGTTTCTCCGTTCCGACCCAGCCATGTGCACGAGCCCTGGCCGTACGTACGCGCGAGTAGGCGTTCGAGATCCCGCCCGTATGTACGTACGTGGCAGTATTTACTTTCTTGCACCCTGGCCGCTGTACGCACGTGTACATGCTACGTGCGCGCCTCTACTACGACACGTGCGCGCCTCTACATCGACCAGTATGTATGTACACGTTCGCGACCAGAATGACAACGCTACGTACGCTTCGAGCAGGTGGGTCCCGACTGTCAGGCACTTCCTTGCATGTAAAGATGTAGCTGGTGGGTCCCAATAGTCAGGGAGGCGAATCGTTTTTTTGCCCGGACGCACTTCCTTGTGTGCGAAGATGTAGCTAATGGGTCCCAACAGTCAGGGGGAAATGTTTTTTTCGTGAAATACGGTGGCCCGTCCGGTGGGTCCCCGCTGTCAGGTGGAGGAATAATTATTTTGCGCGTAATAAGGAGGAACTTCCTTGCTGCGGCCGTGGACCCAGCTGTCAGCGTCTCCACGTACAGTACTCTTCCGATAGAAGTCGGTCGTTGACCACATTGACCACGCCGCGCCTAGAGCACCAAGGCGATGGACGATGGCGAGGCCTAGGAAGGGGACGACGCGGAGCCAGGGAAGTCGCGGCAGTGGATGCCCACGCGGAGAGGAGTACGAGGGTTCACTGGTTCGGCTGCGGTGTGAGGCTGCCGTCGCCGCAGAATAACAGGGGGTGTGGGTGAGTAGAGGGATGGCCTGGCCAGCGGTGGGAGTAGTAGGGGGCGGCGAGGCCTCCGCGGCATCGCAGCCGGCCACGGGAGGCAGGAGCACGAGGCACGACCAGCGCTGGTTTGGGCGGCTGGAGCAAGAAGACCAGAGGTTGAAGAAGCACTACGGCCGTTGGATGGACATCGTACGGTCAATGCAGCTAGAATCGTGCATATTGACTAAGTTGACAAAGCCCTCCGTCCCCGTCAACTTAGTAGGCCCACAAGTCAGCCTCCCACTATACTGGGTCCCAGCTAGCAGGGGGAGTATTCATTTTTTGTGCGTAATAAGGAGGCACTACCGGTGGGTCAGAGCAGACAGCGGTGGGGACATTTTTTCGCAAAATACGGTGGCCCGTCCTGTGGGTCCCAGCAGTCAGGGGGGAAACCTTTTTTCGCCAAATACGGTGGCCCGTACGGTGGGTCCCTGCTTTCAGGTGGAGGAATAATTATTTTCCGCGTAATAAGGAGGCACTTCCTTGCGGCTGCCGTGGACCCAGCTGTCAGCCTCTCCACAAAAGTACTCTTCCGATGGAAGTCGTTCCTTGACCACGTTGACCACGCCGCGCCGAGAGCACCAGGGCGGTGGACGACGACGAGACCTAGGAAGGGGACGGCGCGGAGCCGGGGAAGACGCGGCAGTGGATGCCCACGCTGAGAGGGGTACGAGGGCTCACTGGTTCGGCTGCGGTGTGAGGCTGCCGTCGCCGCAGAATAACAGGGGGTGTGGGTGAGTAGAGGGATGCCCTGGCCAGTGGTGGGAGTAGTAGGGGGCGGTGAGGCCTGCACGGGAGGCGGGAGCAGGCGGTCCCGCCGGCGCTGGATTTGGCGGCTGGAGCAAGAAGATTAGAGATTGAAAAAACACGACGGCCGTTGGATTGACATCCAACGGTTACGTCTGCTAGAATCGTTTGTTGACGTATATAATAACTACAAAATCTGGCATACGCGTCAACTTAATAGGCCCATAAGTCAGACCATTCCCTCCTTTTTAAATAATTTATATATAGCTCACTGCGACTTCTTATGCAATTTATTGTAGTCTGTTTTTTTGGTTGGCCAGGGCCAATTTCGCATATTTCTGTGGGTTCCAAACTATTTGTAATACCGAAATGTCGAGCCAGATTTAAAGTTCTTTGAAGATATAGTTAAGTTAGGTTAATGCCCTGTGAAATAGGAATATGAAAATGTGAAAAAATTAAGAAATTATAAAGTAATTGCCAATTTGTCATCTGTTTTTATATTTACAACCAATTTCATATTACTTTCAAAATTTGCAGGCGTCTTGAAAGAGTTGCAGCCCATCAGGGCATAGAAAAATAAATAGGCCTGGATTGAGTATTCTTCAGAAAAATAAACTGGGCTCATTTTCACAAAGAAAAAATAGCTGGGCTGGTCACATGGTGAACAAAAAATATAAGCCTGGGCTAGACGGGCCACAGCCCAGTTCAAACCCTGCTCCGTCTCAACAATAACAAAAAAAATACTGCTCGAGCAGCTACGTCCCAGGTATCAGCCGATCTTGTGTTGTTCTCTTGTCTATTGACTATATACGCTCACAATGTCGTGGGTCCCAGATGTCAGGAAAACACTAGGAGGAAGCATTTTATTTTTCCATACGCTCACATGGTGGGCCTGTACTATCATCCTCTCCGCGTACTTCTGCCGATTCCTGTTGTTTGTTGACCATGTTGACAACGCGAGAGGGCGGCGCCGCGGCGAGCGCACCAAAGCGCGCGAAGGACGACGGCGAGGCCTCGGACGTCGGCATTAACGATTTAGGAGACGGTGGGGCGGTGATGCGTGCGCTGAGGTGCAGCCAGCCGTGGGAGGCGGAAGCAGGCGGCCCCGCCGGCGCTGGTTTGGTTTTGGCGGCTGGAGGAAGACAGGACTGAAGAAACATGACAGACTGTAAAAGCAGGAGGAGTTCTTAACAACCTTAACTGAAACCAGCAGGCGCACTTAACAACCATAGCTGAAAGCAGTATGAGTACTTACACAGGTTCAACCGTACAAAGCACGCCTCGAACAGTGCTACTTTGCCTACAGTTAACCAAGGGTGAGGCCGCCAAGCCCCAGGACAAGGCCCAGGCGCCCCCCCGCGCATCCACAACCTTCTGAAAGCAGCTTCATCTCGCAATGTGGTCAATAAACAAGATATGCGCTTTAGAGCCATGGAAAAGCAGGAACATAATCTTCTGTCCTATTCTCCAAGATGGACGGGCCTTCATTATTTGAGACCACCCATGAATAAGTATCTTTTCACCTCCAAGGGGAATGGAGTAGGTCGACATAAACATCATGTTGTGACCAAGCGCAAGTCTGACCCGACCATGGTCAGGCATCTGTATAGGAACAATAGAACTGGGCAGTTTCTCTTTCAAGAAGATCACAACTGTAAAACTGTGTATAAGCAATAGTTTATGAACAACATATATAATAGAAAACAGCTCGTACCATAAGTTTCTCGACACAGTTGGACCTGTTCAACGAGTGCAGCAGTGGCACACATCTCCCACGTGGCCTTCCACCATTGAAACGCCCCACAAGGACCTCAAGACGATCAATAAAGTGTAGGAACTTGTGGATGTCGTCCCAGTCAACTTCAGTGCCATCAGTAACAGCCGAGTTTTTACAGAATAACAAACGAGCAGCCTGCTTAAATCTAAAAAAACCTACACGTGCCACCAATTATAAGAAAATATTAGTTAGAAGTAGCATCTTCGTGAGAGATTCGTTGCTACTTCTAAAGTTAAATTGTGATTAGTTAGACTGAATAGGTGGATTAAGAAGTAATCGAGGCAACAAGCAAGAACCAGATACAAAACTAACATGGATGAACAATTGGAACGACGTCGGGGTGGAAGATCGCAGTGAAGATGAGACCAGGTTCTGCTATTTCCATCAACATTCGTGCGCCAACTTTCAGTCCGTAACACTTGAGAAAGTTTATCCAAGTTCGGCCATAAAAAATCAGGATCTTCTTGGTTCATGAACCCAACTCAGAACTTATATCCATGGCTTGTCTTCACTGTGACCATTAAACTAGTGCATTCAGTTATGGCAAGGCCGAGCATCTTGAGTACATGTGTTCTGGCAGAGCAAATAATGCACAACAGGAAAAATAATATGAGAACACAATGTATTCCCTATCCAAATCTAGAAATAACTTCCTCCTTCACGTCAGTGGTGACCATCGTACTGGTAGTACCTTTTATCCAAATATAGCAATCCAAATTTCCAAATTAGTCGACAGCATGTTAAAAAAAACCCACCATCCCGGATAGAAAAGAGGATTCTAGGAACATACTGTGCGTGTTTTAAAATCATGTGTTAGGATGAGAAGGAACAAGTGTGGCGTCTCGCCGAGGGCGCAGAAACCTGTAGTGTCCTCGCACTTTGGGCACTGCAAATGAAACACACTAGATTCAGTAGGAAAAAAATGCATCAACGGCGGCGGCTGCCATCCTAGGATTACGCGCGACCAAGGGACTTGGATTTATCGAGGATGGATGAAGAATTCGTACCTGGTTCTCCATGAGAAAACCCTATGCAATCACCGAGAGGGGGTTTTCTCTGAACAAGCAGACGAGGGAGAAGGGGATTCAGGCCCAATGAAATATTGCCGCTTCGTCCGTCCAGCTTACTGCTAAAGCTGGAAAGGGGGGTTGTGATTTGACGGCTCATTGGGCATTACTGGGGCGCTACGACCGGGGTGTGTCTACCATGCATTTGTGCACTCTAATTTGTGCATATGGCACGTGGACCCCGTTGCTGGATGCTCCACATATCAGCGAAAGGATGTAGAAAGACAGGAGTAACTAGTTACACAAAAATATATTTTTGACAGAGAGATACTCCCTCTGTAAAGAAATATACAAATCTTTTATATCACAACTTTATACATAAGAAAAATCAAGGGGAATATATATAACATATATAATTATAAAAAACATAGTTGTTTTTAACACAGTATAGACGAGTTGGTGATGATGGTGTGCCTGCCATCCTGCAATATAGGTCGTCCGATTTATATGTGACGGATAGGACGGAAACGATGGCAATTTTGCAAAAAGGTACCCACACACCTCTCCACATTTGCAAATAAGGCCTTCCTCGTTCATCCTTTTTGCTCACAAGATAAAATACTCATACAAATGCATCTTGATGTTACGTGCAACGCACAAGCATTATGGGGGTTCAGCTGAGAATATAATACTCAGACAGACTCACGGTTCTGGACTTTCGGCCGCAGGCCCACCTTGCATGTTTGGGGGCCCATGTGTTCTACCTCAGCGCTTTTCATATTGCAAGCGATCGGTACGGTGCTGGTTTTAGATGCTGTCGCAAGGCGAATACACAAAATTGAATAAAGCACGGCAGCTGTTGGAATGAAATCAAACGACAGTTCCTAACCAGCAATGAGAGTTGCAATTCTATCAACGATATACCATGTGATAAATAATACTGTCGTATTACTTATACACACAGGACACTTGTTTCA
The DNA here is from genome assembly GCF_002575655.3 of Aegilops tauschii subsp. strangulata. Classification (NCBI taxonomy): domain Eukaryota; kingdom Viridiplantae; phylum Streptophyta; class Magnoliopsida; order Poales; family Poaceae; genus Aegilops; species Aegilops tauschii. The sequence continues at coordinate 616,657,017 of NC_053041.3, forward strand.
CCATGCCAGATTATTACATCAAAATCTCTCGTAGGATAGATCAGTTCGGCAGTTGCGTGCTGCTACTGAAGAATTTCAAAGTTGATTTGGACCAGCTCTCCTTGTCGAGAAAGTTCAATTTTGAGATCACCCCCTACCGCAAGATATGATTTAGATTTGACCTTGACCATCCTTTAGCATCATTCATCATGCGACCATCCTTTGTACTTATGGTATATTGAGCAGGTTCATTCACACCAAGGCTGCGCATGGTAAGAGAAACTCGGCCGCTGTCGCCCGGATTGTTGAACGACTCCCTCGTTGCTCTAGGAATTCTCTGTTTGCAAACAAGAAGACATACCCAAACAGTTAGATCAACACAGTGAATCATGCCAAACAACATGGAAAGAAAAAAGACAAAACACTTGGGCAGCCAATGCTTACCAAGAAGGTGGACATGTCAGTTTTTGTAAGGACTTTGGTATATGAAGTGCGAACTGCAGCCCAGTCTATTGCCAGTGCAACTGCTCGTTCGGCTGCCGCTGCACGGGCCGGAGCAGATGCAAGTGCAAGTGTTGGTGCAGGTGCCGAAGCCGCTGCTGCTGCCGGAGATGGTGCTCCTTGTAGAGCAGGTGCCGGTGTCGATGCCTGATCCTCCGGTAGATGAGCCTGATCCGCTGACGCGGTCGGTGCCCAATCCTTAGCTGGATCAGACTGAGCTGCTGCCGCTGTCAGTTCTAGAGCAACTGCCGGTGCTCAATCCGTTGCTGAAGGTGGTACCAATGTGCGAGACAGCGGCGATCGTGTCTGGTTTGCTATGATCAGCTTTCTAACTTGACTAGGCTTCGTGACCGTGATCCAGTTTTTTCTTCATTTATTTTAAACGCGAGAAGGACTAATTGTGGCGTTTTTGTTAAACCAAACTGCAATTCATCATAGGGATTCAGCTTGTACTCAGACAACAGACTGATCCAATTTTTTTCCAGTAATATAAGTGATGGACAGTGCCTTCGTTACTGACACGACATAAGAAGTGAAACCTGCAAAAAATAGCCATCATAGAGCAAACCAAACGGTTTATTCTGTGATGAATGTCACATGGCAAAACCAGCATCGTAAAATTGCAGGAAAAGAAAGAAAACATGACATTAAATCAATAAGATTTAGACAGTAAATCCATAAGATTTACTTGATGTGACACGAGTGAATCCTTACCAGGAATCACTATGTTGAAGTACTAAACAGAAGATTGACCGTCCAACTACGGGTGGCATGCAGGGGCCCCACCTACCTCCTGAAGGAAATATGCCCTAGAGGCAATAATAAAGTATTATATATTTCCTTATATCATGATAAATGTTTATTATTCATGCTAGAATTGTATTAACCGGAAACATAATACATGTGTGAATACATAGACAAACAAGAGTGTCACTAGTATGCCTCTACTTGACTAGCTCGTTAATCAAAGATGGTTATGTTTCCTAGCCATAGACATGAGTTGTCATTTGATTAACGGGATCACCTCATTAGGAGAATGGCGTGATTGACTTGACCCATTCCGTTAGCTTAGCACTCGATCGTTTAGTATGTTGCTATTGCTTTCTTCATGACTTATACATGTTCCTATGACTATGAGATTATGCAACTCCCGTTTACCGGAGGAACACTTTTTGTGCTACCAAACGTCACAACGTAAATGGGTGATTATAAAGGTGCTCTACAGGTGTCTCCAAAGGTACTTGTTGGGTTGGCGTATTTCGAGATTAGGATTTGTCACTCCGATTGTCGGAGAGGTATCTCTGGGCCCACTCAGTAATGCACATCACTATAAGCCTTGCAAGCATTGTGACTAATAAGTTAGTTGCGGGATGATGTGTTACGGAACGAGTAAAGAGACTTGCCGGTAACGAGATTGAACTAGGTATCGAGATACCGACGATCGAATCTCGGGCAAGTAACATACCGATGACAAAGGGAACAACGTATGTTGTTATGCGGTCTGACCGATAAAGATCTTCGTAGAATATGTGGGAGCCAATATGGGCATCCAGGTCCCGCTATTGGTTATTGACCGGAGACGTGTCTCGGTCATGTCTACATAGTTCTCGAACCCGTAGGGTCCGCACGCTTAAAGTTACGATGACAGTTTTATTATGAGTTTATGTATGTTGATGTACCAAAGGAGTTCGGAGTCCCGGATGAGATCGGGGACATGACGAGGAGTCTCGAAAAGGTCGAGACGTAAAGATCGATATATTGGACGACTATATTCGGACTTCGGAAAGGTTCCGAGTGATTCGGGTATTTTTCGTAGTACCGGAGAGTTACGGGAATACGTATTGGGCCTTATTGGGCCATACGGGAAAGAAGGAAAAGGGCCTCAAGGGTGGCCGCACCCCTCCCCTTGGTCTGGTCCGAATTGGACTAGGGAAGGGGGGCGCCCCCTTCCTTCCTTCTCTTTTCCCTTCCTCTTTTCCTATTCCATATGGGAGGTGGAATCCTACTAGGACTAGGGAGTCCTAGTAGGACTCCACACTTGGTGCGCCCCCTCCTAGGGCCGGCCTCCTCCTCCCTTGCTCCTTTATATACGGGGGCAGGGGGGCACCCCAGAGACACAACAATTGATCCTTGAGATCTCTTAGCCGTGTGCGGTGGCCCCCTCCACCAGATTACACCTCGATAATACCGTCGCGGAGCTTAGGCGAAGCCCTGCGTCGATGGAACATCATCATCGTCACCACGCCGTCGTGCTGACGAAACTCTCCCTCAACACTCGGCTGGATCGGAGTTCGAGGGACGTCATCGAGCTGAACGTGTGTAGAACTCGGAGGTGCCGTACGTTCGGTACTTGATCGGTCGGATCGTGAAGACGTACGACTACATCAACCGCGTTGTGATAACGCTTCCGCTGTCGGTCTACGAGGGTACGTGGACAACACTCTCCCCTATTGTTGCTATGCATCACCATGATCTTGCGTGTGCGTAGGAATTTTTTTGAAATTACTACGTTCCCCAACACCTCCCACAAGCAGGACAGTCCAAAGGTTGTGACAAATCGTATGGACTGAACATCCATGGGACTGGAAATCCTGGTGGGTGCGATAAACCCTGCAATGCATACAGATTTTGGATTGTAACCATAATTGATAGACCGTCCTCACAAAAAAGATGATCTGGATACTTCAAAATATACAGACTGAATTGAGTGGACAGACATTAACATAGACCGTTCTCAGGACTGACCACACACCAAAAGCGGCAGTACTAATAAACAATACAGGGTTCACAAACACAAATCAAGTACTGAAAAATAGTACTTACTACAGACAAGCAAAGTTGCACGAATTAAACTCTGCAGACTATTTCTTGCCACCGACCTACGGGATGAACCCCGCATAACTGACTAGGCCATGGACTTCGTGAGAGATGTCTACATGCACCATCACCATCTCGTCAACCTTGGAGAACCTAACAGAGTGGTCTTTCCACTCATAAACATGATCATGAGGACATGCCGCATCAGATTTGTTGGGAAGCTTTACAAGAACCGCACCCTTCGTAATCGAAGGCACAACCAGGAAATTGTTGTGGTCAAGTACAGCCTCGAGAACACACCTGACAACAATGCTACAGGAAAACACTAGTTTAGGACACGTGGCGACAAGGACACAGCATGACTTTGATAACTTCATCTCCACCGCGGACCTGGTTCTAATTCAAACAGAAACCATATTTTGTTACTACCTCCGTTCAAAAATATAAGATGATTTTCAATATTATACTCCATATATGACTACATATACGCACAAAAATAAGTGAACAAAGACACTAGAACATGTCTTCAAAGCCATGAGAGCAGAGGGATTACTTGCAATATCCATAACACAAGTTACTGAGGCAAATATACCCTCTTCAAAGGTAGCATTGATGTTCATAAAGTACTCCCTCCGTCCCAAAATTCTTGTCTTAGATTTGTCTAGATACGGATGTATCAAGTCACATTTTAGTATTAGATACATCCGTATCTAGACAAATCTAAGACAAGAAATTTGGGACAGACGGAGTAGTTGAAAGTAATCTATAAGAAATCAGTGTCAACCCCTCGCATGTTTTGGTCAAAAGAGGAATTTAGAACCGTAATTTGGCACACAAAAATCACATGCAAGATCACCCAGAAAGTTGTACTACTAGTACTAGTACTGCGTGTTAGATGAAAAAACACGATCAAGATCGAGAAAAAGATCGTCAAGAAGAGATATTACCTGGACTTGCTTAATGAGGGATCCCGGAGAGGGGGGCTTGGACAGGGCGATGGCTTTGAGCTTGTCTGCGGTAGTCTCGGCGGGGTGCTTGCGCTTCTTCGTACCGTGAGCCTCGACGGTTTTTGCCAGAGCCATAGACATCACTTCGGCCGGTGCTCCAGCGTAAATCAATAAACTCTCTAATAGAAATAAAAGAAAATAAACCATAATCACAAACCCAAAAGAAGAAAAGGGAGGGAGTTATAGGATCAGTCTCGGGGTTGCAAGACCGGGCCTTGGCCAGAATCAACACCATTGATGCGCTAACCTTTCCTTCTTTGGGAGCGAAGAACAATGGCAGAAGCAGGTCGGGGTTTTCTTGAAGAAATGAGCAACAAGATGAGGGAGAAGCGAGGGTTGGGTAGAGAGGAAGCTGAGAGAGAAGAGTGAAATGATGGTTGCTTCGTCCTTCCAACTTACTGCTGGAAAGGAGGGGGTTTTGTGATTTGACGGCTCATTGGGCATTACTGCGGCGCTTCGATCGGGGTAGTCTACCGTCACTCTACTATGGGGTAATTTAGTGCATGGCTTGTGGACCCCGATGCTGGCTGTCCCACACGTCGGCGGAAGTGAGTAATTTAGTGCATGGCTGGAGGAGGATCTGCACGATAGAGCGTGCCCACTGTTTTTCTGAAGAATAAAATGATTACAGCAAGCGTTTCCACTCTTACGACGGAGGAGTGCGAAACACGGCAACCAATTGAACATACATAGTGCTCCTACTACTAGGCATGTGTAATGGTTCATACGTCAGTACTATATAATCTTGTTGCTAGTGTAGTAAGATATGACGACAAAAAATGATGTTGTGCGCATGTCAACTATATGAACAGTAATGTAGTAACATAGTACCGCTTTCTCGACTGTCCGGTCGAGAATGAACGGTGAGATCAATGTTAACAGAACTAGGTCTCCAGCGCACGGAGAGTACGGTGCTACAGTACTCCACGAAACATGAACCATATGAAGCACGAATAGTGTTAGGCAGGGTGTATGAAGGGTGCACGGGATGGGAGCAAAAGTTCCCTTCTCGACCCACTTTTGGGTGTTTGGCAGAGTGCATAAAGGGTGCATGAGTCCACACTAGTAGGTTAACACAAATACACGAAGAGGAAACAACTACTCCGTCTAGGTGTGTAAGTCATCTTACGTTGTGCACTGCAACCAAGGTGGAGAGGAAAACGAGAAAACTTAATGTCTTTTTGCTAATTAATAGCATTGCATGCAATGAACTAACCACTGCATGTCATGTTTATTAGTCTCAAGTCATTGAAAGCATGCACGACCCACGTCTCTTATTGGTTGATATGCCACAAAACAAGAAACGGGGAGGGAGTTAATGTACCGTGCCTAAGTGTTTTGGGGTTATTTGGTTCTCGTAAGGTGACTTACACACCTAGACGGAGGAGTATATTGAGATGAGAATGCAACCAAACACACCCACACGCTTTGTGCTACAGTGACTGATCTGCATGGTAACAGGAGATGGGGGACACGATGTTTACATAGGTTCGGGCCCTCTCTATGGAGGTAATACCCTACTTCCTGCTTGATTGATCTTGATGAATATGAGTGTTACAAGAGTTGATCTACCACGAGATCGTAATGGCAAAACCCTAGAAGTCTAGCCTATGTGTATATGGTCATGAATGTATCTGTCCTTTCCGGACTATCCCCTTCGGTTTATATAGACACCGAGGGGATCTAGGGTTTACATGGAGTCGGTTACATAAGAAGGAATCTTCGGTAGCCAAGCTTGCCTTCCACGCAGAGTAGAGTCCAATCTGGACATGGGTACAGTCTTCAGCCTTCGTATCTTCACAGCCCATCAGTCCGGCCCAATGAATAGCAGGCCGGATGCCTGAGGACCCCTTAGTCCAGGACTCCCTCAGTAGCCCCTGAACCTGGCTTCAATGACGAGGAGTCCGGCGCCCAGATTGTCTTTGGCATTGCAAGGAGGGTTCCCCTTTCTCCGAACTCCAAGATAGTCTTCGGATGTAGTAGATATATCCGGACCTGTGTATATAGTTACAGAAAATATACGAGCCTAATTTATTGGTAACTGTTTATGACATCACGCCTGCCCGGTCACTATTTCCAACCGTTGGCTGGTGTGTCATCCCACATCTCGGGACGCAGTTTTACTGGCTTGTCTTGCCAAAGCAGAGATTGTGTTCCCTTATTCACGGGATTTTCATTAATGCAGGCATGGGTAACCCAACCGTCCCCCGGGTACAACTCTCTGGAGATTGGTAAGTTTCAAGACCCAGGTGGATACGCTTAGTACTTGGGGTCTTTATATAGGGTCCCAGACTCGTCTTCTTCCTTTGCGCTCGCTTCTTCCTCAACCCTAGCTACCCCGAGTTCCAACCCTCGGGTTCCCATCGCCACTAGCCCCAATCATGTCCGGATCCAGCCGTCCAGGCCGGTGGGTGGCTTCTTCTGTCACAAAGGAGGATATTGCGAAGCTCCGCGCAGCGAGGTATCTGACCCCGGAAATCCTCCATCGGCTTCCTGGACAGGGGCAGGTCGTTCCTACCCAAATCCGGCGAGATGGTAGTGTTTGTGTCCCACTTCCTCCATGGGTTAGGGTTCACGCTTAACCCCTTCGTCCGGGGGCTCATGTTTTACTATGGGCTAGACTTTCACGATCTGGCCACAGACTCTATTCTCCTCATCTCGACATTTATCGTCACATGTGAGGCCTTCCTCCGGACTCCTCCACACTTTGGTTTGTGGCTCAAGACCTTTGACGTGAGGCCGCAGGTGACAGAGGAGGAGCAGGCAGAGTGCGGCAGCGTCACAATAGGCAAGCTTGCCAGCGCGGTTTGGTTTGAAGGATCTTTCGCCAAGTCTTCCGACCCATGGCAGCAGTGGTGGTTTTATATCAATGAGCCGCGGGGCTCCATGTGGGTGGCTATGCCTATGTTCCGACCCGGCCCTCCAATTCAGCTTGCTTAATGGATCAATAAGGGACTGGACTGGGGATCCGTCAATGAAGTGCAGACTCTGCAAGGTCGCATCCGAAGCCTTACCGAGAAGGGCGTCGGCCTTGTGAACGTCGTTCAAGTGATGCTAGTCCGCCAGACCCTGCCATGTCAGCGGCGGCCTCTCCGTATGTGGGAGTTTAATCCCGAAGGACGGCGGACTCTTCAGCACTTCCTCGGCACTACGCACGAGGGAATGTGGAAATTATATTTCGGGGAACGAGAGCAATGGCCGGACACCACCGAAGATGTTGGCCTCGACTGTAATCATCCGGACACCGCGGTAAGTATTCGATCTCCGCACACCCCTTATTCGAGTATCTCTTAGTAAGATATTGAACAATCCGTCCCTTCATAGGATTGGATAAAGAAAGCGGTGTTGATCTGGTGTCCGGCGCCCCTTCCCGAAGATTCTGCGAACGCCCTACTAACGAGGATGCTGACTCCGACACCGTACCAGGTGTCTGCGGAGGAGGGCGAGAACAGGGAGGCCGGAGGTGGTCTCTGCCCCAAGGATAAATCGGACGTTGTGTTCGGAGAAACAGAAACCCTCTTGCCCGAGGGCAAAGGTGTAGAGGAGGCCTTCCATGGCAGGAAAAGGGCCGCCTCTGAAGGTTAGGGGGGAAACCTTCCAAGAAAGGGAAAACGCCATCCACGGGAGGCTTGGGCCGGGCAAGCGATGTTGACGTGGAGCTTTATGATGAGGATAAACCTCTGGCCAAACCGTAAGTGCAGCAGGGTACTTAAACCATAACCCCTTCCTTTCTTATTACTAAAGTAATCCTCTGACATACGTATGTCCTCATAGGTTAACGCTTGGGGTTTCCCAATCGTCCTCCTCCTCGGGAGACCTTCTTCCAGAATTGATGGAGAGTGACACGCCTTCTCCGGCCCCCTCGCCCAACAGGGCGGATGATTCTGCAGTATCGTCCTGGGGGGCTCTTCCTGGTCGACAAGCAGTGCAGGAAACGAAGAGGGCATTACCCGAAGGTGGTGTCTCTGTCACTCAGGGTTTGGGAATCAAGCATGGCGGCCCCGCCCTATCCGTTTTAGAGCCGGAGACGATCCCGGGGCGAGTGGGCGGATTCCTTCAAAGGAATACCGTACTCCAGCGGCAGCTTCCGAAGACCCAGAAGCGCCGGAAATGCTGACGGACATGCTGCGACAAGCGTCTGTTTTGGAGGAACACCGTGCCTTGATGGTTACGGTGGTCGAAAAGGTTCTATCTGCGAAGAGCAGGTTGAACGAGGCCTTCACGAGCCTCCTAAGGGGTTTTGAGGTTTGTGATGTAGTTTTGCCAATTGAATAATATTGACAGGATGCACCTGTTGTATATGCAGTAGCCCCTGAGACTTGGATTGCCTTCCGACGGAAGCGATCGGAGGATCAAATAGATATGCTCAGTTGCTAACCTTGATATAACTTGGAATACAGGCTGCCTCCCCTCCTGCAGCTACCCAAAATACGGATGTGGCCGAACTGCAGCGAAAACTGGATATTGCGGAAGATGACATTGCATTGATCAACATGCGTCTTGACGACTCGCCTGGTATATATGTCGAGCATTCCTTACACCAATGTGCTTGTGATGTAGGCCTGATGCTGAAAATGGTTTATATAAAATGTGCATGATTGCAGATGGTGCTGCCGCCGTTGAAGCTCTTCGGGCGGAGCTATCCCGGGCCAAGGAGCAGGCCCGGCGTAGTGATGCGACTGCCGAGAAGGCATCGGCTAATTTAAGAGCCGAACAAGCAGCTCGGTGCCAAAGTGAGGAGAAAAGATCCGCACTGGCGCTTGAATTGAAGAATACTGCTAGCCGATGTGAATTCCATGAGATGGAGAATAAAGCCAAAATGGCTAGGCTTGATAAGGCCGTACGAGAGGCGAGTGAAGCTCGGTCTGAATCTGGGGCAGCTCGTGAAGAGATTCGGCAGGCTAAGGAGATAGCTGCCGGTAAGCCCTTTTTGCTTGAGACCAAGTGTGGCGATCCGGACTATGCTCAGCTAAACCAGGTCTGGAGTTCTCCGGCTGAATTTTTGGACTTGCCGAAAAGTTCTTCCGATGCGGCGCAATTTTACCGTGCGCAAGAGGGGTATGCAACGGAGAAGCTTTTCTGGTCACAATTCGGCGCGTCGAAGCGCCCTCTATTGCTCAATGAACAGATGTCCTAGTGGGCCGAGCTTCATAGGATATCTGGCGACGCCATGAAGAGCGTCATAATCCGGTTGTGGCCAAGTGAGCCTATTCCGAGTAGTTATTTTGGCCTGGTGCGGCGGCTTGTTGACGCAGTGCCACATATCGACACTGTGAAGCGGTCGGCGTGTATTGAGGGTGCACGGATGGCCTTTTCCCGAGTCAAAACATTTTGGGGAAAGTTGAAGGCCATTAATGTTGCGGCGAGGAGTCCACCCAAGGGCGAGGACCGTAATGAGCCAGAGCACTATCTTGAAGACGTGTTGGATGCCGCTCGCTTGATAGAGGGTCAATGCTTGAAAGATATAATGTTCGAGTGATTTATATAATGATGTAACAGACAACTTTATAGTTAATCTATTTATATTTTTCTCAAAAGCTTTGAATTCCTCCTCTGTGGCCATTTTAGCATAATCTAAAAGTTTTCCAGTCGTCGGCTTCAGCCCCCTCGTAGGAAGTACGGGGGTGTTCGGAAAAGCATTTAATCACTCTTTATCCAACGTCTTGGTCCATAAAGGAGGTGATAATGCGGCGAACCAGGCAATCGGACTATAGGGCGTTAACACCTTCACTTAGCCATAGGAGTTTTATGGTGGGGCTAGGACATAGCCCCTGGTATGTATACGGCGCTTAGTGCCTTATATATGTTGATCTAAAAAAGATCCCTCGTGTGACACGGAGAATCGCTAAAGATTCGAATAAGTCGTCAAGTGGTTGACCAGCTCTTGCCGCATCATGACAGTCAGTTTTAGGCTTTCTCTACTGAGGTGCTCATCCGGTCTAGGCCAGGGCACAATCGCAGTAGTTCTCCCTTTACTACCCTAGCCGATAGAGCGGAACGTAGGGTAGCAAGCACAGGAGCCGGGCAACCCAACTATTGACCAAAGACAATGATTCGGAGCTGATGCATATAAGGCCAAACTTGCAACGCCGAACTACACTATAGAGCTGTTCGGACTTTTACTGGCGGCTCGTTTGTTCCCATATCGGGCCCCTAGCAAGTTATGCCGAGGCGCGTCTTGTAAGGCAGCTGTTACGGCCGGACTCATTGTAGAGAGAGCATAAAAGATTAGTTCGGATAAAGTTTACTGGGAGCGGAGCAATAAGCCAATGATTAATATATATAAAGAGTAAAGACCACAACCCAGCTATTTGACATGCTCGGGGTTGGGAACAGAGGAAAAAGGGCATGGTACAGGCTCAAAAGAAAGAGTGCGGTCTACAAAAGCTTATTTTGGACCTCCTGTCGCACGTCTGCGCCGCCCGTCCTTGGGGAGGGGAATCCTTAAAGGGAGTTGCCCCGTAGGTGAGTGTGCGAATCCAAACTATGAGAGAGTCCGATGTAGATGCTGTCCTGATGGTCACCTGTTTTTAAGAAATGATACAGAAAAAATAGGAAAGACGGATAAGAACGTTACGGAGATTCTTGCAGGGTTGTCCATATTGTGCTTCCGCCGATGCCCATGATATCTTGAGTGCATAGTGATGTACGCGTGGTGTGAACTTTGCCAGTACCGTAGGTGGGCGGCGGAAGCCGAACTGCTATTTCCATTCTGGGAGTGGTGGAACTTCAGAGGGAAAGCATTTCTGGCCCTTGGTGTTCGGCTGGCGAGCTGATCCGTCGTCTCTATCGCCTGGTGGCCTCCTCCCCTTGTGATCGGCGTTGAGCTTTCCTGCCTGCTTGAGGACCCAACAGTTTATGTTGGTATGATTAGCTGGCCTATCAGGGTGACCGTGAATCTGGCAAGGTCGGTCCAATATCCTGTCAAGGGTGGATGGTCCATCCTGGTTTGCCTTTAGTGGCTTCTTCCGTTGACCGGGCTTCGGATTGTGAAATCCGGCGTTCACCGCTGTGTCGCATATATTGCTGCGACTGTTGTGTTCGGTTCATCGTGGCTTGCTGTTGTCGTCTCGATTTTCGGAAGTGCCCGGGTCGCTGGCGTTGTTGCTTTTACAAGCGAGCCAGTTGTCTTCTCCCGCACAAAAGCGGGTCATCAGAGCGGTAAGGGCTGTCATGGATTTAGGTCCTTCCTGGCCGAGGTGACACGCTAGCCATTCATCCCGAACCCCATGTTTGAAGGCTGCGAGGGCTTCTGCGTCCGGACAACCGACAATTTGGTTCTTTTTGACTAAGAACCTAGTCCAGAGCTCTCTGGCTGACTCGCCGGGCTTCGGACAATATGACTTAAGTCATCGGCATCTAGCGGCCGGACATATGTTCCTTGGAAGTTGTCTTGAAAGGTGTCTTTCAAATCTTCCCAGCTACGAATAGAATTTTCTGGTAAACTGTTTAGCCAGTAGCGAGCTGGCCCTTTAAGCTTGAGAGGTATGTATTTAATGGCATGACGGTCGTTTCCACGAGCCATGTGAATGTGGAGGAGGTAATCCTCAATCCATACCGCGGGATCTGTTGTTCCATCGTACGATTCGATGTTAATGGGTTTAAACCCGTCTCGAAATTCATGCTTCATTACCTCGTCAGTGAAGTAGAGAGGGTGTGCGGCTCCTCTATGTTGAGCCACACTATGGAGCACTTCCGGCGGACTCCGTTTATGGAGTTCGGACCGGGCATGGTCGGCTCTGTAGTGTCCGAATGGATGACCATCATCGTCGGTCGGGGTGTTTCTCCATGATCTGTACATCGATCTTGTGCGCCCTGCTCTATCCTCCAGGTCTTGGTTGATGTCGCGAGTGTTCCCTCGAGCTGTTTTGCTCTTGATTTAATGGCCGGATGGGTTGGTGTGTTGCTCTGCTTGGGCTGCTGCTTCGTCTAGACCGAACTGTGGTCGGTCCGCCGGATTGTTCGATGGTGATGTGGGCTCCAGCGCCCTGCCATCGTATCGAGGGAGCCACCTACTCTTGGGGTGGCTTTCGTCTGGGCCGCTAAGGCCGTATTCTTCGGCGGCCAGGACCTCGGTCCATCTGTCATTGAGCAAATCCTGGCTTGCTTGAAGCTGCAGCTGCTTCTCCTTAGGCTCCTTGTAGTGGCTATAAGCCGGCGTTTAAAGCGTTCCTGCTCGAGAGGTTCCTTAGGCACGATAAGATCCTCGCTGCTGAGGATCACCTCTTCCTCGGAGGGCGGGAGATAATTGCTGTCCTCCGAGTCTCCATATGTGGCCTGTTCATCGGGGCTGTCTTGCCCGCTTTTCTGTTCCTCCTGTTCGGATTCTACCTCAACAGGGTCTTCATTGTCCGGAGTGTTGTCTTTTCTGGTGCTAGCAGTGTTTTCTCTTGGGCGATGTGGCTTGGGGCGGTGCCGTGGGCGCCGCTGTTCGGACTGTGTACCAGGACGTTTATTCTTGACTGGATCCTTCTCATCATCGGGTGTGTCTATCATACACACATCATACCAGGAAGTGGCCATCCCGTGTCTAGCGGGTAGCGAGATCTAGCCCTGCCCCTCATCGTCATCCATACCAGTGATGTCTTCGGAGCGGGGGTCAGGCGTGTTGATTGGGTCTTCGACGGGGGCTATAGAGTGGGTGGCGGGTGGGAAGCAAAATTCTCCATCATCCGCCGTAAGTTCGAACCGAACATAGTTCGGCGATGAGCCATCTGCCAGGGATAGGTTCCTTAATGAATTTAGTAGGTCGCCCATGGGCGATGATGTCTACTGCACAACCTTCTTCTTGTAGACGTTGTTGGGCCTCCAAGTGCAGAGGTTTGTAGGACAGTAGCAAATTTCCCTCAAGTGGATGACCTAAGGTTTATCAATCCGTGGGAGGTGTAGGATGAAGATGGTCTCTCTCAAACAACCCTGCAACCAAATAACAAAGAGTCTCTTGTGTCCCCAACACACCCAATACAATGGTAAATTGTATAGGTGCACTAGTTCGGCGAAGAGATGGTGATACAAGTGCAATATGGATGGTAGATATATGTTTTTGTAATCTGAAAATATAAAAACAACAAGGTAACTAATGATAAAAGTGAGCGTAAACGGTATTGCAATGAGTTGAAACAAGGCCTAGGGTTCATACTTTCACTAGTGCAAGTTCTCTCAACAATAATAACATAATTGGATCATATAACTATCCTTCAACATGCAACAAAGAGTCACTCCAAAGACACTAATAGCGGAGAACAAACGAAGAGATTATTGTAGGGTACGAAACCACCTCAAAGTTATCCTTTCTGATCGATCTATTCAAGAGTCCGTAGTAAAATAACACAAAGCTATTCTTTCCGTTCGATCTATCATAGAGTTCGTAATAGAATAACACCTTAAGATACAAATCAACCAAAACCCTAATGTCACCTAGATAATCCAATGTCACCTCAAGTATCCGTGGGTATGATTATACGATATGCATCACACAATCTCAGATTCATCTATTCAACCAACACAAAGTACTTCAAAGAGTGCCCCAAAGTTTCTACCGGAGAGTCAAGACGAAAACGTGTGCCAACCCCTATGCATAGGTTCATGGGCGGAACCCGCAAGTTGATCACCAAAACATACATCAAGTGGATCACGTGATATCCCATTGTCACCATAGATAAGCACGGCAAGACATACATCAAGTGTTCTCAAATCCTTAAAGACTCAATCCGATAAGATAACTTCAAAGGGAAAACTCAATCCATTACAAGAGAGTAGAGGGGGAGAAAGATCATAAGATCCAACTATAATAGCAAAGCTCGTGATACATCAAGATCGTACCACCTCAAGAACACGAGAGAGAGAGAGATCAAACACATAGCTACTGGTACATACCCTCAGCCCCGAGGGTGAACTACTCCCTCCCCGTCATGGAGAGCGCCGGGATGATGAAGATAGCCACCGGTCAGGGTTCCCCCTCCGGCAGGGTGCCTGAACAGGGTCCCGATTGGTTTTTGGTGGCTACAGAGGCTTGCGGCGGCGGAACTCCCGATCTATTCTATTCTCCGATGGTTTTAGGGTATATGGAGATATATAGGCGAAATAAGCCGGTAAGGGGAGCCACGAGGGGCCCACGAGGGCGGAGGGCGCGCCCAGGGGGGTGGGCGCGACCCCCTGCCTCGTGCCTTCCTCGTTGATTCCCTGACGTGTACTCCAAGTCTCCTGGATTGCTTCCGTTCCAAAAATAACTCTCCCGAAGGTTTCATTCCGTTTGGACTCCGTTTGATATTCCTTTTCTGCGAAACACTGAAACAAGGGAAAAAACAGAAACTGGCACTAGGCTCTGGGTTAACAGGTTAGTCCCAAAAATAAAATAAAAGTGCTTAGTAAGGCCCATTAAACATCCAAATGAGATAATATAATAGCATGGAACAATCAAAAATTATAGATACGTCGGAGACGTATCAGCATCCCCAAGCTTAATTCCTGCTCGTCCTCGAGTAGGTAAATGATAAAAACAGAATTTTTGATGTGGAATGCTACCTAACATATTTATCCATGTAATCTTCTTTATTGAGGCAAGAATATTCAGATCCATGAGATTCAAAACAAAAGTTTAATATTGACATGAAAACAATAATACTTCAAGCATACTAACAAAGCAATCATGTCTTCACAAAATAACATGGCCAAAGAAAGCTATCCCTACAAAATCATATAGTCTGGCTATGCTCTATCTTCATCACACAAAATATTTAAATCATGCGCAACCCCGATGACAAGCCAAGCAATTGTTTCATACTTTTGATGTTCTCAAACTTTTTCAATCTTCACGCAATACATGAGCATGAGCCATGGAAATAGCACTATAGGTGGAATAGAATGGTGGTAGTGGAGAAGACAAAAAGGAGAAGATAGTCTCACATCAACTAGGCGTATCAACGGGCTATGGAGATGCCCATCAATAGATATCAATGTGAGTGAGTAGGGATTGCCATGCAACGGATGCACTAGAGCTATAAGTGTATGAAAGCTCAACAAAAGAAACTAAGTGGGTGTGCATCCAACTCGCTTGTTCACGAAGACCTAGGGCATTTTGAGGAAGCCCATCATTGGAATATACAAGCCAAGTTCTATAATGAAAGATTCCCACTAGTATATGAAAGTGACAACATAGGAGACTCTCTATCATGAAGATCATGGTGCTACTTTGAAGCACAAGTGTGGTAAAAGGATAGTAGCATTGTCCCTTCTCTCTTTTTCTCTCATTTTTTTATTTTTCATTTGGCCTTTTCTCTTCTTTTTTATGGCCCCTTTTTTTTAGTCCGGAGTCTCATCCCGACTTGTGGGGGAATCATACTCTCCATCATCCTTTCCTCACTGGGACAATGCTCTAATAATGATGATCATCACACTTTTATTTACTTACAACTCCAGAATTACAACTCAATTCTTAGAACAAAATATGACTCTATATGAATGCCTCCGGCGGTGTACCGGGATGTGCAATGACTCATGAGTGACATGTATGAAAGGATTATGAACGGTGGCTTTGCCACAAATACGATGTCAACTACATGATCATGCAAAGCAATATGACAATGATGAAGCATGTCATAGTAAATGGCCACGGGTAGCCCAACCGACTATCCCTGGCTCTTCAGAAAAATTATCAGGCCTTTGGGCCTTCAAGCACTCCAAGCATTTGGGCCGCCTTCCCTGGCCGGCTACCTCTGAAGCCGACTCCTGGAAGGCGACCCAGCCTCGAGCAACCTCTCCCCAGGACGACTACGGGGTGGCCGACTCCGAGAAGCCGGCCAAGAAGGACGCCGGCTCCTAGCAGCCGGCCGAGACCACAACCACCAAAGCTGTTCCCACATAACGGCGACACGATGGGGTGTGGCCATAGTGCGGCCCACTACCCCCGAAGCCCGAGGCGGGCATGGCTACAGGAGGCCGTACGGGACGGCCGTCTCCCGTGCGGCTCGGCACTGTAGCCATGCTAGCCTCGACGTCATCCACGACCAACTCCTGTACGGCCCAAGGACTGCGGGCCCCTTCAGGCAGAGAGAGGCGTGAAGGCGGCCCGGCCTTTCCCAGTCGGCCAAGAGCATAGCCGGCCTCCAGAAGTCGGCTACTCCCTTCCTCGAAGCAGGAGCCCCATTAAGGAGACAAGACGAGGTAAGGCTATAGTGATAGCCCCCGAGGCGGCCCACTGTAGCCACGCTTACCTCGACAAAGCCCTCGTCATCACAGGCGAGGCTATAGTAAGCAGCCGCCGACAAGACCCTAGGCGATGGGGCCGGCCTGTCGACCAAGTAGCCGGCAGCCGGCGGGACCCACCAGCCGGCGGGACCCAGCAGCCGGCGGAGAAGCCGGCGAGCGTAGACACTGACGGCTGGGACCAGCTCCCAGCCGGGTTACCATTGTACCCCCGGGGGGTAGGCCAATATAAACCCCCCGGAACACCCATGCAAAGGGTTCGCACCCAAGCATAGTTGGCCTCTGAGCATAGAGTTGCCCTCGAAGCATAGCACACACACCATAAATAGAGAGAAGCAAGAGCTAGCCTTGTTCTTCTTCTCCCTTGATCCCAACAGCTCTAGGAGCGATTGTAGCTACCTTTCATCGATCTAGTGATCATGCGGCGACCCCGCAGAGCAGGACTAGGGGTGTTATCTCCTCGGAGAGCCCCGAACCTGGGTAAGATTCGCCGGCGTGCATGTCTTCGCCTCATCCCATTTCCAGGCACCGGCGACGTTTTATTGGCTCCCACAATGATAAGCCATCCCTTGGCATATGTCGCACCAACCACCCGACATTTGGCGCCCACTGTGGGGCCAGGTGCACCGTCGTCCGGAGACCTGTTCTGGACGGGAACCCTCTTCCTCCCCCGCGAGCGCAGCCAGCCTGCTGCGGCCGATGGCGTTTGCCTCGACGCGCTGCAAGGCGTCGACGACGCCTGCGCAGCGAGCCGCCTCACCGATCTGCTCGGCGAGACTCGCCTCTCCGACGAGCCTGCGTCCGACGCAGGCACCGACTACCCCGAGACGTGGTGGTCTTCGACGACCCCCTCCCTCGAGCTGACAGCGGCAGCAGCGCTGTCACCGAAGTGCTGGTCATCAGCCACGTCTCCAACTCGGGCGAGAACGCCCGCG
The DNA here is from genome assembly GCF_002575655.3 of Aegilops tauschii subsp. strangulata. Lineage (NCBI taxonomy): Eukaryota > Viridiplantae > Streptophyta > Magnoliopsida > Poales > Poaceae > Aegilops > Aegilops tauschii. Next base: position 616,674,460 of record NC_053041.3, read on the forward strand.
ACGCTCAGCAAGCGGCGATGCACGACCTCTCCGTCCCCATCCCGGCCGACGCCGACGCCGAGACCCTGGAGGCACGCCGCCTTGCCCTCATCGTGGAGGGCCAGAAGATAGCCTCCATGAGACGCCTCACCGAGGCCCACCAGCACGAAGTCGACCGCGCCGCCTTCGGTACGCCGCCGCCTAGCGGCCTGAGCCGAGCCGGCTTCATCCAGAAGCGCAGCGCGGCCGTTGCCAGCATGCTGGGCGCAGATCGCCCCGTCTACGCTACCCCGCTCGAGAATCTGCGAGCCGCTCAGGCGGCTGCAGAGGAGCTCAATGGGCTGGGAGCCGATGAGCTCCCCTACATGACAAGACGGATCCAGCAGCTGATCGACGCGGCTGCAGAACGGCACGAAGCCGGCGCCCGTGCTGATAGTCATCCCCCGCGCCGGGAGCACGCCGCGACGTCCCGCTCGCCGACTGCGAGCGGCGCGCGCTAGAAGAAAGACAAGGAGCCGGCTGCCAGCCGCAGCCGGACTCGCATCACTATCGAGCGCGACGCGGAGGGCCGGCCTCGAGCAGTAGAGCACCAAGGAAACCTGCCTCCTCCCCCGCCTCGAAGAGAAAGACGCCTCACTCCGCCGCCCATCACACATCTGACTCTTGGCGACCGACTCGGCCGCCGAGAAGGAGTCGGCGAGAGTGACGCCCGCCACAGGATTGACTGCCTTGCTCGATCCTTGGCGTTAGAAGAAGAAGACGATGTCGGCCCGCCATGCTTTGGCCCCCGCATCCGCGACGAGCCCTTCCCCAAAGGGTTCTCGCTCCCCAGAGACACGCCCAAGTATAACGGCTCAGTGAAGCATCGCCAACGGCAATCGGCGCGTCGCCGTGAAGTACGTCCCCCGGATGCTGCAAGGCATGGCGCGCACATGGCTCAACAGCCTCAAGCCCTACAGCATCAACAGTTGGCTGGACTTCACCGAAGTTTTCGTCCGCAACTTCACCAGCACCTACAAGCGGCCTCCCAAGCCTCGCCAGCTCTCCCTTTGCGTCCAAGGGCCCAACGAGTCGACCCGCGACTACCTCACGCGATGGGCCGAGCTCCGCAACTCCTGCGAGGGAGTGCACGAGGTCCAGGCCATCGAGTACTTCACCGCCGGGTGCCGAGAGGGCACCCTCCTCAAACACCGACTCCTCTGCGACGAGCCGGCTACCCTCGATGAGTTGCTGGTCATCGCCGACAAATACGCCACCGCCGACTCCTCGATGAAGACCGAGCTGCGAGTAGACGCCTCGAGGAAAGTAATTGCTCCAGCTCCCAAGACGCCGGCTGGCGACCCTAATCGGCGCCCCTACCAGAACGACCACAAGGGCAAGGGCCCCATGCCGACTTCCTCCAGTCGGCAAGTGGCCACAGTTGAAGACGAGCAGCCCGAAGAGCGGCCCGCTCCCAAGAAGAAGTGTGGCCGGCCGCCCTGGCAGCCGTCTTTCTCCTATGAGCAAGCACTCGACGCCCCTTGCAAGTTCCACAGCGGCGCGAAGCCGTCCAACCACACAACCCGGAAATGCCACTGGCTCACCCGCATCACCAAGGGCGAAGGGATGTTGCCGCCTCCACCTCCCGGCCCGCCGCCTCCAGCTCCCCAGCAGCCGGCGGCTCGGCCGGCGGTCGGCGCCATCCAAGACGAATTCCCCGAAGAGCACGCCGCCTACGTCGTCTTCACAAGTCAAGCCGACGACAAGCGCAGTCGGCGCCGACAGCACCAAGAAGTGAATGCAGTCGCCTCTACCACCGCCGAGTTCATGCACTGGTCAGAAAAGCCAATCAGCTGGAGCCAGGCCGACCACCCAGAGGTGATGCCTTCGCCTGGCTCCTATGCAATGGTCTTGGACGTCACCCTCGCGACGGAGAGGCGAGCTGCCAGATTTTCCCGCGTCCTGATAGACGGCGGAAGCAGTATCAATATACTGTACCGCGACACCATGGAAAAGCTGAACATCAAAGCGAAGCAGCTCATGCCGAGCCGCACCGTCTTCCATGGTATCGTACCCGGCCTATCTTGCTCTCCAATCGGCAAGATCAAAATGGATGTTCTCTTCGGAGACAAAGATCATTTTCGCCGGGAAGCAATATGGTTCGAGGTAGTGGATTTGGAGAGCCCCTATCATGCACTACTTGGCCAACCTGCTTTGGCCAAGTTCATGGCTGTGCCCCACTACGCCTACCTGAAGATGAAGATGCCGAGCTCGAAGGGGATCATCACGGTAGCCGGCGACTACAAGAAGTCCATCGAGTGTGCCATGGCCAGTAGCCGGCTGGCCGAGTCCCTCGTGGTGGCAGAAGAGAAGAAGATGTTGGAGCGGGTTGTGGCCATGGCCGGCAAGCAGCCGGCCTTGTCCCCCAACCCCAAGGATTGCGATGCGCAGGGCTCCTTCCAGCCTGCAAAAGAGACGAAGAAGATACCTCTGGACCCGGAGAACCCAGAGAGGTTCGCTGTGATTGGGGCGAACTTGGACAGTAAATAGGAAGGCGAGCTCGTCGACTTCCTCCGTGAGAATCGAGACATCTTTGCATGGTCCCCAAAGGACATGCCGGGTGTCCCGAAGGATTTCGCCGAGCACAAATTACATGTCCGAGCTGATGCGAAGCCGGTCAAGCAACCCCTCCGCCGACTGTCAGAAGAGAAGCGAAGAATTGTGGGAGAAGAGATAGCCCGGCTCCTTGCCGCCGGCTTTATCATGGAAGTGTTCTTTCCAGAATGGCTTGCCAACCCAGTTCTGGTTCTGAAGAAGAATAACAAGTGGCGTATGTGTATAGACTACATGAGTTTGAACAAGGCCTGCCCAAAGGATCCGTTTGCTCTGCCGCGGATTGACCAAGTGATAGACTCCACAGCCGGATGCGAGCTGTTAAGTTTTTTGGATGCATACTCAGGGTATCATCAAATCAAGTTGGACCCGGCTGACCGCCTGAAGACTGCCTTCATCACACCCTTTGGAGCTTTCTGCTACCTGACAATGACATTCGGCTTGAGAAATGCCAGTGCCAGTTTTCAGCGTTGCATGCAGAAATGTCTCTTGAAACAACTCGGCAGAAATGCCCACGTCTACGTAGACGACATTGTGGTGAAGACAGAGAAGCGCGGTACCTTGCTGGAAGACCTGAAAGAAACATTCGCCAACTTGCGCCGATTCCAGATCAAGCTCAATCCCGAGAAGTGCGTGTTCGGAGTGCCAGCCGGCCAGCTGCTAGGCTTCCTGGTCTCCGAACGCGGCATTGAGTGCAACCCCGTCAAGATCAAGGCCATCGAGAGGATGGAGATTCCCACCAAGCTGCGAGATGTGCAGAAGTTCACTGGCTGCTTAGCCTCCCTGAATCGTTTTATCAGCCGAATAGGAGAGAAGGCACTCCCCCTGTACCGACTCATGAAGAAGTCCACTCACTTTGAGTGGAATGATCAAGCCGACCAAGCCTTCCATGAGTTGAAGAAAATGTTGACCACTCCGCCTGTCCTGGCTGCGCCGACTGAGAAGGAGCCCATGCTCCTCTACATCGCCGCGACAAGCCGAGCCGTCAGCACTGTTGTTGTGGTCCAGCGCCCGGAGGAAGGCCGAGCCCAGCTAGTCCAGAGGCCGGTCGACTATCTCAGCGAAGTACTGTCCAGCTCAAAGCCAAACAACCCGCACTACTAGAAGATGTGCTATGGGGTGTACTTCGCTGCCAAGAAATTGAAGCCCTACTTCCAAGAGCACCCCATCACGGTCGTGTGCACTGCCCCGCTCGCTGAGATCATAGGCAGCCGGGATGCATCCGGCCGGGTGGCCAAATGGGCCATTGCCTTGGCGCCCTACACGATTTTCTATCAACCCCGCACTGCCATCAAGTCGCAAGCATTGGCCGACTTCCTCGTCGACTGGGCCGAGACCCAGTACTTACCGCCGGCTCCCGACTCTACCCATTGGCGGATGCACTTTGACGGGTCCAAGATGCGCACCGGCTTGGGAGCCGGCATCGTCCTCACCTCTCCCAAAGGCGACAAGCTCAAGTACACGCTGCAGATCCACTTCGCCGCCTCCAACAACGTCGCCGAGTACGAGGCGCTCGTACATGGGCTCTGGCTAGCCAAAGAGCTCGGCATACGCCGGATCCTATGCTACGGTGACTCAGACTTGGTGGTCCAGCAATCATCTGGCGACTGGGACGCCAAGGACGCGAACATGGCGAGCTATCGTTTCCTCGCCCAGCAGATAAGTGGATACTTCGAAGGGTGCGAGTTCCTTCACGTGCCAAGGGCCGACAACGACCAAGCAGATGCCCTAGCACGGATCGGCTCCACCCGACAAGCCATACCGACTGGCGTCTCCCTCCAGCGCCTCCTCAAGCCGTCCATCAAGCCGTCTCCAGAGTCGATTCCATCTTCGTACCGCCTGCGCCAGATACAGCCGGATCCGACTCGAGAAATCCCGCAGGCGGCACGAGGACTTCCACGACTGGCCCGGGGACTGCCGTAGTCGCACCCGGCCCAGGGACTTCAGAACCCGGCCCGGGGACTGCAGCAGTCGGCCCGGGGACTGCAACGACACAAGAAGCGGTGGCTGACTCCAATTCATCACCCAACCCACCCACCCGAGTCATGGTGGCCACATTAACAGAAGAAGAAGTCACATCTCCCTCTTGGGCCCAGCCCATCCTCAAGTTCCTAGTCAGCAGAGAGCTGCCGGCTGATGAGATCTCAGCAAGACTAGTGCAACGATGAGCCGCAGCATACACAATAATCAACAGAGAGCTTGTGAAGCACAGCGTCACTGGAGTCTTCCAGCGTTGTGTCGAGCCAGAAAAAGGAGTGGCAATCCTCAAAGACATCCACCAAGGCGAATGCGGCCACCGCGCAGCCTCAAGATCCCTTGTGGCCAAGGCTTTCCGCCATGGTTTCTTCTGGCCGACTGCCTTGGAGGATGCTAAAGAAATAGTCAAGAGCTGCAGAGGATGCCAAGTTTTTAGTTCCAAGCAACACCTGCCGGCTTCTGCCCTCAAGACAATTCCCCTAACTTGGCCTTTTGCCGTCTGGGGACTGGACATGGTGGGCCCTTTCAAGACAGCCCGCGGCGGCCTGACACATCTACTCGTTGCTGTGGACAAGTTCACAAAGTGGATCGAAGCCAAGCCGATTAAGAAGCTGAACGGGCCGACTGCCGTGACATTCATCACCGACATCACTACTCGGTACTGCGTGCCGCACGGCATCATCACCGACAACGGCACGAACTTCGCCAAAGGTGCACTGGCACGTTTCTGCGCGACGCAGGGCATCCGACTGGACTTAGCGTCCGTTGCCCACCCGCAGTCAAACGGCCAGGTCGAGCGAGCAAATGGACTCATCCTCTCCGGCATCAAGCCCCGACTGGTTGTACCACTGGAGCGATCGGCCGGCTGCTGGCTCGAAGAGCTGCCGGCTGTCCTTTGGAGTCTGCGCACTACACCCAACAAGTCAACCGGCTTCACTCAATTCTTCCTCGTGTACGGTGCCGAGGCTGTCATCCCAACAGACATCAAGTTCGACTCGCCTCGGATCACCATGTACACGGAGGAGGAAGCCAAAGAAGCAAGAGAAGACGGCGTGGACCTACTGGAAGAAGGCCGGCTGTTGGCACTCAACCGGTCCGCCATCTACCAGCAAGGGCTGCGCGGCTACTACAACCGCAAGGTCAAGCCAAGATCCTTCCAAGAGGGCGACCTTGTGCTCCGGCTGATCCAGCGAACAGCCGGCCAGCACAAGCTCTCGGCCCCTTGGGAAGGCCCCTTCGTTGTCAGCAAGGCACTCGGCAACGACTCCTACTACTTGATCGACGCGCAAAAACCAAGAGCACGCAAGAGAGACGACTCCGGCAAGGAGTCGGAGCGACCATGGAACGCAAACCTCCTAAGACGATTTTACAGCTGAAAAGCAGTATGTATCACGCTACCCTTTTGTATTAAGTACAAACCAACAGGCCCCCCGAACAGTACTCGGGGACTGCCCTTTATTTATCTATGAATGACGAGTGTCATATCCATGAATGTATTATTACATTTAGAATTTTTGTCCGGCACCGGGTTCGACTAGTCGGCCCGGGGACTGGCCGCCTTGAGCTATATCGAAAGTTTCTCCTAAAGTCAGAAAAGTAGTGCGCCGGCTCCCATGTCCTCTCTTGTTGAAAGTCGCAGCTCAAAGAACTGACTGTCCGACTAGCAAGAGAGAAGACAGAAAGGACGCCCACACGAAAAATGGCTAAGGAACAACTAACCTATATAGCAAAGAGACGGCCTCCAAATATGCCTGCCGGCTGTCAAAGCAGCCGGCTAGCCGGCTTCCTAAAAAAACTTAGCTTTAGTCCAGCAGAGCTAAAGTACTTCCCCCTCCCCAATCGGCGAGGCACTCCCCGGCTACAGATTGCAGAGCAACTGTCTGATTGGCGAGGCGGCAACCAAGGGAGGGCGGCAAAGGAAAAAAGCAGAAGGACAAAAAGCAAAAAGTACAAGGAAAGGCCAATTGCATAAGTTATATACATAAAAGCCGCCAATAGGCCGGCAACAGACATAAGTTTGAATACACCCAGTGGGTGGAATTGTGCAGACTTAACCAAACATTGTTCAAAAGTAACAAGACAGGAAAACAAAAGAAAGAAGACTAGGGCGCGACATGAAGGCCGAGCGGGTCGGTGAAGGCGGCCTCGCCGGCTGAAGGAGTGGCCGCCTAACGGGTCCCGGCTTGACCACCTCCTGCGGCAGGAGACGCACTCGCGCGCGACGTAGTGCTGGAGGCGCGGTCAGGCTGAGGCTGGCCGGCTACTCCACCAGCCAGCTCGGCGTCTTCACCCTCCTCCTCCTCCTCTTCGCCCTCGTCGCTGGAGTCGATGTCCTCCGCCGAGTCCTCACCGTACGCCGGGTCCAGCCCGAACCACTCTTCCGGCTGGGCAACTCCGTTGTCGTCCACCTCGGGGGCGAAGACGCTGGTGTCAGTGTAGTCGGCGATCGCCGAAGCCCGCCGAATGATGGCCGGCCGCGCCGGCTCCAGCTCCGTGTCGGCTTGCTGCCGCCAGGTAGCCAGCTGGTCCAGGTTCAGGCCGGGATACCAGGCCTTGACGAACTCCAGCGCCCGCCTGGCACCGGAGCGAGCCGCCGACGCCTTCCAAGCCTCGAAGCGGCCGACTGCCACCTCCAGCCAGTCGGCAGTCCGACTGGGGGTGCGAGGGACCACTTGGCCGGGCCAGAGGGCGGCCAAGACCTGTGACCCGGCACGCTGAAGCCGGCGGAGCAGCCGGTGAGCCGGCTAGATGCGAGCCTGGATCGCCAGGAGCTGTTCCTCCAGCGAGCGGCCGGCGGTTGGCGAGATCTCAAAGCCGGCTTGCCTCTTCGCTTGGCGACGGGCCTCGATGGCCTGGTTGGCGGCAGTCGAATAGCCAGGGAAGTACTCTGCGCGAAGAAGAAGAAAGGAAGAAAGGAACACCAAAATCAGAAAACAAGCCAAAGTGGCAGATGGCAAGAAAGGACGAAGAGGTAGACGACTTACCGTCAACCAGATCCTCGATCTGGCCATAGCCGGAGACCAGAGTCTGCCTGGCCTCTGCCCAGCCGGCCGCCTCCGTCTCGAACTCGGCCTGGAGGGTGGCTTCGTGATCCTGCGCAGCCTTCAGCGCCGCCTTGTGGCCTTCCTCCTGGTCCGCCAGCTTCTTGACCAGGCGGTCGCGCTCCTGCACCAAGGCGGCGAGCTCGGCATCCTTGGCATGAAGAGCAGTCTGGGACTCCCCCAGCTGTGCCCTCAGACTGGCGTTAGCCACTGCAGAAACGGAAGAAGAAGAAGAACAATAAGATATCGTCAAGGAAGATCCGAACCGACTGCTCAGGAGTCGGCCCGAATCTTGGGGACTACACCCAGTGGGTGCGCTGACGCGCCCCCACATGAGATAAAAATCAAGCCACGTACCTCGGCTCTCAGTAAGGTCGGCAGTCTTCTGAGTCAGCTCCCGAGCCTAGGAGTTGAAGGCGGCTTCTCGAAGGTTGTGGTAGTCCTGCAAGATGGACAGAAGACCAAAGTAAGAACAAAAACAGCAAAGGCAAATCCTCCAAGAAGTTCCAAGCCGCCTGCTCAACAGCCGACTCGGAACTCGGGGACTACACCCAGTGGGTGCGCTGACGCGCCCCCATGGAAGAAATCAAGATCAAGAGGAGAAACCGAGATCCAGAAGAAACAAGACGGGAATACTAACCCGGATGGCTCCCCGCGTTGCGAGGAATTCGTCGGTGAACTGGCTCAGCGCCGCGGCTTGGCTTTGGAGCCGGGTCCGGACGTCTTGTGCAGCCACGTTCACTACGGCTGTCCCTCCGCCTGGCGTCCACCCCGAGGTAGCGCTGGCCGCCTCCGCGTCTCGGGCTGACGAGCTGGAGCCCACGGCCGGCTGTGGCTCCGACGCGGCCTTCTGCGGCTCCGACGCGGCCTTCCCCGCACGCCGGCTTGGCGGAACCCGGACCGCCACCTCAGCCCCCGTGGCCGGCTCGCCCTCCGCCGACTGTGCAGGCGGCGGATCGGGCTGGCCGCCTTGGGCCGCCCCAGTTGGCGGGGTCGGCTCCGGCCCCTTCTCCAAAATAATGACGTCGTCACCGCTTCCTCCCAGCCCCGGCTGGGAGCCGCTGGCTCCCCCCTGGCGAGGGCTCCACGTCCCCAGGCGCCATGACGCACAGGGGGGTGACCATCAAAGCCTCCCCTGCCGCCGCCGCGGCCTCAGCCTCTGCCTGGGCCCTGCTGCGGCCTCGGCGAGTGCCTTCGCCGCCTCCTCCTCCCGTGCCACCTGGGCGACGGCTGCCTTCCGTGCCTCCGCCTCCCGTGCCTCCTGCTCCTCCCGCGCCTCCCGTGCGTTCCTTTCCGTCGCCTCCTAGAGGTCGGCGTGGGGGTCCACGCGGCGGGTGGTGCTCCCAGAGCCCCCTGGCGACTCGACGACGGAGCCGGCAGCCGCCCGCTCAAGTGACAACGGAGCTCTGATCGTTGAAGAAAAAGACGAGAGTTCAAGAAAATAAAGAAAGAAAGAAAGAAAGAGAATACACAAAGAAAGATTCGGACTTACGCCGACACGGTCTGCGGTTGCTTCACCACTTTGCGGAAACGAGCCGCCTTCGCGGCCGCCTCTTCCCGCCTGGTGGCTGCCGCCCCGCCCCTGGGCTTCTTCGTTCGGCTACCGAACAGACCCTGGGCGGCGCGACGCTTCTGCCCCCCACCCTGAGCAGGCTGCGCGGCGGAGGAGCCCGTGCCGCGTCCAGATGCCGGCTGGCGGCTCGGGACGGCTTCGGCTTCATCCTCGTCCGGCCAGTCGTCGAAGGTAGCAGTGAACCCGGAGCCGCCAGCTTCGCCGCCGGCTTGGCCACCGCCCCCAGGTCGGGGTCCTCCAGGTCATGTTCGGTCCGATCGGGGACGAAGCGGCGCTCCACGTCTGTCCCGCCGGCCGGCCGAAGCAGAGGACTCTGTCAAAAGAACAAGCCGACTAAGTTAGAGTCGGCCCAGAGGAACTTGACAACGAAGAGAGAAAAAGACAAGGGGAGCATACCGTAGGCGGAGGATTGGCTCGGCTATATGGCTCCTTGCCGAACTGCCACTCTTCAGCGAGTTGGCAGTTTGCAAGGTAGTTCACCATGTAGGCGACCTCGTGGCGCGGCATCTCCTTGGTGCACATTCGGCTCGGATCGAGCTGGCCGCTCATCTGACAGATCAGATGAGGCCGGCTCTGGAGCGGAAGAACCCGGCGCGTGACGAACGCGGCCAGGAGGTCGGGCCCCGTCAAGCCCTCCGACTGGACCATCACCCGCAGTCGGGCGATGGCGGCGTTTCCTGCCTGCGACAGCGTCACAGCCCGGAAGGACCACTGGGGCAGCCTGCCCGCCGGTGGGCCGGCTACGTAAGCCGGCAGGTTGATGTAGTCGCCCCGTGGAGCGATGTTCCGCACATAGAAGTACGACTTCTGCCACTTCTTCACCGATTGGATCAGCGTGATGACGGGGAAGGGGTTGTCGGCGCCCGATCTCCGCGACGCGATGAAGGCGCCAGTATGAGCCGGCACGCCCTTACTGCGCGTGCCCAGCTTCGACTGGAAAAGCTCCCCCCGGAGCTCAAGGGTGGGGAGGACACCGAGATAGCCCTCGCACAGGGTGACGAAGGTCGACAGCAGCACCATCGCGTTGGGCGTGAGATGGTGCGGCTGGAGCTGATAGAATTCGAGCCAGGAGCGGAAGAAGGCGCTCACTGGCAGGCCGAAGCCGCGCAAGAAGTGTGAGTGGAAGACCACCCGCTCGCCCTCCTGCGGCCTCGGCGAGATTTCCTTCGCCGGCGCGAGGCGGACCTCCACTTTGTCCGCACTGGGCAGCCGCCGCATGTCGCGGAGGGAGTCGACGTGGTCGTCATGGAAGATGGAGCCGTCCCAATCCCCGCCAAGCTGCTCTACGGCGGGAGGCATGGCGAGAGCTAGCACGGCGGCGGAGGAGCGTGCGGTGGAAGTGCGCGGCGGCTAGGCGCTGTCGCGAGAACGAGCGAGGGAAGAAGACGGTGGAAGTAGGAGGAGCGTGCGAGGGCCTGCCGCCCTCCCCCTCCCCCTATTTATAGCCTCACGAGGCCGAAGAGGCCGGACGTGGGGGGGGGGGAGACGTGGGATTAACTGCGCCCAATCCCCCCACGTCTCGCGTTTATTGCGCATAAGTGCGAGCCGAAACTGCCGCACGGAACGTGCGGGCGGTTTCGGGATACAAAGGATCCGCGCCTGGGCCAGGGCGCGGACGTGGCGGGCCCCCTCCCTGCGGCGACGTCCCGTCACGCGCGTGGGCTGGCAGGCTTTCCGGCCACGTGGTTCGCCGACGGCCCGTGGCCGGCCCGCGGCCCGGTGCACGTGCCAGCGGGTTCCCGCCCTCCGACTCCAGAGGATTTCGACTCAGGCGGCGCGCCTGACCAAGGCCGGCTCCCAGCTGCCGGCTTGTCAAGATAGGAAGCTGATCGAGCTTCTCAACCCCTACTCCACCTCGAAGCCCAATCAGCTTCGGGGACTACTGTCGGAGTAAATGGCCACGGGTAGCCCAACCGACTACCCCTGGCTCTTCAGAAAAATTATCAGGCCTTTGGGCCTTCAAGCACTCCAAGCATTTGGGCCGCCTTCCCTGGCCGGCTACCTCTGAAGCCGACTCCCGGAAGGCGACCCAGCCTCGAGCAACCTCTCCCCAGGACGACTACAGGGTGGCCGACTCCGAGAAGCCGGCCAAGAAGGACGTCGGCTCCTAGCAGCCGGCGAGACCACAACCACCAAAGCTGTTCCCACATAACGGCGACACGACGGGGTTTGGCCACAGTGCGGCCCACTACCCCCGAAGCCCGAGGCGGGCATGGCTACAGGAGGCCGTACGGGATGGCCGTCTCCCGTGCGGCTCGGCACTGTAGCCATGCTAGCCTCGACGTCATCCACGACCAACTCCTGTACGGCCCTAGGACTGCGGACCCCTTCAGCCAGAGAGAGGCGTGAAGGCGGCCCGGCCTTTCCCAGTCAGCCAAGAGCATAGCCGGCCTCCCGAAGTCGGCTACTCCCTTCCTCGAAGCAGGAGCCCCATTAAGGAGACAAGACGAGGTAAGGCTACAGTGATAGCCCCCAAGGTGGCCCACTGTAGCCACGCTTACCTCGACAAAGCCCTCGTCATCACAGGCGAGGCTACAGTAAGCAGCCGCCGACAAGACCCTAGGCGGTGGGGGCGGCCTGTCGACCAAGTAGCTGGCAGCCGGCGGGACCCACCAGCCGGCGGGACCCAGCAGCCGGCGGAGAAGCCGGCGAGCGTAGACACTGACGGCTGGGACCAGCTCCCAGCCGGGTTACCATTGTACCCCCGGGGGGTAGGCCTATATAAACCCCCCGGAGCACCCATGCAAAGGGTTCGCACCCAAGCATAGTTGGCCTCTGAGCATAGAGTTGCCCTCGAAGCATAGCACACACACCATAAATAGAGAGAAGCAAGAGCTAGCCTTGTTCTTCTTCTCCCTTGATCCCAACAGCTCTAGGAGCGATTGTAGCTACCTTTCATCGATCTAGTGATCATGCGGAGACCCCGCAGAGCAGGACTAGGGGTGTTATCTCCTCGGAGAGCCCCGAACCTGGGTAAGATTCGCCGGCGTGCATGTCTTCGCCTCATCCCGTTTCCAGGCACCGGCGACGTTTTATTGGCTCCCACAATGATAAGCCATCCCTTGGCATATGTCGCACCAACCACCCGACAAAACGGAATGGTGGTAAGTTGCATGGCAATATATCTCGGAATGGCTATGGAAATGCCATGATAGGTAGGTATGGTGGCTGTTTTGAGGAAAGTATATGGTGGGTGTATGATACCGGCGAAAAGTGCGCGGTATTAGAGAGGCTAGCAATGGTGGAAGGAAGAGAGTGCGTATAATCCATGGACTCAACATTAGTCATAAAGAACTCATATAGTTGTTGCAAAAATCTAAAAGTTATCAAAGCAAAGTATTACCCGCATGCTCCTAGGGGGATAGATTGGTAGGAAAAGACCATCGCTCGTCCCCGACCGGCACTCGTAAGGAAGACAATCAATAAATAAATCATGCTCCGACTTCATCACATAACAGTTCACCATACGTGCATGCTACGGGAATCACAAACTTTAACACAAGTATTTCTCAAATTCACAACTACTCCACTAGCATGACTCTAATATTACCATCCTCATATCTGAAAACAATCATAAGGAATCAAACTTCTCATAGTATTCAATGCGCTTTATATGAAAGTTTTTATTATACCCATCTTGGATGCCCATCATATTAGGACTAAATTCATAACCAAAGCAAAATACCATGCTGTTTAGGACTCTCATAATAATATAAGTGAAGCAAGAGAGTTCCTCTATTTCTTCAAAATAAAACAACCATTCTGCTCTAAAAGATATAAGTGAAGCACTAGAGCAAACGACAAACTACTCCAAAAGATATAAGTGAAGATCATTGAGTAGTTAAATAATTATGTAGCTTTGTGAAGACTCTCTCTCATTTAAGAATTTCAGATCTTGATACTTTATTCAAACAGCAAGCAAAACAAAATAAAATGGCATGAGGATCCAAGCAAAACACATATCATGTGGTGAATAAAAATATAGCTCCAAGTAAAGTTACCGATGAACGAAGATGAAAGAGGGGATGCCTTCCGGGGCATCCCCAAGCTTAGACGCTTGGTTATCCTTGAATATTACCTTGGGGTGCCTTGGGATCCCCAAGCTTAGGCTCTTGCCACTCCTTATTCCATAGTCCATCGAATCTTTACCCAAAACTTGAAAACTTCACAACACAAAACTTAACAGAAAACGCGTAAGCTCCGTTAGTATAAGAAAATAAATCACCACTTAGGTACTGTTGTGAACTCATTCTAAATTCATGTTGGTGTAATATCTACCGTATTCCAACTTCTCTATGGTACATACCCTCCGATATTACTCATAGAGTCATTAAAATAAGCAAACAACACATAGAAAAAAGAATCTGTCAAAAACAGAACAGTCTGTAGTAATCTGTATCAAACGTATACTTCTGGAACTTCAAAAATTGTAAACTAAATTGGTGGACCTGACGTATTTGTCTAGTAATCATCTGCAAAAAGAATCAACTAAATAGCACTTTCCAGTAAAAAGTTTTAGCTAATCTCGTGAGCGCTAAAGTTTCTGTTTTTTCCAGCATGATCATAAAGACTTCACCCAAGTCTTCCCAAAGGTTCTACTTGGCACAAACACTAATTAAAACATAAAACCACATCTAACCAGAGGCTAGATGATTTATTTATTCCTAAACTGGAGCAAAAAAAAGAACAAAAATAAAATTGGGTTGCCTCCCAACAAGCGCTATCATTTAAAGCCCCTAGCTAGGCATGATGATTTCAATGATGCTCACATGAAAGATAAGAATTGAAACATAAAGAGAGCATCATGCAGAATAAGACTAGTACATTTAAGTCTAACCCACTTCCTATGCATAGGGATTTTGTGAGCAAACAATTTATGGGAACAATAATCAACTAGCATAGGAAGGCAAAACAAGCATAACTTTAAAACTTTAAGCACATAGAGAGGAAACTTGATATTATTGCAATTCCTACAAGCATATGTTCCTCCCTCATAATAATTTTCAGTAGCATCATGAATGAATTCAACAATATAACCAGCACCTAAAGCATTCTTTTCATGATCTACTTGCATATAAATTTTACTACTCTCCACATAAGCAAAATTCTTCTCATTCGGAATAGTGGGAGTATCATAGGAGACTTGAATACTATAAATTGTTTCCACATTAAAAGAGTAATGTTCAGAAAAAGGGTAATCATAATCATGACAAGTTTTATAAATATAATCATCACTACTTTTTATAGCATAAGTTTCATCACAATAATCATCATAAGTAGCAACTTTGTTCTCATCATAATCGATTGAAACTTCTTCCAAGATAGTGGACTCATCACTAAATAAAGTCATGACCTCTCCAAATCCACTTTCATAAATATTATAAGATTCAACATCCTCCAAAATAGTGGGATCATTACTTCCTAAAGTTGACACTCTTCCAAACCCACTTTCATCAATATAATCATCATAGGTAGAAGGCATGCTATCATCATAACAACTTTGCATATCAAAACATGGGAGGCTAAAAATATCATCTTCATTAAACGTAGCACCCCAAGCTTGGGTCAAACATTAATTGCAGCAAATATATTCTCAAAAACATCATCTTCTTCAAACATAGCATCCCCAAGCTTGGGCCTTTTCATATCATAAGCATAATCACTCTCATCATTAATAGTATGGATAGCACCAATAGTATAGCAATTATCATATTCTTCCAAGCAAGTGCTAAAAAGATTTTCAAGATCATAAAAGTATCATTATCTTCCCAATCATAATCATCACAATAAGCAATAGGCATAACAAGATCGTCATCAAGTGCATCATCTTCCACAATTATTTTTGATTCATTTTCATGAGGCACAACAATAATAGGAGCAACATTATTTGGGAGAGATATCTTTTTACCTTTCTTCCTTTTTCTTTTCTTCTTCTTCACCACATCATGTGTGGGTTCAATCCTCTTTTTGGAGCTCCTTATTAATGAGATTGGTTGAATAGAAGGCTCCTCCTCATTAACTGGTTCATCATAAGAAATAATAGGAGGATATCGGGAAGTCTCTTCCCTTTCATTAGTATTCTCTTCATCTTCTATTTGTTTTCTTTTCTTTATGTAGTTGGCAATATAAGGATTTTCAATGCAATTCACTGCGCAATACATATAAATTTCCTCTAGATCAAAATGAAGAACTCTATCAAGGGCAAATTCTGGAATGACCTTAGTTATATGTTTCATTTCTTCATAACCCAAGAGAAAACTAAGTTCATTATGATGTGCAAGGGAAATAAAGTCATCACAATTTTTGGACACGATACGATCATGAAACAATTTGCATTGGGTACTGAAATGATCATGTTCATTGCAAAGTTCACAAGTACGGCTAAGAAAATTTAAATTTTCAGCACAAACATCTAGCCTTTCTTGCAACAATTTAGTTTCTTAATGCTTATGCCTCTTGCAATATCTATCTTCCCTATTTGGTGTGTACTTGCAAACCCAATGCACTCCACCAAAATTGACATGTGTATAGGAGACATTTTCATCATAACTAGTGCAATCATCATTAGTACTATGGATATTCAAAGAGTTCATACTAACAACATTGCAATCATGCTCATCATTCAAAGATTTAGTGCCAAACATTCTATAGACTTCTTCTTCTAGCACATGAGCACAATTTTCCTTTTCATCATACTTATGAAAGATATTAAAAAGATGAAGCGTATGAGACAAACTCAACTCCATTTTTTTTGTAGTTTTCTTTTATAAATTAAAAAAGTGATAAAACAAGAAACAAACAGATTCGATTGCAAGATCTAAAGATATACCTTCAAGCGCTCACCTCCCCAGCAACGGCGCCAGAAACTGCTTGATGTCTACTACACAACCTTCTTCTTGTAGACGTTGTTGGGCCTCCAAGTGCAGAGGTTTGTAGGACAGTAGCAAATTTCCTTCAAGTGGATGACCTACGGTTTATCAATCCGTGGGAGGTGTAGGATGAAGATGGTCTCTCTCAAACAACCCTGCAACCAAATAACAAAGAGTCTCTTGTGTCCCCAACACACCCAATACAATGGTAAATTGTATTGGTGCACTAGTTCGGCGAAGAGATGGTGATACAAGTGCAATATGGATGGTAGATATAGGTTTTTGTAATCTGAAAACATAAAAACGGCAAGGTAACTAATGATAAAAGTGAGCGTAAACGGTATTGCAATGAGTTGAAACAAGGCCTACGGTTCATACTTTCACTAGTGCAAGTTCTCTCAACAATAATAACATAATTGGATCATATAACTATCCCTCAACATGCAACAAAGAGTCACTCCAAAGACACTAATAGAGGAGACCAAACGAAGAGATTATTGTAGGGTACGAAACCACCTCAAAGTTATCCTTTCTGATCAATCTATTCAAGAGTCCGTAGTAAATTAACACAAAGCTATTCTTTCCGTTCGATCTATCATAGAGTTCGTACTAGAATAACACCTTAAGATACAAATCAACCAAAACCCTAATGTCACCTACATACTCCAATGTCACCTCAAGTATCCATGGGTATGATTATACGATATGCATCACACAATCTCAGATTCATCTATTCAACCAACACAAAGTACTTCAAAGAGTGCCCCAAAGTTTCTACCGGAGAGTTAAGACGAAAACGTGTGCCAACCCCTATGCATAGGTTCATGGGCGGAACCCGCAAGTTGATCACCAAAACATACATCAAGTGGAACACGTGATATCCCATTGTCACCACAGATAAGCACGGCAAGACATCCATCAAGTGTTCTCAAATCCTTAAAGACTCAATCCGGTAAGACAACTTCAAAGGGAAAACTCAATCCATTACAAGGGAGTAGAGGGGGAGAAACATCATAAGATCCAACTATAATAGCAAAGCTCGCGATACATTAAGATCGTACCACCTCAAGAACACGAGAGAGAGAGAGAGAGAGAGACCAAACACATAGCTACTGGTACACACCCTCAGCCCCGAGGGTGAACTACTCCCTCCTCGTCATGGAGAGCGCCGGGATGATGAAGATGGCCACCGGTGAGGGTTCTCCCCTCCGGCAGGGTGCCAGAACAGGGTCCCGATTGGTTTTTGGTGGCTACAGAGGCTTGCAGCGGCGGAACTCCCGATCGATTATGTTCTCCGATGGTTTTAGGGTATAGGAGATATATAGGCGAAATAAGTCGGTAAGGGGAGCCACGAGGGGCCCACGAGAGTGGAGGGCGCGCCCAGGGGGTGGGTGCGCCCCCCTGCCTCGTTCCTTCCTCGTTGATTCCCTGACGTGTACTCCAAGTCTCCTGGATTGCTTGCGTTCCAAAAATAACTCTCCCGAAGGTTTCATTCCATTTGGACTCTGTTTGATAGTCCTTTTCTGCGAAACACTGAAACAAGGGAAAAAACAGAGACTGGCACTGGGCTCTGGGTTAATAGGTTAGTCGCAAAAATATTATAAAAGTGCTTAGTAATGCCCATTAAACATCCAAAAGAGATAATATAATAGCATGGAACAATCAAAAATTATAGATACGTCGGAGACGTATCAGGAGAGCGTTGGAAGACATCTGCGGCGCTGAACTTGAAGGTCGATAACCAATCGAGTTCGGTATCCGCCGGCTCGCCGGGTTCGGAACTCGATGCCGAAAAAGAGTCCGAGGTTCCGTTGATGCAGATGCCGTACGCAGTGGAATCTGCGAGCGGTTCCAACGCCGCAAAATCGGTAGCCCCCGCGATGGGGTTAAGCTTCCCATCTTCGGGGGACCTGATCTGCTCCGGATCTAAGGCCAGAGTTGCTGCAGGAGCTCTCTCCTGGATGCGGCCCGATGAAAGGTTTAGGCCATGTCCATCGGGGCAGCGGGGAGCAATTGCCGTGTGATACCTCCATTTTGAATCATGCTTTTATATCGATATTTATTGCATTATGGGCTGTTATTACACATTATGTCTCAATACTTATGCCTATTCTCTCTTATTTTACAAGGTTTACATAAGGAGGGAGAATGCCGACAGCTGGAATTCTGGGCTGGAAAAGGAGCAAATATTAGAGATCTATTCTGCACAACTCCAAAAGTCCTGAAACTCCACGAAAGTTATTTTTGGAAATAGTAAAAAATACTTAGCGGAAGAAATACCACAGGGGGCCCACAACCTGGCCACGAGGGTGGGGGCGCGCCCTACCCCCCTGGGCGCACCCCATGCCTCGTGGGCCCCCTGTTGGCCCCCCGGTGCCCATCTTCTGCTATATGAAGTCTTTCGTCCGAAGAAAAATCATAAGCAAGCTTTCGAGACGAGACTCCGCCGCCACGAGGCGGAACCTTGGCGGAACCAATCTAGGGCTCCGGCAGAGCTGTTCTGCCTGGGACACTTCCCTCCGGGAGGGGGAAATCATCGCCATCATCATCACTAACGCTCCTCTCATCGGGAGAGGGCAATCGCCATCAACATCTTCACCAGCACCATCTCCTCTCAAACCCTAGTTCATCTCTTGTACCCAATTCTTGTCTCTAAGTCTGGGATTGGTACCTGTAGGTTGCTAGTAGTGTTGATTACTCCTTGTAGTTGATGCTAGTTGGTTTATTTGGTGGAAGATCATATGTTCAGATCCTTTATGCATATTAATACTCCTCTGATTATGAACATGAATATGCTTTGTGAGTAGTTACGTTTGTTCCTGAGGACATGGGAGAAGTCTTGCTATTAGTAGTCATGTGAATTTGGTATTCGTTCGATATTTTGATGAGATGTATGTTGTCTATCCTCTAGTGGTGTTATGTGAACGTCGACTACATGACACTTCACCATTGTTTGGGCCTAGAGGAAGGCATTGGGAAGTAATAATTAGATGATGGGTTGCTAGAGTGACAGGCTTAAACCCTAGTTTATGCGTTGCTTCGTAAGGGGCTGACTTGGATCCACATGTTTCATGCTATGGTTAGGTTTACCTTAATACTTCTTTTGTAGTTGCGGATGCTTGTCCAAGTAAGGGCAGCACCCAAGCTGTTGGGGATCGTAGCAGAATTTTAAAATTTCCTACGCATCACCAAGATCCATCTATGGAGTATACTAGCAACGAGGGGAAAGGAGTGCATCTACATACCCTTGTAGATCGCGAGCGGAAGCGTTCCAATGAACGAGGTTGATGGAGTCGTACTCGCCGTGATCCAAATCACCGATGACCGAGTGCCGAACGGACGGCACCTCCGCATTCAACACACGTACGGAGCAGCGACGTCTCCTCCTTCTTGATCCAGCAAGGGGGAAGGAGAGGTTGATGGAGATCCAGCAGCACGACGGTGTGGTGGTGGATGTAGCGGGATCTCGGCAGGGCTTTGCCAAGCTTCTGCGAGAGGGAGAGGTGTTGTAGGGGAGGAGGGAGGCGCCAAAGGCTGTAGTGTTGCTGCCCTCCCTCCCCCCTTTATATAGGCCCCCTGGGAGGGGGGGCACCGGCCTGGAACCCATCTGCATGGGGGGCGGCGCCAGGGGGGAGTCTTGCCCCCCATGGCAAGTGGGGCGCCCCCCCACCCTAGGGTTTCCAACCCTAGGCGCAGGGGGAGGCCCATGGGGGGCGCCCCAGCCCACTAAGGGCTGGTTGCCTTCCCACTTCAGCCCATGGGGCCCTCCGGGATAGGTGGCCCCACCCGGTGGACCCCCGGGACCCTTCCGGTGGTCCCGGTACAATACCGGTGACCCCCGAAACTTTCCCGGTGGCCGAAACTTGACTTCCTATATATAATTCTTCACCTCCTGACCATTCCGGAACTCCTCGTGACGTCCGGGATCTCATCCGGGACTCGGAACAACTTTCGGGTTTCCGCATACTCATATCTCTACAACCCTAGCGTCACCGAACCTTAAGTGTGTAGACCCTACGGGTTCGGGAGACATGCAGACATGACCGAGACGCCTCTCCGGTCAATAAGCAACAGCGGGATCCAGATACCCATGTTGGCTCCCACATGTTCCACAATGATCTCATCGGATGAACCATGATGTCGAGGATTCAATCAATCCCGTATACAATTCCCTTTGTCAATCGGTATGTTACTTGCCCGAGATTCGATCGTCGGTATCCCAATACCTTGTTCAATCTCGTTACCGGCAAGTCTCTTTACTCGTACCGTAATGCATGATCCCGTGACTAACTCCTTAGTCACATTGAGCTCATTATGATGATGCTTTACCGAGTGGGCCCAGAGATACCTCTCCGTCATACGGAGTGACAAATCCCAGTCTCGATCCGTGCCAACCCAACAGACACTTTCGGAGATACCCGTAGTGTACCTTTATAGTCACCCAGTTACGTTGTGACGTTTGGCACACCCAAAGTACTCCTACGGTATCTGGGAGTTGCACGATCTCATGGTCTAAGGAGAAGATACTTGACATTGGAAAAGCTCTAGCAAACGAACTACACGATCTTTGAGCTATGCTTAGGATTGGGTCTTGTCCATCACATCATTCCCCTAATGATGTGATCCCGTTATCAATGACATCCAATGTCCATAGTCAGGAAACCATGACTATCTGTTGATCAACGAGCTAGTCAACTAGAGGCTTACTAGGGACACGTTGTGGTCTATGTATTCACACATGTATTACGATTTACGGATAACACAATTATAGCATGAACAATAGACAATTATCATGAACAAAGAAATATAATAATAACCATTTATTATTGCCTCTAGGGCATATTTCCAACAGTCTCCCACTTGCACTAGAGTCAATAATCTAGTTACATTGTGATGAATCGAACACCCATTGCGTCCTGGTGTTGATCATGTTTTGCTCTAGGGAGAGGTTTAGTCAACGGATCTGCTACATTCAGGTCCGTATGTACTTTACAAATATCTATGTCTCCATTTTGAACACTTTCACGAATGGAGTTGAAGCGACGCTTGATATGCCTGGTCTTCCTATGAAATCTGGGCTCCTTCGCAAGGGCAATAGCTCCAGTGTTGTCACAGAAGAGAGTCATCGGGCCCGACGCATTGGGAATCACCCCTAGGTCAGTAATGAGCTCCTTCATCCAGACTGCTTCCTGTGCTGCCTCCGAGGCTGCCATGTACTCCGCTTCACATGTAGATCCCACCACGACGCTTTGCTTGCTACTGCACCAGCTTACTGCTCCTCCATTCAAAATATACATGTATCCGGTTTGTGACTTCGAGTCATCCAGATCTGTGTCGAAGCTAGCGTCGACGTAACCCTTTACGACGAGCTCTTCGTCACCTCCATAAACGAGAAACATATCCTTAGTCCTCTTCAGCTACTTCAGGATATTCTTGACCGTTGTCCAGTGTTCCATGCCGGGATTACTTTGGTACCTTCCTACCAAACTTACGGCAAGGTTTACATCAGGTCTGGTACACAGCATGGCATACATAATAGACCCTATGGCCGAGGCATAGGGGATGACACTCATCTTTTCTCTATCTTCTGCCCTGGTCGGGCATTGAGCCGTGCTCAATTGCACACCTTGCAATACAGGCAAGAACCCCTTCTTGGACTGATCCATATTGAACTTCTTCAATATCTTGTCAAGGTACGTACTCTGTGAAAGACCAATGAGGCGTCTTGATCTATCTCTATAGATCTTGATGCCTAATATATAAGCAGCTTCTCCAAGGTCCTTCATTGAAAAACACTTATTCAAATAGGCCTTTATACTTTCCAAGAATTCTATATCATTTCCCATCAATAGCATGTCATCCACATACAATAAGAGAAATGCTACAGAGCTCCCACTCACTGTCTTGTAAACACAGGCTTCTCCATAAGTCTGTGTAAACCCAATAGCTTTGATCATCTCATCAAAGCGAATGTTCCAACTCTGAGATGCTTGCACCAGCCCATAGATTGAGCGCTGGAGCTTGCATACTTTGTTAGCATTCTTAGGATCGACAAAACCTTCCGGCTGCATCATATACAATTCTTCCTTAAGGAAACCGTTAAGGAATGCCGTTTTGACGTCCATCTGCCATATCTCATAATCATAGTATGCGGCAATTGCCAACATGATTCGGACGGACTTCAGCTTCGCTACGGGTGAGAAAGTCTCATCGTAGTCAACCCCTTGAACTTGTCGATAACCCTTAGCGACAAGTCGAGCCTTACAGATGGTCACATTACCATCCGCGTCTGTCTTCTTCTTAAAGATCCATTTATTTTCTATGGCTCGCCGATCATCGGGCAAGTTAGTCAAAGTCCATACTTCGTTTTCATACATGGATCCTATATCGGATTTCGTGGCTTCTAGCCATTTGTCGGAATCCGGGCCCGCCATCGCTTCTTCATAGTTTGAAGGTTCACCATTGTCTAACAACATGATTTCCAGGACAGGGTTGCCGTACCACTCTGGTGCGGAACGTGTCCTTGTGGACCTACGAAGTTCAGCAGTAACTTGATCCAAAGCTTCATGATCATCATCATTAACTTCCTCCCCGGTCGGTGTAGGCATCACAGGAACATCTTCCCGCGCTGCACTACTTTCCGGTTCGGAAGGGGTGACTATCACCTCATCAAGTTCCACTTTCCTCCCACTCAATTCTTTCGAGAGAAACTCTTTCTCCAGAAAGGACCCGTTCTTGGCAACAAAGATCTTGCCTTCGGATCTGAGGTAGAAGGTATACCCAATAGTTTCCTTAGGGTATCCTATGAAGACGCATTTCTCCGACTTGGGTTCGAGCTTTTCAGGTTGAAGTTTCTTGACATAAGCATCGCATCCCCAAACTTTTAGAAACGACAACTTAGGTTTCTTCCCAAACCATAATTCATACGGTGTCGTCTCAATGGATTTCGACGGAGCCCTATTTAAAGTGAATGCGGCAGTCTCTAAAGCATAGCCCCAAAATGAGAGCGGTAAATCGGTAAGAGACATCATAGATCGCACCATATCCAATAGAGTGCGATTACGACGTTCGGACACACCGTTTCACTGAGGTGTTCCAGGCGGCGTGAGTTGTGAAACGATTCCACATTTCCTTAAGTGCGCACCAAATTCGTGACTTAAATATTCTCCACCACGATCTGATCGTAAGAATTTTATTTTCCTGTCACGTTGATTCTCAACCTCACTCTGAAATTCCTTGAACTTTTCAAAGGTTTCAGACTTGTGTTTCATTAGGTAGACATACCCATATCTACTTAAGTCATCAGTGAGAGTGAGAACATAAAGATATCCTCCACGAGCCTCAACACTCATTGGACCGCACACATCGGTATGTATGATTTCCAATAAGTTGGTTGCTCGCTCCATTGTTCCGGAGAACGGAGTCTTGGTCATCTTACCCATGAGGCATGGTTCGCACGTGTCAAATGATTCGTAATCAAGAGACTCCAAAAGTCCATCTGCATGGAGCTTCTTCATGCGCTTGACACCAATGTGACCAAGGCGGCAGTGCCACAAGTATGTGGGACTATCGTTATCAACTTTACATCTTTTGGTATTCACACTATGAATATGTGTAACATCACGTTCGAGATTCATCAAGAATAAACCATTGACCAGCGGGGCATGACCATAAAACATATCTCTCGTATAAATAGAAAAACCATTATTCTCGGATTTAAATGAGTAGCCATCTCGAATTAAACGAGATCCAGATACAATGTTCATGCTCAAAGCTGGCACTAAATAACAATTATTGAGGTTTAAAACTAATCCCGTAGGTAGATGCAGAGGTAGCGTGCCGACGCCGATCACATCGACCTTGGAACCATTCCCGACGCGCATCGTCACCTCGTCCTTCGCCAGTCTCCGTTTATTCCGTACTTCCTGTTTTGAGTTACAAATATGAGCAACCGCACCGGTATCAAATACCCAGGAGCTACTACGAGTACTGGTAAGGTACACATCAATTACATGTATATCACATATACCTTTGGTGTTGCCGGCCTTCTTGTCCGCTAAGTATTTGGGGCAGTTCCGCTTCCAGTGACCACTTCCCTTGCAATAAAAGCACTCAGTCTCAGGCTTGGGTCCATTCTTTGACTTCTTCCCGGCAGCTGGCTTACCGGGCGCGGCAACTCCCTTGCCGTCCTTCTTGAAGTTCTTCTTACCCTTGCCCTTCTTGAACTTAGTGGTTTTATTCACCGTCAACACTTGATGTTCTTTTTTGATCTCCACCTCCGCTGATTTCAGCATCGAATATACCTCAGGAATGGTCTTTTCCATCCCCTGCATATTGAAGTTCATCACAAAGCTCTTGTAGCTTGGTGGAAGCGACTGAAGGATTCTGTCAATGACCGTGTCATCCGGGAGATTAACTCCCAGCTGAGACAAGCGGTTGTTTAACCCAGACATTCTGAGTATGTGCTCACTAACAGAACTATTCTCCTCCATTTTACAGCTGTAGAACTTGTCGGAGACTTCATATCTCTCGACCCGGGCATGAGCTTGGAAAACCATTTTCAGCTCTTCGAACATCTCATATGCTCCGTGTTTCTCAAAACGCTTTTGGAGACCCGGTTCTAAGCTGTAAAGCATGCCGCACTGAACGAGGGAGTAATCATCAGCACTTTATTGCCAAGCGTTCATAACGTCTTGGTTCTCTGGGATTGGTGCTTCACCTAGCGGTGCTTCTAGGACATAATCTTTCTTGGAAGCTATGAGGATGATCCTCAGGTTCCAGACCCAGTCCGTATAGTTGCTGCCATCATCTTTCAGCTTGGTTTTCTCTAGGAACGCGTTGAAGTTGAGGACAACGTGGGCCATTTGATCTACAAGACATATTGTAAAGATTTTAGACTAAGTTCATGATAATTAAGTTCATATAATCAAATTATTCAATGAACTCCCACTCAGATAGACATCCCTCTAGTCATCTAAGTGAAACATGATCCGAGTTAACTAGGCCGTGTCCGATCATCACGTGAGACGGACTAGTCAAGATCGGTGAACATCTCCATGTTGATCGTATCTTCTATACGACTCATGCTCGACCTTTCGGTCCTCCGTGTTCCGAGGCCATGTCTGTACATGCTAGGCTCGTCAAGTCAACCTAAGTGTATTGCGTGTGTTCCGAGGCCATGTCTGTACATGCTAGGCTCGTCAACACCCGTTGTATGCGAACGTTAGAATCTATCACACCCGATCATCACGTGGTGCTTCTTAACAACGAACCTTCGCAACGGTGCACAGTTAGGGTGAACACTTTCTTGAAATTATTATAAGGGGTCATCTTCCCTACTACTGTCGTGCTAAGCAAATAAGATGCAAAACATGATAAACATCACATGCAATCAAATAGTGACATGATATGGCCAATATCATTTTGCTCCTTTGATCTCCATCTTCAGGGCACCATGATCATCTTCGTCACCGGCATGACACCATGATCTCCATCATCATGATCTCCATCATTGTGTCTTCATGAAGTTGTCACGCCAATGATTACTTCTACTTACATGGCTAACGCGTTTAGCAATAAAGTAAAGTAATTTACATGGCGTTATTCAATGACACGCAGGTCATACAAAATAATAAAGACAACTCCTATGGCTCCTGCCGGTTGTCATACTCATCGACATGCAAGTCGTGATTCCTATTACAAGAATATGATCAATCTCATACATCACATATATTATTCATCACATCTTCTGGCCATATCACATCACAAGGCACATGCTGCAAAAACAAGTTAGACGTCCTCTAATTGTTATTGCAAGTTTTTACGTGGCTTCTATAGGTTTCTAGCAAGAACGTTTCTTACCTACGTAAAACCACAACGTGATATGCCAATTTCTATTTACCCTTCATAAGGAACCTTTTCATCGAATCCGTTCCGACTAAAGTGGGAGAGACAGACACCCGCTAGCCACCTTATGCAACTAGTGTATGTCAGTCGGTGGAACCTGTCTCACGTAAGCGTACGTGTAAGGCCGGTCCGGGCCGCTTCATCCCACAATGCCGCCGAAACAAGATAAGACTAGTAGCAGCAAGAAGAATTGGCAACATCTACGCCCACAATTGCTTTGTGTTCTACTCGTGCATAGTAACTACGCATAGGCCTGGCTCATGATGCCACTGTTGGGGATCGTAGCAGAATTTTAAAATTTCCTACGCATCACCAAGATCCATCTATGGAGTATACCAGCAACGAGGGGAAAGGAGTGCATCTACATACCCTTGTAGATCGCGAGCGGAAGCGTTCCAATGAACGAGGTTGATGGAGTCGTACTCGCCGTGATCCAAATCACCGATGATCGAGTGCCGAACGGACGGCACCTCCGCGTTCAACACACGTACAGAGCAGCGACGTCTCCTCCTTCTTGATCCAGCAAGGGGGAAGGAGAGGTTGATGGAGATCCAGCAGCACGACGGCGTGGTGGTGGATGTAGCGGGATCTCGGCAGGGCTTCGCCAAGCTTCTGCGAGAGGGAGAGGTGTTGTAGGGCAGGAGGGAGGCGCCAAAGGCTGTAGTGTTGCTGCCCTCCCTCCCCCCTTTATATAGGCCCCCTGGGAGGGGGGGGGCGCCGGCCTGGAACCCATCTGCATGGGGGGGGGGGGGGGCGGCGGCCAGGGGGGAGACTTGCCCCCCAAGGCAAGTGGGGCGCCCCCCACCCTAGGGTTTCCAACCCTAGGCGCAGGGGGGAGGCCCATGGGGGGCGCCCCAGCCCACTAAGGGCTGGTTACCTTCCCACTTCAGCCCTTGGGGCCCTCCAGGATAGGTGGCCCCACCCGGTGGACCCCCCGGACCCTTCCGGTGGTCCCGGTACAATACCGGTGACCCCCGAAACTTTCCCGGTGGCCGAAACTTGACTTCCTATATATAATTCTTCACCTCCGGACCATTCTGGAACTCCTCGTGACGTCCGGGATCTCATCCGGGACTCCGGACAACTTTTGGGTTTCCGCATACTCATATCTCTACAACCCTAGCGTCACCGAACCTTAAGTGTGTAGACCCTACGGGTTCGGGAGACATGCAGACATGACCGAGACGCCTCTCCGGTCAATAACCAACAGCGGGATCTGGATACCCATGTTGGCTCCCACATGTTCCACGATGATCTCATCGGACGAACCACGATGTCGAGGATTCAATCAATCCCGTATACAATTCCCTTTGTCAATTGGTATGTTACTTGCCCGAGATTCGATCGTCGGTATCCCAATACCTTGTTCAATCTCGTTACCGGCAAGTCTCTTTACTCGTACCGTAATGCATGATCCCGTGACTAACTCCTTAGTCACATTGACATCATTATGATGATGCATTACCGAGTGGGCCCAGAGATACCTCTCCGTCATACGGAGTGACAAATCGCAGTCTCGATCCGTGCCAACCCAACAGACACTTTCGGAGATACCCGTAGTGTACCTTTATAGTCACCCAGTTACGTTGTGACGTTTGGCACACCCAAAGTACTCCTACGGTATCCGGGAGTTGCACGATATCATGGTCTAAGGAGAAGATACTTGACATTGGAAAAGCTCTAGCAAACGAACTACACGATCTTTGAGCTATGCTTAGGATTGGGTCTTGTCCATCACATCATTCTCCTAATGATGTGATCCCGTTATCAATGACATCCAATGTCCATAGTCAGGAAACCATGACTATCTGTTGATCAACGAGCTAGTCAACTAAAGGCTTACTAGGGACACGTTGTGGTCTATGTATTCACGCATGTATTACGATTTCCGGATAACACAATTATAGCATGAACAATAGAAAATTATCATGAACAAAGAAATATAATAATAACCATTTATTATTGCCTTAGGGAATATTTCCAACACAAGCACCGGTCCACCCACACATCAAATTATCAAAGTACTGAACGCAAATCATATGAACGTGATGAAAACTAGCTTGACGATAATTCCCATGTGTCCTCGGCAGCGCTTTTCTCTATATAAGAGTTTGTACAGGCTTGTCCTTTGCTACAAAAAGGATTGGGCCACCTTGCTGCACTTTATTTACTTTTTTTACTTGTTGCTCGTTAAAAATTATCTTATCAAAAAATTATCTGTTACCTATAATTTCAGTGCTAGCAGAGAATACCTTGCTGAAAACCGCTTATCATTTCCTTCTGCTCCTTGTTGGGTTTGACACTCTTACTTATCGAAAGGACTACGATAGATCACCTATACTTGTGGGTCATCAAGACTCTTTTCTGGCGCTGCTGCCGGGAGTGAAGCACCTTTGGTAGGTGGAATTTGGTAACGAAAAATTTTATATAGTGTGCTGAAATTTATTGTCACTTGTTACTATGGAAAGTAATCCTCTGAGAGGCTTGTTCGGGGTATCTTCACCCCGACCAGTAGAGCAAAGAGTTGCTCCTCAACCTAATGAACCTACTAAAAATGAAAATGTCTACTTTGAGATTCCTTCGGGTATGATAGAAAAACTGCTAGCTAATCCTTTTGTAGGAGATGGAACAATGCATCCTGATGAGCACCTAATATATGTGGATGAAGTTTGTGGATTATTTAACCTTGCAGGTGTGCCCGATGATGTTATTAAGAAGAAGGTGTTCCCTTTATCTTTGAAGGGAGATGCATTGACATGGTATAGGATATGTGATGATATGGGATCATGGAACTACAAACGATTGAAATTGGAATTTCATCAGAAGTTTTATTCTATGCATCTTGTTCATCGTGATCGCAATTATATATATAATTTTTGGCCTCGCGAAGGAGAAAGCATCGCTGAAGCTTGGGGGAGGCTTAAATCAATGTTATATTCATGCCCTAATCATGAGCTCCCAAGAGAAATAATTATTCAAAACTTTTATGCTCGGCTTTCTGATAACAATCGCACGATGCTCGATACTTCTTGTGCTGGCTCTTTTATGATGAAGACTATTGAATTCAAATGGGATTTATTGGAAAGAATTAAACGCAACTCTGAAGATTGGGATCTCGACGAAAGTAAGGAGTCAGGTATGACACCTAAGTTTGATTGTGTTAAATATTTTATGGATACCGATGTTTTCCATAAATTTAGCACTAAATATGGACTTGACTCTGAGATAGTAGCTTCTTTCTGTGAATCTTTTGCTGCTCACGTTGATCTCCCTAAGGAGAAGTGGTTTAAATATCATCCTCCCATAGAAGTAAAAGTAGCTGCACCTATTAAAGTTGAAGAAGAGACTATCACTTATAATGATCCTATTGTTCCTACTGCTTATGTTGAGAAACCACCTTTTCCTGTTAGGATAAAAGATCATGCTAAAGCTTCAACTGTGGTTCGTAAAAGCAATATTAGAACCTATACACCTCCTGAGCAAGTTAAAGTTGAACCTAATATTGCTATACTTAAAGATCCCTTGGTTGATAATATTGTTGGGCATGTTATTTATTTCTGTGATGAAACTGCTAGAATTGCTAAACCGTGTGCTAAAGATAAACATAAACCAGTGGTAGGCATGCCTGTTATTTCTGTTAAAATAGGAGATCATTGTTATCATGGCTTATGTGATATGGGTGCTAGTGCTAGTGCAATACCTATTGACTTATACAAAGAAATTATGCATGATATTGCACATACTGAGTTAGAAGATATTAATGTCACAATTAAACTTGCCAATAGAGATACTATTTCACCCATGGGAATTGTTAGAGATGTTGAAGTCTTGTGTGGGAAAACTAAATGTCCTGCTGATTTTCTTGTTCTTGGTTCCCCACAAGATAGTTTGTGTCCCATTATATTTGGTAGACCCTTCTTGAACACTGTTAATGCTAGGATAGATTGCGAAAAGGATATTGTTACTATTGGTTTGGATGATATGTCTCATGAGTTTAATTTCTCTAAATTTCATAGACAACACCGTGAAGAGGAATTGCCTAGTAAAGATGAAATTATTGGTCTTGCTTTTATTGTCGTGCCTCCTAGTGATCCTTTAGAACAATATTTGCTAGACCATGAAAATGATATGTTTATGAATGAAAGAAGGGAAATAGATGAAGTATTCTTTAAACAGGAACCCATCCTGAAACACAACTTGCCTGTTGAAATCCTAGGGGATCCTCCTCCACCCAAGGGTGATCCCGTGTTTGAGCTCAAACCGTTACCTGATACTCTTAAATATGCTTATCTTGATGAGAAAAAGATATATCCTGTTATTATTAGTGCTAGCCTTTCAGAGCATGAAGAAGAGAGATTATTGAAAACTCTGAAGAAGCACCGCGCTGCTATTGGATATACTCTTGATGATCTTAAGGGCATTAGCCCCACTCTATGCCAACACAAAATAAATTTGGAGAAAGATGCCAAACCAGTTCGTGATCAGCAACGACGGCTGAATCCTAAGATGAAAGAAGTGGTAAGAAAGGAAATACTAAAGCTCCTTGAGGCAGGTATAATTTATCCCGTTGTTGATAGTCAGTGGGTAAGTCATGTCCATTCTGTCCCTAAGAAGGGAGGTAGTACTGTCGTTCCTAATGATAAAGATGAATTGATCCCGCAACGAATTATTATAGGTTATAGGATGGTAATTGATTTCCGCAAATTAAATAAAGCTACTATAAAAGATCATTACCCATTACCTTTTATTGATCAAATGCTAGAAAGATTATCCAAACATACACATTTTTGCTATCTAGATGGTTATTCTGGTTTCTCTCAAATACACGTGTCAGCCGATGATCAATCAAAGCCCACATTTACTTGCCCTTTCGGTACTTTTGCTTATAGACGTATGCCTTTTGGTTTATGTAACGCACCTGCTACCTTTCAAAGATGCATGATGGCTATATTCTCTGACTTTTGTGAAAAGATATGTGAGGTTTTCATGGATGATTTCTCCGTTTATGGATCCTCTTTTGATGATTGCTTGAGCAACCTTGATCGAGTTTTGCAGAGATGTGAAGAAACTAATCTTGTCTTGAACTGGGAGAAGTGCCACTTTATGGTTAATGAAGGTATTGTCTTGGGGCATAAAGTTTCTGAGAGAGGTATTGAAGTTGATAAAGCCAAGGTTGATGCTATTGAAAAGATGCCATGTCCCAAGGACATCAAAGGTATAAGAAGTTTGCTTGGTCATGCCGGTTTTTATAGGAGGTTTATTAAGGACTTCTCAAAAATTTCTCGGCCTCTGACTAATTTGTTACAAAAAGATATACCATTTGTCTTTGATGATGATTGTGTAGAAGCATTTGAAATACTTAAGAAAGCATTGATCTCTGCACCTATTGTTCAGCCACCTGATTGGAATTTACCTTTTGAAATTATCTGTGATGCTAGTGATTATGCTGTAGGTGCTGTTCTATGGCAAAGAGTTGATAAGAAATTAAATGTTATTCAATATGCTAGTAAAACTCTAGACAATGCTCAGAGAAATTATGCTACTACTGAAAAAGAATTCTTAGCAGTTGTATTTGCTTGTGCTAAGTTCAGACATTATATTGTTGATTCTAAAGTAACTATTTACACGGATCATGCTGCTATTAAATATCTTATGGAAAAGAAAGATGCTGAACCTAGACTTATTAGATGGGTTCTCTTGCTACAAGAATTTGATTTGCATATTATTTATAGAAAGGGAGCTGAGAACCCCGTTGCAGACAACTTGTCTAGGTTAGAAAATGAGCTTGATGACCCACTACCTATTGATGATAGCTTTCCTGATGAACAATTAAATGTCATAAATGCTTCTCGTACTACTCCATGGTTTGCCGATTATGCTAATTACGTTGTTGCTAAATTTATACCACCTAGTTTCACATACCAGCAAAAGAAAAACTTTTTCTATGATTTGAGACATTACTTTTGGGATGACCCACATCTTTATAAAGAAGGAGTAGATGGTGTTATTAGACGTTGTTTACCTGAGCATGAACAGGAATATATCCTACGCAAGTGTCACTTCGAAGCTTATGGAGGACACCACGCTGGAGATAGAACTGCACAT
Organism: Aegilops tauschii subsp. strangulata; assembly: GCF_002575655.3. NCBI lineage: Eukaryota > Viridiplantae > Streptophyta > Magnoliopsida > Poales > Poaceae > Aegilops > Aegilops tauschii. The sequence goes on from NC_053041.3 coordinate 616,706,502, forward strand.
AAGGTATTGCAATCCGGTTTTTATTGGCCTACTCTCTTCAAGGATGCCCGTAAGTTTGTCTTATCTTGTGATGAATGTCAAAGAATTGGTAATATTAGTAGACGTCAAGAAATACCTATGAATTATTCACTTGTTATTGAACCATTTGATGTTTGGGGCTTTGATTATATGGGACCTTTTCCTGCCTCTAATGGATATACACACATTTTAGTTGCTGTTGATTGCGTTACTAAGTGGGTAGAAGCTATTCCAACTAGTAGTGCTGATCATAACACATCTATTAAAATGCTTAAAGAAGTTATTTTTTCGAGGTTTGGAGTCCCTAGATATTTAATGACTGATGGTGGTTCACATTTTATTCATGGCGCTTTCCGTAGAATGCTTGCTAAATATGATGTTAATCATAGAATTGCATCTCCTTATCACCCATAGTCTAGTGGTCAAGTAGAATTGAGTAATAGAGAGCTCAAATTAATTTTGCAAAAGACTATTAATAGATCTAGGAAGAATTGGTCCAAGAAACTTGATGATGCATTATGGGCCTATAGAACTGCATATAAAAATCCTATGGGTATGTCTCCATATAAAATGGTTTATGGAAAAGCAAGTCACCTACCTCTTGAATTAGAACATAAGGCATATTGGGCTATTAAAGAGCTCAATTATGATTTCAAACTTGCCGGTGAGAAGAGGTTATTTGACATTAGCTCACTTGATGAATGGAGAACCCAATCCTATGAGAATGCCAAGTAGTTTAAAGAGAAAGTTAAAAGATGGCATGACAAAAGAATACAAAAGCGTGAGTTTAATGTAGGTGATTATGTATTGCTATACAACTCTTGTTTGAGATTTTTTGCAGGAAAACTTCTCTCTAAATGGGAAGGTCCTTACCTTATCGAGGAGGTCTATCGTTCCGGTGCCATAAAAATCAACAACATCGAAGGCACAAATCCGAAGGTGGTGAGCGGCCAAAGAATCAAACACTATATCTCAGGTAATCCCATAAATGTTGAAACCAATGTTATTGAAACCGTAACCCCGGAGGAATACATAAGGGGCACTTTCCGGAATGTTTCAGACTCCGAAAAGGAATAGGTATGTGGTACGGTAAGTAAACCGACTCCAAAACCGTTCTAAAGGCAATTTTTCTCCGTTTTGGAATATTTAGAAAAATAGAAAAATGAAAAGCAGTCCGGGAAGGACACGAGGCCTCCACGAGGGTGGAGGGCGCGCCCCCTGCCTCGTGGTCACCTCGTGCGCTCTTCGGACTTCGTTTTCTTGCACGATACGTATTTTGGTCGGTAAAAATTCATTATATAATCTCCCGAAGGTTTTGACTCCTGTATCACGCAAATATCCTCTATTTTTGTTTCAGCTATTGCTACGTCAGATTTGAGCAAGATGTCTTCTCAAGACTCTGTCGGGGAGAGCCGGGTGTCTCATCCGGCATCGAGATCAAGGACAAACAGCGATGCTGACCACTTTGGGCCAGCAACGGAGGAAGAGATGGAGGCTGATTTGAAGAGGATAGACGCCATGGAGGAGGATCAAGAAGTCACTTCTCGCTTCCGAGCTGGATTCACAATGGGGGAACTACAGACCTCGGCTATTCCAAACTCGGTTATCCCTTCCAATATTAGATTTCTTTCTTATGAAAATATGAAGAAGAGCGTCACTTGTTCTCCCGCAGCTATGCAACACCCTTGGGTGCAAGGAGCTTTGGCTGTTACAGGAAAGCTTCGTAAGGAGATAATGGATCTCAAGCAGCAACTCAATCAGCTCGAGGAAGAGAATCGTATCATGAGGAGTATCATCGCTAAGAATATCCCAACATCACCTCCAAAGAAGGAAACATAATCACATTGGTATGGGCACTCCCCTTGGCAACTGCCAAGCTTGGGGGAGGTGCCCCGGTATCGTATCACCATCACATCTCTATCTTTACCGTTTTTCTTAGTTCGATCCTCTTAGTAGTATCTTGATCTAGTAGAATAAAGTTTCAGAATGATTTAGTTCTGAGTTTTGCTTTATGATCTTTCTATGTAATCGAGGCCGTGAGCTATATATAATAAAGATTAGTGTTGCGTCAAGGGCTTGATTGTCTTGCTATGATCTTGAGTGAATAAAAGAAAGAGAAAAGAATAAAAAGAAACAAAGGGATCATATTGATCTTATGGAGAGTAATGACTTCACATAGAAAGAGTATGATGATTAGAAATTGTTGGGAGTTGGCAAACATAGCTTTGGTCATCGTTGCAAATAATAGGAAGTAATAAAGAAAGAGAGTATTCACATATAAATATACTATCTTGGACATCTTTTATGATTGGGAGCACTCATTAAAATATGACATGCTAAAGAGTTGATGTTGGACAAGGAAGACAACGTAATGGGTTATGTTTCCTTATATCTGAGATAAAGTATATTGTCATGGATCATCCAACATGTTGAGCTTGCCTTTCCCCCTCATGCTAGCAAAATTCTTTGCACCAAGTAGAGATGCTACTTGTGCTTCCAAAAACCCTTAAACCAGTTTTGCCATGAGAGTCCACCATACCTACCTATGGATTGAGTAAGATCCTTCAAGTAAGTTGTCATCAGTGCAAGCAATAAAAATTGTTCTCTAAATATGTATGATTGATCGGTGTAGAGGAAATAAGCTTTATTTGATCTTGTGATGTGGAAGAAATAAAAGCGACGGACCACATAATAAAGGTTCATATCACAAGTGGCAATATAAAGTGATGTTCTTTCGCATTAAGATTTTGTGCATCCAACCCTGAAAGCGCATGGCAACCTCTGCTTCCCTCTGCGAAGGGCCTATCTTTTATTATTACCTTCTACATTATGCAAGATTCATGGTGATCTTCACCTTTCCTTTTTACATTTTATCCTTTGGCAAGCACAGGATGTTGGAAAGATCCTGATATATATATATCTAATTGGATGTGGGCAGCATGAATTATTATTGTTGACATTACCCTTGAGGTAAAAGGTTGGGAGGCGAAACTATAAGCCCCTATCTTTCTTTGTGTCCGATTAAAACTCTGTAACCACAAGTATTGCGTAAGTGTTAGCAATTAAGAAAGACTAAATGATAGTTGAGTATGTGGACTTGCTAGAAAGCTCTGACATAGACTCTTTCTGATGTTATGATAAATTGCAATTGCCTCAATGACTGAGATTATAGTTTGTTAGTTCTCAATAAAGTTTCTGATTCAAACTTTGCATTGTGAATAGATTATTACTTGAGCATAACAAATCATATGACAATATCCATATATGTTGCTGTTATAAGATTAACCATGATGCCCTCAGGTCCGTATTTTATTTTATCGACACCTCTACCTCTAAACATGTGGACATATTTATCGTTATCGGCTTCCGCTTGAGGACAAGCGAGGTCTAAGCTTGGGGGAGTTGATACGTCCATTTTGCATCATGCTTTTATATGGATATTTATTGCATTATGGGCTGTTATTACACATTATGTCTCAATACTTATGCCTATTCTCTCTTATTTTACAAGGTTTACATAAGGAGGGAGAATGCCGGCAGCTGGAATTCTGGGCTGGAAAAGGAGCAAATATTAGAGATCTATTCTGCACAACTCCAAAAGTCCTGAAACTCCACGAAAGTTATTTTTGGAAATAATAAAAAATACTGAGCGGAAGAAATACCACAGGGGGCCCACACCCTGGCCACGAGGGTGGGGGCGCGCCGTACCCCCTGGGCGCGCCCCCTGCCTCGTGGGCCCCCTATTGGCCTCCGGTGCCCATCTTCTGCTATATGAAGTCTTTCGTCCGAAGAAAAATCATAAGCAAGCTTTCGAGATGAGACTCCGCCGCCACGAGGCGGAACCTTGGCGGAACCAATCAAGGGCTCCGGCAGAGCTGTTATGCTGGGGACACTTCCCTCCGGGAGGGGGAAATCATCGCCATCGTCACCACCAACGCTCCTCTCATCGGGAGAGGGCAATCTCCATCAACATCTTCACCAGCACCATCTCCTCTCAAACCCTAGTTCATCTCTTGTATCCAATTCTTGTCTCTAAGTCTGGGATTGGTACCTGTAGGTTGCTAGTAGTGTTGATTACTCCTTGTAGTTGATGCTAGTTAGTTTATTTGGTGGAAGATCATATGTTCAGATCCTTTATGCATATTAATAATCCTCTAATTATGAACATGAATATGCTTTGTGAGTAGTTACGTTTGTTCCTGAGGACATGGGAGAAGTCTTGCTATTAGTAGTCATGTGAATTTGGTATTCGTTCGATATTTTGATGAGATGTATGTTGTCTATCCTCTTGTGGTGTTATGTGAACGTCGACTACATGACACTTCACCATTGTTTGGGCAAAGAGGAAGCCATTGGGAAGTAATAAGTAGATGATGGGTTGCTTCGTAAGGGGCTGATTTGGATCCACATGTTTCATGCTATGGTTAGGTTTACCTTAATACTTCTTTTGTAGTTGCGGATGCTTGCAATAGGGGTTAATCATAAGTGGGATGCTTCTCCAAGTAAGAGCAGCACCCAAGCACCGGTCCACCCACATATCCAATTATCAAAGTACCGAACGCGAATCATATGAACGTGATGAAAACTAGCTTGACGATAATTCCCATGTGTCCTCGGGAGCGCTTTTCTCTATATAAGAGTTTGTCCGGGCTTGTCCTTTGCTACAAAAAGGATTGGGACACCTTGCTGCACTTTATTTACTTTTGTTACTTGTTGCTCGTTACAAATTGTCTTATCACAAAATTATCTGTTACCTATAATTTCAGTGCTTGCAGAGAATACCTTGCTGAAAACCGCTTATCATTTCCTTCTGCTCCTCGTTGGGTTTGACACTCTTACTTATCGAAAGGACTACGATAGATCCCCTATACTTGTGGGTCATCACCGCGGTCTCGAATCCGTCGAAGATCAAGTCTCCACGGATGTCCGCAACGTAGTTCAAGCTTCCAAATCTGACCTGATGGCCAGGGGCGTAACTGTTGATCTGCTCCAGATGGCCAAGCGAGTTGTGCCGTAGTATGAAGGCGCCGAACACGAAGATCTGTCCGGGGAGAAAGGTTTCTCCCTGGACAGCGTCATAATCGGCAATTGAAGGGGCCATCAAACCTTTTGACGACGGCACAGTGGAACTCTCAATGAAAGCACCAATGTCGGTGTCAAAACCGGCGGATCTCGGGTAGGGGGTCCCGAACTGTGCGTCTAGGATCGACGGTAACAGGAGACGGGGGACACGATGTTTACCCAAGTTCGGGCCCTCTCTATGGAGGTAATACCCTACTTCCTGCTCGATTGATCTTGATGAATATGAGTGTTACAATAGTTGATCTACCACGAGATCGTAATGGCTAAACCCTAGAAGTCTAGCCTATGTGTATATGGTCATGAATGTATCTGTCCTTTCTGGACTATCCCCTTCGGTTTATATAGACATCGAGGGGATCTAGTGTTTACATGGAGTCAGTTACATAAGAAGGAATCTTCGGTCGCCAAGCTTGCCTTCCACGCCAAGTAGAGTCCAATCCGGACACGGGTACAGTCTTCGGCCATCGTATCTTAACAGCCCATCAGTCCGGCCCAATGAATAGCAGGCCAGACGCCGAGGACCCATTAGTCCAGGACTCCCTCAGGGGGGGCGTCTACTTCGACTCTCGCCTCTGAGAATATTCATGCAAGTCCCGTTTCCGAGAACATTCGCGTTGTCCTTGTAGTGGAGCTTGACGTTGATCACTGCATGGAGCGGCGAATCAAGTTGCTCACCTCTACATCTAAGCCCGAGAAAGTTGAGCCTGAGGCGGGTGTGGTTGTGGGGCGAGCCAATCTCGGCCATCCAGGGGCAGGTGATGTTGTGGGGCAGGCGTATCTCGGCATCGAGGCTAGTGCGGCCTCCGGCAAGGTGACGGATTCGCGCAGGGTGAGGTAGCTAGTACCAAAGCCAGCAAATGTTCTATCGCAAATTGGAGCAGTTCAAGGAGAATGAGATGGCTGGAGCTTTTCCTGGCATTACACCAGGGATACCAAATGTATACCTGAATGTGTCTTGTGTTCTTGTGTGTACTACGCTGAGCGGGCTGCGTCCTCCATGCATGCTCCTGTGTGTGTGCATGTGTTCTCCGGTGTGGAGTCGGTGCATCACCAAGGAGCGGGCAATATGGGGGCATTGTGGCTTGCATTGCACGACAGACTTGGTGTTCCTCTGTATCTCTCCACGTTGTGTTGTCATCCCTAGGAGGCACACCACATACTTGATAGAAATCACGACCAATGAAGTGGACAAATAAGGAGGACCCTTGGTAGTTGGTCCCTTGGGGGTACCAATGTCCTATCTGATGTAGGAGTATTTTCTTGGTGGAGGCCTAATATCATTTGCATCCTCCTCCATCACTCCGCGATCAATGGGGAGGGAATGCTAGCCGCCACTCTCTCGTACCCCACTTTCATCCCTCCATCCCTCGGCACTGACGGGCCAATCCCGGTCTCCGCGGCGGCGACGGGGCCTCCCCTTCTCCTCTGCCCGCAGGGGGCCGTCGATTGGCGGCGTTCTTGCGTGGCGGCGCTAGGCTTCGGTGGGGCTCAGCGGCATAAAAACGGTGGTGCGGGCCGGCGTCGTGGTCGTTTGGTGCCAGCGCGGTGGCGGCTTGGACCCGGGCGTGGTGGAGCAGCTGCTTGGTCGGCTAGTCACGGGTGGAGGCGCGCCGAAGGGTTTCTGGCCAGATCTGCCCAGATCTGGCACTATGGAACCAGCTGGCAGCACAGAAGGTGGAGGGAGCTCGTCTAAGCTCCTGTCTCGTGCCGGAGCCCTCACCGACAGCGGAGGATGTAGGTTCGTGGGGCGGGAGCCGACAGGCCCTGGCTGGAGGGTGACTAGTTGTTGCAGCTACTGCCGTGCCGCGCCTAGGCGCCTAATTGTCCTCGGTGGGCCTCGCCCGGATCTGGAGTTGCCAGATCACAAATGCCGGTGGCTGCCCCTCCTGTAGCACCGGCCGCATCGTGGTTCGGTTCTAACTCATCTCATCTATCCAGGAGAGGTTGGTGGCTGGTTGTTTGGGGCCCTTTGCTCTGGTGGTGGCGTGGTGGCCCGGCGGTGGCCATAGGTGGTTGCTCGGGTTGCCGATACGATTGTGGCTTCACTACAAAAAAAATTCAATTCCGTGATGATACTGTTTGTCACGGTAGGTCACGTTTTCTATCGTGCATGTACAGCCGTGACAATTTTATGACAGAATCAAGATAGTCATACCTATGCTGTCGTAGAAGTGTTCCATGAAATTACCAAAATTATCATCACGAAAGTGTCCACTTCCATGACGATAAATGGCGCGTCATGGAAGTGCTTTCGTCAAGGGTGACCGACACGTGGCATCCACCGTAACGGGTCGCCCTTAAGCTATTGGGTCCGGTTTTGGATCCGATAACCCGCTAACAGCCCGGACCAATGAGGATTTTCCACGTCTAAAATTCTCATTGGCTGGAGGAAACATGTGTTGGCTCACCGTTGGGACAGATGTCATCCATTCATTGGACTGGAGGCGCCTATGATACGTCGATATGTGGCACGGCCCAACAGAGGCCCATTCCGGTGAAAAGGCCGACCCGTTTGACTTGGTCAAAAGGTAACGGGCCGGCCCACAGAAAGCCTGTTAACGGCCTGTTCGTATATAGCCCATTTACGGCCCGCTAACTCATGGCCCGTTACGGCCTATCCGAATTAAGACGAGTAGCTTCATCTGGGCCGTCCAATATGATTCCAGCCCGTTGTCTTCTGGCCCATGTATGGCCCATTATGTCTTTGCGCCCATACGAGGCCATTTGTAACTCTTGGCCCATTAACGGACCGTTGTGAATCTGGCCCGCAATGAATAGTCTACCGCTTTATACCTATTAACGGCCCATTATTCCATTGGGCTGTTTCGAACCCGTGTTATCTTTCGGCCTTCTCAGGGCCCATTTATTCTTGGGCTCATTCCCAGCATTCGGTTACTTACGGCCCATTACTGGCCTTCTCTACTTGTGGGCCAAATTCGGCCCGTGGTTAAAATCGGCCCGTTTGCGGCCCGTTAATTCGTTGGGCCGTTTTCATAGCGTCATCAAATACGGCCGATTAACGACGGCCCGTTATTGTCGGCCCATGAATAGATGATTCCAAATCTAGCCCGTTTACGACCCATAATGCGGTCTGTTATTGGCCCATGTTTGGCTGATCGATCATACGGCGCGTAGAACGCCCAGTGATGCTACGGCCCGTAGAAGGTCCATTGTTTCTACGGCCCTTAGAAGGCCCATTATTTCTACGGCCCGTAGGAGGCCCATGGTAACTACAGTAAATATGTAGCCCATGGTTAAAGTGGCCTAGTTTTAAAGAATAGGTTATTGCAGCCACTAGCAAACCGTGGAAAAAGAACTGCACTGACTACAAGCAAACAAATAAACAAGACAACAAGGAAATAAGTAAGCAAGCAACTTACGCTAGGCTATCACAGCTATTACACATATTACATCCACTGGGCATCAAAGTTCGCCACCACTGCAAATATAGGGAACAAAGCAGCATATCATATACACTGATTGTCAAAGTTGGCAACCAGTGCAAATAAACGTCGTACTAAAACAAGCCCAGAACTGAAACCACTTCAGAAGAGCTCAAGAAACAATATCTTGGGTACCCATAATGCTGGCAAGATGCTTAGCAAGCTTATTAACTTTCTCTTGTTTGGCGCCTAAATACTCCAGCACTTGCTGTTGCACAAGAAAGTATGCATCTGAATTCTGCAGGGACTTCCTCAGTCCTTCGGCATCCTGTCGCATAAAATTTGATCGATGTCTTTCAACTTGAAGTTGAGACTCAACTAGCCGAATTGATTCAGGCAGCGAGTTCGAAGAGTTGGTGCCAACAGTAGTAGCCAGTAACTCGAACACTACATCAAGACAGGACTTTGGGGTTGTCTCGGTGTCTTCAATATAGTTTTTATCAGCTTTCTTGGAGACCAACAGGGATGTCCCACTATCTTGAACCTCATTTGCATTACTTCCTTTACCATTGATAATGGGGTACTCTTCTCCTATATTTTATCCGCGTTCTAAAAGAGAAACAAACAAACACATCACAGGTTTATCATGTTGTATATGAAACTCATTTTGGTAAACCAGTTCAGTAGTAAGGTGGACAGGATAACAGCATGAAACAAACATATATCTATGTAGTATGGTCACTGTATGGTCTATATCATTCTAGTTTATGTTGCCAAATCAAGATAGAGACAGTTCGAATCATATCTATTTAAGACAAAGCAACATAGACAGAATATAAGTGTGGGAAACCACACAGCAATAACAACACTTGTAATGTGCATGGCATGAGAACATAACTATGTATTCAATTGAAACTAAAATCAACATTGAGCAAGTTACAACAGCAAACACGTTAAAGAAACAGGTTTAAAACATACCTGTTGCGCCATTGGAGTTTCAATTGCATCCTTCAAATTTGAAATTAGTTGGTATGAGTAAATACAGTGATGCAAGAGCAAAGTAGTATGAACCATAGCTACGGAACCTGACCTGAGAACAATTCTTCTTCTACTTTAAGCGTTGACTTGGGGTTCGGAGTGGTGGTCCTCGTGCTTTGGGCACTGCGGTTGCCTCTAACTGCCCGTGTTTGGGTGCTCTATGGTGGAGACGGTGCTGTGTCAACTGGAACTGGGTTACTATCTGCTGGGGTTGGGGTTAGAAGGGGTGTAGATGGTTCTCTGTCCAAGTGGGTAGGGGTACAATCTGCGTGAGTCTAGGTTATGTGTGGTGGGGCTGGTTCTTGGGCAAGTACAACTGTGGTTCTATCTGCATCGATAGGTAGCACGATCTTTTCTGAAGACCATGTTTTTACTCCCACAGATACTGCCATAACCCCCTCTAATTGAAATGGTTGATAAACAAGAAAAGTAATTGAATGTATAGACACTGTAAGATAGACAGGTGCAATGGATAGTAGGGAAGAAAACAGGGCATGAAATAATTCACATTTATGTTGTCTAACCAAACAGAATAGCAGGACATAATTTCACATATATGATGGCTAATTAAACAGGATAGCATGACACAATTTCACATGTATGATAGCTAACTAAACGGGATAGAATGACATACTTCAAAATATGATGACTATGTAAACAGGATGACATAATATAACTATACGATGTGTCTATTAAAGTGGTTGGCATGCCATAAATCACAAACATGCCATCGATGGAAACATGATGGCATGATATAATTCACGGATAGAATGACATAATTCAAAATATGATGACTATGTAAACAAGATGAGATGATATAACTATATTGTGTCTTTAGAAAATGGGTTGGCATGCCATAATTCAGATACATGCTGTCGATGTAAACATCGTGGCGTGATATAATTCAAATATATGATTTTTATCCTAAGCAAGTGAGCAGAGGGCAATCATATATATGATGTGTGAACTAAGGAGATGGCATTAAATATTGTGTATATGATGTAAAAAGTAAGCATTGCAATACAACATATGCATGATATGAGTAATATAACCCTGCCAAGTTTGAGCATACACCTCAGGGGGATAATAGGACTGTTCATCTGCCTCTGAATCATCCTCTAAAGAGCTATATGTAACCAGCAAGATATCTACTTCAGCAGGTAGCATTATCTGCTCTGATGACCTTGTTTTCACTCCAGATTTCTCCATCACCAATTCAAATGGCTGATGCACAGGAAGAGTAGTTGAATATACAATCATTGTCGACAAATTCAACGAGAAATACAAAAAAAGGACGGCATGATATAATTCACATATATGAATCTTGGCTAAATAGCATGGCATTGCATAATTCACATATATAATTCCTTGCAACAAGATAGCATTGCATAATTCACATATATAATGTCTTGCAACAAGATGGCATTGCATAATTCACATATATGGTAATTAAACACTAAACAAGTGGCATTAACATAAAGCATGTCTAAACTAAGCAAATGACATAGCAATGCAAGATACCATACGCACAATACGAGGAACATAACCCCGCGAAGTTAGAGCATGCACCTCGGGGGGGGGGGGGAATAGGACTGGTCATCTGTCCCTGAATCCTCCTCTGAGGAGCTATCCATAACCAGCAAGACATGTGCTTCGTCAGATAGCATTGTCTACTTTGAAGACCTTGTTTCCACTCCAGATTTTTCCATGACTGTGCCAAATGGCTGATGCATAGGAAGAGTAATTGAATGTACTAAAATTGTTGACAAATTTCACACGTAATAAAAAATGATGGCATGATATAATTCACATATAAGATGACTAGCTAACCAGGGTGGCATTGCAAAATTCACATATATGATGCCTGGCTAAACAAGATGGCATTGCATGATTCACATATATGATAAAAAAGTAAACAGATGGCATTCACACAAAGCATGTCTAAACTAAGCATTTGACATATTTGATGTATAAAGTAAGCAATGCAAGGCACCATATGCATGATATTACCAACATCAGCATGCCAAGTTAGAGCGAAGACCTCAGGGGGTAAATAGGAGTGGTCTTCTCCTTCTAAATCCCCCTCAGAACAGTTATCTTCCTCTTGATTACAATCCGAAATGGGTGGAGGGGGGCTGCCTTTGCGCGCACCATGAAGTGACGTCTGCATGAAATTTTATTGCCACACAAGGCTCGTCTCTTTTGCTCTACATGTTTAGTTCCATTGTGTACAATAACTAACATGCATAGGAATAAAACATAGTGAGATTATGTAAGGAGTGCATGCACAAATCCAGAGTGATGGTAGCAAACTATGGATAGTCTGAAAACCGATGATAGTAGGCGGATAATAGCTTTAGTTACAAAATACAGATAATGGCTCCTTTAATGTTTGTTTGCACCCAACATGAAACTCACAGTAGACACCCGAGATTAACCAGATAGTAATGATTGCTGCCCCAATATGTACCCCACAACCATTTAAAACCTCTAGTTTCAGCATTAGTTTGGACCTGACTCGAAGTCTAATAGGTGAACACGACGATAAAGTAGCAAGTCATCATATTAAGCGATGCATAACGTAAGCAGACACAGAAGAGTGCGACCTCTCTTGCGGACCCATGTACTCCTCAAGGTCATCTGCTCAGTTGGTGATGGTAATGCAGTTGTCGTGGCTGCCGGCGGTGGGGAAGAAGATCTGAGGCGACAAAAGACAGTCTGGAGAGCGGATCCCTGCTGTGGTGAACCCTTCCGTTGTTGGAGCAGCTAAGCTGGGGAGCAGGACAAACCACACAAGGTTTTATTTGACACATATCTGTAACAGAAGTAATTGTGTAAGGGCTTGCTTGAATTTGAGGATTCTAAAAATGCATGGATAGAAAATCGACAGGAATAGGATAGGAATACACGTGCAAACACAAAGAATTTAAAAACACAGGATTTCTGCCAATCTAGGTGTTTGGTTCACAAGAATTGGAAGATCGATGCAAAGAAGCATGGTGAGATTAAGTCAAACCACAAGAAAATGTACGGTTATAATTCTATTATGCTACTATCTCTTAGTCTTGTGCTTCATGAATAGGAATTTGAAAAGGAGGACAAGTGGAAATTAAAATTCCTACGGTTTTTCTTTCAAGGAGACACTAAAGGAACAAATCCTACCGTTTTCGTTTGCTCCATTCCTTTGAAACAAATGCATGAATAGTAGTACCATAGGAAACTTTCCAATTCCTATGTTATTCCTTCACTTTTCCTTTCAAGCACTGGCGATTCTAGTAGGCAGGCTTGATCAAGGAAAAGCCTACACTCAAAAAATGTTTTTGTGCTACTTCTACAACTTTGGACCCAGGCCACTGCCCTACTAGCTCAACTCCCAGGCCCATCAAAAAATGCACAGCTCAAACGCGCAGAGATAAATAATGATGGCGTTCAAGAGAGTCAATCACGGATAGCTAAGTTGCCTGGTACCTCACTGCTTGTCATATAGTAGGATAAAATAATCGTATTTCATGTTACTACGTGTGCTCAGTGGACAATATATAGAACTTGTAGAGTAAAAAAGAGATGCAACAAGTGTACAACCTCTTTGGCGAAGCCATGTGGATCTCAGCGTGATTGGGTTGGTCGGTGAGGATGCTCCGGCTGACTTGGCTGTCAGAGGATGGGAAGAAGATGTTAGGCGTCGGGAGATGAAGCCCGGGGTACTACTCCGCTATGATGGAGGGTTTCGTCGTTGGAGCAGCTCCGTGAGTTGTACAACGCCGAGGCTGAAGCAGGACAAGAGAGACAACGTTAACCTGAGTGGAATTCTAATCTCATCTCCAATAGATGACGTAAAATACATAACCACAAAGTGCTAGATGTAAAATAAAGCGGCCGCTCATCTTTGAACTTAACTATCAAAACTGAATTTAACTGTCGAAACTAAACTTAACTGTCGAAACTGAATTTTGCTGTCGAAACTGAACGCACTAGTAGTAGAAAAACAGTAGCAGCAGCGCGTGCAAGAGCCGGGGCAGCTGGTTGTGTAGCAGCATCAGGGTGAGGCTATACGTCAGTCGACTGGCTTTTTCATCTCTGGTCAGTCGATTTTCCAGCCGTTGGATAGGACATCAAGGGCCTGCAGTTCATCTTCAACCTCCACTCCCCTATGCCGCCAGCCACCACCGACCAAACCACCGCCCCCCGCCGCCCACGGCCGATGGTGCGCCGCCCGGCCCGCCCCGAAACCACCTCCCACTGCCGGTCCGCCACCGCCCCAGCCATCCCTCTAGGCCCCCACATGCCGAGCTTTTTCTCCGGCGATCCCCACACCACCGCCCCACCACTGCCGGCGACTACCGCCCCCACCCTGAACCCTAAGATAGATAGTGGGGTACCTCTGCGGCGAGCCCCCCTCCCCACTGCGGCTGGTTCTTCCTTAACTCCGGCGAGCCCCCCCCCCCAGCCCCTGAAAATCGACTGACCCAAAAGCCGATTCAGTCGACTGAACTGTAGCCAAATCGGAGCAGCATCGCGAGCAAGAGAAAGAGCGAGAGGAGCAGCGTGAGCAAGAGCAAGAGCAAGAGCAGACCAGGCAGGGGAGAGAGAGCAAGAGGAGAGCACCAGCGTGAGCGAGAGCTAAAGCAGCAGTAGCTCCTAATGATGTGGACGTCGCCGCCGAGGGAGCGACGCCATTGAGGAAGTGTCCGGCGACGCTGCCGTGGATGGAGCCGCACCATGTCGGCTCGGCACCGAGCACCGGCAGCACCGTGAGATCGAATTAAGAAGAAAATGCGGTGATTAGTGTACAACCTCTTTGTTGGTGCAGATTAGGCCTCAGCTTCATCCAAGGAAACGGTGATGATGCTGCTCTTCCGGTGGTGCAAGTGAAGACGGCGGTGTGGGACTGGAGGTGGCGCGAAAGACGAGGGGAACATCGGGGCAGCTCCTTGGAGGTGGAGTATGGGGTGGCTGAACCGGCGGGACGACGAGATCGATGACGGATCCTCATCCGGTACGTTGGCTGAGGGACATCGAGGTGTTGCTGTGGACGACGTCGTCGGGGAAGAGGCTTCGGCTGGGTGGCGGACGGATGAGGGTGTGGGGCTTCGCGGGTTTTCGCGGCCTCGGTGTATGAATCGGTGGGCGGATGGGATGGGAGTGGGGAACCATGGCTTAGGGACGCGCTTGTTCGAAATGTGGGGTAAGTTACGAAAGTACCCCCACCGATTTGAGCTAGGTGGTTCTTTCGGTTCAGGGTTATCATGCGCATTTCGCGTGTCGAGATTTCGCAGGAGGTTAGAGTTTTCGCGTGCATTGTAATTTTGCGATAGCAAGGCGCGGGTTGAGATGGAGGGGGTTTTCCGAGCACAACGAGACAAAGATATATCTTAAATATTTCGGGGTAACAAGGCACGGGTGGAAGAGGCGGGAGTTTCATAGCACAATAGACAGAGATGCTAGCTTGAAATTTCGGCATAACAAGGCGCGGCTTGAAATTTTGGGAGAACAAGCTTAACGTGTACGAAAAAAAGAGAATTCGCACCTCGTCACTAGAGAGAGCCATGTCCCGTTTTACTATATTACTATAAATGCATTCAAATACAACAAAAAATTAAAAAATTCGGGACAACAAACATAACGTGTACAGTACCAAAACAATTTGAACTTCCCTCAACCATAAAGAAACAATGTGTGTTGTCTAGCATATAGACTAAATTTGAGTACATTATCCCTGTTTGAATGGGATTGTACTCGGGTTAGTTATACAACCATCTAAATATTATCTTCACAGCACATGACATGAATATAGGAGAAGTAAATTCCTATATAAATACGAACTACATGTACATACGATCTCAAATTCAAATATATGCATCCATTTTATGTTGAATTCAAATCATAGTACATGTATACTGTAGCTAGATGTTCGGAATCTAAACCATGTATGATACTGCGTACGATGTGTTTAACACGCACAACACACACACAAACACCATTTAGACTAGTAAGGTACACGTGCATTGCACGCATGAGATTTGGCAACCAAATTATGAATAAATACCACATTATAGCATGTAAGCTTTGAGTCATATATGCAAGATGTAAATGTTCGTTTAATTCTTATAGTTCATTTCATTCAAAATCATCTAGTTTTTATAAGAAAGCTAATCTATTTTAAGATTCATGGAATTGTGCATTTTAAAGCATAAAGTAAAAACAAATAATGGCAAATCAGGTAGAAAAACATTAGGGCAATTCTGATAAGGAAGATTCTAGAACAAAGAAGAAGTGCTTGTGCTTTCAGGTTTGTGCATTATGCTTAAGTTCAACCATGGAGTCTTCTATATTGTACATGTGGCAAAATCTGGTGGAATCTAGATGATATCGAACGGCCAGTAGTGCTCAAATCTACCATCTCCGCACCATCGGGATGGATTCATCCAACGACCATCTTTCAAAGTTAAAGTTATCCGCACACTACATAAAAAATATAAAATATAATATATAGGGGTATAGATATAGATATGTGATGCAAAAGCCACCCATCATCTCCAATTAGAATAGTGTGTCCATGCACGGATGCAATGTGGCCAAACGATGTCTGCCATCGGTGTCTCAAATTCAAATCAGTTTGACCTTGTTCAATGTGTATACAATACAACATGCTCGTTTCCCAACCACACCACGCATATCTCAGTTATATTCATGCATGCATGGGTTTCAATCATCATGATCTCTTATTCAAATATTTGAATTCAACTTTACATTTATTATGACCTCACCTAGTCTTTTACACCCACACAGTCGTCTTCTCTTTATAATTGTACCACTAACTTTCTCTCGTGCATGCATGCACTCACACTACCAGTCGGCATTATCCATCGCACACATGGAATCTTTTTCTTCAGGTCGGTCTCCCATGCATGCACACACACACACCTCCCCCTCTCCATCATATCGGGCATTCTTTATCTCTCACGTGCATGCGCAACGATCGATGTTCCTCTATGTGTGTGTATATATAGCTAGGTCTTTCCCAGTTTTCCACACAAACCGATCAATCTATATATCTAGTGAGGTCTCACCCTCTTTCCCACGTCCACATCGATCAATCTATACCTCTCTATATAGGATTACATAGCTAATACGCCCATATTAATTATATATCCAACGTCCCCCTCTCATCATCCATGCCTTCCGCTTCATCTCTCAGACGTGCGCACAGTTGCGAAGACAGGGGGCAGCAAGGGCCCTACCCCCCTAACATCACTATATATCGAGGCTAATATGAATGTGATAATTAGACTATTGCTGGTAAAATAGTTTAAGTTGATGAATTGGCCCTCCTCGTAAAGGATTAGCAATGCTTGGCCCCCTTATCTCATTTATTTTTTATGGCTCCGCCACTGCGCGCAACAACGAACGTTCTCGCCCCCTCTCTTTAAATATCGATCTCGCACTTGTGCACTCCTTCATAGTCTCCCTCCACATGGCCCCTCGCACCATCTTCTAGCCCCTCACCGGATTTTGCCACATGTACAATCTAGCAGACTCCATGGTTGAACTTAAGCATAATGCACAAACCTCGAAACACAAGTTCTCCTTTGTTCTAGAATCTTCTGTATCATAACTGCCCATACTTTTTTCCTAGGTTAATTGCCATTATTTGTTTTTACTTTATGCTTTACAACGCACAATTCCATGAATCATAAAATAGATTAAGGGCTTCCTTGATTCAAAGGATTCTCAAAGGAATTTTGGAGGATTCTAATCCTTAGGAATTTTTCCTATCTTGGTTGTTTGATTCGTAGGATTGTAAACCATAGGAATTTTTCCGTAGGATTCATTTACACTAGATTTCATAGGAAACATCCCATCCACTCAAACCTCTTTGAAAGAATCCTGCGTTTTTCTATGCACAATCAGACACTCGTACAATCCTGTAGGATTCAAGACGACATTCCACTCTAATCCCATGTTTTTCTTATTCCCGCGTTTTGGAAATCCTATGAATCAAAGAGGCCCTAGTTTTTTTAAAAAAAACTAATAGATTTTGAATGAGATGAACTATAAGAATTAAACGAACGTTGTCGTGGAATTAACACGTCAGATGTTCTAGGTGTAAGGACTTAGTCGTGAGGCCAGCGTATCTATGTAGTAGCTTGAGAGGGGTTGATTATGATGAGAGACGCAACACAAGACAAGGGTTTAGACAGCTTCGGGCCCCGGGAAACATCATCCGGTAACAACCCTACGTGCTGTTTGAGGCTAGGTCTCATTATGATCACGGGAGAGTCGCCGGCTCCAGCTCTCGGTGTTTAGCCCTAGAGATTATTTCTTGTTGCCTCTCCCTCTTTGGGGTGCCCTGCCCCTCCTTATATAAGTTAGAGGGGCGGGTTACATGTGGAGTCCTAGTAGGACTAGAACTAGTCTATCTTCTCTTACAAGTTAATTACAAGTCCGGGTCTTGCTTCCTCATAAGGAAATATTCGTCATCCCTTTCTTCTTAAGCCGGCCCATCATAAACGTGAGCCGGCCTTTTGGGCCTTGGGCCTAGTCTTCTATCTGACCCGCCGTCGGGGTCATCCGTGAGTCGTCAGGCTCATGAGTCGTCTGGCTGTGAGCCGCCAGACCCGTGAGTCGCCAGTCCTCCGGCGGGTCACGGTGAAGCGCCAAGTCCGGCCGGGTCATTCCGCGGGGTATATCCCCGACATTAGCCCCCAGTTTAATTTGGATTTATCCATGTTAAACTGATCCTGCAAAATAAACACCACAACAACTTTGACAGGTTGTGCTCCGGGTTAAAAATTCTTGTAAACCGGCACCTGATCATCTTTAAGTTCTTGTCATTTCCTTCTTGATACATGCCCATGAACTCATAGCAAATCTCCTTAGCAGATATGTTTCATCTTTGTCAATGCAAAAACTCCAGATACTTCTTTTGAAAAATCCGGGTCAAACAGGCCAGCTTCAGAATCAATTTGCTGACATTGGTCTCTTGTAGAGAAATATTGTAAGAAATAATCCACTTAAGTCAGCTTCCAAAGCGCCGGCTTAAAAAATATAGGTCTTAAAATACTTATCTGGTTTTCAACCGGCTTAAAGATATAGATCTTGCCGAGTTATAATTTCCAAAATCTCCGGGTTATAAAAGACTGATGATGCCGGGTCATAATTATTTGGTGACACCGGATCATGATTGTTGCAAACACCGGGTCAACTTGATCTTCTCCAAACTGAGAATTTTGAAGATTTTCCCCTTATATATATATATCACTTGTAGCCCCCAAGTGCCGGGTTTTCATGCTTGCAGTAACCTGGGACTTGTAATTGCCTTATGCTCATAAAAACTTGAACCAGCATAGCCCCCAAGGGCCGGGTCATTATGCAATAATGAGCAGGGACTTTGTAGATATAACAATGTAAACTTGAACAGCAACGTGTAGCCCCCAAGGGCCGGCTTAGTAAGATAATACTAAGTTGGGACTTTGTATATAATTTATTGATGATAACATCATATGATGTAATCTCCACCATGGGGCTTGAACCCACGTCCACAAGATTAAGAGCTTTGTACTCTACCAACTGAGTAGTGGACCATTCAATATAATGGATTAATGCTTGTGTACCTTGAATTTTGACAGGACCAATTGGTAGCCCCCAAGGGCCGGCTCATTTAGAATGTGATGAGTCGGGTCTTCAATAAGTTGAGCAAAACATGACTTTGCATTAGCCCCCAAGTGCCATGGTGCATGCTGGCAGTGACATGGGACTTGCATATTTGATGTAATCTCAATTTGAATAATGTAGCCCCCAAGTGCCGGGTTATAAGCCTGCAGCGACTCGGGACTATTCCTATCATTGTAGAATAAATCATATCCATTGATAAAATAATAGCCATTGCGCTGAAGCGACTTTGAAAACCTCAATCATAATATTAGTTTCTGATAACC
Organism: Aegilops tauschii subsp. strangulata; assembly: GCF_002575655.3. Taxonomy (NCBI): domain Eukaryota; kingdom Viridiplantae; phylum Streptophyta; class Magnoliopsida; order Poales; family Poaceae; genus Aegilops; species Aegilops tauschii. Next base: position 616,725,961 of record NC_053041.3, read on the forward strand.
ATAATAAAAATCCAGCCATGTTGGCTATTAAAGATTTGACTACCCGGTTTGAAAACCTCAATCATTCAAATCATAATGAAAATCCAGCCCAGTTTGGCTATTTAAAGATTTCAAATAACTTATCTGTTGACAAGTAAATCCGGAGTTTAGATACCCGGCGGCTCTTGGCCGATGGCGATTTATTACGCCTCCATTGTAACCCGGAAATTTTATAACCCGGCTATTTATAGCCTTTGAGAAAATCAAGAATTGATAACCCTTTTGAGACACCAATGTCAATCTTTCGATGACGGGCTTGGACTTAAACATTTATATAAGTCATAGTTCTGCAAATCCTGCACACAGTTTAAACAACATATGCCCTGACGACTTAACGTCAAAAGCCAGGGCGGGTAACCACCCAAATGTAGTCTTATCCTGCACACAAGTAGATCACAAGACACCTTGGCGGTTTACCACAGGGCGGGTCATAATATCTTACATATGACCACGGATGTGTAAAACAGGAGTCACAGATAAGCCTGTTATGAATCATAACTTTGAAACATAATAATAATATCATACTTGTGATATTGAATTTGCATTTGTCGGTTTATATGATCTGCACAATAAGGGTGATAACCTAATCTTTGATACGCGCATGATTCCAACGGCGCAATTCAAAACATACCGGCGGCTTAAAGCCCATAGCCAGGGCTAATTTAAACATAATTATGTATAAACAATATCATACTTGTGATATTGAACTGTACCGCCGGCTTATGATACCTGTGCAGTAAGTGTGATAACCCAATCCTTAGAAGCCAATGCTTCCACATAGATGATGATTGTCATAAGCCGGCGACTTATCATCGAAAATCAAGCCGGGTTTAAATAGAAACCACTCATATACACTTTAGATGTGTTCAAAAGAGCTTCAAATAAAATCCCAAAAATTATTTGCAAAAAGAAACTTCAAAAAATCTTGAGGCTTCTGATTCGAATACGATCAGAAAACCGTCCCAAAGAGGTTAAGCTAAGATTCGAATACGATCATATAGCCCCCAGTGGCTTTGGCGTTGTCGATCAACAGGATACCGACAGCTATGTTCTCTTTGGTTCGAATACGACCTATGTTTGAACAGGAAGCCCCCAAATGACCTTGAGAGTTGTTTAACGACGCTGATTCGAATACGATCCACGTCGGTTCCCAAAGGGGGTTGAGTTATGGTTCAAATATGACCAAGAAACTCCCCAATGAGCTCGGCAGTGTGCCGATCAAAAGGGTATCGACAGCTATGTTCTCTTTGGTTCGAATACGACCTATGTTTGAACAGGAAGCCCCCTAGTGATCATGAGAATATTTAACGACTCCGATTCGAATAGATCAGGGTCACACCAAAAGGGTTAAGCTAAATTCGAATACGATCAGCTCCCGATGGTCATTAAAGCAGGGTACCTATATTTCAGTTGTGCTTTGTAACAGAATCTCTTTGGTCACTTTAATTTTTCCTGAGAACTCGAACTTTGCGAGAGACAACCTCTTTTTGAACCAGAAATTTGTAAACCGGATATTGAGAGCTTCAAAGCTTTATAAGATATAAATTTACCTTGAGCCGGATGTTTGAACCGGATTTGAAAGCTTCAAAACTTTGCGGGAGAAAGATATCTCTTGAACCGGATTTTAAACCGGAATCTTTATTTTGAACCGGCAATTTTCTGACGGCATTTAAATTTTCATCAATATGGTAGCAGCCTCCGGAACCGGGTTATTTTTTCCTCCAATGACCCGGAGCTCGTGAATGCATTGAAACCGACCAATGCTGCCGAGTCATATCATTGTAGCCCCCGAGTATCAAGTCGACTCGAGGAGTTGGCTTTGAGATTCTCCATATTGATCATAGCATAAGGTGTATATCATTGGTATTGATAGCGCGATGTGAATCCACAGAAGGTTGAAGTGACTGCGGCGGGTTATAAAGGATCCCATATGAGCCGTGTCAGCAACTCGGCCAATGGTTCCTTCCAACTGGATGTTTTGAAGTTAACCAAACCGTAGTGGCGGCGACTTGTGCGCCTGCCCATCGAGCCGTCCAGTGCAGACAGCGGCTGATAACACATGATAATTTTCCTCCAAGTTGTTGGAAGAAAACCGGGCTTCCCAAGCAGTGACTTGCTCATATTCAATAACAACTCATGCAGACAGGTACGGCCCGGTGGGTTGAGGTAGACCAGGTCGCGAGAGACGGACGGTAAAGATGACCGTAGCATCAGAGGCGGCACAGACAGATGAGCCGGCCGTGGCGTTGTAAGCCAGTGCGGATGAGCGAGTTAACCACATCGTTTTGATGTAGTGAACAGTTGTCCTGCATCAACAATATTGCAGACCAAGACAAAAGATAAACTGCTCTTTGATAAAAAAAATAATATGCACCAATAAAATATATTTTATATGGATATCACCTGATGTGCCTGGACGGAAATAACCCGCCATGAAATTAACGATTGCTAGGTGAAGTTGAAGTCGCTCACGGGTGAATCGGCCGCGGCGTGGTAAAACGGTGCAGACGGGTGAGTCGGCCGTGACTTTTGTAAGCCGGCGCGGACAGCGAGTCGGCCACGGCATTGTAAGCCGGTGCAGACACGTGAACCGGCCGCGAGGGCGGACGGGCGAGTCGTCCGTGGCGTTGTAAGCCGGTGCAAACGGGCAAATTGTCCTCCTCGTTGTAAACCGGTGTGGTCGCGAGAGAGTGCCACGACATTGTAAGCCGGTGCGGAAGTCCGTTAAATAACGACAATCACTGGTGCCAAATGATGTTGGCACGCCTCCATCTGATATTCTGCCCCAAGGTTGATGATGATCTCTGGACCCGGTTTAAACACCCCATTTATTTTGCACCAGCGAAAAGGGCGGCGACTTGTAGCCGCAGGAGTAAAGCGGCAACATGAGGCAAGGCGGGTTGGGTGCTGAAGCTCGGACGGCGCTCGACGACTCATGGCCGGCCGACGCGGCAAATGCAGGGCGCTGCGTGGGTCACCCGGTGAGGCAGGATCCGGTTTAAGGCCGCGCCGGTCGAGGCGGCTCTCCGGGGATGGCAGCTGTGGCCGCGGCTTAAACCGGCCGTGCGGGAGCGACGGCGGAAACGGCAGCTGGGGACGGCTCGGTGCAGGCCGTAGTGGCAGAGTCCGCGGCTGTAGAGGCAGAGACCGACGGTTCAATCACAAAACTGAGCAAGAGGAGTCATAACCCGGCTCAGCATGGAGGAGGCCGGAGTGACGGTGGCGACTCGGCAGGCACGACCCAGCGGTGAGCGGAGCACCCGGCCACGAACGGAAGTGGACTCGGCACGGAGCCGGCTTGAGGGCGAGGCGGAGGAGACCAGGCACGGGCAGGTGCAGCTGTCGCGACGCGGCCTCTCGTGGTCGAAGGCGGAATGGACCGGAGCCGGCCCACGCGGGGAGGTGGCCGGGCGCGGTGAAGGAGAAGCTTCGAGCCGGCGAGGTGGAGGCAACCCGGCGAGGTCCCGGAACCAGCTGGTGTAGGGACGACGAGCGGGCGGCCGAGCCGCGCGGGAGGTGGCGGCCGGGTCTTGCAGATGGCGGAGCGGGGCTCTGAAGGGAGCCGGCGCGCAGGCGGCTCAGGAGACGGGCGCGGACGCAGAGGACCTGGGCCGAGCTAATCGGGGGCAGTGAACCGGCGCGGGGGCGAGGGAACCGCGCGCCAGACGCGTAGTAGGAGCAGCGAAGCAGCTGGTGACGCCCGTGACCAGCGGCTGCTTCAGGAAGAACACGGAGGTGGCGCGGGCGTCGCAGACGGCCGAGGGCCCGTGATGACGAGCGCGGACTATTCCTTAGAAGAATCGGCGCGGCCCTCCACCACAGAGGTGGGTCGGCTTGTGGAGGCACCGGCGAGGCGGGACCGCGCTTACGGAGGCGCTGGTGAGGCCGGTATAACTCACGGAGGGTGGAGGCGACTCGTGGCCCAGCTCAAGCACGACCAGTTTGACGAGGCGGCTCTCCAGCGGCGGCTTAACGGCGCGCGAGGCCACGGCGACTCTGCCACAGCGGAGACCACTCGACGGCCAAGGCGACTCGTAGCGAGGTCCTGCAGTGCGCGCGGAGGCGTATCATGGACGAGGTGAGCGATGAGGCCACGGGGGTGACGGCTGTTGGCAGTAGTTTGAGGCGCCCGCACGGGTCGAGGCAGAAGCGGAACCGCGGCCGCAAGCGGGGCGGGCGGAGCGGCGGCTTGACGCAACGCCTCCAAGCAAGGTAGAAGGCGGCTTAACCTGTTGATTTGATGGATTGTCCTCATCCGCGGGTGTGGATGCGGAGGATCATGTGGCGGCTTCCCCTTTTTCTATCATATCTTTCTTTCATAGCAAATCCATACTATAATATTAGCACCTCCACGCGATTGATCCGGAAACAGCTTGAGATTTGGCGCCGTGCACCACGACCGATCGCCTCAAAATTTGATCTGGTATGCGTCGGACACAATAGCAGTCGAACACGGCTACCGTAACATAAAAACTATAGCAGAAATTTTTGCAGGCCTCGAGCTGGCGACTTGCGGCGGCGCACGAAATTGATCTGGCGACTTACGGTGGTCCACAAGATGTAACCTTAATTTCTCTCAATCGAAAAATCTCGTATATCTCGTTGTGACAGCTTGTCGATGATGTAGACCTTTCAAAGAACAGTTCTTCTTTATCTTGAAAAATTGCAAATTCCTCGCGAACTCCTCGATCCCTAAGAAGGATCCCTCCAAGAACTCAACACCACCGTGCGCTCGCCCCACGGTGGGCGCCAACTGTCATGGAATTAACACGTCAGATGTTCTAGGTGTAAGGACTTAGTCGTGAGGCCAGCGCATCTATATAGTAGCTTGAGAGGGGTTGATTGGGATGAGAGACGCAACACAAGACAAGGGTTTAGACAGCTTCGGGCCCCGGGAAACATCATCCGGTAACAACCCTACGTGCTGTTTGAGGCTAGGTCTCATTATGATCACGAGAGAGTCGCCGGCTCCAGCTCTCGGTGTTTAGCCCTAGAGATTATTTCTTGTTGCCTCTCCCTCTTTGGAGTGCCCTGCCCCTCCTTATATAAGTTAGAGGGGCGGGTTACATGTGGAGTCCTAGTAGGACTAGAACTAGTCTATCTTCTCTTACAAGTTAATTACAAGTCCGGGTCTTGCTTCCACGTAAGGAAATATTCGTCATCCCTTTCTTCTTAAGCCGGCCCATCATAAATGTGAGCCGGCCTCCTGGGCCTTGGGCCTCGTCTTCTATCTGACGCGCCGTCGGGGTCATCCGTGAGTCGTCACGCTCATGAGTCGTCTGGCTGTGAGCCGCCAGACCCGTGAGTCGCCAGTCCTCTGGCGGGTCACGGTGAAGCGCCAAGTCCGGCCGGGTCATACTTCCGGCCGGGTCATTCCGCGGGGTATATCCCCGACAAACGTCTACATCACGCATATATGACTTAAAGCTTACATGCTATAGTGTGGTATTTATTCATAATTTCATTGCCAAATCTAATGCGTGCATGCACGTGTACCTTACTAGTACTTCGAGTATGTGCAAAACACAAAAATTAGAATTCCAATGGCACGCTACACAGTGTCTATCTTACAGTTCATGAAGCCATGTGGCACATGTGGAGTCGTTGTCGCGACCTCCTTGTGTGGAATGCAAAACACGTAAATTAGAATTCCAATGGCACGCTACACAGTGTCTCTCTTACAGTTCATGAAGCCATGTGGCACATGTGGAGTCGTTGTCGCGACCTCCTTATGTGGATTGATCATAGTGACGTGCAGCTGGTTCCTGGAGAATGTACTCGTCCTCTCTGAGGCACACTGGCGGTACATGCATGAAGCAAAGATGTGCACGCGCGCCACGCATGCACTCATTCCCTCGCACGCACACGCGGGTACACGGGGGGACGCATTTTCGTACGAAGATCCAGCCCATGTGATAATTTGACATGTGTAAAGTCCTTCACTTCATTGATGGTCAATTAATATAGTGCATGCAAACTGAGTGGACGTGAGGGAGGAAGAAAGACATTACTACTCCACTGTGTGCATGCGAGTAGTTAAATCATGGGTTGCTACTTCGATTGGTCTCCTTCGTATTTTGTGCCAATTTTTGACCATATTTTTAAGTAACATAATATTTATGCATGTCATAAAAAGTGGCACAAAAAAAGGGGGCCAATAAACCAGGACGCAGGCAGCATGATCAATTTTTGCCAGGGCTACTGTTGGTGCCCTTTGTTTTTAAATATGGACGCAGTGGAGTAGTACTATCTTTATCTTAGCCTCGTAGGGCTCTCACAGCGCCTAGGCTCGCCTCCCCGCCTCGCCCACCGGATCCCACCTTGGAGGATCCCGCCATGGATAATCCCTTAGATCATAGGATCCCGCGGGCTGCCCTCTCGCTGCGGCCCGCAGCACTACCGCCTTTGAGCGAAACCCACATGTGTTTTAGAGGGGATCCATTGCTCTAGAATCACAAATCGGTGGTGCCAAAGGATATGCCAGGGCTGCGTTTCAGGTGGTGGGCAGCAAGGGAAAATTGGATCAAGGAAGCATCACATCGATTGGAGAGAAGTTCCAAGGTGTCAGAGTAATGGGCCACGGGTAGCCTAACCCAAGCCCCTGTGCATTTCAAGACACTGGGCCCGCTGCGCCACTCAAGCATCCAGAATGAAGCGCCGCCTTCTGGTGACCGGCTGGCTCGAGGGTCCGGCTGCCAGAAGACAGCACCAAGACGGGCCGACTCCTAGCTGGCGGTCTCCAGAGAAGCCGACTCCTAGCGGGCGGCCCGCGACGCCCTCAAAACCTGCGCCCCCATTGAGAAGACAAGACATGATGTGGCTATAGTGTAGCCCATCACCCCCATATCCAGGGCACGGCGTGGCCACAGTGCCCCGTACAGGCGAAGATCTCCGCACAGCGCGACACTGTTGCCACTCCACCCCTGACGTCACCCCTGTCAGGCAGAGCCCTGCTCCCACAACGGCCTGTCGGTACGGTCTGCAGGCGGCGGGCCCTACCGGGCAGCGAGAGACCGGAGAGCGGCAGAGCTTGACCAGTCGGACCCAAGGGAGGCCGGCCTCTAGCAGGTGGCCCGCTCCTCCGTCGGGGTCCGTGCGCCATTAACCAGACGAGGCACGGTGTGGCTATAGTGATCTCCCACCAGACGGCGGGACTGTAGCCGCCCCCCCCGACCAAGCATGCGTCATTAACCTTACGGCTACAGTAACAAGCCACCAACCAGAGTGGCGGAGGTGGCCTGTCAGCTACGCACATGACCAGTTGGCGAGGCCCACCAGGCGGCGGGCCCTAGCGGCCGACAGAGAAGCCGGCGACAAGAGACACTGACAGCCAGGTCCAATGCCCGGCCAGATTACCATTGTACCCCTGGGGAGTAGGCCTATATAAACCCCCCAGGGCACCCATTGAAAGGGGTCCCAACCTGTTAGACCTAGACTCATACATAGAGAGAGGAGAGAGCTAGCCCTGCTTTCTCCTACCTCTAGCATACAGCTCAAGGGAGCACCATTGTATTCGCTAGTGCCTTAGTGATCATGCGGAGACCCCGCAGAGCAGGACTAGGGGTGTTATCTCCTAGGAGAGCCCCGAACCTAGGTAAAGTATGCCGGCGTTCGTGTATACGCCTCATCCCGCTTTCGGGCACCGGCGACGTTCTACTCGCTCCCGCCATGATAAGCCATCCCTTGGCATATGTCGCACCCAACCCCCAACATCTGGCGCCCACCGTGGGCGAGGTGCATCGTCGTCCGGAGACCTGCTCTGGACGGGAACCCTGTTCCTTCCTGGTGAGCGCAGCCAGCCCGGCACGCCAGACGGCATCTGCGCTGACGTGCTGCACGGCGCGGAGGTCGCCTGCGCGGCGAGTTGCCTCGCCGATCTTGTTGGTGAGATTCGCCTCTAAGACAAGCCCGCATCGGACGCGGGCACAGATGGCCCCGAGAGCCGTGTCATCAGCCTCCTCGACAAACTCCACGTCGTCAGCGAGCCTGCTGTGGACTTGGAGTCGGTTGGTTCCACCGACCCGATGCTTGTCGAGTCCGACACGGCGTCGCTCGACGCATTCCCCACCAACATGGTGGTCTACGACGAACCACTCCCTCGCGCGGATAGCGGCGGATGCACCGTCAGAGAAGTGCTTGTCATTAGCCATGGCGAGCGTTCGGGCGGGGACGGTGCTCGAGATCCACTCAAGGCGGCGTTGCAAGACCTGACTGCGCCCATCCCAGAGGACGCCGACGCCGAGACGCTGGAAGCACGCCGCGTCCAGCTCGTCGAGAGCGCCAAGAAGCTAGCCAGCATGAGACGCCTTTCGGAGGCTTACCAGCGGGAGATGGACCGCGCCGTTGGCGGCATGCCGGCTCCTGGTGGGCCTAGCCACATCGGTATGGTCCAGCAGCGCGCCGCGGCCATTGCCAGCATGTTCGGGGCAGATTGCCCTATCTACGCCATGCCCGCAGAGAACATACAAGCTGCCCAGGCGGCAGCAGATGAGCTGGACAAGCTCGAGGGCGACGAGCATCGCCAAATGACGGAGCGCGTCCAGCGGCTCATTGACACGGCTGCTGAGCCGCAAGAAGCCGGCTGCCGTACTGAAGCGCCCAACCGGCGGAACGACGACCCGCCTCCTTGCTGAGATCAAGGCTCGACATCCCGGACGCCGACTGGTGGCGTCCGCGATAGAAGAGACAAGGATCCGGCTGCCAGCCGCAGCCAGACTCACATCACCATCGAGCGCGACCAAGACGGCCGCCCAAGACCAGTGGAACGACGTGACGACTGTCCGCCTCCCCCTCCTACCTGCAGGGAGAGGCGTGCTTCCCCGCCGCCTGTTGATCACCTGACACTCGGCGACCGCCTTGGCTGCCGGGAAGGAGTCGGAGAGAATGATGCCCGCCACCGGATCGACCGCCTTAATTGATCCCTGGCGCTAGAAGAAGAAGACGCATTGGGTCCGTGTTGTTTTGGCCCCCGCATCCAAGATGAGCCCTTCCCCAAAGGGTTCACGCTCCCGAGAGATACGCCCAAGTACACCGGCTCCGTGAAGCCGGAAGACTGGCTGGTCAACTACTCCATGGCTGTCAGTATAGCGTACGGCAACAAGCGAGTCACTGTGAAGTACGTTCCGCTCATGCTCCAGGGCACAGCCCGGACATGGCTGAACAGCCTAAAGCCCCGCAGCATCAATAGCAGGGTTGATTTCACCGAAGCCTTCATTCGCAACTTCACCAGCACGTACAAGCGGCCTCCCAAGCCCCGCCAGCTCTCCTTGTGCGTCCAAGGCTGCAACGAGTTGACTCGCGACTACCTCACGCGCTGGGCCGAGCTGCGCAACTCTTGTGAAGGCGTGCACAAGGTGCAGGCCATCGAGTACTTCACTGCCGGGTGCCGAGAAGGTACCCTCCTCAAGCACGGGCTTCTATGCGACGAGCCGGCGACCCTCGACGAGCTGCTGATCATAGCAGACAAGTACGCCACGGCCGACTCCTCCATGAAGGCGGAGATTTAAGTTGATGCATCCGGCAAAGTAGCTCCTCAAGCTCCTCGGACCCCAGCTGGTGTGACCAGTCGGCGACAGCAGCAAAACGACAACAATCGCAAGGCTACGCAGCCGGCTTCCACAAGCCGGCAGGTGGCGATAGTCGAAGACCAGCAGCCGGAAGGGCAGCCTCCTCCCAAGTGTCAGAAGGGCGGCAAGCCCAACTGGTTGCTCGCCTTCTTGTACGAGCAGACTCTCGATGCACCCTGCAAGTTTCACAGCAGCGCGAAGCCATCCAACCACACCACTCGGAAATGCCATTGGCTCACCAGAATACTCCGCCTGCCGGCCTGCCGCCTCCTCCTCCCAGCAGCCGGCAGTTCGGCCAGTCGGCGCAATACAAGATGAGTATCCTGAAGAGCATGGAGCTTATGTCGTGTTCACCAGCGTGGCCGACGACAGGCACAGCAGACGGCAACGGCAACAAGAAGTACATGCAGTAGCATCAGAGACCCCTGAGTTCATGCATTGGTCTGAGAAGCCTATCAGATGGAGCAGAGCTGACCATGAGGAGGTGATGCCCTCTCCTGGTTTTTATGCCTTGGTCTTGGATGCCACCTTCGCAACGGACAGGCGGGCTGCTCGCTTCTCCCGAGTTCTCATAGATGGCGGCAGCAGCATCAACATCCTATACCGTGACACTATGGAGAAGTTGGCAATCAAGCAGAAGCACCTTCAGCCCAATCGGACTGTATTCCATGGCATAGTCCCTGGCCTTTCCTGTTCACCAATCGGCAAGATCCAGATAGATGTCCTCTTCGGAGACAAACATCACTTCCGCCGAGAGCCAGTCTGGTTTGAGGTGGTGGACCTTGAGAGCCCCTATCATGCGTTACTTGGTCGGCCTGCTCTGGCCAAGTTCATGGCGGTCCCCCACTATGCTTACCTCAAGATGAAGATGCCAAGCACCAAGGGAATCCTAACCATAGTCGGAGACTACAAGAAGTCGTCCGCTTGCACGGCAGACAGCAGCCGGCTAGCCGAGTCCCTCGTGATTGCAGCAGAGAAGCGGCTCCTTGACCGGGTGGTGGCAATGGCAGGCAAGCAGCCGGAAATGTCGCCAAACCCCAAGGAGTCGGAAGCTGAGGGCTCGTTCAAGCCGGCAAAAGAAGCAAATAAGATACCCTTGGACCCGGAGCACCCAGAGAGGCACGCTGTCATAGGCGCAAATCTTGACAGCAAATAGGAAGGCGAGCTCGTCGATTTCCTCCGTGAGAATCGGAACATCTTTGCATGGTCTCCTAAGGACATGCTGGGTGTTCCGACGGATTTCGCCGAGCACAAGCTACATGTCCGACCTGATGCCAAGCCAGTCAGACAGCCCTTGCCCCGACTGTCAGAAGAGAAGAGAAGAGTCGTTGGAGAAGAGATAGCCCAGCTTCTAGCAGCCGGCTTCATTATGGAAGTGTTCTTCCCAGAGTGGTTAGCCAACCCGGTCCTTGTGCTGAAGAAGAATAAGCAGTGGTGCATGTGTATTGATTATACCAGCCTCAACAAAGCTTGCCCCAAAGATCCCTTTGCTTTGCCAAGAATTGACCAAGTGATAGACTCCACAGTCGGATGCGAGCTATTGAGTTTTCTGGACGCATACTCAGGGTATCATCAGATCAAACAGAACCCGGCCGACAGGCTGAAGACCGCCTTCATCACACCATTCGGAGCCTTCTGCTACCTGACCATGACGTTCGGCTTGAGGAATGCCGGTGCCACGTTTCAGCGTTGCATGCAGAAGTGTCTCCTCAAGCAACTTCGCAAGAACGCCCACGTCTATGTGGACGACATTGTGGTGAAGACGGAGAAGCATGGGACGCTGCTGGAAGACCTCAAGGAAACCTTTGAAAACTTGTGCCGCTTTCAAATCAAGCTCAACCCGGAGAAATGTGTCTTTGGAGTACCAGCTGGCCAGCTTCTTGGCTTCCTGGTCTCAGAGCGCGGCATAGAGTGCAACCCTGTGAAGATCAAGGCCATTGAGAGGATGGAGGTACCCACCCGACTGCTGGACGTGCAAAAATTCACCGGCTGCTTGGCGTCCATCAACCGTTTTATCAGCCAACTGGTCGAGAAGGCTCTTCCCCTGTACTAGCACCTGAAGAAAACCACTTTTTTCGAGTGGAACGACAAGGCGGATGAAGCTTTTCTCCAGCTCAAGAAGATGTTGACCACTCCGCCTGTCTTGGCGGCTCCGGCTGCTAAGGAGCCCATGCTTCTCTACATTGCCGCCACCAGCCGGGTGGGCAGCACAGTCATAGTTGTGGAGCGCAAGGAAGACGACAAAGCATTACCAGTCCAGAGGCCGGTTTATTACCTAAGTGAAGTGTTGTCCACCTCCAAGCAGAACTACCCCCACTATCAGAAAATGTGCTACGGCGTGCATTTCGCAGGCAAGAAGCGGAAGCCATACTTTCAAGAGCACCCAATCACTGTTGTCTGCACTGCTCCACTTGCCGAGATCATTGGAAGCCGAGATGCTTCGGGCTGAGTGGCCAAATGGGCCATAGATCTGGCCCCCTACACCATCTACTACCAGCCTCGCACCGCCATCAAGTCCCAAGCGCTGGCAGACTTCCTCGTCGACTGGGCCGAGACCCAGTACCTGCCGCCAGCACCAGACTCGACCCATTGGCGAATGCACTTTGATGGTTCCCAGATGCGCACCGGTTTGGGAGCCGACATCATCCTCTCCTCTCCCAATGACAAAAAGCTCATATATGTGTTGCAAATTCATTTTGCCGCCTCCAATAATGTAGCCGAATACGAAGCACTCATACACGGGCTCCAGCTTGCCAAGGAACTCGGCATTCGCCGGATCCTGTGCTATGGTTATTCCGACTTGGTGGTCCAGCAGTCGTCAGGCGACTGGGGCGCCAAGGATGCAAATATGAAAAGCTACCGCTTCCTCGTCTAGCAACTCAGTGGATACTTTAAAGGGTGCGAGTTCCTCCATGTGCCACGAAACAACAACGAGCAAACCGATGCTTTGGCACAGATCGGCTCCACCCGGCAACCAATACCAGCCAGCGTCGCCCTACAGCGCCTCCTCAAGCCATCTGTCGAGCCATCACCAGAATCTGACTCCATCTTTGTGCCGGCTCCCCCCAAAGCAGTCGGATCCGACTTGGGGGCCCCAGCAGCCGGCTCGGGGACTTCGGCAGGCGGCTAGGGGGCCGCAGCAGTCGCACCCGGCCCGGGGACTGCAGCAGTCTGCCCGGGGACTTCATCGACACAACAAGCGGCAGCTGACTCCAACCCGCCGCCTCACATGATAAGTATTATGCCTATGAATGTGTTATTTCATTATTCCGCCTGGCACCGGGTTCGACCAGTCGGCCCGTGGGCTCGCCGCCTTGTACTATGTGGTGCTTCCTGCAGCCGGACAAGTAGTGTGTCGGCACCTAAACCTTCTCCTGCCAAAGCCACAGCTCGCAGAGCGACTGTCCGGTGGGCAGGAGTTAAAGGCAGGAAAGGGTGCCCACATGAAAAATGGCTAAGGACCCAAACATGTACATAGTTCAAGCCGGCTTCCCGCCTCATCGACCGGCTGCTGAGCAGCCGTCCGGCCAGCTTCTACTTAACTTCCTAGCGCTCTAGTCGGCTAAGTACTTGCCCTCCCGAAAGAAGCTAAGTACTTGACCCAGCCACAGTCCGCAGAACGGCTGTCTAGCTGGCAAGATGGCAGCCAAGGGAGGGCGGCAAAGGAAGAAGCCAAGGAGCAGAAAGCAAGGAAAGTCGGAACTCGGCAAAAACACAACTTGTGTGGAAGAATCTTTACATGTCAAAAGGCCCATGGGCCACCATTCAACAGAGTTTGAAATACACCCCGCGGGTGGAATTGTGCAAATTTAACAAAGTTTGTCGAGACTGATAAAAACAGGAAAAATAAAGATAAGTCGGCGGCCTAGGGAGCAGCTGAGGGGTCCGGCTGGTTGGTGGAGTCAGTAGCACCGGTTGGTGGAGTGGACGGCTGGTCAGTCTCCGCTCGGTCGCCTCCAGCAGCAGTCGGCGTGCTCAAACGCGGCTCATTGTTTGAGGCACCGTCAAGCTGAGGCTGGCCGTCCGCTCCGACCTCCGACATATCTTCTTCGCCTTCCTCGTCCTTCTCATCTTCTCCCTCGTCGCTGGAGTCGATCATCTCGGCCGAGTCATCGTCATCCTCTGGGTTTAGCCTGAACCACTCCGGTGGCGCCTCGGCGCCATTTTCAGCCAGCTCAGGAACAGAGATGTTGGTGTTGGTGTACTCGGCGATCGCCGCCGCCCGTTTGACAAGGTCACGCTCCACCGCCACCAGCTCCTCCTGGGCCTCCTGCCGGAACATGGTCAACTGGGCTAGATTTAGCACAGGATACCATGCCTTGATGAACTCCAGGGCCCGGCGCGCTCCAGCCCGGGCCGAGGAACCCTTCCAAGCCTCGAGTCGGCCGGCTGCCACCTCCAGCCAATCGGCAGTTCGGCCGGGAGTGCGCGGAGCCGGCATGTCTGGCCAAAGGGCAAAGAATGCCTGGGCCCCGACACGCTGAAGACGACGTAACATCCGATGAGCCGGCCGAAGACGGGCCTGGATGCTGAGGAGTTGTTCGCTAAGGGTCCGGGGGGCGTCGGCAGCGATCTGCGCACCTTCCGCCCTCCGCTCTTCACGATAAGCCTCAATGGCCTGGTTGGCGGCGCCAGAGTGGCTAGGGAAGAAGTCTGCTCAGGCAGAAAACAAAGAAGCCAGAAGTCAGATGCTATAAGCCGGCCTGATCAATAGCCGGCAGCTCAAAGAAAGAAAAAAGAAGAAAGCTTACCATCAACCATGTCTTCAATCCTGCCGAAGCCGGTAGTCGGCAACGCCTCCTTGTCTGCCCAGGCGGAGCGTTCGGTCTCAAACTCGGCGAGGACATTGGACTCTTTCACCTCCGCCTCCTTCCGGGCCTTCTGGAGAAGCGCCGCCTGCTCCGCCAGTTGCTTGGCCAGTCGGTCACGCTCCTGGGCCAGCTCGCTGCACTCTGTCTCCTTGGCACGCAACACGGTGTTGGCTTCACCCAGCTGCTACTGCAAGACAGCATTGGGCTATGCAAGAGTAGAGAAAGAAAAAGACGTCAACAATCAACAAAGAAGAAGTACAGTCGCCGGGGAGATCCGGCCCGACTGCTCAGCAGTCGGCCCGAATCTTGGGGACTACAGCCCGCGGGTGCGCTATCGCGCCCCGCAGAGAAAGAAGTCATCAACAGTCAGCAAAGAGGAAATGCTGTTGCCGGGGAGATCCGGCCCGACTGCTCAGCAGTCAGCCCAAATCTCGGGGGCTACAGCCCGCGGGTGCGCTAGCGCGCCCCCGCAGAGAAAGGAAAGAAAGACTTACTCCGGCTTTCCGACAAGTCGGTGGTCCGTTGGTCCCGCTCTCGGACATTGGAGTTAAAGGTGGCCGCGCGAAGGTTATGATAATCCTACAATGAAGATATCAGCCGAAGTTAGCATTCAGAGCTTGCCAATTAAAGTTCCGAGCCGCCTGCTCAGCAGCCGGCCCGAAACTCCGGGGCTACACCCAGTGGGTGTGCTGGCGCGCCCCCACAGAGAAGTACAAGAATCAAGGACGAAGAAGTAGGAAACATACCCGAATGGCCGCTCGCGAATCCATGAACGCCCTGTTGCACTGCTGAAGAGCGGTGGCCTCAGCTCGGAGTTTGGCCTGGACGTCTAGGACCGCTCGATTTAAGGCGCCCATCCCGCCTCCACGCACCCATTCAGTGGGCGTGGCGCTGGATGCCTCGGCGTCCGGGACTAACGAGCTCGTGGTGCAGGCTTCCAGCAGTCGTGGCGCCGAAGTCGCTTTCGCGCCTCAGCGGCATGATGGTGTGTGGGCCTCAGGAGTCAGGCATGTCGCCATCTCGCCTCTGGCAGGCTGCACAAGTGGACCGGCCGGCCGGTTGTCCTGCGCTCCTCCAGACGGTGGTGGTGGAGGGACGTCTGCCTCTGGCATGGCGACTTCGCCGCCTTCCCTCTCCATGACCGGATGCTCGTCGCCGGCTCCCACAGTCGGCGCCGTGAACTTTGGTGAAGGCGGCGCGGAATTTAGGGGAATGACGAATAGAGGCGCCTGATGGCGCGCACCTTCTTCAGCCAACTTCTTCGCCGCGGCATCAGCCTCAACCTCCGTCAGCTTCTTCAATGCGGCGGCCTCCGCCTTCTCCCTGCGGGCGGCTTCCTGCACCACGCGCACCTCCCGCGCGTTTCGTTCCTGCGCCTCCCGGAGGTCGGCTACAGGATCGATTCGCCGAGTGGTGGTGGAAGTCTCCGCCGACCCAATGACGGACGCGGCAGCCGATTTCTCAAGAGAGAGCGGGGCCCTAAGTCAAGAAAAAATAAAGCAAGGAAGCTCAGATAGAATCGACAAAGAAGGAAGGAACAAGAAAAAGACACTTACGCCGACACCATAGGAGGCACCTTCGGAAGTTTCTGGAACTTGGCCGCCTTCGCGGCTGCCTCCTTTCGTCTAGTAGCGGCGGTCGGGTTCTTGGTCTTCTTCGGCGCGCTGCCGAACAAGACGGTGCCCTGTTTACGCTTGCGCTTGACGCCTCGAGCAGCCGACTCGATGGAGGGGCCCACGTCCACCTTTCCGGCGCCTCGCGCATGGCGCGGCTCATCCTCTTCATCATCATCGTCGGCCCAGGTCTCGAGGCCACCTCCGTCTTTCGAGCCGCCTGCTTCGTCGCCGCCGCCTATAGCGTCGTCCTCCAGGGCGGTCGCCCCCAAGTCGGGGTCGTCCACATCGCTCACCTCCCGGTCCGGCTGGTAGTTCCACCCGGCCCCACGATGGCGGGCGTCGCCGGAGACATGTAAATCTGTGTCCAAAGGACCGACTACTCAAGACCAAGACCAAGACAAGCACTAAAAAAGAAAAGAGTTGAGAAACTTACAGCAGACGGCGGGTTGGCGCGGGAGTACGGCCGCTTGTCGAACCTCCAAGACCCTTCCGACAGCTTGAGGTCGGAGATCTCGTTCACCATGCGAGCAACTTCGGCAGTGGGCATGTCCCTCATGCACATCCGGCTCAGGTCACGGTGCCCGCTCATCCGACAGATCAGATGAGGCCGGCCTTGGAGCGGGAGAACCCGGCGCTCGACGAAGGCAACCAGCAGGTCGGACGCCTTGAGGCCCTCTGCCTCAGTCAGCACCCGGAGCTGGTTAACGGTGGCGGTGGAGTCGGCCGACATGGGCTTCGGCTTGTAGCCCCAGTTGGCCCAAGGTTCGGCCGGAGGGCCGGCTTCGTAGGGCGGCAAGTTGATGAAGTCGATGGCGGGGTTGATGTTCTCCACGTAGAAATATGATTTCTGCCACAGTTTGACTGACTGTGATAGCTTGATGGCGGGGAAGGCGTTCTTCGAGGACAGCCGGCGCACCGCGACAAAGGCGCCGCACTGGGCCGCCTTCTCCCTGGCGGAGGTGCCCAGTTTGGTGTAGAAGAACGCTCCCCACAACTCGATGGTGGGGAGGATGCCAAGATAGCCCTCGCACATCATGGCGAAGGCGGACAGCAGCGTCACGGTGTTGGGTGTCAAATGATGCGGCTGAAGATGGTAGAAATCGAGGAAGGAGCGGAGGAATCCACTCGCCGGCAGGCCGAAGCCGCGGAGGAAGTGCGAGCAGAAGATAACCCGCTCGCCTCCTTGCGGCACCGGCAAAATCTCCTTCTCCGGCGGCACGTGCACCTTGACGAAGCCCGCACCAGGCAGCCACCGTGTGGCGCGAAGGAAGGCGAGATGCTCATCGATCACGACCGAGCCGTCCCAATCCCCTCCCCGCTCGCGCACCATGGAGACCGAACTTGACGGAGAGGTGGCGCGGCGGGGGGGGGGGGGGGCAAGGGCTGCGGCGGGCGAGAGGCTCCCGGACGAAGAGGGTCGACGGCGGCGAGCTGCGGCGGCGCCTCGGCTGAGCGTGGAGGTGCGGCGGCAGCAAGAGGAAGAGAAGGGCGAAAATGGCGAAGGGAGAGGAGGGCGCGCGTGCTCCGCCGCTCCCCCTCCTCCCCCTACTTATAGCCCCTGGGCTGCGAAGGCGAGGGGGCGGGGCATGGGATCGTGGGATTAACTGCGCCCACGACCCCACAACCCCGTGATTATTGCGTGAGTTACGGCGCGCAGTAACTCCGTACGGGATCGCAACCGTCTGCCTCGGCCGCGGCGGAACCGCCCGCGCCGAGGCCCGGTAGTGGCGGGCCCAGCCTGCTGTCGCGTCCCATTGAGCGCGTGGGCTGGCAGGCTGGCCCGACTGCCTGGCGCCATGTGGCGTGCTTACAGCAGGCGGTGGGCCTAGAGGCTTAGCAAGCATGCCACCGGGCTCGCGCCTTGGCGTTTCAAATTATCAGACGAAGCCGCCTGGTCACGGCCGACTCCTAGCAGACAGCACACCAGGAAACGGACAAAGCGTTCAGCAAGAGCTCTCGGAGAAGGAAACTGCTGAGGCTTCTCAACTAATCAGCCGCGATGCCTCACCAGCTTCGGGGACTACTTTCGGAGTAATGGGCCACGGGTAGCCTAACCCGAGCCCTTGAGCATTTCAAGACGTTGGGCCGGCTGCGCCCCTCAAGCATCCAAAATGAAGCGACGCCTTCTGGCAACCGGCTGGCTCGAGCGGCCGGCTGCCAGAAGACGGCCGAGCCCCAGAAGATGGCACCAAGACGAGCCGACTCCTCGCAGGCAGCCTCCAGAGAAGCCGGCTCCTAGAGGGCGGCCCGCGACGCCCTGAAAACATGCGCCTCTATTGAGAAGGCAAGACAGGATATGGCTACAGTGTAGCCCATCACCCCCATATCCAGGGCACGGCGTGGCCACAGTGCCCCGTACAGGCAGAGATCTCCGCACGGCGCAGCACTGTTGCCACTCCACCCCTGACGTCACCCCTGTCAGGCGGAGCCCTGCTCCCACGACGGCTTGTCGGTACGGCCTGCAGGCGGTGGGCCCTACCGGGCAGCGAGAGACCGGAGGGCGGCAAAGCTTGACCCGTCGGACCCAAGGGAGGCCGGCCTCTAGCAGGCGGCCCACTCCTCCCTCGGGGTCCGTGCGCCATTAACCAGACGAGACACGGTGTGGCTACAGTGATCTCCCACCAGACGGCGGGACTGTAGCCACGCCCCCCCGACCAAGCATGCGTCATTAACCTTACGGCTACAGTAACAAGCCACCGACTAGACCCGCAAGCGGCGGAGGCGGCCTATCGGCTCCACACAGGACGAGTCGGCGGGGCCCACCAGGTGGCGGGCCCCAGCGGCCGACGGAGAAGCCGGCGACAAGAGACATTGACAGCCGGGTCCACCCGGCCAGAATACCATTGTACCCCTGGGGGGTAGGCCTATATAAACCCCCCAGGGCACCCATGCAAAGGGTCCCAACCTGTTAGACCTAGACTCATACTTAGAGAGAGGAGAGAGCTAGCCCTGCTTTCTCCTACCTCTAGCATACAGCTCAAGGAGCACCATTGTACTCGCTAGTGCCTTAGTGATCATGCGGAGACCCCATAGAGCAGGACTAGGGGTGTTATCTTCTAGGAGAGCCCCGAACTTGTGTAAAGTACGCCGGCGTTCGTGTCTACGCCTCATTCCGCTTCCGAGCACCGGCGACGTTCTACTCGCTCCGACCATGATAAGCCATCCCTTGGCATATGTCGCACCCAACTCCCGACACAAGGAGCTGCGCCTGGCAGCACAAGGTGGAGGCGCAAGTCGATCTCAGGGGAGAGATGCTGAGGGATGTCAGCATCTCGCAGCATCATGTTGATTTTGAGCTTGGGCTAATGGCAGAGATCATATTCGCGGAGTCGACTGCGGAGGAAAGAACGGGCATGCATGCGCAATGGCATGAGCAGCTGGTGCAACTGTTCAAATGGGCGGTAGGAGAAGCCAAATCCCGAGACCAGTTGCGGCGGTGCCACTGGGCATGCATCGTCGGCGAGGTGATCTGCCCTCCTTCCCTGCCAGCGATGCAGTGACCTAATCGGTTGCTGCTGCAGTGAACTTGCAATGTCATGTCGGTTTGCAACCTTGACAATCACTCCATCTATATGTATTGTATTCCTGTGAAATACTTGGTCGATTGGTAAAAGATGGTAATTTATTTATCACTAGTTTTAGAATGCTTGGTCGTGACGATCACCCGAAGCCACAACCAGAAGTCTCCATCGCGTAATACTTTACGGTCGATCGCACCAACAGATTGTCGGTCGGACCTGCGTTTCACCAAAGGGACACGCATCGGCTTGTCTCACATGTACGACTAGTGACATCACTGACTTGTGCGACCGCATTTGAGCAGTGTAGTACTCCCTCTATCTCAGTTTAGAAGTCTTGCACGTGTACCTAGGTCGTTAATTTGACCAACTTAATAAGAGGCATACATTACAAAAAATATATCAATACAAACTTCAAATATTCTATTATTAATGATATATTTTTAATGTTAAAAAATTTATTTTATATAATTTACATTGACAACCTAGATACACGTGCAAACCTTGTAAACTGAGATGGAGGGAGTACTTGAAATTTAGGTTCCACTAAACTCATCGGGAGCCGTTTCGGACCTCGAAACCAAAACCATCAATTAATCTTCGAAAAGTCTAACGCCCACACGTGTGGGCGTCTAGCAACTCGCCCACACGCATGGATCCTTGTCCAACCAATTCTGCACGAATCTTGGCGCGTTCTAGCAGTTTTTGTGTGCCACGTAGGACTAAGCTGGTGTGTGGGCATTCATTCCGTCGCCCACACGTCCTTTTTTCACCACACGGGGGGCTGGTGTGTGGGCGTTTAGCAATTCGCCCACACACTAGTTTCACGCATGCAGAAGGGGCTGGTGTGTGGGCGTTTATCACTTCGCCCACACGCCCGTCTCCTAGCCCACACCCAAAGCTGGCAGTTGCCATATATTTCTGCATGTACATGGCAACTGCCCTAGCTTTGCTTGTAAGCAGATGGCAACTCTTCTTTTACCCGAGTTGCCATGTGTTTTTGCATGGTACATGGCAACTGTCGTAGTGTGCACGT
Source organism: Aegilops tauschii subsp. strangulata (assembly GCF_002575655.3). Classification (NCBI taxonomy): domain Eukaryota; kingdom Viridiplantae; phylum Streptophyta; class Magnoliopsida; order Poales; family Poaceae; genus Aegilops; species Aegilops tauschii. The sequence goes on from NC_053041.3 coordinate 616,746,547, forward strand.
AAGCAGATGGCAACCCTTTCTTTTACATGGCAACTGCCCTAGCGTGCTTGTGAGCACATGGCAACTCTCTCTTTTACCCGAACATGTTTTTTTGCCATGCCTTTTTGTAGTGCTACATGGCAATTGCCTAGTTTTAGTGGGTGGCAACTCCTAAAGTTTTGAAATTACGGCAACTGCAGTAGATCAAACCATACATGGCAACTGCAGTTGAGCAACCATGGCAACTATAGTTGTCCAACATGGCAACCGAAGTTCAGCGACATGGCAACTGCAGTTAAACGAACATGGACGAGGGTCTGGACCATGGCAACTGCGGGACGCGCGGTGACTGTCACGCGGGCGTGCGGGACCACGAGGTACGAGGCCTGACGTACGGGGCGTGTGGACGTTATCTATTTCGCCCACACGCACACGTGTGAGAGGGATCGGGAGGGAAAAAAGGTGTGTGGGCATTACTTTTTTTGCCCACACGCAGGTGTGTGGGCTGTTTCTCTTATACACCACACAAAATGTGTGGGCAGACCCTCTAACACCCACAGTGTGGCACTTATCGGCGTCCTTAATCTTTACCTTGTACTAGTGCTACAATTAAGTGCAAGCCTGCTTAGACCGTACTAGTACGTACCAAATCCGAACGTGTTCCCACTATGCAGGTTTTAGTACTAGTGTTAGTACTTAGGTTATAAAAAGGGGAACTACCTAACCGAAAATTACTATACCTTCCTCCTCATAAGTCCTTCTTCTTCGTCCGTCCTTGCCATGGCCGGTATGCAGAGCTCTATGTCGAGAACTACTCGTAACAAGGGATCGGCAACCAAGGCCGCGGAAAAAAAAGAGAGGGCTCGCCGCCTCGCAGAGACCTCGAAAGATCTCTCACGGGCACACGATGGCTCCCATGAGCGCCCTAGCCACGGAGGCGAACATGCCGAGCTGGCGGCGCTGGAGTCGTTATCCCTCAACGGCATGCCTGATCAGCTCAATAAGCACCTCAATAAGCAGAAGGAGTTCATCCATGGCTTGGTGGAGCTGCTGAACGAGAGCACGACGACATGCCCGCTGGGATCAATGAGCAGGGGGAGTTGACCGCTCGCTTCGTGATGCTGCTAAAGAAGAGCATTGCCTCGGAGAAGAAGGCGACCGGCGAAATCCTGCAACTTCAGGAGGACAAGGCGAAGCTCTGCCACAAGCTCGACCTGCTGAAGGAGGAGAACACCGGCTGGAAGAAGCTGCATGAGCATAGTAGTTCCTCGATGAAGCTGCTGCAGGCCCTCGTCATGGAACAGAAGGAGGAGTTGGCGAAGCTCCGCATCGAGCACCCGGCTGCTGTCAAGGTACGTAATGCGGCCGTGGAACAGATGATGAAGGCTCGCGTCGAGAAATCCCACGTCATGGATAGAATGAAGAAGATGGCGGACGAGACGCGCAAGGAGATGGAGGTCATGGAGGCGATGAAGAAGCAGTTACGACTCCGCGGCCAGCAACCCTTCACGTAGTAGAGAGCAGCGCCCCAGACTTGTGTGCGCGTCTTCCTTCTTTTTTTGGGGTGATAATCTTCCTTCTTATTTTTCTCCTGTGTTTCTCTTTTGCTTTTGGTGTTTCACCGCACGTGTCATGTTCTCTACGAGGCATGAATAGAAAAATGCTAACAATGAGATGACTAGCAAATTAGATCATTTTTATCGCCATATGGCACTGGCTGCCGTGTTTCGTGCTCCTCTATCGTACTCAAGTGGAAAACTTGAGTATACTGCACGGTTCTTTGGTCCTCCTCAGGTCGTCGGCACATTTATACGAGAAGTCAAATCACAAGGCCCCGCCTTCCAGCAGTAATGGGCCGTCAAATCACAAAGGCCCTCGCCTCTCTTGAAACTGACCAAGCTAGACTGCCCCGCCCTCTAGCCTTTTAAAAAATGTATACTTTTGTACAGTAGTAGTATCGATGGATTGCGCCATGGAGCAAAACTAACAAGATGAAATTAAAGAAAAAAGGTGGTACATATAGAGAGCGCTCGTCGCCAAATTATGCATATAGTACTATTAAAAAAGCTAGTACGTGCTTAAATAGGGTGCTAAATTCTGTTAAAGAAATTAGCATACCAATTTAATTCTTGGGTTCTTATTATTTATGCCACTAGTTGTGTATCACTACTCAGTTTTGCCATTAGAAGTTACAACTACTCAAAAATGCCATCGATCCTGAGATGCTTGCTCAAAAATGCAATTAGATATCTCAAAAATGCCATGTCAAGTTAGATGTTTTCTCAAAAATGCCATTAGACATTGTTATTTTCACGTCCAACCCATTGACCATGTTATATGACAAAAATAAGCCGGTTCTCACAATGATAAGTGTGGCCCTGCTTGTCAGGGGTAACCAAGCGAATAATTTTACAGGAAAATAAGAACGCTGTTGGGATCAAGTAGGCCCCACACTTTATTTTACTGTAGTGAGATAGAGGGAGAGCTGGCATGTTGGTCCATCGGCATTTATGTCATTATAACTTGGCAAAAGATATTTGAGTCACAATAATGGTGTCTAGCACAACACACCCCTCAAATAAAACTAAGCACCCTGAAATTCTTGGACAAAACTAAGCACCCTAAAATTCTTTGACAACTAAACTGTTGGCTATATGATGTTGGCCATATATATTGTACGTATATAATGTAAGAAACGAGTGGTAGTACTATACCAACTAAAAGATGAACTGTAAGAAATACTAGTATGTACGTACTGAAGAGTTAAAGTAACGAGAAGGAACATAACATAGTTTTGCTGGAGGATCAGCACAACACACCCCTCAAATAAAACTAACCACACCTGAAATTAAACTAAGCAACTAATCCGGTAGACACTGCATTTGAACCACCATGAGCAACGACATTGCCACCTTACTCGGACTCCTCGTCCACGCGCTCGACTTCGTCCTTGTCCCTCTTCCTCTTGGCTGATACTTCTTTGCTTGAACCGTACACTTGGCTCTTGCTCTTCATCCAACCCTTGTAGATATTGAAACAAAGGTAGGCATCCATTGCAGCGTAGTGGATGTGGTCTATATCTAGCACATTCCACTGCCATGCACGATGGAACTTGGGCGGAGGTTTCTTCAGTTTACCATACGAAGGATGAACCATGGCTCCTGCCAGGGTCAGCATTGAAGGCTGATCACGGGAGGGCACCAGCCCATTCTTATGGAGGTCGAAGGGCTTGCCTACAACGAGGCCTATCCGACCCAGGACTGTTCTCTCATTCGTAAAGTCTACAGTAACGAATTTGACTAGGCCGCCCTTGAGGAAGTTCTTAAATTCCTCGCACTCAACATCAGCATGGCATATGTGGTAGACCAAGCATAAGTCATGCACGGAAACCTGGATCACGGCGGGCTTCATCTTCTCTACCTCCTTTAGATTCTTCTCTTTGTCTAGGGTTGTGGTGTACTCAACATCTAGCCCAGCGACCCACTCATCATTTGAGTTTTCGAACATGCGTCTGAAGCGAGCAAGGCATCCTTTCACCGTCGCGGAAGAACGGGTGTAGATGACATCGAACTCATCGCCGGTGATGGTTCTAACCTTGTACTCAACGCCGATCATGGAGATTTGGGACGCCATGGATTTGGGAGGAGGGTTAGGATTTGTGGAACTGCTGTAATGTTTAAGGACGGGACGACTAGGAGCGAACTACCGTAATGTTAAAGGACGGCCGGGGACGAGTAGGAGCGAACTGCTAGTGGTTTTCCGATTGTAAAAATGCTGAGTGGGGGTGTGCGACCGGCAAGGTAGTGGCTTGCCCGGTGGATAAATGGATTCATGCACAGTACTATGGGGGCCCGATTAGATGTCATGTCTACTAGACGCCCAATTAAATGACTTCATGCATCTGTGTGTTCGCATGTCAAGCGACGGGAAAATTACAGGTGACACCAAGCTTTCCATGCTCCCATGATACGGTCTTTCGGGAGCCCTTGGATCTAAGATCGAATGGTTGCATGGCCTGATTCTAGACCTATGGATGAATATCCTATCCTAGAGGGTTATTCTACAAAGTTTCAGCAACTTAGCATGCGACCGTTCGATCTCAGATCCAAGGGCTGCCAGCAGCCCGTATCATGGTCGCTCCTACCACGACCGTCGCCTCGCTCGCGCGGTCGCGCCCTTGTAGATTTAACACGGTGCGTTAGGCTATCTGATGTTGACATGTCATACATAGTCATCGCTTAGTCACTCATACAACAAGGTTAGCTATAAGGTTGGATATAAGAGTATTTTTTTACTTCTCTCTATCTCTTTCTTCGTAGTATTTATTGCATTTGCCAAGGAGTGACCTCTTCCAATGAAATGGTGCTTAGATGAGGTGCTAAGTGCATTAATGGCTTAGCAACTCAAGTCCCCAATGCATAGGTGCTTAGTTTTTTGTTGCTAAGTTTGCTTCATTTAATTAGCTATAGACTCAAAATTGTCTTTTCACCTAGGTACACGCGCTTAGCGCCGTTTCTTCCTGGGGTCACCAAACTAGTCTCTCTCTTCTTAATTAACTTGCCACATCAGACTTTATGCCTATGTGGCAGGCTTAGAACGTGTACGAGCAAGTACAATAGTGGGCTATAAGCCCGCTTACATGGCATTTTTGCATATGTGGAGGAAAGAGGCAAGGAAAAAGTGGAGGAGTGGGCTCTCATGCAAGAGCTAGCCTCTGCATGGTGGAGCATTGGGAGAGGCACCTGTATACAACGGAGGTGGTCAGGAATCCGGAGACTCACGCCGGTCAATGCGCTGCAGTTAAAATGATAATGGCAAGTCAAATCACGGGGCCCCACCTGTCCAACACTGTCAAATCACACAGCCCTACGTTTGGAGCAGCCAACTCCCTCATCTTCTCGCGTCTCTATCGAACCGACTAGGCGGAACTGCCCCGCCTACCGCACGGGAAAAGCCCCGCCCTTGAATTTTAAATAGTACAGTATACTAAATTTGTATCCATGGATTGCGCGATGGAGCAAAGCCTCGAGAAAACGGCGGTACACATGTACAGAGTATACAGCACGCCCATCGCGTTCGCGTCGCACCCCAGACGGTCGGTCGGTCTCGCATGCCGCTCTCCGAATGAAACGTGCGTCATATTGCGTTTGCACACACTTGTGGGACCGCAATTGAGAACCGACCATAGGCACACTCCCCGGCCCCGCAAGTCGGGTGAGTTAATAGAAGAGAGAGACGAGCGATAGTAGTAGAGAAGTGTTGTACAGTCGTTGGTGCCTGGACGATCCGTGTGTGACAAGGAAGATCAGTTCGTCCATGCATGTGACCAGACTCCAGCAGACACGCCAGGATTGGCTATCGTCTACATATCGTGCAGGCTGTGGTGTACAGGGCTGTGTTTCTGATGAGAAATCTAAAAAAAGGTTTCTTGTCATCTCGCAATATTAGGTGTCATGTGCTTCGGATCACTGCGAGGGTTAAACAGCGACAACTGAGTTCCTCCAAGGTGCTGGCCATTGGGGGCACATGCACGAAGACTACTCGGCTGCCATCTAGGTCAAGCCGGCTATGTTAATTAGGACATCTATCGATGGACCCCTTTTCTACGAGTTTGTCTTTAATTTGAGCTTTGATCCTCATCTAGTTTGTCCGTTGGGATTCATGTTGTCTCCTTTGGGCAGTGTGGTTATGGTTTCTTGTCATGTGGCATTTTTTCGTGTTATATGTTATAATCCGGTGCTTCATATCAAAATGATGACAACTGCACCTCCGGGGCACGTGCATGAAGACTTCTCGACAGTCATTGACGGGGTCAAGCCGGCTCCGGTAGACAAAACAAAACTAGTACTCCACTATATTGGCAGGAGCCTCCGCGCTTGCTTCCTAGTGTTGCTCTCTTCACACTGTCTCGATCTCTCCAGATCTAAACACGACAGTGGTGGCCACACTCTCTCTCTCTGCTCACCGCTGGTCACAGATCCAGCCGGATCCTCTCCGCCGGGGAAGGTGAGAAGGTGCGACGTTCACCCGGTCGTTCTCGGCGATGGCTCTTACCCACTGCCGGCGTGTCCCGATCAGCGTGCCTTGCCGTTCTCTCCCAAGCACCACTGGCTAGGGAGGGCCTCCGACCCCATCTTCCTCGCTGCCGTAGTGTGGGCATATCTGCCTCCCGCCGCCCACCTAGCGACATCCAGGTGACCCTTAGGTATAACTTCCTTCGAAACCGTCCTTGCTCTACTTCCTGAGCTCTTGCCGTCGCTGCATTTGCATCTTTTACTATTTCTTAGGCCCCCTCGTAGATAGGATCGATCGGCTGTTCGAAGGCCACCTAAATGTTTACTGTTAAGACACAAAACTAGTCCATGCACTCGAATCGAGTACTACTTGGTTCAAACAAGGAAGAAAGGGGGTGGGGGTGGGGAGATTTGTTACCTGAATCTAGGACTTGGTTGAAAGAGGAAATAATGGGGGCGAAAAGTAGCAGAGACTGGCCATCCAACTGGTCTCTTGGTCTAATAGGGAAATAAAGGGAAATGCAGTACAAACTAAATATAAACCCGATCTATTGGTTGAAAAAGGAAAGAAAGTGGGGACTGGGGGACAAGTCAACAGAGTTAGTCCGGCACTAGATTTGCTAGCCTCACACAGTATAAGGTGGCTATACCGAACAAAAATGGGACCAACCCAGATATCCTGTTCTGATGTTTGTTGCCCCGAGCCACTCTTATGTAATGCCACTGGTAAAATGTAGCAGTCGCACTGTTAAAAGTAAGGATACGTTAAACCAATGTAGTTTGCAAAGTAATACCTCCAGTAATATGAATCAATGGCACTTTTTTTCATGTCCTGCTAAATTTCCCATTAAGATAAGTTGCTTCTTTTCGTTAGAAATGCAACTGTCCTAGTCCGCCTACTCTCCCGTGCCCAAATACCAACTCTGTTGCAGCTGTTAATGTAATGTTGCTGGTAAAATGAAGCAATGGCACCATTAAAGTAATGTCATATTTAACGGTTCTCATAGTTGATCCTAATGCCCACACTAATATCTAGCAATGCTGCTGCTTTAGAAATTGCTATTGTCCTTGTAGGATTGCCATTAAGATAAGGAACATGCTTCTTTTCATTTGATGTATGTTTCATCACTTGTTAGTCACCCTCCTTTCCACATTTTTTGTGCAAATACAGATATACATTTCACGCTTGATTTTAGTTGAACTGCACAAATGATATACAAATTATAGTTGAACATTCCAGGAGCTTCAAAACCAACCTTGATGTAGCTCAATTTTATTGCAACTAATGAAGAAGAAGCTCTGTGGGTTTCGTATTCTGATGGAAATGGAACCGGGGCTGGAGCCCTTTTCTTAAAAAAATGAAGAAGAAGCTGCTAGCTCATGGGACATTGCTTCATTTTAGGTGAACTGCACCAAAAGGTCCCATGAATTGAATCATCCATGTTTGTGACTGGTGTCATCCCTTCTACGATGGCGTTGATTGCAGATATTGTTCCCATCACGAGGTATGTTCCTTTTTGGTCTGACCGTTTCCCAAAGATCCTGCATGTTGAGTCTGCTCTTGTGCTACTGTTTTGGCACTGCCATGATAAAGCAGTAATGTTATTATTTTGCACCTTAATCTAGTGGCACCGCTAGTGCCACTGATTTTTTTATATATCGAAATAGGGGATTTCCTCTGGCGTCGGATATCATTTCTTCAAATAAGAAAGTGAGTTGTTTAGGTCCTGGAGGGTTGACGGGGAGAACCGTCAGTTTTCGGTCATCCGAGTCACTATGGGCGTATTTGTCGATTTCATTAAAGAAACCCAACCATAGAGAACCATTATCTGACAACATCTCAGTGTAAACGGGCAGTTATGCAACTACTACAAGAACGGACTGAGTACTAGCAGGAGGCAAGTTTGCCACATAAGCTAGGCAGGTAGGGGGACGCAACACCAGCTCGACCAAGTTTGGATTACAACCCAAATGCTTCAGGGGGGAAGATAGGGACTGAAAGAGCGAGCTTCAGCATCCCAGTCTAAGCACCCCCGGCCTCCATCCTTGCGACGCACGGTACACCTCGTTTGCCACCTGCTCGACCCTAGTGCTACTGATAAAATGAAGTAATAATACAGTTAAAATAGAGCGAGTGTCCTCTCTATCATTTCATTTCCAATCTAGATAAAGAAAGTGCTTCTCTTTGTTAGTATATGTTTCATCAACTAGTCCCATTGTTAATGTTTAAGCGTTTTTGCAAACTGGGGTGCTTAATTTTAGTTGATCTGCACAAAAATAGAGATTGGAATGTCTCAAGGCCCCTCCTTGTATTACCGTTGAACAGTGATGTTCATCACTGGCAGAAGGTGTACCGGGGAGACTTGGGTCGATTTCCAGTATGAGGTGTACCGTATGAGGCATCGCAGGCCCCATCTCGCCCTCGCAGCATGGCATACTATGATACTATCACAATATTTTCTTCTATTTATTAATGTACATCAACTATTGCCACTATAATGTAATCATGCTTCTTCATTATCTGTGCAAATAGGGTTATTCAGCTGCATTTTGGTGGAACTGCACAAATGTACGGATGGAACCGACATATATGCAGAGTGCGAAGTGTGCCAAGTAAAACTTACCGAGACCAACCATGCTCCATGCACGCATTGGCATCCACCACCGCCAGTGGGATGTGTGGCGCTCTCTGTGGACGGATCTTTCTCAGCAACAAATCATCTAACCAAATACTAGTAGCTTATATTGGCAGTTTTCTAGGGAGTCCTCCTTTCTGAAAGAAGCACCAATCTATTTTTCTTTATTTGTACACAGTGTAACAACTTCGACCCAAAGGTCCAGAGCCATTTTAGGGTGATTGGCGTAGTACTCGGAGACTGCTTGTAAGCATGATTTTCATTAGTTGTCACACTGATTGTAAGCATGAGCCGATGGAAGGTTAGGTAAGTGCGAAGCTTACCTTAAACCCTACCGCCGCCGTTGACACGAGGCGGGTGTCGAGGGAACCGTGGAGAACGGCGGGTAAGCGGCGTCGCGCCATCCAACCTCCTCTTGCGGTGGGAGAACGAATACTCCTGTGGCTCCGGCTGGCTCTGCACCCTCACGAACGGCACACCGTACTCGATCGATTCGTTATCCTCTAGGTGCTCTACCTTCGACCTGTACGCCCACCACCTCCGCCTGACTTCACCTCAGGCAAATCTGTCTGCTCCATCGCCTAGAGGAGATACTCGATGAACTCGAAGGACTGCGGCGTGACTGCCTCCGAGGAGTACATCGCCGCCCTCATCACCGTCATCTCGCTCTTTCGCATTCATTGCCACATGGCCCTCACCGTCCTCGAAATCTCCCACTCATTGTCAAACCAAGTGAGGATCTCCTTCAACCTGGCTAACTTTGCCTGGTCGCCGCCGGCGATCTGCCTGATTCGCTGCTGCATCCTCTCCATAGATGTCCTTCTCAGTGGTCCGGTGCTAGCTTTGGAAGATGGGAGGATAGATAGTGGTCTTGCAATAGAGAAGAGGGAGAGGGGAGACGGTGGTTTTGGAATGGAGACGATGGAGATGAGAGGGGTGGTTTTGCAATGGAGAAGAGGGCGAGGCGAGACGGTGTTTTTGGAATGGAGATGATGCAGAGGAGATGAGGTGGTTTTGCAATGGAGAAGAGGGAGAGGCGAGACAGTGGTTTTGGAATGGAGATGACAGAGAGGAGAGGAGGTGGTTTTGCAATAGAGAAGAGGGAGAGGAGCGTGCGGCAGCAATTTAGGATTCCACGAGGGCCAGCGCGCCGTGACTGGATCAAAATCGAAATCAGTTTACCCTTCAATTAAGAAAGCGACCCCACATTAACTAGTCTCCCTTTTATTCTGGGTCATAATTGACCATGATTTTCACAAATAAAATATATGTTATACATTGCAAAAATAATATAATTTGAAAGTACATTCAGATACGAACCAAACGATACAATTTTTGGTGACATGCATTCACATTTTGCTTGTCAAATACAGTACGTGGTCAAACTTTGACCAAAATACACAAAACAAAAAAATACTTCCAAGACCAGCGCCGCTCCTCTTCTCTTAAACAACCACCGCTCCTCTCATTTTCCAATCTAAATCCAGCGCCGCTCCTCTCCTCTTCCATTTCAAAACCACTGCCCCTCCTCTCCTGTTCCAATCCAAAACCAGCGTCGCTCCTCTCCCGTTCTAATCCAAAACCAGCGCTGCTCCTCTCCGCTTCCATTCAAAAACCACCGTCGGCGAGTGAAGGTGCTGTGGAGAAGTAGATCAATGGAGGAGTACAACCGATACGTGAGGACCGCAGACGGCGACCCTGTGAAGCTAGCTAGGATGTTGGAGATATAGTCTTGGTTTGACAACAAGGACCAACTAGCGGCGACGGTGACATCTATGGCCAAATATCTGCAACAGAGCGAAAAGGCGGCGATACTCCTGAAGGGAGTCGTGTGGGAGTACATAGAGCTGCTCCTCTGGGCCACGGAGCAAATAGATTCACTGAATCCAATCGTGAGGGAGCGGTGGTGGGAGTATCGATCCCAGATGGAGCATCCACCAGATATTGAAGGATCGAGCATCTACATGGTGCCGCTTGTGAGGGTGTCGTGCCAGAGCGAGCCGGTAGAGTCTTCGTCGACGGAACCCAACTGCAAGAGGAGAAAAGCAGTTGGCCCGACGAGGCTTCCCCGCCATCCTCTCCCTCGCCGTTCGCATCGTCTCACGGGGCTGCTGTCTGCCGCCGAGGAATAGGAGGGGACTGCCCCCCCCCAGCCCAATAGTCGGGCAGGTTGTGAATTGTCAGGAGGAGCTTAGGGTTGTCAGTATTTGCAGGTTGTGAATTGTGTTTTGTGTTGTGTATTTTGAGAGTACTTTCAGATATGAATGTCTTTCAAATTTCGTATTTGGAGTATTGAGCATATGAAGTATTTTATGAATTCTAGAGATCTATTTTTAGCACTTAAAAAATGTAGTTTCATAGGAGTATAAAAGTGCAGACAATGTGATTCTCAGAGAAGAAACTACAAGTTTCAGTTTCAGATAAGAAACTGCAAGTTCAATTTCAGATAAGAAACTGCAACTTTCAGAGGCAGAGCATTTATATTAACACGGCCTTTTCAAACATGGATAAGATCATGTTAGAAGTTTTATTCATGGTCGAAAATGGAACTACCAGCCAGTTAACTTCATGCTGATCAACATTCATGCATACCATATCTTCATATGATGCACACTCAAAAAGATATGTTATTTTCAAAATGCCTGCACAATGTCGAGTGTGCAAAAAACAGAGAAAACGAGGGATGAAGTTTTGGCAAGTGTTGGACGTGGAGTGCGTAGTTGACAATGGGGACCCACATGTCAATAATGGCAGAGGCAAATAAATTGGAAATATTTTCCCTGCATCAGGTGGAATCGAATCCGGGCGGAACAGCTGTCGGGTAGTGTCACTTGGCCACTGGGCTATTCAGTACTTTCGTTACAAATAAGGCACTGCCTCAGGTGGTCCGATCTCCTCCTGCGCCTTTGTGCGCTCGCCGCGGCGCCGCTGTCTGCCGTTGTGAACATGCTGAACAAACGAGAGGAATCTGGAGAGGACTGTACATGGAGAGGCGGGCAGTCGGGACCCACCAGGTCTATGGCCGTAGCAAGCAAGTGCCTCATTGAAAAATACTTCCTACTAATGCTATACTAAAGTTGGGGCCCACGGGTTTGTCAACATTTTTAAATTTGTTTAGGTGCTTCAACGTAGTTACTAAAGGAGATAAATTCACAACGAAGCCAGGGAGTTGGCAGGAATCATTTATTTTCACTGGGGCAGCAAGTATCAGCTGGGTTGTGGGCTGCCCCATCTAGGCTTTTTTTTAATGCGCGGCCTATGACATGCCGGTTTGTATTTTCTTGAGGGCCGTCATGTATCGACCGGCCTATGGACCTCCCATCTGAGGTATTATTTTTCCTGAAACATCGGCAGCCCAATTTATGTATTTTTTTGAAGAAAACGGAGAGGTCTGTTCTATTTTTCTATATAAGAATAGGAATGCCTGGTCCAACTTATGTTTCCCTTCTAACTATATTATATATATTTAAATTATTTTATATGTTATTATATATTATTGTTATCATCATCATATATTTAGCAGATACTTACATATGTAAGAAAACAATATCCCACATCTTATTAACTTATAAAAATAATTTCTTAACAATAAAATCCTGGATTTCATTGGCAACGAAAATCCTGGTGACTGTGTACAAAAGCTTGGTCAGATTTAAGGACCAATGTAATAATAAATCACTTATTATTTAAATATATTTATAACAAAATGCTGTGCCCCTGTTTATTTTTTGATAACATTACCGCGCTCAACCCAACATTATAATTAGAATTAGGCCAGAAAAATCGTGTATTTCGAGAAAGTGCAAATGGCCTGTAATTTTAGGAAAAAAATAAATGGGCCGTATGGACGCTACATTATTTGTTCACCCAGCCCAGCAAATGGACCGTAATTTAAAAACAAGATCAAATTGACTGTAAATTCTAAAAAAATGGGTTGAATACGTGCCACATTTTTGGAGGCTGAAATGTGGGCCAATAGGTCGAAGCCAACATAAGTCATTGTCAACTTAGTCAACAAATGATTCTAACATCGTTAGCCGCTGGATTTACATGCAACGACCGACATCCATCTTCAATCTCTCGTCTTCTTCCTCCAGCGCCGCCGGGACCACCTGCTCCCGCCTCCTGCTGCTAGCACCTCTGCTTAGCACGCTTCGCTGTGAAGCGCTACCCCACCGCCGGCCAAGCCATCCCTCCACCCCTCCACACCTCCTATTCTTGTCCACCGACTGTCGAACCACACCGCACCAGAACCAGTTAACCCTCGTACACCTCTCCGTCTGCGACTCCACTCCCGCGTCTTCCCATCTCCGGCTCATTGCTGTCCGGGACCTCGCCGTCGTCCACCACCTTGGATGCGCTCGGCGCGGAGTGGTCAACATGGTCAACGAACGACATCCATCGAAAGTGGACTGTACGTGGAGAGGCTGACAGCTGGGTCCATGGCCTCACGGAAGGAAATGCCTCCTTATTACGCGCAAAATAATGATTCCTCCACCTGACAGCTGGGACCCACCGGAAGGGCCTCTGTATTTCGCGAAAAAAACGTTCCCCTCGCTGACAGGTCGGACCCACCAGCTATATCTTTGCACGCAAGGAAGTGCCTCCTTATTACGGACAAAAAAATGAATACCCCCTGCTAGCTGGGACCCACCATAGTGGGAAGCTGACTTGTGGGCCTACTAAGTTGACGGAGACGGAGGGCCTTGTCAACTTAGTCAATATGAACGATTCTAGCTCCAGTGACCGTACGATGTCCATCCAATGGCCGTAGTGCTTCTTCAACCTCTGGTCTTCTTGCTCCAGCCGCCAAACCAACGCGGGTCGTGCCGCGTGCTCCTGCCTCCCGTGGTCGGCTGTGATGCCGCGGAGGCCTCAACGCCCCCTACTATTCCCACCGCTGGCCAGGCCATCCACTCACCCACACCCCCTGTTATTCCGCAGCGACGGCAGCCTCACACCGCAGCCGAACCAGTGAACCCTCGTACTCCTCTTCGCGTGGGCTTCCACTTCGGCGTCTTCCCCAGCTCCGCGTCGTCCCCTTCCTAGGCCTCGCCGTCGTCCACCGCCCTGGTGCTCTCGCCACGGCGTGGTCAACATGGTCAAGGAACGACTTCCATCGAAAGAGTACTGTACGTGGAGAGGCTGATAGCTGGGTCCACGACAGCAGCAAGGAAGTGCCTCCTTATTACGCGCAAAATAATTATTCCTCCACCTGACAGCAGGGACCCACCGGCGTGCCATCGTATTTCACAAAAAAAACATTCCCCCATGACTGCTGGGACCCACCAGCTACATCTTTGCACTCAAGGAAGTGCGTCCATATTACGGGCAAAAAAATGATTCGCCCCCTGACTGTTGGGACCCACCAGCTACATCTTCGCACGCAAGGAAGTGCCTGACAGTCGGGACCCACCTGGTCCAAGCATACGTAGCGTTGTCATTCTTGTCGCGAATGTGTACGTACATACGATCGGTCTGTCTGCAGGCTGCACCAATAAACCATGGCGGTGTGAGGAAGGGCACGTGTCGTAGCAGAGGCGCGCACGTGTCGTAGTAGAGGCGCGCACGTAGCATGTCACGCAGTCCCGTTAATAGCGTGCACACGTACGTACAGCGACCAGGGTGCAAGAAAGTAAATACGGCCACGTACGTACATACCGGCGGGGTCTCGAACGCCTACTCGTGCATACGTACGGCCAGGGCTCGTGTACATGGCTGGGTCAGAACAGAGAAACCGCGTCGTCATCATGTTCATCGGGAGCCAACCGGCTTGGGCGGAACAGTCGATCAAAATGAGGCCTGGTGTACCGCAGAACGGAGGAAACGGCCTTGTGTTCGACCGGCCATGGTCGAAATGGGATCCTATTCATCGGGAGGGGTCTGGCGTACCACAAAATGGAGGAAACAGACTTCTCTTGGACCTCCTACGGTCGAAACGGGGTCCTATTAATCGGGAGACGTGTGGCTTACCGCAAAACGGAGGAAACGGACTTGTGTTGGAGCGCTACGGTCGAAACAGGGGTCCTGTTCATTGGGAGGGGTATGGCGTACCGCAAAACGGGACTCCACGGGATACTGTTCATCTCCACAGTCGAGTGCCTCCATGGGCTACTATTCATCCACCGTCGACCTCCTCCAGCCTCCACCTGCTCCTGTTCATCCACGGGCTCCTGTTCATCCAGCCTCCACCGCTCCTTCACCGGCTACTGTTCAACAAGCCCTCTCCACGGGGTCCTGTTCAACCACCCCTCCACAGGCTACTGTTCATCCAGCCCTCCATCGGCTACTGTTCAACCAGCCCTCCATGGGGTCCTGTTCATCCAGCCCTCCACGGGGTCCTGTTCATCCACCCCCAACCGGCTCGATCAATCGGGGTCCTGCTCATCTAGCGGCAACACCACGGGGTCTTGTTCATCCAACCCCCACCGGGAACTGTTCATCCAAACCCCACAACAACGCTCATTGTTTATCAAGGGAAGGAGGCAGCAGGGTTCGATCGGCTCCAGTTAGCAGCAGTAGGGAAGGAATCGCTCGATCGGGTTCAGTTAACAGCCATCGATCGATCGCTCGGGTTCAGTAACGCGTAGCCTGCAGTGCAATCGCTCGGGTTCAGTGGGCGAACGCCTCGCTCGGGTTCAGTTAGAGCCCAACGCCTCGCACCCACGCGCGTATGTGTACGAGAGAAACATGCATCGCTCGGCCCCCCACCACCCACCGTAACCGGGAACTCCCCGATATTTTCCTCGCCCTCGCTTCTACCACTGTTTTTTCCGTCATGGACGACCCAAAGAATGTCATGCAGCTGCGTCTCTGGCCCGCCCTGGACGAAAAGCCCATTTTTTCTCATGATTTTTTGTCATAGAAGTAGGAGCCCACCACATCTATGATGATACCGGGTTTTGTCACAATTATCGTCATAGAAGTTTCATAAGCATGACAGAAAAAAATTCGTTCGGCCCAAAATGTCACGGATGTGTCTTTTTTTGTAGTGCTTTCCTGGCGGCGGTGGTTTTTGGTCGGTGACGGGGTGCGGGTGGTGGTAGTACCTGATACGTCTCCAACGTATCTATAATTTTTTATTGTTCCATGCTATTATATTATCTGTTTTGGATGTTTAATGGGCTTTATTATACACTTTTATATTATTTTTGGGACTAACCTACTAACCGGAGGCCCAGCCCAAATTGTTGTTTTTTTGCCTATTTCAGTGTTTCGCAGAAAAGGAATATGAATCGGAATCCAAACGGAATAAAACCTTCGGGAGAGTTATTTTTGGAACAAACGCAATCCAGGGGACTTGGAGTGGACGTCAAGAAAGAAGCGAGGAGGCCACGAGGCAGGGAGGCGCGCCTGCACCCCCTAGGCACGCCCCCACCCTCGTGGGCCCCTCGTAGCTCCGCCGATCTACTTCTTCTTGCTATGTATATCTATGTACCCCAAAACCATCCAGGAGCACCACGAAACCATATTTCCACCGCCGCAACCTTCTGTACCCGTAAGATCCCATCTTGGGGCCATTTCTGGCGCTCCGCCGGAGGGGGCATTGATCACGGAGGGCTTCTACATCAACACCATAGCCTCTCCGATGATGTGTGAGTAGTTTACCTCAGACCTCCGGGTCCATAGTTATTAGCTAGATGGCTTCTTCTATATCTTTGATTCTCAATACAAAGTTCTCCTCGATCTTCTTGGAGATCTATTCGATGTAACTTTTTGCGGTGTGTTTGTCAAGAACCGATGAATTGTGGGTTTATGATCAAGATTATCTATGAACAATATTTGAATCTCCTTTCAATTCTTTTATGTATGATTTGTTATCTTTGTAAGTCTCTTCGAATTATCAGTTTGGTTTGGCCTACTAGATTGATCTTTCTTGCAATGGGGGAAGTGCTTAGCTTTGGGTTCAATCTTGCGGTGTTCGATCCCAGTGACAGAAGGGGAACCGATACGTATTGTATTGTTGTCATCGAGGATAAAAAGATGGGGTTTATATCATATGCTTGAGTTTATCCCTCTACATCATGTCATCTTGCGTAATGCGTTACTCTGTTCTTATGAACTTAGTACTCTAGATGCATGCTGGATAGCGGTCGATGTGTGGAGTAATAGAAGTAGATGCAGAATCGTTTCGGTCTACTTGTCGCGGACGTGATGCCTATATACATGATCATGCCTATTCTCATAACTATGCAGTTTTCTATCAATTGCTCGACAGTAATTTGTTCACCCGCCGTAATACTTATGCTATCTTGAGAGAAGCCACTAGTGAAACCTATGGCCCCCGGGTCTATTTTCCATCATATAATCTTCTATTTTCCATCGTACAAGTTTCCAATCTATTTATTTTGCAATCTTTACTTTCCAATCTATAAAACAAAAATACCAAAAATATTTATCTTATTATCTCTATCAGATCTCACTTTTGCAAGTGGCCGTGAAGGGACTAACAACCCCTTTAGCGCGTTGGTTGCAAGGTTCTTATTTGTTTGTGTTGGTACGAGGGACTTACATGTGGCCTCCTACTAGATTGATACCTTGGTTCTCAATAACTGAGGGAAATACTTACGCTACTTTGTTGCATCACCCTTTCCTCTTCAAGGGAAAACCAACGCAGTGCTCAAGAGGTAGCAAGAAGGATTTCTAGCGCCGTTGTCGGGGAGTCTACGCACAAGTCAAGACATACCAAGTACCCGTAACAAACTCTTATCCCTCGCATTACATTATTTGCCATTTGCCTCATGTTTTCCTCTCCCCCACTTCACCCTTGCCATTTTATTCGCCCTCTTTTTCGTTCGCCTTTTTCTCGCTTGCTTCTTGTGTGCTTGTGTGTTGGATTGCTTGTTTGCCACGATGGCTCAAGACAATACTAAATTGTGTGACTTTTCCAATACCAACAACAATGATTTCCTTAGCACTCCGATTGCTCCTCTTACCGATGTTGAATCTTGTGAAATTAATGCTGCTTTGTTGAATCTTGTTATGAAAGATCAATTCTCTGGCCTTCCCAGTGAAGATGCCGCTACCCATCTAAACAACTTTGTTGATTTGTGTGATATGCAAAAGAAGAAATATGTGCATAATGATATATTTAAATTGAAGCTATTCCCGATTTCGCTTAGAGATCATGCTAAAACTTGGTTTTCGTCTTTGCCTAAAAATAGTATTGATTCTTTGAATAAGTGCAAAGATGCTTTTATCTCTAAGTATTTTCCTCCCGCTAAGATTATCTCTCTTAGAAACGATATTATGAATTTTAAGCAACTTGATCATGACCATGTTGCACAAGCTTGGGAGAGAATGAAATTGATGATACGTAATTTCCCTACACATGGATTGAATTTATGGATGA
Organism: Aegilops tauschii subsp. strangulata; assembly: GCF_002575655.3. Taxonomy (NCBI): domain Eukaryota; kingdom Viridiplantae; phylum Streptophyta; class Magnoliopsida; order Poales; family Poaceae; genus Aegilops; species Aegilops tauschii. The sequence goes on from NC_053041.3 coordinate 616,764,528, forward strand.
TTATACAAACTTTTTATGCCGGATTGAATTTTGCTTCTAGAAATCTTTTAGATTCGGCCGCGGGAGGCACTTTTATGGAAATCACTTTAGGGGAAGCTACTAAATTCCTAGACAACATTATGGTTAATTATTCTCAATGGCACACCGAAAGATCTACTAGTAAAAAGGTTCATGCGATAGAAGAAATCAATGTTTTGAGTGGAAAGATGCATGAACATATGAAGTTGTTTGCTAATAAGAGTGCTCCTATTGATCCTAATGATATGCCTTTGTCTACTTTGATTGAGAATAATAATGATTCTATGGATGTGAATTTTGTTGGTAGGAACAATTTTGGTAACAACGCGTATAGAGGAAACTTTAATATTAGGCCGTTTCCTAGTAATTCCTCTAATAATTATGGTAATTCCTACAACAATTCTTATGGAAATTTTAATAAGTTGCCCTCTGATTTTGAGAATAGTGTTAAAGAGTTTATAAATTCACAAAAGAATTTAAACGCTTTGCTTGAAGAAAAATTGCTTAAGGTTGATGAATTGGCTAGGAACATGGATAGAATTTCTCTTGATGTTGATTCTTTGAAACTTAGATCTATTCCGCCTAAGCATTATATCAATGAGTCTCTCAAAGCTATGAGAATTTCCATTGATGAGTGCAAAGAAAGAACCGCTAGGATGCGTGCTAAGAAATATTGCTTTGTAAAAGCGTGTTCTTCTAGTTTTCATGGTAATAGGGATGAAGATCTAAAAGTGATTGATGTGTCTCCTGTTAAATCTTTGTTTTCCAATATGAATCTTGAAAATGATGGGACTAAAGATGAGTCAACCTTTGTTAAACGGCGTCCCAATGATTCGGAGTTTTTAGATCTTGATGCAAATATTGGTAAAGGTGGGATTAAAGAGGTCAGAACTTTACATAGCAATGAACCCACTATTTTGGATTTCAAGGAATTTAATTATGATAATTGTTCTTTAATAGATTGTATTTCCATGTTGCAATCCGTGCTAAATTCTCCTCATGCCTATAGTCAAAATAAAGCTTTTACTAAACATATCGTTGATGCTTTAATGCAATCTTATGAAGAAAAGCTTGAATTAGAAGTTTCTATCCCTAGAAAACTTTATGATGAGGGGGAACCTACTATTAAAATTAAGATTAAATATCATGAGTGATTTGCTTTATGTGATTTGGGTGCTAGTGTTTCCACGATTCCAAAAACTTTGTGTGATGTGTTAGGTTTCCGTGATTTTGATGATTGTTCTTTAAACTTGCACCTTGCGGATTCCACCATTAAGAAATCTATGCTAAGGATTAATGATGTTCTTATTGTTGCAAATAGGAATTATGTGCCCCTAGATTTTATGTTCTTGATATAGATTGCAATCATACATGTCCAATTATTATTGGTAGACCTTTCCTTAGAACGATTGGTGCAATTATTGATATGAAGGAAGGGAATATTAGATTCCAATTTCCGTTAAGGAAAGGCATGGAACACTTTCCTAGGAAGAAAATTAAATTACCTTATGAATCTATTATGAGAGCCACTAATGGATTGCATACTAAAGATGATAATACTTAGGTCTATCCTTGTTTTTATGCCTAGCTAGGGGTGTTAAACGATAGCGCTTGTTGGGAGCCAGCCCAATTTTATTTTTGTTTCGTGCTTTTTGGTTCTTTTTAGTAATAAATAATTCATCTAGCATCTGTTTAGATGTGGTTTTGTGTTTTAATTAGTGTTTGTGCGAAGTAAAACCTTTAGGATAACCTACGGTGATAGTTATATAATCTTGCTGTAAAAAACAGAAACTTTTGTGCGCACGAGATTAGTTTTCATAATTCACAGAAACGTGATTTTCAATTAATTATTTTTGTAGAAGTTTAACAAACAAATTATCTAGGACTTACTAATTTGGTAGAATTTTTTAGGTTACATAAGTATGCGTTGATACAGATTGCTACAGACTGTTCTGTTTTTGACAGATTCTGTTTTTCGTGTGTTGTTTGCTTATTTTGATGAATCTATGGCTAGTATCAGAGGTTATGAACCATAGAGAAGTTGGAATACAGTAGGTTTAACACCAATATAAATAAATAATGAGTTCATTACAGTACCTTAAAGTGGTGGTTTGTTTTATTTCGCTAACGGAGCTCATGAGATTTTCTGTTGAGTTTTGTGTTGTGAAGTTTTCAAGTTTTTGGGTAAAGATTTGATGGATTATTGAATAAGGAATGGCAAGAGCCTAAGCTTGCGGATGCCCAAGGCACCCGAAGGTAAAATTAAAGTAAAACCAAAAGCCTAAGCTTGGGGATGCCCCAGAAGGCATCCCCTCTTTCGTCTTCGTCCATCGGTAACTTTACTTGATGCTATATTTTTATTCACCACATGATATGTGTTTTGCTTGGAGCGTCTTGTATGATTTGAGTCTTTGTTTTTTAGTTTACCACAATCATCCTTGCTGTACGCACCTTTTGAGAGAGACACACATGAATCGGAATTTATTAGAATACTCTATATTCTTCACTTATATCTTTTGAGCTAGATAATTTTGCTCTAGTGCTTCACTTATATCTTTTAGAGCACAGTGGTGGTTTTATTTTATAGAAATTATTGATTTCTCATGCTTCACTTATATTATTTTGAGAGTCTTTTAGAACAGCGTGGTAATTTTCTTTGGTTGAAATTTAGTCCTAATTTAATAGGCATCCAAGATAGGTATAATAAAAACTATCATATAAAGTGCATTGAATACTATGAGAAGTTTGATACTTGATGATTGCTTTGAGCTATGGAGATAGTGATATTAAATTTGTGCTAGTTGAGTAATTGTGAAATTGAGAAATACTTGTGTAGAAGTTTTCAAGTCCCGTAGCATGCACGTACGGTGACCGTTGTGTAACAAATTTGAAACATGAAGTGTTCTTTGAGTGTCATCCTTTGTGTGGAGGTCGGGGCCGCGCGATGGTTAACTCCTACCAACCTCCCCCCTAGGAGCATGCGTGTAGTGCTTGGTTTTGATGAATTGTAGATTTTTGCAATAATTATGTGGGTTCTTTATGACTAATGTTGAGTCCGTGGATTATACGCACTCTCACCTTTCCGTCATTGCTAGCCTCTCCGGTACCGTGCATTGCTCTTTCTCACCTTGAGAGTTCGTCCAAACTTCACCGGTGCATCCAAACCACGTGATATGATACACTCTATCACACATAAACCTCCTTATATCTTCCTCAAAACAGCCACCATACCTACCTATTATGGCATTTCCATAGCCATTCCGAGATATATTGCCTTGCAACTTTCCAATGTTTCATTTATTATGCCACGCTTCATCATTGTCATATTGCCATGCATGATCATGTAGTTGACAACGTATTTGTGGCAAAGCCACCATGCATAACTTATCATACATGTCACTCTTGATTCATTGCCCATCCCGGTACACCGCCGGAGGCATTCATTCAGAGTCATATTTTGTTCTAGTATCGAGTTGTAATCATTGAGTTGTAAATAAATAGAAGTGTGATGATCATCATTCATAGAGCATTGTCCCAATAAAAAATGAGAATGGCCAAAAAAAGGCCCAAAAAAAGGAGAAAATAAATAAAAAGGGACAATGCTACCATCTTTTTTCCATACTTGTGCTTCAAAGTAGCACCATGATCTTTATGATAGAGAGTCTCTTGTTTTGTCACTTTCATATACTAGTGGGAATTTTTGATTATAGAACTTGGCTTGTATATTCCAACAATGGGCTTCCTCAAATGCCCTAGGTCTTCGTGAGCAAGCAAGTTGGATGCACACCCACTTAGTTTCTTTTGTTGGGCTTTCATACATTTATAGCACTAGTGCATCTGTTGCATGGCAATCCCTACTCCTTGCGTTGCATCAATTGATGGGCATCTCCATAGCCCTTTGATTAGCCGCGTCAATGTGAGACTTTCTCCTTTTTTGTCTTCTCCACACAAACCCCATCACCATATTCTATTCCACCCATAGTGCTATGTCCATGGCTCACGCTCATGTATTGCGTGAAAGTTGAAAAAGTTTGAATGTCATGCAACTGCGTCTCCGGCCCGCCCAGGACGGAAAGCCCATATTTTCATGATTTTTTGTCATAGAAGTAGGATCCCACCACATCTATGATGGTACCGGGTTTTGTCACAATATCGTCATAGAAGTGTCATAAGCATGACAGAAAAAAAAATCGTTCGGCCCAAAATGTCACGGATGTGTCTTTTTTTTGTAGTGTTTTCTTGGCGGCGGTGGTTTGTGGTCGGTGACGGGGTGCGGGTGGTGGTAGTACCTGATACGTCTCCAACGTATCTATAATTTTTTATTGTTCCATGCTATTATATTATCTGTTTTGGATGTTTAATGGGCTTTATTATACACTTTTATATTATTTTTGGGACTAATCTACTAACCGGAGGCCCAACAAAAATTGCTGTTTTTTTGCCTATTTCAGTGTTTCGCAGAAAAGAAATATCAAACGGAATCCAAACGGAATGAAACCTTCGGGCGAGTTATTTTTGGAACAAACGCAATCCAGGGGACTTAGAGTGGACGTCAAGAAAGAAGCGAGCAGGCCACGAGGCAGAGAGGCGCGCCTGCCCCCCTGGGCGTGCCCCCACCCTCATGGGCCCCTCGTAGCTCCACCGACCTACTTCTTCCTCCTATATATATCTACGTACCCCGAAACCATCCAGGAGCACCATGAAACCCTATTTCCACCGCCGCAACCTTCTATACCCGTGAGATCCCATCTTGGGGCCTTTTCCGGCGCTCCGCCGGAGGGGGCATTGATCACGGAGGGCTTCTACATCAACACCATAGCCTCTCCGATGATGTGTGAGTAGTTTACCTCAGACCTTCGGGTCCATAGTTATTAGCTAGATGGCTTCTTCTCTCTCTTTCATTCTCAATACAAAGTTCTCCTCGATCTTCTTGGAGATCTATTCGATGTAACTCTTTTTGCGGTGTGTTTGTCGAGATCCGATGAATTGTGGGTTTATGATAAAGATTATCTATGAACAATATTTGAATATCCTCTGAATTCTTTTATGTATGATTTGTTATCTTTGCAAGTCTCTTCGAATTATCAGTTTGGTTTGGCCTACTAGATTGATCTTTTTTGCAATGGGAGAAGTGCTTAGGTTTGGGTTCAATCTTGCGGTGTTCGATCCCAGTGACAGAAGGGGAACCGATACGTATTGTATTGTTACCATCGAGGATAAAAAGATAGGGTTTATATCATATGATTGAGTTTATCCCTCTACATCATGTCATCTTACCTAATGCGTTACTCCATTCTTATGAACTTAATACTCTAGATGCATGCTGGATAGCAGTCGATGTGTGGTGTAATAGTAGTAGATGCAGAATCGTTTCGGTCTACTTGTCGCGGACGTGATACCTATATACATGATCGAGGCTGTCCTAGAGCGCGGGGCGACACGGTGACCGCCCTTGTGGTCCTCCAGTGGCAGGGATCCTTGTCAAAGTAATTGTTGCTACAAGCCAGCAGTCCAAAACAAATACACAAGCTTCACGGTATCTGCAAATGATGAAAAAACAGCGGCCATACCCAAAAACAGCAATTTGAGGCACTTTTAGAGTGAAAAAACAGATTCAGCAGATTCCCTTTCTTTATATGGTGCCAAGGAAAATTAAATCACAGCTCAAAATTTTGCTACAAATGATGCAAATGTACAATACCTCTAACTACTGCCCTAAAACCAAAAAATGCCGTGGGGGAACCCAACTGCCCGATGAAACCTCTGCCGCCGCCATTTCTGGCCATAGCCCGCCCGTCCACCGTCTAAAACGGTTGCCACCGCATCACCGTAGTTTGCGGAGAAGCCTTAGAGCTCACTAATATTCAGAAGATCATGATTGGTCGTGGCATCCGACGGTCAGATTGTCATCAAAGATATCGAAGAAGCCAGTAAGTGAGAATATACCATCATTTTTAGCTGAGATAGGAGTAAATACCACAAAACCACATTTAGGGCTAGGTTAGCAGAAAACATAAGTTTACACTTTTCAAAAAAAATTACAAATAACACTGATCGGCGGATTAGGCTCATCTGGGTGCTTTTATAATATTTGGGTCCCGCTTTTCGCTGACATGGCACCACCTTTTGCCAAAGACAACGCTAGATGGGTCAACAGCGAAAACACCCCTAACATTCTTCCCCATGCCACCCAGGCCCATCCCCGTGTCCTTGGACTTTGTCCAACCAACAAAGGTAGCCTCTTGCCCGCAGCCGCCCGACGAGAGGAGCTCCTCATCCTGTGTGCCTCCGCAAGTAGAAGCACCACCAGAGGTACAATCCCTGGACCTCGACTGACGCGTTTTTCCTGTAGGACCACATGCTGCCGGCGCCGCCCGAGTTAATCGTAGTCGTGACCACCCTCCTACTCTCACCTTTTTCACCGATCTTCTTCCCCCGCACCTTCTTCCTCTCGGTGGCTGCGAAAAGGTGAGGCCGCCAGACCCGCCCCTTCCCTGCCGCAACTCCGCTCGGCTCCTCCGCTTACCTCCCGCCATCCCGGCGCAACCCCCACGGGGAGCTGTTGTCATCCACCGCACCCACTACAGCGAGCCCCGCCACGCTATGGCTCCCCAGGCGCCCAGATCCATCGACGCCGCGGCGGATCCAAGTATCAGGTCCGTTGCGCCACGGCTCGCCAAGTTAGGATCGAGCCGTGCGCCGCCACCATCGTCTGCCGATGAGCGGCCAGCCCCGCCCTCGCCGAAGACGATCGGCAGTGGGAGAAGCATGAGGGATGAGCAATTCGGTTGCTCCTCTTGCACAGTTTGACTAGGATTCAAAAAGGGGTGCGTTCATAGGTGAGCCTTTCGGCACATCGGCCACTGTCGTCTGACAAGCTCAACTAGCCATGTGTCACCTCGGCTATAAGAGGACTAGATGGATCGTCATCTCAGCGGGATGCTGCTCGTCGCCTTCCGGATCCGTCAAGGGATGCCGCTTCGCGGCCCGGTTTGTCCTCCTATTCGAAGGAGATGCCCAGCGCCGCCAGCGTTGACCGCCCCAACCAGCAGCAAGGGATGCACGTGGGCCTAATTGCGTTTTGATTCAGGGGTGTCTATGTAAAATCTAAGGACTAGTTTGTAAATTTAGATTAAAATTGATCTGGCCTGAAATGATATGCACATAGGCAAAAAAAGGGCCCCACCCATCATAAACGTGCTCAAACGAGCCTAATCCACTGGTCAGTGTGATATGTCTCCAACGTATCTATAATTTTTTTATTGTTCCAAGCTATTATATTATCCATCTAGGATGTTTTATATGCACTTATATGCCATTTTATATGATTTTTGGGACTAACCTATTAACCTAGAGGCCAGTGCCAGTTTCTGGTTTTTCCTTGTTTTTGAGTATCGTAGAAAAGGAAAACCAAACGGAGTCCAATCGACCTGAAATTTGACGGAGATTATTTTTGGACCAGAAGAAGCCCACGGAGCATCGGAGATGGACCAGAAGATTCCCGAGGCCACCACAAGGGAGGGGGGCGCGCCCCTACCTCGTGGCCGCCTTGGAGACCCCCCCTGACTTGTTCCCGACGCCAACCTCTCTTACATATACCCAAACTTCCAGAACATAACCTAGATCGGGTGTTCCGCCGCCACAAGCCTCTGTAGCCACCAAAAACCAATCGGTACCCTGTTCCGGCACCCTGCCGGAGGGGGGATCTATCACGGGTGGCCATCTTCATCATCCCGGCGCTCTCCATGATGAGGAGGGAGTAGTTCACCCTCGGGGTTGAGGGTATGTACCAGTAGCTATGTGTTTGATCTCTCTCTCTCTCGTGTTCTTGATTTGGCACGATCTTGATGTACCGCGAGCTTTGCTATTATAGTTGGATCTTATGATGTTTCTCCCCCTCTACTCTCCTGTAATGGATTGAGTTTTCCCTTTGAAGTTATCTTATCAGATTGAGTCTTTGAGGATTTGAGAACACTTGATGTATGTCTTGCATGTGCTTATCTGTGGTGACAATGGGATATTCACGTGATCTACTTGATGAATGTTTTGGTGATCAACTTGCGGGTTCCGTGACCTTGGGAATCTATGCATAGGGGTTGGCACACGTTTTCGTCTTGACTCTCCGGTAGAAACTTTGGGGCACTCATTGAAGTTCTTTGTGTTGGTTGAATAGATAAAGCTGAGATTGCGTGATGCATATCGTATAATCATACCCATGGATAGTTGAGGCGACATTGGAGTATCTAGGTGAAATTAGGGTTTTGGTTGACTTGTGCCTTAAGGTGTTATTCTAGTGCGAACCCTATGATAGATCGAACGAAAAGGATAGCTTCGTGTTATTTTACTACGGACTCTTGAATAGATTGATCAGAAAGGATAACTTTGAGGTGGTTTTGTACCCTACAATAATCTCTTCGTTTGTTCTCCGCTATTAGTGACTTTGGAGTGACTCGTTGTTGCATGTTGAGGGATAGTTATATGATCCAGTTATGTTGTTATTGTTGAGAGAACTTGCACTAGTGAAAGTATGAACCCTAGGCCTTGTTTCAACGCATTGCAATACCGTTTTCCCTCACTTTTATCATTAGTTACGATGCTGTTTTTATATTTTCAGATTACAAAAACCTATATCTATCATCCATATTGCACTTGTATCACCATCTCTTCGCCGAACTAGTGCACCTATACAATTTACTATTGTAGTGGGTGTGTTGGGGACGCAAGAGACTCTTTCAAATTTGGTTGCAGGGTTGTTTGAGAGAGACCATCTTCATCCTACGCCTCCCGCGAATTGATAAACCTTAGGTCATCCACTTGAGGGAAATTTGCTACTGTCCTACAAACCTCTGCACTTGGAGGCCCAACAACGTCTACAAGAAGAAGGTTGTTTAGTAGACATCAAGCTCTTTTCCGGCGCCGTTGCCGGGGAGGTGAGTGGTTGAAGGTATATCTTTAGATCTTGCAATCGAATCTTTTAGTTTCTTGTTTTATCACTAGTTTAGTTTATAAAATAAAACTACAAAAAATGGAATTAAGGCTGCCTCATATGCTTCATCTTTTTAATGTCTTTCGTGAAAATGATGGGAAGGAAAATTGTGCTCAAGTACTATAAGAAGAATTACATAGAATGCTTGGCATAAAATATGTGAATGATGAGCATGATTGCAATGTTGTTAGTATGAATTCTTTGAATACCCATGATGCTAATGATATGCAAAGTCACAAGCTTGGGGATGCTATGTTTGACGAAGATGATATTTTTTGTCCCCCAAGTTTTGATGAGCAAATTTATTATGATGATAGCATGCCTCCTATTTATGATGAGTATATTGATGAAAGTGGGTCTGGAAGAGTGTCAACTTTAGGAAGTAATGGTCCCACTATTTTGGAGGGTGTTGAATCTTATTGTGATAATTATGAAAGTGGATTTGGAGAGGTCATGACTTTATTTAGTGATGAATCCACTATTTCGGAAGAGGTTCCAATTGATTATGAGAATAAAGTTGCTATCTATGATGATTATTGTGATGACATGTATGCTATAAAGAATAATGATAACCATGAAACTTTTCATCATGAATTTAGTTTTCAATTGGATTATGCCTCACATGATAGTTATTTTGTTGAGTTTGCTCCCACTATTATTCATGAGAAGAAATTTTGCTTATGTGAAGAGTAGTAAATTTTCTATGCATGTAGATCATGAAAAGAATGCTTTATGTGATGGTTATTGTTTAATTCATTCATTATGCTACTGAAAATTATTATGAGGGAGGAACATATCCTTGTAGGAATTGCAATAATATCAAGTTTCCTCTCTATGTGCTTAAAGTTTTGAAGTTATGCTTGTTTTGCCTTCCTATGCTAGTTGATTGTTGTTCCCATAAGTTGTTTGCTCACAAAATCCGTATGCATAGGAAGTGGGTTAGACTTAAATGTGCTAGTCATATTCTTCATGATGCTCTCTTTATGTTTCAATTCTTATCTTTTATGTGGGCATCATTGAAATCATCATGCCTAGCTGGGGGCGTTAAACGATAGCGCTTGTTGGGAGGCAACCCAATTTTTATTTTTATTCCTTGCTTTTTGTTCCTGTTTAGTAATAAATATTTCATCTAGCCTCTGTTTAGATGTGGTTTTATGTTTTAATTAGTGTTTGTGCCAAGTAGAACCTTTGGGAAGACTTGGGTGAAGTCTTTATGATCTTGCTGTAAAAAACAGAAACTTTAGCGCTCACGAGATTAGCTACCATTTTTTACTGGAGAGTGATTTTAGGTTGATTAATTTTGAAGATTATTAATAGACAAATTCCTCAGGTACACCAATTTATTTCAGAATTTTTGGAGTTCGAGAAGTATACGTTTGATTCAGATTACTACAGACTGTTCTGTTTTTGACAGATTCTGTTTTATATGTGTTGTTTTGCTTATTTTGATGAAGCTATGAGCAGTATCAGAGGGTATGAACCATAGAGAAGTTGTAATACAGTAGATATAACACCAATATTAATTTATAGTGAGTTCACAATAGTACCTAAGTGGTGATTTATTTTCTTATACTAACGGAGCTTACGAGTTTTCTGTTACGTTTTGTGTTGTGAAGTTTTCATGTTTTGGGTAAAGATTCGATGGACTATGGAATAAGGAGTGGCAAGAGCCTAAGCTTGGGGATGCCCAAGGCACCCCAAGGTAATATTCAAGGACAACCAAGAGCCTAAGCTTGGGGATGCCCCGGATGGCATCCCCTCTTTCGTCTTCGTTCATCGGTAACTTTACTTGGAGCTATATTTTTATTCACCACATGATATGTGTTTTGGTTGGAGCGTCATTTTATTTTATTTTGTTCTGCTTGCTATTTGAATAATATACCAAGATCTGAAATTCTTAAATTTTAGAGAGTCTTCACATAGTTACATAATTATTCGACTACTCATTGATCTTCACTTATATCTTTCGGAGTAGTTTGTCGTTTGCTCTAGTGCTTCACTTATATCTTTTAGAGAACGGCGGTGATTTTATTTTGAAGAAATAGATGAACTATCATGCTTCACTTATATTATTTTGAGTCTTTTAGAACAGCATGGTAATTTGCTTTTGTTATAAAATTAGTCCTAATATGATAGGCATCCAAAATGGGTATAATAAAAACTTCCATATAGAGTGCATTGAATACTATGAGAAGTTTGATACTTGATGATTGTTTTGAGATATGAAGATGGTGATATTAGTGTCATGTTAGTAGGGTAATTATGAATTTGAGAAATACTTGTATTGTGGTTTGCAAGTCCCGTAGCATGCACGTATGGTAACCGTTGTGTGACAAATTTGAAGCATGATGTATTTCCTTGATTGTATTCCTTTGTGTGGAGGTCGGGATCGCGCGATGATTAACTCGTACCAACCCTTCCCCTAGGAGCATGCGTGTAGTACTTTGTTTTGATGACTTGTATATTTTTTCAATAAGTTTGTGAGTTCATTATAACTAATGTTGAGTCCATTGATTATACGCACTCTCACCCTTCCATCATTGTAAGCCTCTTCGGTACCGTGCATTGCCCTTTCTCACCTTGAGAGTTGCTGCAAACTTCGCCGGTGCATCCAAACCCCGTGATATGATACGCTCTATCACACATAACCTCCTTATATCTTCCTCAAAACATCCACCATACCTACCTATTACGGCATTTCCATAGCCATTCCGAGATATATTGCCATGCAACTTTCCACCGTTCCGTTTATTATGATACGCTTCATCATTGTCATATTGCCTTGCATGATCGTGTAGTTGACATCGTATTTGTGGCAAAGCCACCATTCATAATTGTTCGTACATGTCACTCTTGATTCATTGCCTATCCCGGTACACCGCCGGGGGCATTCATATAGAGTCATACTTTGTTCTAGTATCGAGTTGTAATCTTTGAGTTGTAAATAAATAGAAGTGTGATTATCATCATTAATAGAGCATTGTCCCCAAAAAAGAAAAAAAAGAAAGGCCAAAAAAAGGACAAATAAAAAAAAGGGACAATGCTACTATCCTTTGACCACACTTGTGCTTCAAAGTAGCACCATGATCTTCACGATAGAGAGTCTCCTATGTTGTCACTTTCATATACTAGTGGGAATTTTCATTATAGAACTTGGCTTGTATATTCCAACAATGGGTTTCCTCAAAATGCCCTAGGTCTTCGTGAGCAAGCAAGTTGGACGCACACCCACTTAGTTTCTTTTGTTGAGCTTTCATACATTTATAGCTCTAATGCATCCGTTGCATGGCAATCCCTACTCCTCGCATTGGCATCAATTGATGGGCATCTCCATAGCCTGTTGATTAGCCGAGTCAATGTGAGACTTTCTCCTTTTCTGTCTTCTCCACACAACCCCCATCGTTATATTCTATTCCACCCATAGTGATATGTCCATGGCTCATGCTCATGTATTGCGTGAAAGTTGAAAAAGTTTGAAAATACTAAAGTATGAAATAATTGCTTGGATGAAACCGGGGTTGTGCATGATTTGAGTATTTTGTGTGACGAAAATGAAGCATTGCCAAACTATATGATTTTGTAGGGATGATCTTTCTTTGGCTATGTTATTTTGAGAAGACATAATTGCTTGGCTAGTATGCTTGAAGTATTATTGTTTTCATGTCAATATTAAACTTTTGTCTTAAATCTTATGGATCTGAATATTCATGCCACAATAAAGAAAATTACATTGATAAATATGTTAGGTAGCATTCCACATCAAAATATTTCTTTTTATCATTTACCTACTCGAGGACGAGCAGGAATTAAGTTTGGGGATGCTTGATACGTCTCCAACGTATCAATAATTTTTTATTGTTCCATGCTATTATATTATCCATCTAGGATGTTTTATATGGACTTATATGCTATTTTATATGATTTTTGGGACTAACCTATTAACTTAGAGCCCAGTGCCAGTTCCTGTTTTTTCCTTGTTTTTGAGTATCGCAGAAAAGGAAAACCAAACGGAGTCCAATTGACCTGAAATTTGACAGAGATTATTTTGGACCAGAAGAAGCCCACGGAGCATCGGAGATGGACCAGAAGAGTCCCGAGGCCACCACGAGGGTGGGGGCGTGCCCTACCCCCCCCCCCCACCCCGGGCGCGCCCCCTACCTCGTGGACGCCTTGGAGACCCCCCTGACTTGTTCCCGTCGCCAACATCTCTTATATATACCCAAACTTCCAGAACATAACATAGATCGGGAGTTCCGCCGCCGCAAGCCTCGGTAGCCACCAAAAACCAATCGGGACCCTGTTCCGGCACCCTGCCGGAGGGGGGATCCATCACGGGTGGCCATCTTCATCATCCCGGCGCTCTCCATGACGAGGAGGGAGTAGTTCACCCTCGGGGCTGAGGGTATGTACTAGTAGCTATGTCTTTGATCTCTCTCTCTCTCGTGTTCTTGATTTGGCACGATCTTGGTGTACCGCGAGCTTTGCTATTATAGTTGGATCTTATGATGTTTCTCCCCCTCTACTCTCTTGTAATGGATTGAGTTTTCCCTTTGAAGTTATCTTATCGAATTGAGTCTTTAAGGATTTGAGAACACTTGATGTATGTCTTGATGTGCTTATCTGTGGTGACAATGGGATATTCACGTGATCTACTTGATGTATGTTTTGGTGATCAACTTGCGGGTTCCGTGACCTTGGGAATCTATGCATAGGGGTTGGCACACATTTTCGTCTTGACTCTCCGGTAGAATCTTTGGGGCACTCTTTGAAGTTCTTTGTGTTGGTTGAATAGATGAATCTGAGATTGTGTGATGCATATCGTATAATGATACCTACGGATACTTGAGGTGACATTAGGGTTTTAGTTGACTTGTATCTGAAGGTGTTACTCCAGTATGAACTCTATGATAGATCGAACGGAAAGAATAGCTTCGTGTTATTTTACTATGGACTCTTGAATAGATTGATCAGAAAGGATAACTTTGAGGTGGTTTTGTACCCTACAATAATCTCTGTGTTTGTTCTCTGCAATTTGTGACTTTGGAGTGACTCTTTGTTGCATGTCGAGGGATAGTTATATGATCAAGTTATTTTATTATTGTTGAGAGAACTTGCACTAGTGAAAGTATGAACCCTAGGCCTTGTTTCAACGCATTGCAATACCGTTTTCCCTGACTTTTATCATTAGTTACCTTGCTGTTTTTATATTTTCAGATTACAAAAACCTATATCTATCATCCATATATGCACTTGTATCACCATCTCTTCGCCGAACTAGTTCGCCTATACAATTTACCATTGTATTGGGTGTGTTGGGGACACAAGAGACTCTTTGTTATTTGGTTGTAGGGTTGCTTGAGAGAGACCATCTTCATCCTACGCCTCCCACGGATTGATAAACCTTAGGTCATCCACTTGAGGGAAATTTGCTACTGTCCTACAAACCTCTGCACTTGGAGGCCCAACAATGTCTCCAAGAAGAAGGTTGTGTAGTAGACATCACAGTGTTATTTGCAAAATGTTCACGGTGGACATCGTGTTTTCTACCCAAAAAATTTGATTTCGTCTTTTTTGCTAACCTAGCCCTCAATGTGGTGATTTTATACAATTTACTCCTAATATACCTTAGCATCAAAGTTTTGATTTTGACGAGCATATGATTAAGTTGATCAAAAGAGAACCAAATCTTATGGTCGGTGATCAAATAAAATCAGGGGCAGTATTTTCCCACAGAGATGGAGATCTAGAATTGCAAGTGTGTAACAAGATTTAGCTAGATAATCAGTAAATTCATTTGCCTCCCTCTTGCACAAACTGAATTTTATCATCCCAAACTGTTGTGGTAGCTGGTAGCATTCCATAATGGTGGCAACACTAGACCCATAATAATTTTTAGTGTTGTTAATTGCCTCAATGACAAGCGAGTTGTCTAAGCACAACCAACTTGGCTAGTGGGCCGCCGCCTGCTGGCAGATCTCCTAAAAAAACTTAGGGTTCCTCCGCTTCTCGTCGGTGCTGGTTCGCTCCGTCTCCGGTGGCCTTAGGGCCATGGGGGCGTGGTGGATCTCGGCCCTTACCAGTGGGAGAGCTCCATTTTTAGATGTTTCTTTAAATTTTAATAGGGTTGATGACCCACAAGTACAGGGGATCAATTGTAGATCTTTTCGATAAGTAAGAGTGTCGAACCCAACGAGGAGCAGAAGGAAATGACAAGTAGTTTTCAGTAAGGTAATGTCTGCAGGTGCTGAAATTTTAAGTAGCGAGTAGTTTGATAGCAAGATAATTTGTAACGAGCAAGATAATTTTAAGTATGCAGCAAGGTAGCCCAATCCTTTTGTGGCAAATGGCAAGCCAATACGGTCTCTTATAATAAGCAAAGCGTTCTTGAGGGTACACGGGAATTTCATCTAGTCACTTTCATCATGTTGGTTTGATTTGTGTTCGCTACTTTGATAATTTGATATGTGGGTGGACCGGTGCTTAGGTGCTGTTCTTACTTGAACAAAACTCCTACTTATGATTAACCCTCCCGCAAGCATCCGCAACTACGAGAAAAGTATTAAGAATAAATTCTAACCATAGCATTCAACTCTAGGATCCAATCGGTCCCTTACAGAATAACGCATAAACTGGGGTTTAAGTTTCTGTCACTCTCGCAACCCACCATCTAATTGCTACTCCACAATGCATTCCCTTAGGCCCAAATATGGTGAAGTGTCATGTAGTCGACGTTCACTTGACACCACTAAGGGAATCACAACATACATACTATCAAAATATCGAACACATATCAAGTTCACATGATTACTTGCAATATGATTTCTCCCGTGACCTCAAGAACAAAAGTAACTATTCACAAATGATAAACATCCTCATGATCAGATGGGTATTGAATAGCATAATGGATCTCAACATATAATCTTCCACCAAATAAACCATATAGTAATCAACTACAAGATGTAATCAACACTACTAGTCACCCACAAGCACCAATCTATAGTTCCGATAACAAGATTGAATACAGGAGATGAACTAGGGTTTGAGATGAGATGGTGTTGTTGAAGATGTTGATGGAGATTGCCCTCCCCAAGATGGGAGGGCTGTTGGTGATGATGATGACGATGAATTCCCCCTCCGGGAGGAAAGTTTCCCCGGCGGAAACGCTCCGCCAGTGGGCAAAAGTGCTCCTGTCCAAGTTCCGCCTCGAGACGGCGGTGTTCCGTCCCGAAAGCCTTCTCCTTATTTTTTCTAGGTCAAAATCACTTATATACCAGAAGATGGTCTCCGGAGGTGGGCCGAGGAGGCCACAACCCACCAGGGCACGCCTGGGGGTCCTGGCGCGCCCAGGTGGGTTGTGCCCACCTGGTGGCCACCCTCTGGTGTTTATTGGCTCCAGTATTTCTTAAATAATCCATAAAATTTCTCCGTGAAGTTTCAGCTTGTTTGGAGTTGTGCAGAATAGGTGGCCTGACGTAGCTTTTCCAGGTCCAGATTTCCAGCTGCCGGAATTCTCCCTCTTGGTGTGTTCCTTGCAAATTATGAGAGAAAAGGCATTAGAATTACTCCAAAAAGCATTATTATGGATAAAAACATTATAAATAACAGTAAGAAAACATGATGCAAAATGGACGTATCAACTCCCCCAAGCTTAGACCTCGCTTGTCCTCAAGCGAAAACCGAAATTAAACATAGGACTTTTATCATAAAACATGCATCATATACTTTCTATGAATAAGTAACAGTTCATCAAATAATCGAAGTATAAAGCAAAAACTCTATTAAAAACCAACAAACTATGTTCTCAGTCTACTTTGCAACTACAATTCATCATCGTTTCAGGAAGAGTCATGTGTCGGAGCCTTTCAAGCAAGTCCACATACTCAACCATCATATAGTCTTCTATGATTGCTAACAACGTTTCAACCGAGGGGCTTATAGTTTCGCCTCCCAACATACTCACCTCAAGGGTGATTTCAACAATAATAACTCATGCTATCTATATTCAACTCGACATATGTGCCTAGATCTTTCCTCGCCACATGATGCTTGCCAAAATAGAAAATAAAAAGGAATAGAAGGAAAACTTTGACTCTTTGCATAAAAGCAAATACATAAAAGTAAAAGATAGGCCCTTCGCAGAAGGAAGCAGAGGTTGCCATGCGCTTATTTGTTTGCATGCTCAATCCTTTAGTGCAAGAGAACGTCACGTTGTATTGCCCCTTAAGATGACAACCTTTATTATACAGTTTGTCGCTTTTATTCTTTGTCATCCAAGTTCATACAATGCTCAATTTTCTCTTACACTAAATGATCTCACATATTTAGAAGCAATTTTTATTGCCTTTTTGCACCGATGACAACTTACTTGAGGGATCTTGCTCAATCCCTAGGTAGGTATGGTGGACACTTGAAAAAGATTTGGGTTTAAGGGTTTTGGATGCACAAGTAGTATCTCTACTTAGTGCGGAATTTTTGGCTAGCAAAGATAGGGGGCAAGCATCACATGTTCAAGTATCTATGACTATATGACTTCTATGTGAATATAAATATACATAAATCATTAAGTTGTCTTCCTTGTCCAACGTCACAATTTTGGCATATAATATTTTGATGAGGGCTCACAATCACAAAAGATTTCTAGGATAGTATATTTATATGTGAATCGTCTCTTCCCTTATTAATTCTTTCATGAGTTGCATCATTGACTAATGCTATGTTTGTCAATCTCTAATAAAATTTCCTACGTATACTTTTCCTTATGTGGTGCTATCACCTACCATAGGATTAGTATATGATCTTATTGATTTATTTCCTTTCTTTTTTATTTATTTTCTTTTCTTTATTTGCAACATGAAAGTAAAGAAAGCAAAAACTCAAACTAATATTTATTATATATATTGCACACGATTACAAGGATAGATCACTAAGCAAACTCTCAAATAAGGAAGGGTCGAACTAACTTTATTTCATCTAAAGCAAAAAGATCGAACTAAGATAAGTAAAAGCAAAAAGATAGTGGGATGATACGATACCGAGGCACCTCCCCCATGCTTGGCGGAAGCCAAGGGGAGTGCCTATACCCGATACTCAATTTTCTTTTGGTGATGAAGAAGATGGTGGTGGTGATGAAGAAGAAGCCTTGTCCTTAGATTTCCGTGGTAGTGGTGGTGGTGAGAAAGTGCAGGTTTTCCCTTTTGCTTCATCCAACTTCTGACGGAGAGTAAAATTCTCCATCATCCACTCACAATTATCTATCTCGAGCTTTATTATCCTCTTACATAACGCCTCCATGCTCTCGTTCTTGAACCGGGAAGGAACCAATTCATCTTCTTCTTCCTCAAAGGTCCAGCTATATTGCACCTCATCCTCATAGGACTTGAGGTTTGCGATGAGATCAGCAACATAGCTCTCACCCTCAGAATCTTGGGAAGACATATTTTCAGAACTACGCAGAAAACAGCAAGAAAAGAAAACAGAAGATTTCTCCGCGATACGGCAGTTAACAGGTTCGAGAAGTATATATAGATTTTTTATCTTGGAGGACAAGTACATGGAAGAAAAATGGAGTTCGGGAAGCATTATAGATTTTTTGTCTTGTGCCCACTAGGGGACGCTTCCTGGAAGTTTCTTTATTTCCAAAATTTTAAAATGTTCCAAAACTGACAAAAAATATTTTTGCCGATTTTTTGGAGTCCGTTTACTTACCGTATCATGTACGTCCTTATTTTCACGATTCTGGAGTGTTCCGGAAGGACTCCTTTTTGTGTTCTTCCGTTGTCAAAGTTTGGATAATATTACTTTCAACATTGATAGGCGTACCCGAGATATAATGCTTTATTCGTTGTCCATTGACAACCTTCGGTTTAGTACCTTCGGAATTATTTATTTTGATGGCACCAGACCGGTAAACCTCCTCGATGACATATGTGCCTTCCCATTTCGAGAGGAGCTTCCCTACAAAAAATCTAAAACGAGAGTTGTACAAAAGAACATATTCCTTGACTTTAAACTCACGCTTCTGGATTCTTCTGCCATGCCATCTTTTAACTTTTTCTTTGAATAACTTTGCATTTTCATAAGCTTGGGTTCTCCATTCATCTAATGAGCTAATATCAAATAACCTCTTTTCACTAGCAAGTTTGAAATCATAATTGAGTTCTTTAACTGCCCAATACGCTTTATGTTCTAACTCAAGAGGCAAATGACAAGCTTTTCCATAAACCATTTTATAAGGAGACATACCCGTAGGATTTTTATATGTTGTTCTATAAGCCCAAAGTGCACCATCTAATTTCTTAGACCAATTCTTCCTAGACCTATTAACTTCTTTTGCAAAATTAATTTTATTTCTCTATTGCTAAGTTCAACTTGACCACTAGACTGAGGATGATAAGGTGATGCAATTCTATGGTTAGCATCATACTTGGAAAGCATTTTACAAAAGCACATGAATAAAGTGTGAACCACCATCAGTCATTAAATATCTAGAGACTCCAAACATTGGGAAAATAACTTCCTTAAGCATTTTAATAGAGGTGTTGTGATCAGCACTACTAGTTGGAATAGCTTCTACCAATTTAGTAACATAATCAACAGCAACTAAAATATGTGTATACCCATTAGAGGAAGGAAAAGGTCCCATGTAATCAAATCCCCAAACATCAAATGGTTCAACAGCAAGTGAATAATTCATAGGCATTTCTTGACGGTTACCGATATTACCTATTCTTTGACATTCATCACATGATGAGACAAACTTACGGGCATCCTTGAAGAGAGTAGGCCAATAAAATCCAGATTGCAATACCTTGTGAGCAGTTCTATCCCCAGCATGATGCCCTCCATAAGCCTCAGATTGACATTTCAGTAGGATTTGTCCCTGTTCATGCTCAGGTACACAACGTCAAATAATACCATCTACCCCTTCTTTATAAAGATATGGGTCATCCCAAAAGTAATGTCTTAAATCATAGAAGAATTTTTTCTTTTGTTCGTATGTAAAGCTAGGTGGTAAATATTTAGCAACAATGTAATTAGCATGGCAGCATACCAAGGAGTACTATGATAAACATTTATTGCAGCTAACTGCTCATCAGGAAAGCTATCATCAATAGGTAGTGGATCATCAAGCATATTTTCAAGCCTAGACAAGTTATCAGCTACGGGGTTCTCTCTGGATGCGGTGTTTTCTCTCCAAGGTGCATATGCACCCATTGTCTAAATACACATTTTGACAAGTTGAAAAATTCGGAACAAAAATCCAGCGGGTATATCCGGACATTCTATGTGCATGCACAAAGTTTCGGTGAAAAACGACGTTTTTTGCGGCTTGTGTAAAAAAGATAAAGAAATGCAAAATGAATAGTTGTAATGAAGCATCAGAAATTGTCTTTTTCACACAAGCCACAAAAAACCTCGTTTTTCACCAAAACATTTGTGCATTCATATAGAATGTCCGGATGTACACGCGGGATTTTTGTTCGGAATTTTTCAACTTCTCAAAATGTGTATTTAAACAATGGGTTCATATGCACCTAGGAGGCATTGCAATTTCCGGTTCTGAGCTCTATTTCTATCAATAATATGTAAATCAAATTCTTGCAACAAGAGAACCCAACGAATAAGTCTATGTTCAACATCTTTCTTTTCCATAAGATATTTAATAGCAGCATGGTCTGTGTGAACAATTACTTTGGAATCAACAATATAAGGTCTAAATTTATCAAAAGCAAACACCACTGCTAAAAATCCCTTTTCAGTAGTAGCATAATTTCTTTGAGCATTGTCTAGAGTTTTACTAGCATAATGAATAACGATCAATTTCTTATCCACTCTTTGTCCTAGAACAGCACCAACAGCATAATCACTAGCATCACACGTAATTTCAAAAGGCAAGTTCCAGTCATGTGGTTGAACAATAGGTGTAGAAATTAAAGCTTTCTTGAGTGTTTCAAAGGCTTCAATACAATCATCATCAAAATCAAAAGGAATATCCTTTTGCGAGAGACTAATGAGAGGCCTAGAAATTTTAGAAAAGTCTTTGATAAATATCCTATAGAAACCAGCATGACCTAGGAAACTATGAATACCTTTGATGTCCTCAGGACATGGCATTTTCTCAATTGCATCAACCTTAGCTTGGTCCACTTCAATACCTCTTTCAGAAATTTTATGACCCAAGACAATGCCTTCATTAACCATAAAGTGGCACTTCTCCCAATTCAAGACGAGATTTGTTTGTTCACATCTCTGCAAAACTCGCTCAATATTGCTTAAACAATCATCAAAAGACTTCCCATAAATAGAAAATTCATCCATGAAAACCTCAACAATCTTTTCACAAAAGTCAGAGAATATAGCCATCATGCATCTTTGAAAGGTAGCAGGTGCATTACATAAACCAAAAGGCATACGTCTATAAGCATAGGTTCCAAAAGGACAAGTGAAAGTAGTCTTTTCTTGATCAGGTTGAGATACAGGTATTTGTGAAAAGACAGAATATCCATCAAGGAAGCAGAAGTGTGTATGCTTAGATAATCTTTCAAGCATTTGATCAATAAAAGGCAGAGGGTAATGATCTTTTCTATTTGCTTTGTTTAATTTTCTAAAATCAATTACCATTCTATAGCTTGTAACAATTCTTTGTGGAATAAGCTCATTCTTATCATTAGGAACAATAGTTATACCTCCTTTCTTAGGGACACAATGAACAGGACTTACCCATCTACTATCAGCTATAGGATAGGTTATACCTGCTTCCAAAAGTTTTAGTATTTCCGTTCTTACCACTTCTTTCATCTTCAGATTTAACCGACGTTGGTGATCAACAACTCACTACAAAAAAAATACACTTCCGTGATGATACGTGTTTGTCACAGTAGGTCACGTTTTCTGTCATGCATGTACATCCATGACGATTTTATGACAGAATGAAGATAGTCATACCTGTGCTGTCGTAGAAGTGTTCCATGACATTACCAAAATTATCATCACAGAAGTGTCCACTTCCATGACGATAAATCGCGCATCATAGAAGTGCTTTCGTCAAGGGTGACCGACACGTGGCATCCACCGTAACAGGTCGCCGTTAAGCTATCGGGTCCAGTTTTGGATCTGG
Source organism: Aegilops tauschii subsp. strangulata (assembly GCF_002575655.3). Classification (NCBI taxonomy): domain Eukaryota; kingdom Viridiplantae; phylum Streptophyta; class Magnoliopsida; order Poales; family Poaceae; genus Aegilops; species Aegilops tauschii. The sequence goes on from NC_053041.3 coordinate 616,786,649, forward strand.
TAACCCGTTAACAACCCGGACCAGCGGGGATTTTACACGTGTAAAATTCTCATTGGCCACAGGAAACACGTGTTGGCTCACCGTTGGGACAGATGGCATCCACTCATTTGACAGGACGCGCCTATGATACGTCACCACGTGGCACGGCCCAACAGAGGCCCATTCCGATGAAAAGGCCGGCCCGTTTGACTTGGTCAAAAGGTACCGGGCCGGCCCACGGAAAGCCTGTTAACGGCATGTTCGTATATAGCCCATTTACGGCCCGCTAACTACCGGCCCGTTACGGCCTATCGGAATTAAGCCCAGTAGCTTCATCTAGGCCGTCCAATATGATTCCAGCCCGTTGTAACTTCCGGCCCATGTATGGCCCATGATGTCTTTCGGCCCATATGAGGCCCTTTGTAACTCTCGGCCCATTAAAGGCTTGAGATGAAACTGGCACATAATGAACAGTGTATCGCTTTATACCCATTAACGACCCATTATTCCGTCGGCCGTTTCTAGCCCGTGTTAACTTTCGGCCTTCTAAGGGCCCATTTATTCTTGGGCTCATTTCTAAAAGTCGGTAAGATACGGTCCGTTACTGGCATGTTCTGTTTGTGGGCCAAATACAGCCCGTGGTTACATTCGGCCCGTTTGTGGCCCATTAACCCGTTGGGCAGTTTTCATAGTGTTATCAAATATGGTCTATTAATGACCCGTTATGGTCCATGAATAGTATGGCCCATGTTTGGCGAAATGATTATACGCCCCGTAGAAGGCCCATGGATCCTACGGCCCGTAGAAGACCAATGGATCCTACGGCCCGTAGAAGGCCCGTGGATCATATGGCCTATAGAAAGTCCATGGATCTTACAGCCCGTAAAAGGCCCATGGATCCTACGGCCCGTAGAAGGCCCATGGATCCTACGGCCCGTAGAAGGCCCATGGATCCTACGGCCCGTAGGAGGCCCATGGTTACAACAGTCCGTGTGTTGCCATGATTATTGTGGCCTAGTTACCAAAAATAGGTTATTGTGGCCACTAGAAAAACGCGGAAAAAGAACTGCAGTGACTACAAGCAAACCACTAAACAAGACAATAAGAAAATAAGCAAGCAACTAACGCTAGCCTATTGCAGCTATTACACATATTACATCCACTTGGCATCAAAGTTCGCCACCAGTGCAAATATAGGGAACAAAGCAGCATATTACATGCACTTGCCGTCAAAATTGGCCATCAGTGCAAAGAAACGCGGAAGCAAAACAAGTCCATAACTGAAACAACTTCAGAAGAGCTCAAGAAACGTTATCCTGGGTATCCACCATGCTGGCAATAAGCTTAGCAAGCTTATTAGCTTTGTCCTGTTTGGCGCTAAAATCCTCCAATGCTTGCTGTTGCACCCCAAAGTATGCATCTGAATGCTCCAGGGACATCCGCAGTCCTTCCGCTTCTTGTCGCAGCACAGCTGATGGATGTCTTTCAGCTTGTAGTTGACACTCAAGAAACCAAACTGATTCAGACAGTGAGTTTGAATAGCCTGTGCAAGCGGTAGTGGCCAGTAACTCGAACAGTAAACCAAGACAGGACTTTGGGGTTGCCTCACTGTCTTCAAGATAGTTTTCCTTAGCTGTTTTATCACCTTTGTTGGAGACCAACAAGGATGTCTCACGATCCTGAACCTTATCTGCATTACTTCCCTTATCATTGCTTAATAAGGCACTCTTCCCCAATATTCTGTTAGCATTCTATAAGAAGAAACAAGGAGACACATAACAGGTTTTGCATGTACTAGTATATCAAACTCATTTCGGTGAACCAGTTCATTAGTAAGGTGGACAAGATTAAACTACCAAGTCTTCTATTGCCAAGTAGTACATTATAAAAGCATCAAACAAACATATATCCATGTCCTATGGTCACTGCATTGTCTTGCCAAATCAAAATAGAGACACGGTTCAAATCATATCAGTTCAAGAGAAAGCAGCACTGAAAGAATACAAAGCGTGGGAAACTAAACGGCACAACAAGATTTCAGACGGGTACCACTGGTCTACATGTACAAAAACACTATTGGCCCTATTATGATGCTAGTAATGTGCATGATATGAGAAGTCAACTGTATACACAATTGAAATTGAAATCAACAGAGCTATTTATAAGAGCAAACCTGTTAAAGAAACATGCGTAAACATACATGTTGTGCCACTGGAGTTTCCATTGGATAGTTCAATTTAAAAATAAGTTTGTATGAGTAAATACAGTTATACGAGAGCAAAGCACTATGCACGATAGCAATGGAATCTTAAATGAGAACAGTTGTTCTTCAGGTTTAAGCACTTGTTCTACATGAACAGAGTACAGTAAGACGCAAGAATATAGTACTTAAAATAAAATGAGCTCATAGACCTTACCACATTCTTGGTTCGGGACCAGTAGAGAACAAGGCGTTCCCAGTCATCATCCAGTAAATGTGTCCTAGGAGAACGTAAGGGAATTTGATGAGTTTCTTTGCCAGTGAAGTATGTTCTCTTCAGGTAATTCCGATACTGCCACCAAGCATTCTTGAAGATAGCAGAGGTATTAGCACAGGTTACCTCATCCTGAGTTTCCAAATCGGTCCTTCTCTATAGAGAAAAATGGGAAAATTTGCTGTATTATAACCATCATGGAGGTAGAATGTATGGGACAAAGCAAAGTAATTGGCATGAATAACATTACTTACACATAACTCCTGGACAAACACCTGCAACCATCATTTTCCTTCATCTTCAGTATAATATTTCCATGATGGGAAGATACGCACATAGGACTTAAAAACATCAAATGCAATAGATGCTAAACTATGAATGGCTGGTTGTGCTTCCTCCACAGGAATAGGTGTACTAACTGGTGGAGTTGGGGTTCGCCGTGGTAGTACTGGCGCTTTGGGCACTGGAGCTGCCTTACTAACTGCTCTTGTTTGGGAGCTCTGTGGTGGAGATGGTGCTGTGTCAACAGGAACTGGGTTACTATCTGCTGGAGTTGGGGTTAGATTGGGTGAAGTTGGTTCTCTGTCCATCGCAGTAGGGGTAAAATCTGCGAGAGTCTGGGTTATGTGTGGTAGGGCTGGTTCTCGTGCATGTACAAACGGGGTGTTATCTCCACCAAGAGGTAGGACTATTTTATTTGAAGACCGTGTTTTTACTCCGCTAGATACTGCCATCACCCGCTCCAATTCAAATGGCTGATAAACAGGAAACATAGTTGAATGTACAGACATTGTATGAGAGACAGATGCAATAGATAGTGTGGAAAAAAGAGGGCATTAAATAATTGACATGTATATTGTTTAACTAAAACGGATAGCATGACATAATTTCACATATATGATGTCTATCTAAACTAGATAGCATAGCATAACATAATTCAAAGATATGATGACTAACTAAACAGGATCGCATGACATAATTCACATACATGTTATCTAAGTAAACATGATCGCATGATTTAATTCACATACATGATTTATATGCTAAGCAGAGGGCATTCGCATATATAATGTCTGAACTAAGAACATGGTGTTGAATATTGTGTATATGATGTCTAAACTATGCAATGCAAGACACCATATGCATGACATGAGCAATAGAACCGTGCCAAGTTAGAGCATACACCTCGGTGGGGGAATAGGACGTGTCATCTGTCTCTGAATCCATCTCTGAGGAGCTATCGGGACCCAGCAAGAGATCTGCTTCGACAGGTAGCACTATCTGCTCTGAAGGCCTTGTTTTCATTCCAGATTTTTCCATCACCCACTCAAATGGCTGATTCACAGGAAGTGTAGTTTAATGTGCAAAGATTCTCGACAAATGGAAATTTAATGAAGAAAAGGACGGGCTAGATATCATTCAAATATATGATGCCTGGTTAAACAGGACGGCATTGCACATTTCACATATATTATGGCTGGCTAAAAGACATGAGACTGCATAATTCCCATATATGATATTGAAACTAAACAGGTGGCATTACAGAACATGTCTAAACTAAGCAGATGACATATATGATGTTGAAACTAGGCACTGCAAGGCAACATATGCATGATATGACTAACATCATCATGCCAAGTTAGAGCAAACACCTTGGGGGTAAATAGGAGTGGTCAGGTGCGTCTGAATTCGCCTCAAAACAGCTATCTTCCTCTGGATTACAATCTGGAGAGGGGGGGGGAGTTTGCCATCGAACCCACCATGGACTGATGTCTGCATGACATTGTATCGCCGCGCAAAACTCTTCTCTTTTTCTCTACATGTTCAGCATGACTGTGTACAATATCTGACATGCATACAAAAAATATAATGAGATTATGTAAGGAGAGCATGTAGAAATCTAGAGTAATGGTAACAACCAGTGGATGGATCCAAAAATAATGATAGCAGGCTGATGATTGCTTTAATTTAATAAAAAACAGATGATGATTGCTTTACTATTTGTTTCCCACCCAAGATGAACAACATAGGCATACCCTAGTTGAACCAGATATTAGACAGAGATACTATTCATTGCTGCCTCGATATGTGCCCCACAACTAATTTAGAACTCAAGTTTGAACATCAATTTGGACCTGACTTGGAGTCTAAGAGATGAACAGGACAATAAAGTAGCATGTAATATTAAGCAATGCATAACATAAGCAGAAACAAAAGAGTGCGACCTCTCTTGTGGACCCATGTACTCCTCAGGTTCATCTGCTGAGTCGATGATGGTGATGCCGTTGCGGTGGGTGCCGGCGGCAGGGAAGGAGATCTAAGGCGGCGAAAGACGGTCAGGAGTCGTGATGTCTGGTTTGGTGGATGCTTCTGTCGATGGAGCAGCTCAGGTGAGGCGGACGATGTCGCGGCAGGAGCAGGACAAACCACACAAAGTTTTCTTCGACACCTACCTGTAACTGAAGTAATTCTGTATGGGCTCATTTGGCTTGCATGATTCTAAAAACGCAGGGATAGGAGGAAAAACACCGGAATATGATAGGAATGCACATGGGAAGCACAGCATTTGTGAACACAGGATTTCTATCAACTTGGTTGTTTGGTTCACAGGAATTGGAGGAGCATAGGAATGCAAAGAAACATGGCCAAAATAAAGTGAAACCATATGAAAGCGTGTACAGTTAGAATGTTATTCTGCCACTAATGCACTTGGTCTTGTTTTCATGCATAGGATTTTGAAAAGTAGGTCCAGGTGGATGTTTTTCTCCATTCCTTTCAACGAAATGCATGAATAATTGAATAGTAGAGTGCCATAGGAAAGTTTCCTATTGCTATGTTTTTTCGTTGAACCAAAATAGCCCTAATGGATTGACATGAATGTAGAGTAATAAGTGATGCGACAAGTGTACAACCTCTTTGTCATAGCCGTGTCGACCTCAGCATCATTGGGTTGGTCCCTGAAGAAGTTGAGGCAGAGGTGGCTGTCGGAGGTGTGGAGGAAGATCTGACGAATCTGTAGACGGCATCCAGGGCACTGCTCTGCTGTGATGGATCATTCCGTCGTTGGAGCAGCTCCGGTGAGTCGTAAGATGTCAAGACTGAAGCAGCACAAGACAGACATCGTTAATCTCAAGTGGGATTCTAATAGCATCTCCAATAGATGATGTAAAATGCATTACCAAAAAGTGATAGATGTAAAATTTACGTCACCAAAAACCACCTGACTACAACAGATGAGGTAAAAACTGTTGACTCTGAACTTAACTGTCGAAACTGAAATTTACTTTGGAATTTGAATGTTACTGTCGAAACTAAACGCAATGTTAGCAGAGAGGCACTTCACATGGGATAGTTTAGGGAGGGCCTGCAGTTCATCTTCAACCTACAACCCCCTGAGCCGCCAGCCACCACCGGCCGAACCCCGCACCGCCTCGCCGCCCCGAAACAACTCACCATCGCCGGTCCGCCGCCGCCCCGAATCAACTCCCCACCGCCTCGCCGCCCCAAAACAACTCCCCACCATCGGTCCAACGCCGCCCCGGCCAGCCCTCTAGCCCCCCCTGCGCCAAGGTTTTTCTTCGGCGATCCCCACGCCAACTGCTACCTCTTGAGCACTGCGTTGGTTTTCCCTTGAAGAGGAAAGGTTGATGCAGTAAAGTAGCGTAAGTATTTCCCTCAGTTTTTGAGAAGCAAGGTTTCAATCCAGTAGGAGGCCACGCTCGAGTCCCATGCACCTACACAAACAAATAAGAACCTCGCAACCAACGCAATAAAGGGGTTGTTAATCCCTTCACGGTCACTTACGAGAGTGAAATCTGATAGAGATGATAAGATAATTTTTTTGGTATTTTTATGATAAAGATAAAATAAAGATTGCAAAGTAAAATAAATGGTCCCAGAAATAGCTTATTGTCGGGAGATTAATATGATGGAAAATAGACCTGGGGGCCATAGGTTTCACTAGTGGCTTCTCTCAAGATAGCATAAGTATTACGGTGGGTAAACGAATTACTATCGAGAAATTGATAGAATTGAGCATAGTTATGAGAATATCTAGGTATGATCATGTATATAGGCATCACGTCCGTGACAAGTAGACCGAAACGATTCTGCATCTACTACTATTACTCCACACATCGACCGCTATCCATCATGCATCTAGAGTATTAAGTTCAAAAGAACAGAGTAACGCTTTAAGTAAGATGACATGATGTAGAGGGATAAACTCATGCAATATGATTTAAACCCCATCTTTTTTTCCTCGATGGCAACAATAGAATACGTGTCATTTCCCCTACTGTCACTGGGATCGAGCACCGCAAGATTGAACCCAAAGCTAAGCACTTCTCCCATTGCACGAAAGATCAATCTAATAGGCCAAACCAAACTGATAATTCGAAGAGACTTGCAAAGATAACCAATCATACATAAAAGAATTCAGAGAACATTCACATATTGTTCATAGATAATCTTGATCATAAACCCACAATTCATTTGATCTTGACAAACACACCGCAAAAGAAGAGTCACATCGAATAGATCTCCAAGAGACTCGAGGAGAACTTTGTATTGATATCAAAGAAGAAGCCATCTAGCTAATAACTATGGACCCGAAGGTCTGAGGTAAACTACTCACACAACATCGGAGAGGCTATGGTGTTGATGTAGAAGCCCTCCGTGATCAATGCCCCCTCCGGCAGGACGCCGGAAAAGGCCCCAAGATGGGATCTCACGGGTACAGAAGGTTGCGGTGGTGGAATTAGGTTTTCGTGGTGCTCCTCGATGGTTTGGGGGTGCGTAGGTATATATAGGAGGAAGAAGTACGTCGGTGGAGCCACGAGGGGCCCACGAGGGTGGAGGGCGCGCCCAGGGGAGGTAGGCGCGCCCCCCTACCTCGTGGCTTCCTCGTCTGTTGCTTGACGCCCACTCCAACTCCTCTGGATCACGTTTGTTCCAAAAATCACGTTCCCGAAGGTTTCATTCCGTTTGGACTCCGTTTGACATTCTTTTTCTGCGAAACACTAAAATAGGCAAAAAAACAATTTGGGCTGGGCCTCCGGTTAATAGGTTAGTCCCAAAAATAATATAAAAGTGTATAATAAAGTCCATTAAACATCCAAAACAGAATATAATATAGCATGAAACAATCAAAAATTATAGATACGTTGGAGACGTATCAAGCATCCCCAAGCTTAATTCCTGCTTGTCCTCGAGTAGGTAAATGATAAAAACAGAATTTTTGATGTGGAATGCTACTTAGAATAATTTTCAATGTAATTCTCTTATTTGTGGTATGAATATTCAGATCCGAAAGATTCAAGATAAAAGTCTAATATTGACATAAAAGTGATAACACTTCAAGCATATTAACTAAGTAATTATGTCTTCTCAAAATAACATGGCCAAAGAAAGTTCATCCCTACAAGATCATATAGTTTGGTCATGCTCCATTTTCGTCACACAAGAATTTTCTCATCATGCACAACCCCGATGACAAGCCAAGCAATTGTTTCATACTTCAATAATCTCAAAAAAAATCAACTTTCACGCAATATATGAGCATGACCCATGGATATAGCTCTATGGGTGGAATAGAATATGATGATGGGGGTTATGTGGAGAACACAAAAAAGGAGAAAGTCTCACATTGACGTGGCGAATCAACGAGCTAGGGAGATGCCCATCGATTGATGTCAATGCAAGGAGTAGGGATTCCCATGCAACGGATGCACTAGAGCTATAAATAAGCTCACCAAAAAGAAACTAAGTGGGTGTGCATCCAACTTGCTTGCTCACGAAGACCTAGTGCATTTGAGGAAGCCCATTGTTGGAATATACAAGCCAAGTTCTATAATGAAAAATTCCCACTAGTATATGAAAGTGACAAAACAAGAGACTCTCTATCATAAAGATCATGGTGCTACTTTGAAGCACAAGTGTGGGAAAAAAGGATAGTAACATTGCCCCTTTTTATATTATTTTTTCTTTTTGTGGCCTTTCTTTTTTTGGCCTCTCTCTTTTTTTGGGACAATGCTCTATGAATGATGATCATCACACTTCTATTTATTTACAACTCAATGATTACAACTCGATACTAGAACAAAGTATGACTCTATATGAATGCCTCCGGCGGTGTACCGGGATGGGCAATGAATCAAGAGTGACATGTATGAAAAATATGCATGGTGGCTTTGCCACAAATACGATGTCAACTACATGATCATGCAAGGCAATATGACAATGATGAAACGTGTCATGATAAATGGAACGGTGGAAATTTGCATGGAAATATATCTCGGAATGGCTATGGAAATGCCATAATAGGTAGGTATGGTGGCTGTTTTGAGGAAGATATAAGGAGGTTTATGTGTGATAGAGCGTATCGTATCGCGGGGTTTGGGTGCACCGGCGAAGTTTGCACCAACTCTCGAGGTAAGAAAGGGCAATGCACGGTACCGAAGAGGCTAGCAATGATGGAAGGGTGAGAGTGGGTATAATCCATGGACTCAACATTAGTCATAAAGAACTCACATACTTATTGCAAAAATCTACAAGTCATCAAAACCAAGCACTACGCGCATGCTCCTAGGGGGAGAGATTGGTAGGAAAAGACCATCGCTCGTCCCCGACCGCCACTCATAAGGAGGACAATCAAAGAACACCTCATGTTTCAAATTTGTTACACAACGTTTACCATATGTGCATGCTACGGGACTTGCAAACTTCAACACAAGTATTTCTCAAATTCACAACTACTCAACTAGCACAACTTTAATATTACTACCTCCATATCTCAAAACAATCATCAAGCATCAAACTTTTTACTAATCTTGGATGCCTATCATATTAGGACTAATTTCTCAATTTAAGCAAATTACCATGCTGTTCTGTAATGCTCTCAAAATGATATAAGTGAAGCATGAGAGAACAATAGTTTCTATAAAACAAAACCACCGCCGTGCTCTAAAAGATATAAGTGAAGCACTAGAGCAAAAACTATATAGCTCAAAAGGTATAAGTGAAGCGCATAGAGTATTCTAACAAATTCCGAATCATGTGTCTCTCTCTCAAAAGGTGTGTACAGCAAGGATGATTGTGGAAAACTAAAAGGCAAAGACTCAAATCATACAAGACGCTCCAAGCAAAACACTTATCATGTGGTGAATAAAAATATAGCTCCAAGTAAAGTTACCGATGGACGAAGACGAAATAGGGGATGCCTTCCGGGTCATCCCCATGCTTTGGCTTTTTGGTGTCCTTAGATTCACCTTGGGGTGCCTTGTTAATCCCCAAGCTTAGGCTCTTGCCACTCCTTGTTCTATAATCCATCAAATCTTTACCCAAACTTGAAACTTCACAACACAAAACTTAACAGAAAATCTCGTGAGCTCCGTTAGCGAAAGAAAACAAAACACCACTTCAAGGTACTGTATTGAACTCATTCTTTATTTATATTGGTGTTAAACCTACTGTATTCCAACTTCTCTATGATTTATAAACTAGTTTACTAGCCATAGATTCATCAAAATAAGCAAACAACACGCGAAAAACAGAATCTGTCAAAAACAGAACAGTCTGTTGTAATCTGTAACTAACGCAAACTTCTGGAACTCAAAAAAATCTACCAAAATAGGACGACCTAGATATTTCGTTTATTGATCTACTGCAATTGGAATCAGTATTTTATCACGTTATGGTGATTTTTAACAATTGTTTTCGTGAACAGAAAGTTTCTGGAATTTTCAGCAAGATCAAATAACTATCATCCAAGAAGATCCTATAGGTTTAACTTGGCACAAACACTAATTAAAACACAAAAACAAATCTAACCAGAGACTAGATCAAAGATTTATTCCTAAACAGAACCAAAAAGCAAAAAACTAAAATAAAATTGGGTTGCCTCCCAACAAGCGCTATCGTTTAACGCCCTTAGCTAGGCATAAAAGCAAGGATAGATCTAGGTATTGCCATCTTTGGTTTTAGGGGGAAAAAAAGCAAACTTGTTACCTATGGGATTAATCATTCTGTTTTGATAAAGCACATGGCTATTAATGGTAGAAGAAAGATTAAGCACGTTATGGGAATTTGCATCTAAGCTAGCCTTCATCTCTTTGATAGTTTCGTTTTGATAGGAAAGCAAAAGAGAGGTAGATTCGACCTTCTCATTCATGGGGTGCGCAAATATGGTTTTCATCTTTTCATAGGTATCTACGGCATCCCCTTCAAGAAAACCTTCTTCAAAAATGGAGTCTAAGACATGCTTAAATGACGAAGGTAAGGCAACATAAAAGCTTTTTAAGTATATTTCAATTTGATATTGGGGCACAAAGCTGGCCCGGATTCTCAGTAACCTATCCCAAGCATCTTTCAAAGACTCATCAAGTAAATAACGGAATATTCCGGGATCATCTTCATCGAAATTATTCAGATTCTCATTGATAACCCCGGTAGGTTTTTCCAAAGCATCATTATTTTTGTGCTTAGCGAGGACGGAAGGGCTATCCAAGGCATTGAAACCTAGGAAAGAACCCCTAGCCCCTTTTGATTCGGCCATGGCAAAGGAAAGGCGAGCGGAAAACAGGGCAAACGGAAAAGAGAGGGCGAATAAAACGGCAAGGGTGAAGTGGGGGAGAGGAAAACAAGAGGCAAATGGCAAATAATGTAATGCAAGGGATAAGAGTTTGTGATGGGTACTTGCTATGTCTTGACTTGTGCGTAGACTCCCCGGCAACGGCGCCAGAAATGGCTAGTTGCTGGGAGTCAAATCTTGACTTCACTTGGCGCAAGCCTCCCCGGCAACGGCGCCAGAAATCCTTCTTGCTACCTCTTGAGCACTGTGTTGGGTTTCCCTTGAAGAGGAAAGGGGGATGCAGTAAAGTAGCATAAGTATTTCCCTTAGTTTTTGAGAACCAAGGTATCAATCCAGTAGGAGGCCACGCTCGAGTCCCATGCACCTACACAAACAAATAAGAACCTCGCAACCAACGCGATAAAGGGGTTGTCAATCCCTTCACGGTCACTTACGAGAGTGAGATCTGATAGAGATGATAATATAATATTTTTGGTATTTTTATGATAAAGAGAAAATAAAGATTGCAAAGTAAAATAAATGGCGCCAGAAATAGCTTGTTGTCAGGAGATTAATATGATGGAAAATAGACTCGGGGGCCATAGGTTTCACTAGTGGCTTCTCTCATGATAGCATAAGTATTACGGTGGGTAAACGAATTACTGTCGAGCAATTGATAGAATTGAGCATAGTTATGAGAATATCTAGGTATGATCATGTATATAGGCATCACGTCCGTGACAAGTAGACCGAAACGATTCTGCATCTACTACTATTACTCCACACATCGACTGCTATCCAGCATGCATCTAGAGTATTAGGTTCATAAGAACGGAGTAACGCTTTAAGCAAGATGACATGATGTAGAGGGATAAACTCATGCAATATGATATAAACCCTATCTTTTTATCCTCGATGGCAACAATACAATACATGTCGTTTCCCCTACTGTCACTGGGATCGAGCATCGCAAGATTGAACTCAAAGCTAAGCACATCTGCCATTGCACGAAAGATCAATCTAGTAGGCCAAACCAAACTGATAATTCAAAGATACTTGCAAAGATAACCAATCATACATAAAAGAATTCAGAGAAGATTCAAATATTATTCATAGATAATCTTGACCATAAACCCACAATTCATCGGATCTTGACAAACACACCGCAAAAGAAGAGTTACATCAAATAGATCTCCAAGAGAATCGAGGAGAACTTTGTATTGAGATCCAAAGAGAGAGAAGAAGCCATATAGCTAATAACTATGGACCCGAAGGTCTGAGGTAAGCTACTCACACATCATCGGAGAGGCTATGGTGTTGATGTAGAAGCCCTCCGTGATCAATGCCCCCTCCGGTAGGACGGCGGAAAAGGCCCCAAGATGGGATCTCACGGGTACAGAAGGTTGCGGCGGTGGAATTAGGTTTTCGTGGTGCTCCTCTATGGTTTAGGGGTACGTAGGTATATATAGGAGGAAGAAGTAGGTCGGTGGAGCCACGAGGGGCCCACGAGGGTGGAGGGCGCGCCCAGGGGAGGTAGGCGCACCCCCTGCCTCGTGGCTTCCTCGTCTGTTGCTTGACGTCCACTCCAAGTCCTCCGGATCACGTTTGTTCCGAAAATCACATTCCCGAAGGTTTCATTCCGTTTGGACTCCGTTTGATATTCTTTTTCTGCGAAACACTGAAATAGGCACAAAATAAGAAATTTGGGTTGGGCCTCCGGTTAATAGGTTAGTCCCAAAAATAATATAAAAGTGTATAATAAAGCCCATTAAACATGCAAAACAGAATATAATATAGCATGGAACAATAAATAATTATAGATACGTTGGAGACGTATCACCACCGCCCCTCCACCGCGCCCCCACCACCGGCGAGCAGCACCCCACCCAGAACTCTAAGATAGATAGTGGGGTACCTCTCCAGCGACCCCCCTCCCCGCTGTGGGTGGTTCTTCCTTAACTCCGGTGAGACCCCCCACCCCCTGAAAATTGACTGACCCAAAAGTCGATTTAGTCGACTGAAGTGTAGCTAAATCGGAGCAGAGCAGCAGCACGAGCGAGGGGGAGAGCAGCAGCAGCAGCGCGAGCGAGCGAGAGCCGGAGCAGCAGCAGCGCGAGCGACAGCCGGAGCAGCAGCAACAGATCCAGCTGGTATGGACGCCGCCGCCAAAGGGGCCTCGCACTGGGGAGAGCCGCCGTGGAGATGTCGCCCGCGGCGACGGCTTCGAGGTAGCCGCTCCATGTGGGTGTGGGATGGAGCACCGTTGGCGCCGGGAGGTCGAGCTAAGGAGAAGGTGCGATGCGATGAGTGTACAACCTCTTTGGTGGTGCCGAGTAGGCCTCGGCTTCGTCCGAGGAGTCGGCGAGGATGTTGCGGTTCTGGTGGAGCAGGTTAAGGCGGCACTGTGGGGATGGAGCAGCCGCGATAGACGAGGCGATAGTCGGAGCAGCTCCTTGGAGGTGGAGGATGGGGTGGCTGAACCGGCAGGACGACGGGATGGACGACGAATCCTCTTCCAGGGAGGCGGATGAGGGACGTCAACCTGTTGCGGTGGACGACTTCGTCGGGGAAGAGGCTCCGGCTGGGCAGCGGTGAGGTGGTGGACTGAGGAGGGTGGGGTTTCGCGGCTGGAGTGGAGAGGTTATGGCGGCCAGATTTCGAATGGCGAAAAGGAGGCAATGGGAGGGGGGAACCATGACTCAGGGACGCGCTTGTCCAAAATGTAGGGTGTGTTACAAATGTACCCCCACCGATTTGAACTAGCGGCCCTTTCAGCTCAGGGTTAGAAGGGGGATTTCACGTGTCGGGATTTGGCAGCTGGAGGGAGTTTTCGCGCGCGTTGTAATTTCGGGATAGCAAGAAGCGGGTTGTGAAGGCGCCAGTTTTGGGAGCACGATATCTGAATTTTTAGGATATAACAAGGCGCGGGTTGAATTTTAGGGACAAGCCTAACGTGTAATATTGTACTTGTAGTACGTACCAAATCAATTCGCACTTCCCTCAATGAAAAAAACAAAAAATAAAACTATTCACACCACACAAAGAGAGAGTCTTGTCCCGTTTTAGTATACAAATGCTATTCAAAGCTACTCCCTCCTTCCATCTATATAGGGCCTAATGCGTTTTTTGAGGCTAAATTTGACCAACTAAATATTAGAGCAATAATATATGACATGCAAAAGCACACCGTTAAATTTGTGTGTGAAAGGAGCTTTCAATGATATAATTTTCGCATTGTGCATGTTATGTACTATTAATGTTGTCAATAGTCAAAGGCGGTCTTAAAAAACGCATTAGGCCCTATATAGATGGAAGGAGGGAGTATGGATCCATGTTATGTCCAATTAAATTTTTTCGCTGGCTGTATAATGCATGTAACCTACTCATGCCAACATTTTAGTGCATTCCAAATGTCTATACTACCGCTGCAATTCGAACTGAATTCGAATTCATTTCTCTATTTCAATAAGAATCTACAATCATGATTGTTGCCAACTTCAACCATCATTCGTGTATTACCTTAACAACACACCACATGATTACTATAGAGATAGATATGAAGTATGTGTACTATATGAACTCGAATTCAATTTTTTGAATACACTTGATGTTTATTCCAAATAATAGTACATTTGATGTACTAACTAGATATTCAATATCTAAACCATGTTCCATATGTACACCGTGTTTATCACACAAAGTATAGTGCCCCGCCCCCTACATTATGACAAGTATTTAGACCTGAGCTGCAAAAGCCACACATTAGCCCAAATTATAATCAATGTTCTATATATTATATGTAGTACTAGCAAGATGCCCATGCGTTCCACGGAACATCAACATGATCAAGGGGATGCCTTATTTGCAAATATGGAGAGGGGTGTGGGTATATTTTTTCAAAATTTCCATAGTTTCCTTCCTATCCGTCAGATATAAATCGGACGGCCTATATTGCAGGATGGTAGACACACCATCATCAACAACTCTATTTTTTATAAGAGTAGAGATAAAATATATTATATGTAGTATAACATGTTCATAACCAAACCATGTGTATCACCGTTAATATATTCACACATGCGTCAGTTTAAAACACTATGATAAATTCATCAAATATCTGAATTCGCTTTTTATAATGAATTATGATCTCTATTCGTCTTTTACACCCACACAATCCTCTTATCTTTGTAGCTAGAGCTAACTTTCTCTCGTGCATGCACACGCCCGCATCCCTCTCACCCTCCCTTAGCATTCTCTAGCTCCATCGCGAAAATTCGTCATTTCACTTTAGGTCGTTCACCAACGGTGTGTGTAGGCTCCCCAGCTCCTTCTTTACGGCACACATCGATCGATATGCCTCTCTAGCCAGGTGTGCCTACCACAAACACAAGCTTCCCCTCTTCTCTTATCACCATCCATGCCTCACTCCCACCACTCTTTTCATCGATCTCGTACTCGCACACTCCTTCCCCCTCGATATAGTATGCCTCTCGCACCACCTCATAGATGCATCCCTCTCTCTCTATCCTTCTCCCCGGGCCTTATTTGCTTCTAGCACATACATGCATGTATACCGATCGATCTCCCTACATATACCTATGTCGAGTTTAACTATTTCCCCCCCACCCATTGATCGACATACCTCACAAGTTATGTCTCTCCTTTCTCTGACAAAGGATGATTGATCTTCCTATGTAGTTATGTCTGCTTACCACGGCCATATCGTCCCCCCCTCATCAGTCGTGCATGCCTCCTGACCCGTCTCTCGCACGCACGTGCACAGACAGGCAGCCATCCCTTCTCTTATTGATATTGCAGGCATACCCTCCGTTTGTCTAGCAAGCCTCTCCCACCATTTGTTAGAAGAAACTCCACTACCACCCCTCCAACACTCTAGCTCTGTCTCTCTCCCAATCTTATTCCTCTCCTACACATAGGCATGGATGCCGATCGATCTCCCTTAATACACAGTGGCGTAGCTAGGGGGTGGCCAGGGTGGTCCACGGACCACCCTGGAATTTCCTATAGCTTGTATATAATGTAGTAAAAAAATATTTCTTTGAAAATAAATAAACTTATGTAAATATTTCTATTGATGGACCACCCTGGCTTATTGGGCTGGCTACATCACTGTTAATACATAAGGTAGGCCTCTCTCCTCCTCCACAAATATACCAGCCATTGTACCCCTATAATTAATTAGGCCTCCCCCACCACACACCGATAGTCGAGCGCTGTAGGTAGGTATCCATGCCACAGAGACAAACTGCACCTGTGCCCTCTCACGTTGCAGTAGGCCAGCCACTCTATATCTTTGACATGGGCACACACAAATTCGATGGCACTCTTTATCGATCGCCCGCGCACACACACATACACACACATCATCCCTCTCTTTGATTCTATGGATACCTCAAGCCGATGATACCTCCACTCTCTTCTCGTGGATAGCCCCCTCTATATATATGATATATCCAAGACTCTATTTCACACACATTGCAAATGTTACATTTTTTGATTGAACCCCCCCCCCTCCAAAAAAAACACTCATGAACCCACATATCTCTCTCACACAACCCCACATAGGTGGTGTACGTACACGAAGAGAATAGGCACACGTACTCATGCTTCGTGCCCAGCCACACCCGCGCGGGCACACGGTGGAGCTCATTTTTTACGAAATGGCAGCCCACGTGCTAATTCGAATGCGTGTAGTGGTTGTTTACCTACGGAGGTCGTGTACCACGCGTGCACAAAACAAAGTTCGACTTGATGCGTTGTGCATTATTTTTAAATAAAGTTATATCGCTCAATGGCACGTACACAGAATATAAAACGATTTTTATGGAGAAAAAGGTAGTCTGCTCCACTATATACAATCGAGCCTGACTGCCTGGGTTTGTCTCTCTTCAGAGTATCTCACACAAGGCGGCGGTGGCCTCTCTCTCTCTCTCTCACCGTTGGTCACTGATCCGGCCGCATCCCGTCCGCCGGCGGAAAGGGAGGATGTGCATCGTTTCTCCGTTCGACGGCGCCGAGGCAGCACGTCCCGATGTGCGGTACCCACCGTTCTCTCTGACCAAGCTCCGGTGCGGTAGGGCCTACGCCACCTGCTCACTGCCGCAGTATGGGCAGACCCCGCCCTCCGCCGCTCACCTAGTTACATCCCGACGACCCCAGGTATCCCCTCCGGCCTTGCTCCACTGCCCGTCTTCCCACGTCGTTACATGTGGAAAATCTTGCATGTGGATCTTCCATAGTTCTTTGCCCAAAACGTAGCTCGTCCGGCATACTTTCCATATTGCAATCTTGTCCTCACACCGTTTTAGACAAACACAACCGTGTTGTTATCTTCCCTTATTACATGGAATATGCTTCTTTTTTGTCGGCATATGTGTCTTCAGCTCGTGTTATTGGCCAGTAATTGTTTCCTTTCTACCTCTTTTTTGCAAACAGGGCTACCATTTCACCTCGTTGCTATTGCGACCTTTTGGTGAACTGCACAAATCACTTTTTTCTTAAGAGTGTTTTGTGCAGTTGTACTAAGATATCACACGGGCAACGTCTCTACATATCAGTGCGACTGCACAAAGGGAGATTGGTTTTGCTCTATCCTACTCATCCAACTCGGAGCCTAATCTTCTCCAACTATTTGCTTAATCTTCTCCAACTAGTTAGTCTTAAGAGAGACTACAAAGGTGAATGGCTTCTATTTGTGTGTTTATTGTTTCATTAGCAGTCCTCTATTATCGTAATCACACTTAATATCTTTGGAACAGGGACGCTCAACTCTATTTTAGTGGAACTTCACAAAATGATCGAAATGTTACATGCACCAGACAGCTACTTTTTTTCCCAACATGCCTTGTTGATTTGGACAGAGCTGGGGGGACGTTGCTGCCAATGAAAGCATGGATCAATTTTAATTTAACACCTTCTCACAACTTTGTCTTTTGTTATGATGTAAATATTAGCTCTGATATGCTAATCATTGAGATGAAGTAGCAAGGAAGTAGTTTTTTATTGTTTTCGAAAGAGCGTCGATGGCAAGACACACGAAACAAAAGATGAAAACTCAGAGAATTGTACAATTTCATGTCGCTGGAAAATTATTTTGTATAGTACGTCAATTATGTAAATAAATGCTGGAAGCTTGATAGCATTGCCAGAAGCCTCTTCAGCATCCAGGTCCATGTGCCATACACAAAATTATACTCCTCCGTTCCTAAATATTTGTCTTTTTACAAATTTCAAATGGGCATATTTTAGAGTGTAGATTCACTCATTTTGCTTCGTATGTAGTCACTCGTTGAAATCTGGAGAAAGATAAATACCCTGGAGTTTATTTAAGAACCGAGGGAGTAGTGCACAACCGCATGGGAGACTCAGCCCGGCCGCATTAGTAGTGAGTAATCAGCAGTCAAATCATAAGCCCCATCTTTCCCACTGTAAATTGCTTGGAAGAAGCAACCATCAATGCGCTCTCCTTTGAATCCGCTCATACTACTCCATCCGTCACTGTTTATAGAGCGCGCTTCAAAAAAATCTCTGGGACCAAGGCGACTAAAGATCGGCCTGAAAAATAGCATTGGTAGTTATAGCACAGCGTCTATTACTAGAGGAAATAATGCGTACACATATGCATGCAGTGCTTCCACCACGGGTACACACATGCATGCAATTAATCCACTCCGTAGTACATCTAGAGAAAATTGTGGACTTGATTGCGGTTACCACGCCCTAATTAATTGAGCATTAAACCAAATGTGTCTAAAGTCTCTCTGGTGGTGGAAATGCATTGAGAGAAATGCATTAGAATGAAGCGCGCTCTGTAAACTGTGACGGAGGGAGGAGTAGTATGAAGGTGCAAAACCAAGTACGCGTATGGCCAGTCGGTCAACACACCTCATCTTGGCATATCACTGACATGTGAGACCGGAGTGTGAGCAAACCGATCTCAATTGACGGCAAAATGGCCAACCCGCCGGTCCTTAAGAGAGACGAGGAGCGAGAACACACAGACGGGCTCGCACGGAGGCCAAGATATATTCGAGCATGGTTGATCGATATCATCATTACATCTTCGATGTTTTTTAATACTATACTATTGGGCTGCCGTTTTCCGCCCTTCTCCCGAATAAATGTGTACTTTATCAGAGATTAAAATAAAATAAGAGTACAGACGCTCCACCATGCGGTTCTAATAGTAGTACTACTCATACTACTAAACCTTGCGCCTGGCTCTTCGCCTCTTCGTGAAGTCGAACAATGATGGTACTCCGCATGTTGGGTACTACAGTGTATGCCTCTGGCAATCTGACACCGAATGAACTGATGCATGTCCACCGCCTGGGCGAGGGCAGGTTACATTAGTCAAAAGGCATAAGCCAGCTTCACCTTGTCCTGCAAGCTTCTCCTCGTTCTGCGAGTTGACGGGACACACCAAAAAGTAGTGCTAGTCCATACTCCCTCCTTTCCGCTTAATATGGCTTAATCTTTTTTGCGGGTAAATGAGAGAGCTTCATTCAGATATAAGCATTCTTAGGACAATCAGCCAGCTCTAGGAAGCGAGGTACCCCGAAAAAAAAGGAAGCGAGGTGTTTCATCAAGCCAGCTCTTGGCCACATTCAAAGTGCTGCAAGCACGGTTCGCACAAAGATGCGCCGCAAGGTTTGCTGACCTGTTTACATGCTGAATAACAAAAAAAGAGAAAATATTACTGAGCGCTCCTATTTGTAACAAGATATGAGCGAGAATTAAGCGAGAATTGTGGCGAGTGCTCCATGCAATGAACTTCCATTATCACATGCGAGGACCCTCGAAGAGAACCAAATGTGTTGAAGTTGCTTTTTATCACATTTTTAAAATAAAATAAGAGTGCAGACGCTCCTCCATCCGGTTCCTAGTAGTATAGTACATACCTCTATTGTAGTAGTACTAGTACTTGTAAACTTTGCGCTTGGCTGTTCGCCTCTTCGGGAAGTCGAACAATAATAGTACTAGTATAGTGTATCCTTCTGGCAATCTGACACCGCATTAACTGTTGCATGTCCACCGCCTGAGCGAGGGAGAGCTTGCCTTAGTCAAAAGTTTCTCCTTGTCCTGCGAGCAACCGCGCGCAAGCTTCTCCCATCCTGCAAGCTTCTCCTCGTTCGGCAAGTTGACGGGACACAGCAAAGTAATGCCAGTGCATACTGCCTCCTTTCTGGTTAATATGGCTTAATTTCAAACGAGATAAATACATTGTCTGTCACTGTATATTTGTGAAAATATGGTCAGTGGACTTCATAATACGCTCATTGCGCTCAATATATACATTTTCCGGTGTTTATACAGTCACTAGCTCACCCTGGCTGAGTATGTGTGTGCATGCACGTGTAGGTTGAGCACTTGAGCGTGACCGTGTGTGTTCCGTCATGTGCTCCGACATTCATGCATTAGGGCGTCGCGCGCGTTTTTGCGTCCATGTGTACATGTGACTGTTGCATGCATGAACGAGGTTGTAGTCCCTCACATTCACATGTTCATAAGTCAATGCTTTGTCAAAATGTTGCATGCAAGGTTTAATCATTCGTTGTTCACGCATGCATTCCCGATATTAATACGTTGGTAAAGTCAATTTCTTGAGGAAAACGAGCCCATGAATTGAGTACAAAGGGGACCAATAAGCCAGGACGGGGCGAGTACCAGTAGTGAACCGGAAGGAGGGTGTAGGTACTAGTAGTACATTACTACATAACAACGTGCAGTAACAAAATTCCTCTATGTGCATCCTGTCTATGTGTCATCCAAGAAAATAGAGATAAGTACAAGTGAGACTCAGGAACGGTCATACACGTAGGGGGAGTACGTGTAGGGGCCACTAAGGAGCAGTCAAATGACACAGTAAGTTAGTCGGAAGAAGCAACCATCATTTCACTCTTCAATGACACATACGCAATATAAAATGGTTGATATGGAGAGAAAAAGTAAACCACTATATATACACTAGCAGGAGCCTAAGCTACAAGCCTGCTTGCTTGGGTTGCTCTCTTCACAAGCATAGAACGACGGTGGGCACACCGCTGATCACATATCCGGCCTGATCCCGCCGCTGGGGGAAGGGAACAATGTTCTGCGTAGACGCGGTCGACATCGGCGAGGGAGAAAACCCACAGTCGGTGCGTCCCAATCGAGGGTCCCCGCGGTATGGGCTGATGCCGATGTCGGTGTCAAAACCGGCGGATCTCGGGTAGGGGGTCCCAAACTGTGTGTCTAAGGCGGATGGTAACAGGAGGCGGGGGACACGATGTTTACCCAGGTTCGGGCCCTCTCGATGGAGGTAATACCCTACTTCCTGCTTGATTGATCTTGATGATATGAGTATTACAAGAGTTGATCTACCATGAGATCGTAGAGGCTACACCCTAGAAGCCAGCCTATGGTATGATTGTTGTTGTCCTACGGACTAAACCCTCCGGTTTATATAGACACCGGAGGGGGCTAGGGTTACACAGAGTCGGTTACAAGGGAGGAGATCTACATATCCGTATTGCCAAGCTTGCCTTCCGCGCCAAGGAGAGTCCCATCCGGACAGGGGACGAAGTCTTCATTCTTGTGTCTTCATAGCCCAACAGTCCGGCTAAGATATATAGTACGACCGTCCGAGGACCCCCTAATCCAGGACTCCCTCAGTAGCCCCTGAACTAGGCTTCAATGACGACGAGTCCGGCGCGCAGATTTGTCTTCAGCATTGCAAGGCGGGTTCTTCCTCCGAATACTCCATAGAAGATCTTGAACACAAGGATGGTGTCCCTGTGCAAAACAAATTCCACATACCACCGTAGAGAGAATAATATTTCCACAAATCTAATCTGCTGACAACTTTTCATGATGTGACACCACACCACGGCTTGGTCATTATTCGAACCATTTTTCCCAACCAGCCTGCCACTGCACGTTTCGCGAGGCGGTTTTATTGGCACGTCTTGTCGAAGCAGAGATCGTGTTTGCCTTATTACGGGATTCTCATCAATATGGATATGGGTATCCCAAATGTGTCCGTTGGTATAACTCCTCGATTTCAGGCAAGTTCCAAACGGCCACGCGGAGGATGCTTGATATTCACCCTCTTTATAAAGAGGCCAAGGCCTGTCCTTTTCTTCTCGCATTCAATCGAACCCTTCCCCCACCTCGAGTTCCAACACCCAAGGCTCAGGCTAGGCGCTTCGGACATTCAATCATGTCCGGATCCAACCTTCAAGTTCGGTGGATGCCCTCCTCTGTCACAGAGGACGACATTAAGAAGCTAAGAGAAGCCAGGTATCTGACCGCCGAAATCTCGCACAGGCTACCTGCTCGAGGGCAGGTCATTCCCACTCCCGAACCCGGCGAGAGCGTCATATTCGTCTCTCACTTCCTCCGAGGGCTAGGCCTTAGTCTAGATCCCTTTGTAAGGGGGCTCATGTTCTATTATGGGCTGGATTTCCATGACCTGGCCCCGGATTCCATCCTTCACATCTCGTCGTTCATCGTCGTGTGTGAGGCCTTCCTCCACGTCACCCCGCACTTCGGCTTGTGGCTCAAGCCCTTTAATGTGGAGCCGAAGACGATTAATGGGCGACACGCAGAATGCGGAGGAGCCGTAATAAGCAAGGGCGCCGATGTTCCATGGCCAAAGGCTTCCTTCCCGGAGGTATCCAGCTTATGGCAACGGGAGTGGTTTTACATCATAGCTCCCCGCGGTACTAAGTGGGTGGCCGCCCCTGCTTTTCGCTCGGGCCCCCCGCCACAACTGACGTCATGGATCAACAAGGGGTCGGACTGAGGGCCAGTAAATGATGTGCCGATATTGCAGAGTCGCATCCGAGATCTCCTCGAGAGAGATGTCAGCCTGGTCACGGTAACGCAAGTCATGCTAGTTCGTCGAGTCCTGCCTTGCAAACGTCGACCTCTCCGTATGTGGGAGTTCAACCCAGAAGGACCGTGAGCTATTCAGCATTTCCTCGGCATGACGCTCGAAGAGATGTACAGATTGTTCTTCGGATCACAAATAAAGTGTCCGGACACCACCGAGGATGCGGGTCTGAGCTGCAATCGTCCAGATACCCAAGTAAGTAGACCTTCGGCCGAACACGTTGTCTCTCTTTTTTTATCACAACATCATTTTGAAAAGTCGCTCTTTGACCAGGACTGGGTAAAAAGGCGAAGATGATCAGGTGTTCGGCCCCCCTTCCCGAAGGCTCAGCAGATCCAGTACTGGCTAGAATGCTTGAGCTTGCGCCCTATCAAGCGCCCTCAGGGGAAGATAAAGGGGAATAGAGAGGCTGAAAGCGGGCCTCACTCATTATTCATCCAAACAGGGAGAATTAGCGCCTCCGCGAAGGAGGATAACCGGGGAGAAGAATCTGAAATTCCCTCTCCCCAGGGAAGGAAGAGGACCGCCTCTGAAGACTTGGAAACAATGGTTTCCAAACGAGGGAAGAAATCTTCGCCAGGGGGTCCTGCCTCGGAGGGTATCCTTACCGCACAGTGCCCGCAAGGGGATCAGCCCTCCACCGAGCTGTAAGTACTCCATAGTAAAAATATCCTGCTTTATATCTGAGGACAATAACCGAAGCATATGTCTTGTAGTTCGGATCGTAGCCCTTCTCGACAGAGTTCGTCTTCGGGGGATCTTCTTCCGGAGATGATGAGAGCGAAACACCTCCCCATGCCTGCCCGCCTCATGAGGCGGGCGACCCTGAGGTGTCGTCACGGAGGATTTCTCCTGATCTGCCAAGGCCAGAGGGTAACCCTTCGGTCAGCCGAAGTCCGGAGCATTCGGCTCCTAAGGAGAGCGACAGAAAGAGGCCGGGACTGTCCAGTGCACGACCCGATGCACTGAAGAATCTTCTGGAGCAAGCGGCTATCTCAGAAGCGCATCGTACGCTTAATGAGTATGGTAGTTGAGAGGATTTCATCCGCCGAAAGCGGGTTGCATGAAGCTTTTATGAGCCTGCTGAGAGGCTTTGAGGTCGCAAAGTAGTATATGTTTTTTACGGTACCGCACACGCTAGGTGTGCCCTATGCAGATAGTAGCCCCTGAGACTCTGGTTGCTGTCGAAAACGGCGGCAAATAGAGGATCATAGTCCCAGGTAATAATCATGCCGCCTTCATGCGCAGGTGGCTGAAGGTCCGGTGGCTATCCGGACTGGTGAGTTTGCCGAGCTGAAGCGGCAACTTGATGCGGCAGATGCCGACATCGTGCTTGTAAACAAGCGGCTTGACGAGGCGCAGGGTATGCGTTTTTCCGGTGATCAACACATATTAAGAGGAGCGTGATGCTAGTATCTTTAATATGTTGTGACTGCAGATGGGGCTGCCGCCGTGGAGACCCTTCGGGCGGAACTTGCCCGAGCCAAGGAACAAGCCAGGAAGAGTGATGCGGCCGCTCTAAAGGCGGTCGAAGAGCTGAGAGCCGAACAGGCTGCGCATTGCCAAAGCAAGGATAAAATAGCCAAGATGGCTGTTGAGTTGAAAGATGCCGCCGACCGTTACGAGCTTCTTGAAAAGGAAAGCCGAACGAAGATGACGGACCTGGAGAAGGCCGTGGTAGCAGCCAAGGATGCCCGCTCTAAAATCAGAGTGGCGAAGGAGGAGCTACGTCAAGCCGGAGATATCGCGGCTGGGAAGCCCTTTTTGTTGCGGACGAAGTTCGGAGATCCTAAGTATGCCCCTCTTGATCAATTATGGAGTTCTGCAGACATATACGTGGATTTGGCAGCGAGTGCTGCTGATGCGGCCGAGTTTTTCAAAGATCAAAAAGATCGTGAAGTGGAAAGGCTGTTCTGGTCACAGTTCAATGTTCCAGTGCGTCCGCTGCTGTTAAATGAGCGAATGGCCGAGTGGGCCGAGATCCATAAGTTGTTCGGGCTTGCCATGAGGTCTGTTGTGGATCATCTTTGGCCGGAAGGACCAAGGCCGAATAGTTATTTTGGCTTAGTGCAACAATTCCTTGGTGTTGTGCCGCATATCGACACTATGAAGAGGTCGGCGTGCATAGAGGGTGCGCGGATGGCTCTTGCCCGTGTAAGACATACTGGGCAGAGATGGAGGCCACCGCTATTGCAACCCAGAGTTCAGCCGTGGGCCGAGTATCGGCCGAGCACTACTTTGGAGAAGTCCTTGAAGGCGCTTGTTTGATAGAGGCTCAGTGCTCGAAGAATATTATGTTCTAGTGACATGTATCCCCATTGTAACAACAATGTTATTTGAATTATAAAGGTTGTGTTTATACTTTTGCCTGAAAGTATTATTATGCCTCCTGTGCGGTCGTTTATGTCCTGAAAGTTTGCAGTCATCGGCTTCAGCCCCCACGCATATAATGCGTTGGTTTTCGCAAAAGCGCGTCTTCACACTTGATCCAACGTCTTGGTCGAGGTGGTAGCGCGGCGAACAAGGCAATCGGACTATATTGCTTTAACACTTTCACTTAACCATAGGAGTTTGACAGTGGGACTACTATATAGCCCCTGGTATTTCCGCGGCTATCCGAATACGGTGCGCGTACGTACATGGCCGAGAAAACCGGCCCTTCATTAATGCGGAGGAATTCCGAAGATTCCGCTAGGTCATCAAGTGGTTGACCAGTCTCGCGCTTTATCATGACAGTCAGTTTTCGGCTTTCTCTACTGAGGTGCTCATCCAGATGAACCAGGGCACAATCGCAGTAGTTCTCCCAGTGCCACCTTAGTCGATAGAGCGGAACATAAGGTAGCAAAACACGGGAGCCGGGCAAACCCAACATTTGACCAAAGACATGATTCGGAGCTGATGCATATAAGGCCAAACTCGCGACGCCGAACACTCCCTAAGGTATTCGGTCTTTATAACATATACCGAGCTGAGCAATGCCCTTGATAATGAACCCCGAGTGTCCAGGTACATGGAATATTCTGACGTGGTGAAATGCCAATAACGTCAGCATCCTTCTCGGTTATACTGAGTATCCGGAGGATGTGAAGCAACAAAACACAGTAAAAAAGGTTTACACAGGGTCTTAATCTAAAAAGAAACCTTTGAGCGGGTCCCTGCTGCACGTCTGCACCTGTGTCTCTGTTGTGCCGTATCCTGGAAGGGTGTAGCACGATTGTCATCTGTAAAAAAGAAGAACTTAGGTGAAAGTTGTCGTGCGAAAAATTGGTTATTCTCAATAAACCATTAAAATTCAAGATAAATAAAGTTGAGCCAAACTAATCCTTTCTACACGCGGGAAGCCCCTGGTACCGCCTATGGGGGTATAATCATCAAACCAATCTCAGGTTT
Organism: Aegilops tauschii subsp. strangulata; assembly: GCF_002575655.3. Classification (NCBI taxonomy): domain Eukaryota; kingdom Viridiplantae; phylum Streptophyta; class Magnoliopsida; order Poales; family Poaceae; genus Aegilops; species Aegilops tauschii. Next base: position 616,812,957 of record NC_053041.3, read on the forward strand.
ATCTAGGCTGTTACAGCTAGTAATGCGCCGGACTCGCCTAGCTGTGTCCGCAGTCTTGACGATCGATCATTTATTCTGGTTGGAGAGGATGTTTAGTGTTCGGCTGTTAAAGCCGCCGCACGTTCTTCCGTGCATAAGGAACGCTCAATATTTCCACTAACTGTGATGATGCCACGTGGACCGGGCATCTTAAGCTTAAAAGAAGCGTAATGTGGTACTGCATTAAAACTAGCGAAAGCTGTTCTTCCGAGTAGTGCTTGATAGCCGCTTCGAAATGGAGCGATGTCGAAGGTTAACTTTTCACTTCGGAAGTTGTCGGGGGAACCGAATACAACCTCTAGTACTAGAGAGCCCGTACAGCGGGCCTCTGGGCCTGGTATTACCCCTTTAAAGGTAGTAGTATTTTGGCAGATTCTTGTCGGGTCTATCCCCATTTTGCGGACTGTGTCCTGATATATCAGATTAAGACTACTGCCGCCGTCCATGAGGATTTGGGTGAGATGGTATCCGTCAATAATTGGGTCTAGCACCAAGGCAGGCAATCCTCCGTGCCGGATACTTGTCAGGTGATCCCTGCGATCAAAGGTGATTGGGCGGGCCGACCAAGGGTTGAACTTGGGGGTGACGGGCTCTACGACTTATGTGTCTTGGAGTGCATGTTTGCCCTTTCTTTCTGTTACGTGAATCATGTTCACTGTTTTCACCTCTGGTGGGAATTTTTTCTGTCCCCCAGTGGTTTGCTGACGAGGCTCATCCTCGTCTTCACTTGGTGTCTCCCTCCCCTTGTGTTCGGCGTTTAGCTTGTCGGCCAGCTTGAAGACCCAGCATTCTCTGTGGGTGTAATTCACAGGTTTGTCGGAGGTGCCGTGAATCTGACATAATTTGTCTAGAATCTTGTTGAGGCTGGATGGTCCATCTCTGTTGCCTTTGAAAGGCTTCTTCCGCTGACCGGGTTGAGAGCCCCTGAATCCGGCGTTTACCGCCGTGTTGGCTGGGCTGTCTTCGTTATTTCGACGCTTGCTTTTACTGCATCGTGGTTTTCCATTACCATCCCTGACTTCATATGTGCCTGGGTCGCTGGTGCTACTATGAGCCAGCCAGCTATCTTCGCCCACGCAAAAGCGGGTCATGAGGCTTGTTAGGGCTGCCATTGTCCTTGGTTTTCCTTGGCCGAGGTGTCTGGCGAGCCATTCGTCGCGACCGCTGTGTTTGAAAGCTGCTAAGGCTTAGGCGTCCGGGCAGTCGACGATTTGGTTCTTCTTAGTGAGAAATCTGTTCCAAAGCTTTCAAGCTGACTCTCCAGGCTGTTGAATTATATGACTTAAATCGTCTGCGTCCGGAGGTCGGACATAAGTCCCTTGAAAGTTGGCCCTGAAAGCATCCTCAAGCTCTTCCCAACTTCCTATTGAATTTTCGGGGAGGCTCTTCAGCCAGTGCCGAGCTGGTCCTTTCAGCTTGAGGGGCAGGTATTTAATGGCGTGGAGACCATCTCCGCGAGCCATATGGATATGGAGGATGAAGTCCTCAATCCAGACCCCAGGGTCTGTTGTTCCGTCGTACGCTTCTATGTTCACGGGCTTGAATCCCTCTAGAAATTCATGATCCAGTACCTCATCGGTGAAGCATAGGGGGTGTGCGGCACCCCTGTATTTGGATGTATCGTGGCGTTCGGACTGTTGTAGTATTCGGTTTTGATTTTGTGCCGGAGCACACTTCCTAGATCCATAGATGGACCTGGTCAAACCGGATTTTTGGCGCAAGTCCTCATGTAAATCGTGTGTCGACTTATGTGTGGCCCCGTTAGCCGCCCTATCACGGCCACGAGGTGGTCGATCCGGCTGATCGGCCGTTTTATTCTTCGGCTGTGTAGGCTCTACGGCCTCATCATCGAACTCAGGCAACAGCTTGCGCTTTGGATAGCTCTTTGTATGGCAACTACCGCCATACTTTTCTTCAGTGTCGAGCACTTTGTTCCATCTACTGTTGAGCGTATTCTGTGCGGCCTTAAGCCTTTGCTTCTGCTTCTTCAGACTCCTCGCGGTGGCGATAAGCCTTCTACGGAGGTTCTCTTGTTCCAAGTGCCTTTCTGGGATGACGTGTGCATCGTCGTCCGGACTGTTTTCCTCTCGGAGAGAGGTTGATGAGCTTTATCCTCGGCGTCGTCGTGTTCGGACAGCTTCTCCCTACTATGTTCGCCGATCGCTGGTTCATCCTGCTCTATCGCTGGGTCAATGTTGTCGTCTCCTCTGGAGTCGACCAGAGTGTTATTTTCTCTTGCGATGTTATCGCTCTTTTTGCCGAGGCGGGATTTTGAGCGGCGCCTACGCCGTCGCTTTGGTTGCTTCTCGAGGGAGCTATCCTTCGCTGCATCCTTCCGTTCCTCGTCATTGTTTTCTTTGGGTGTATCCACCATGTATATATCGTGTGATGAGGTGGGTGTCCAGTGCCCTGTAGGCGGTGGTTCCTGCTCGTCTCCTGCATCGTCGTCCATGTTGGTTAAATCATCGACAGTGGCTACTAAGTGGGTGGTGGGTGGGGAGCGAATTTCTTCGTCGTCCGCATCCCATTCTTGCCGGAGATACTTCGGCCAAGGTTCTCCTGATAAGGAGAGAGACCTTAATGAATTTAGCACATCGCCAAAAGGAGAGTGCTGAAAGATATCCGCAGAGGTAAACTCCATGATCGGTGCCCAATCAGATTCGATAGGCACGGTTGCAGGCGGCTCGGAGCCCGTGGCCCGGGACGAATCCAATGGTTTGACAACACGGCTCTCGTAAGGGGTGAAGTCAGTATTCGGCTCTATTGCCACTGAGAGTGCGGCCTCTGTGGCGGGGTCTATCCACCCGTCCTCAGATGGCGCAATTTGTTCCGGATTGAGGGCCGGAGTAGTTGCAGGTGTGATCTCCCGAACACTGTCCGACGGCAGAGTTAAGTCATGCTCGTCGTGATTGTGCGGCGCACCCGACATGGGTTCGAATCCGTCAAAGATCAAGTCTCTGCGGATGTCGGCAGTATAGTTCAAGTTTCCGAACCTGACCTGATGGCCAGGGGCGTAGCTCTCGATCTGCTCCAGATGCCCAAGCGAGTTGGCCCACAGTACGAAACCGCCGAATACGAAGATCTGTCTGGGAAGGAAAACCTCACCCTAGATCGCATCATTGCCAATGATCGAAGGAGCCATCAAGCCTTACGGTGACGGCACAGTGAAACTCTCAATGAAAGCACCAATGTCGGTGTTAGAACCGGCGGATCTCGGGTAGGGGGTCCCGAACCGGCGGATGGTAACAAGAGGCGAGGGACACGATGTTTACCCAGGTTCGGGCCCTCTCGATGGAGGTAATACCCTACTTCCTGCTTGATTGATCTTGATGATATGAGTATTACAAGAGTTGATCTACCACGGGATCGTTGAGGCTAAACCCTAGAAGCTAGCCTATGGTATGATTGTTGTTGTCCTACGGACTAAACCCTCCGGTTTATATAGACACCGGAGGGGGCTAGGGTTACACAGAGTCGGTTACAAGGGAGGAGATCTACATATCTGTATTGCCAAGCTTGCCTTCCACGCCAAGGAGAGTCCCATCCGGACACGGGATGAAGTCTTCAATCTTGTGTCTTCATAGCCCAACAGTCCGGCTAAGATATATAGTCCGGCCGTCCCAGGACCCCCTAATCCAGGACTCCCTCAGCCGCGTCCAATCTGCCCTTCTAACTACAGCCCGACGTCCCAGGTAGTAGTACATCTTCCTTTTGGAGCCGGCTTGCTCCACTGCCGCAGCTCCCCACGTAGCTCCATCTCCATGTCGATCTTTCTCTACTTCTACCGGCTTCTATTTGTGATGAGTTTATGTCTCATGAACTAGTGCCAGTACTATTATTCCAATCATTGAGACGCATCAGCATGCATGTTAATTTTCCTTTGTATTTGATGGAATGCTGTAACGGGGCGACCTTGGAGTAGGAATGAAAATGGAGTGGAAAGTTTCCGTTTTCCCGGAGAAAATATGGAAACGGAGAGAAACCATCGTTTTGTTTCGTTGCATCGTGTCATCGAGCAAAACCAACGTTTAAATCACGTCTGTCGCGTTCGTGTCTCACCTCTCACCCTCCTCCACGGCTCCACCCCACACGGTCGCTCGACATGCCACTCACCGCAAACGGAGTATACGATAACTTTCCCGCCTGCTTGTCAATGGATCGCGCCATGGGGTACTAGCACTACTGGAAGAGATTGACTAGTTGTGGGAGGACAGCTAGCTGTAGCACGGACTCCCAAGAACTTTTTACATGCATGTTGTGGCCGGCTATTGCGACCTTTGAACGCGGAGCAGTCGCGTGCACCGGGAAGCGGCGCGGGCGACGCGCTCTCGGCCAGCGCGCCGCTTCAATGCCGGCGCCAGTGAGAGGTCGCGTCCGCTCTGGCCGGGCATGAATGCGGCACTGACCGTTTCGGGCGGGAAGCACGCGCGGGTGATGAAGAGGGTTCGGGTTGGTCAGGAGCGGGCATGGCAGCGGTCCGGATGCCCGCAAATAGAGAGATGTTGTACGTTAATATTGCTGCGTATATAATTAACAACGTAAATAATGTGCCAGTTGGACAAATATGATTGGAGATGGAGATGGAGATGGAATTTTATGTAAACACGGATATGCATGTCTATGTCTATGTGTGTGTGTGCGACGACTCTCGCGACCTGGAAGCGGGGGCTTGTTTTTTATCGTGTTTTCTTTCTTGGTCAGTTTTCGTTTCTTTTTTTCGGGAACACGCGTATTCTATTTCAAACCACAGCTATGGAGAGATTTTTTTTACTCCATTGTATATATAGCCTCTTGTTTGATAGGGTTTCTCGCGTCTCGCTCTCTCACCCTCTCCATATCAAAACAAGATGACAGTGTCCACTCTATCTCTCTCCTCACCAGTGGTCACAGATCCGGCCGAATCCCATCCGCTGCGGGAGGTGAGGAGGTGCAGCGTTGACGTTGTCGCCGTCGGCGATGGAGGAAGCCGATGCGCACCGTCCTCTCGGAGCCGGCGCTGGCGCAGACGAAGGTCCTTCGCGCCCTTGTTCGCTGCCGTCGTGTGGGCAGATCCCACCCGCCCGCCTAAGCGACATCTCGCCCACCTGAGGTATAACTTCTTGTACTGGTCCAGCTCCCCAGGTCGCTGCATGCGGGTTTTCTTCTATGCTACTACTCCCCAGCTCCACATGTATAGTAGCTAGGGTTCGTCGGCTGGTCCAACATCACCTACTGTATAGAGGAAATGCCACTCGAAAAGTTGTCCTGATTTATGCCTCGGTGGAGGTATACATGTTGTTTCGACAAAAAATACATGGTGGTTGTGTGGTCATTGTCCATATGCTACTATTGCTGCTGCTAATCTAATACTATCACTGGTTAAATGAAGAAATGCTTTTTTTCTCGGGTATCCTGGTTTAGTTCCCATCCTGTTTGTTGGTGTACTTTTCATTAATTCTTATTGACAATTCAGAGGTTGTTCTTAATCTTGTACCACTGCCAAAACAAAGTAACAACACTATATCCCTTTTTTATATTTTTGCAAACAGCGATGCGTATCTCCATACCCGGGCATGTCTTCCTTAATTTTAGTGGAACTGCACAAAATTGGATGGCCATGTTTGTTCCGCCTCACTGTCCTCTGCCACGTGGTTCTTCCTTCCTCGAGCTTGATTAATGAGAAGAAACAGGACCACAGTGAGGATCTGTCGAACTTCATAGGTGCCTCACCAAAACTTGATGCCAAATGGATGATGCATCACCACGATGACCTGTCGATGCTCATAGTTGCGCCTCATGGTTGCTTCGGCTGGTGAAGCTGATTGATTTTCAATGAAAAACAAGTTGCCTCCCATCTGTGCTCTTTGCTTGATTGCATTGGAGACACAGTCGTCTTTCACGTTGGTCCAATTTTATCACACAATTGGCTATGAACCAAATGTTTCCTCGAAGAAGGATCGACGTTGGTACTAAGAGCATAAGTTTTCTATTGATTTCTAAGCCTTCTCACTACTTTGTCTTCAGCTCCCCTGTAATTTTATTTGTCCAGCTATTAACTTTCATTAAAAAAATGGTGTGGACTAAAAAGCCGGATGGACGTAGTAGCCCTCCATTCTTATTTACTCCGCATATTAGATTTGACTGAAGTCAAACTTTGTAAAGTTTGACCAAGTTTAGGCCGAACACAACAAACCATAATTTTTGAGAGAGGGAAAACTGTACATACTCTCAAACCTTTCCGATTATTGAAATTAAAATTCTTTATTTGTACACACTCTCACACGTTTCCGATAATTTGGCACACGTGTGGTTGTCTACTTAAGGGGGGGTAGTGTACGGCACTTGAAGGACAGGAAGTGCGACCAGGACGCGTGGATCGTTTGTTCATTGGACGTAGTAGTTTTCTTCACTGGTACGATAAATAAAGAGTTTCGTTTTGTACTTACACGATTTAAAACGATTGTTATGGAGAGAATAAGAAAACCACTCCACTATATATTAGTAGTATACACGAGTACTATATGGACGCACTTTCATTGACTTAGTGCACCTGCCTTTGGTGTATGACAGGTGGGCCCGAAATGTGGCTGGCCCATCTGTCATACAGCCAAAGGCAGGTGCAGTTATGGCACCAGAGCTCAGTCCGTAGTACAGTATATATGTAGTACACTATATAAGCTGGAGCCTCAGCGCTTGTTCGCTAGGGTTTGCACTCTCCACACTCTCGCCGTACTACATATATATGGAACCCATATATATATATATATATATATATATATATATATATATATATATACATATATATATATATACACGTTAGAGGCTCAGCGTTCCTTTGCTAGGGTTTGCTATATTCACAGTCTCTCACCCTCTTCACCAGATCTAAACAAGACTGCGTTGGCCTCTGTTTCTCTCTCCCCCCTCACAGCTGGTGAAGGAGGCGTCCGGATCCCGTCGCACCGGGAAGGGGAGGAGGTGCAGCGCTCACTCTATCGCCTTCGACGAGGGACGCAATCCACTGCCGGCTGCGCTGTTCTCTTTCACCCAGCGCCTGTGCGGGAGGGCCACCGACCCCTTCTTCCTCGCTACCGTATGTAGTGTGGGCAGATCCGGCCTCCCGCCGCACGCAGGGGCGGACCCAGGATGAAAACTGACACGGGGCAAACATGTATAGGGAGTTTTTTAGGGAGATGGTGTAAGAACTAATGGCTAAATCATTTATAAAAACTAATGACACAACTACACAAGCATACATATAGTGCCTAAGAAGAATAAAATATCATATATTTCCTTATAATATAATTTCATCACACATAATTACGATAAGCTTGTCGCCAAAGTAAAAGTAAACTAATCATGACCTGGAAAATTGAGAAATATCAATACGCCATTTTTTAGTCTTGAATACAATTTATGGCATGCAATTTGTAAGAAGAAAACATGTAAAATTTAGTGAAAAATAATCTTGAGCGCATCACCTCATTCTGTTTCGTCCCACTCATGATTTTTTCCATGGAATTGTTTAACTATCACCTCATTAGGGATAATATCCAAAAATTTCTTCTCTACAAAGCAAAGGAAATATGTACTTCTCTTTCTTTTAGATGGATTCATAGAAAGTTAGTTCAAATCAACAAAATTCATGGGTGTTGCCAGTTGTAGATTTTGCAAAAAATATATTCTTCATTTAGCTCCCCCTATCAATGGTGTTTTGGTCGACTGGCGTCGACATAGTTGTTTTTCCTTATTTTCTCTTCATTTTTCTCTTTTATTTTTTGACCTAGTTTCCCTTTTGATAATACACACCGCCATGTCTTTTTTTTTCTTTGCCCGATCTATATGAAATCGCAGAAGCACCTTGCTTGAATTGTCAAAAAGTAAAACTCACTGATTTCTAACATGAAAATTGGATAAGAACACAAATTAAAAAATTGGAACAGAAGATTGTAAGGATGAACTGAACCTAGGGCTAGGGCTGACCTTTGATCAATCAAAGGAACAATGAGCAAAGAACGGCCACCGGCTGGGCAGCGTGTACATACCCAGATCGGCGGTGATTACCGGAGATCGAAGGCGAGCTGGCGAGGGCGTGTCACATCTCGTTTGGCCGACTGGGCGGAAGAGACAGGCGGCGGCTCACGCGATTCACGATCGGAAGGCAATGCTTCCGTGTACGGAGTTTTGCAAAGCCTGCCTGCTGGTAGTTCGTACGTGTCCAAACCATTGGGCTGACTTGTTTCTCTTTCTCGCGTACGGGCTTTGTTTGGAAAATAACCAGAAAAAATAAACGAGTGGGGGGCAAAGAGTATGGGCTGAGTGGGGGCAGGGCCTTATACTATGGGCCTAGTATTATCGGGGGCAAAAATCGAGTGGGGGCTTTGGCCCCCACTGAGCTCAACGTGCGTCCGCCCCTGGCCGCACGCCTTGCCACATCTCGACGACCCTAAGGTATAAGTTTCTTTGAAACCGTCATTGCTCTAGCTGCATGTGGATCTTTTACGATTCTATAGTCAAATCCAGGTCTTGGCTCAAAGAGGAAAGAAGGGTGCGGTGGGGTGGAGCATGAATCTTGGACGTGGTTCAACGAGGAAAGGAGCGAGGGAAAGTAGTATAGACTGGCGATCCAGCAGCTTTGTTGGTGGAAAAGTGAAAAAGGGGGTAACCCAGTACACACATATGTAACCGATCTCTTTGTTGAAAAGGGAAAGAAACTGGGGGGTCGGGTAGTTTGTGCAGGACTAGATTTGCTGCCCTCACATAGGAAAATGGTTTAAAGAGAACAAATATGGGACCAACGCAGATATGCTGCTTGGCTACATACTCTGCATCACCCATTTATATGTGTGGACGCACATGGTGCTGGCATATCCCATGTCCCATACAACTATTTTGCTGTTGTTAATCTAAGAATGTTGCTGAAAAATTGAAGCAATGCCACTGTTAAAAGTAAATTACATTCTTAACAAATGTCATTTTAAGAGAATGTCTCTGTTAATATGAATCAATGCAACCATTTTAGAAATGCTACTGTCCTACTTTGTTTTCCATCAAGATAAGTTAGATGCTTCTTTTTGTTGCAGTTTGTTTCATCCTCCTTTATTGGCCAGTAATTGTTTCCTTTTTCCTTTGTTAAAACAGGGATATCTATTCAACTTGTTGCTATAGCAAACTTAAACATCACACCGGCGACTTTGCTTGATTGCATTGCAACTGCACAAAACGAGATTGGATTTCCTATTCGTGCTGGCAGATTCGTAGGTGATCTTGTGTGCGTCATGATAGGTTGGTACTTGCGTTCATCCACGTGATCGTGCAGTGTGTTTTGAGATGATGGTATTGTTTTAAATAAATGTTGAATTGAAGCTATTGTATTGCTCTCTTATCCCATTAATTAGTGAACAAAAATGGTACCAACCCAGACATGATGCTTGTTGCTTTGTTACAACAAACTCTGCATCACTCCCTTTATAAGTAGATGAACGCACATGGTGTTGTTGCGCCCACTCTACCCTGGAACTGTTTATGCTTTTTCTTAATCTAATGCCGCTGGTAAAATTAAGCAATGCCACTCTTAGAAGTAACTACTGAACTGTTTTAAGACAATTTCTCTGTTAATACGAATCTATGCAACCATTTTAGAAATGCTACTGTCCTATACTTTGTTTTCCATCAAGATAAGGTAGATGCTTCTTTTTGTGGGCGCATGTTTCATCCTCCTTTATTGGCCAGTAATTGTTTCCTTTTTGCCTCTATTAAAACGGGGATATCTATTCAACTTGTTGCTATAGCAAACTTAAATGTCACACCGGCAACTTTGCTTCATTTCAGTGCAACTGCACAAAATGAGATTGGATTTCCTATTCGTGTTGATATATTCGTATTTTATGTTGGTTGTCTCATGAAAGGTCAGTACAGGCCTTCATCCACATGATTGTGCAGTGTGCTTTGAGATGTTGTGCTACTTGTATTTGTACTGTTTTAAATAAATGTTATATTGAAGCTATTGTATTGCTGTATTTTCCCATTAAGTAGTGAACAAAAATGGGACCAACCCAGACATGATGCTTGTTGCTTTGTTACAACAAACTCTGCATCACCCCCTTTATAAGTTGACGGAAGCACATGTTGTTGTCGCGCCCACTCTCCCCTGGAACTGTTTATGCTTTTTGTTAATCTAATGCCGCTGGTAAAATTAAGCAATGCCACTCTCAGAATTAACTACTGAATCTTAGTTCAAAACTGCAACACTTGTTAGGGATTGGCGGGATTACCATTCTTGTGGCCGCATGTTTCATCCTCCTTTATTGGCCAGTAATTGATTCCTTTTTTGCCTCTGTTAAAACAGCGATATCTATTCAACTTGTTGCTATTACGATATTTTGCTTCGCTACGCGAAACACTTATGTTTTAAGAGTGTTTTGTGCAGTACAACTTGAATGTCACACCGACGATTTTGCTTAATTTTGGTGGAACTGCACAAAAGGAGATCATGTATTTTCATATATGTCTTGGGATTTCTTTCAAGTCCTCCTCGCAAGTTGTTTCAAATCTTGGTCAAGAAAGGTCAGTACCGACTTTCATCCACATGATGCTGCAGTGTGCTTTGAGATGTTGTGCTACTTGTATTGGTACTGTTTTCGATAAATGTTGAATTCAAGCTATTGAACTGCTGTCTTTTACCATTAAGTGGGCAAAAATTGTTCCAACCTAGACATGATGATTGTTTCTTTGTTACAACAAAACTCTGCAGCACCCCCTTTATAAGTATATGGAAGCACATGTTGTTGTTGCGCCCACTCTCCTCTCGAACTATTTATGCTTTTTGTTAATCTAATGCCGCTGGTAAAATTAAGCAATGCCACTCTCACAATTAACTACTGAATCTTAGTTCAAAACTGCAACACTTGTTAGGGATTGGCGGGATTACCATTTTTGTGGCCGCATGTTTCATCCTCCTTTATTGGCGAGTAATTGATTCCTTTTTTGCCTCTGTTAAAACAGGGATATCTATTCAACTTGTTGCTATTACGACATTTTGCTTCGCTTAATTTTGGTGGAACTGCACAAAATGAGACCGGATTTCCATATATGTGTTGAGATCTCTTTTAGATCTTCCTCACGAGTTGTTTCAGATCTTGGTCTTGAAAGTTCAGTACCGAGTTTCCTCATAATTAACTACTGAATCTTAGTTCAAAACTACAACACTTGTTAGGGATCGGCTGGAGTACCATTTCTGTTAGGGATCGGCCGGAGTACATGTTTAAGAAATGTATTATTCACATAATGTCTCTGTTATTATATATCAGTTACAGTGTTTTACAAATGGTACTATCCTGCTTTGTAGTTCTTTCTACATGTTTAACCAAGGTATTGTTAAGATAATGTCTCTGTTAAAATGAATCAGTCGCATTGTTTTAGGAATGATACTTTTCTGCTTTGTCGTTCTTTATACATGTTGAGACAAGGCATTGTTAAGATAATGTCTCAGTTAATATGAATGAATCACATTGATTGAGAATTGCTACTCTCCTGATTTGTTTCCCATTAAGATAAGGTACATCAGTAGATGTTTTTCTTCTGGGAGTACAAGTCATCAACCGTTATTTCTCAGTAATTGTTTCCCTTATACATATTGTTGCTTATAGGGATATCAAAATTAAAGCTCAGTTTTATTTCGACTTTAATTTTAGTTGAACTGCACAAAAGGAGCCAATGTGTCTAAGGCAAACTGCTGCATTAGTGGGTCCAGTTGGTCTTACCACTTTGCAGAAAGAAGCAGTCACTGTTTGTGCTACATTACACAAGGAATGATCGAGAAGCTTTACAGAGTATTAGTAGACGCTGGTGACATGACTAGTCTGCAGAGAGCATAGGCAACTCTACAACACGTGGAGTGCACTGGGCAAAAAGTGCCCAAAGAAGTACAAGAAGCCATGAGAGGACTCCAAGTCTGTCAATGTCATTCTAAGCAACAATGATGAGGCATCTGGGTATGGTAATCTGTTTGCTGTATTTTCAGTTTGTTAGTCCACCGATTGGTCGGTTGACATTGGGGCCAATATTCATGTGTGTGCTGATGTGTCTTTGTTTTCTTGCAGCTTATAAAAATGAAATCCATAGGGATGCTCAGCTTGATTTTAGTGGAACTACACAAAATTTTCAGATGGTTTGTGTCCTCCATAATACTTCATCATGCACAATACATCGAATGGTTCTCTAATCATTCGTTGTCACCTTGAGCCATCGGACTATCAGTTGACCAACTGATGACAAACCCTGCCTATTAAAAATCATAGGCATTACATATTTTGAATGGGAAGAGCTTGTAAAAGTTTAATCATTGATGTTAGCAAGAAGACATTAGTTTAATATATTGGAATTGGAAAACCTTGTCAAATTTTGCTCATTGATGTTAGCCAGAAGACATGCATTTGATATTTTTGAGTGGGACGCACTTTGCTGTGAACAACGTCAATCATTTTTCCTATTCCTGTCTTCAGTTCAGAAATATTTACTCTGCTGAGATGCATAGTCACATGAATGTTGACTTATGTAAGGTATTTTAAGAGTTTGTTCTGAATGTTGTGTATGTAATGCCAAGCCTTGTGAGTTTGATCGCAAAGTGGAACTTGGAATGCTGTGGCATGCGGCATCACGAGCTGTTCACCGTGCCTCCTAAGAATAATGCTTCATAATGTTTTGCATGTTGAGCTAATGCCTATGATTAGCATGTTATGAAGATCATTCGCTTCTGCTATTTCTGCGCTTAAGAAGTATATTGTCTTATGTTTCATTCATAGCCTATACGACAACTCGAGTAGGTTAGAGGTGAAACCATATGATCTACCGACCAACTCATCATCTTAGGCCGTGATTGGATCGTCGTTCTCCAACCAAAACCGCTTGTAAAACTGACACTTGTAAATAAAAGCAGATGGGTCTCGGGCGAAGCGCTTGGTTGGTCGATTTCGACTAGTAAAATATACACTGGTCTCTCAAATTACACGCATAACCCGCTGGTTTTACTTACAGACCTCGGGCCCTCGGTTTCAATACGCCTGTATTTTACCCGTTGTTTCCGATGATGAGTAAATTAAACTTGTATCATAATACAGGTGAGAAATAAACCAGAGCTCCCAAGCGCGGCCTTACCGTTTCATGCCGTCTCAGTCTCTCGAAGGTGCTCATAGGTGTCCGATGGTCCTGGCTTCCTGAATGAGCAGCGGGCGCTGTAGCAGACCATCCATAGGGCCCGCGAGGCCCTCTCCGTCGTTGTTCGAGTTGTTGCGCTCGCCGTCGCGTCGAGGATTGTCAACATAGTCAACGAACATGAGGATTCAGGAGATGACATTGTTGCGCGCGCAATGTTTCATTGGATTTTTACGTAATACAAATTTATAGTGAAATTGTATTTAATCTGACTAGAAATTTCGGGATAAAAATATTTCAAATCCCATCAAAATGTGGGAAATTTTATTGAAGGAGCGTTTCTGGTGGACTGGTATGAAGAAGGATATTGCGGAGTATGTAGCCGTATGTGATGTATGTCAGAGAGTGAAGGCAGAACATCGGAAGCCAGCAGGATTACTGCAGCCTATGCCGATACCCGAATGGAAGTGGGACAAGCTTGGCATGGATTTCATCACCGGATTGCCCAAGACCCGATCAGGATATGATTCTATCTGGGTAGTAGTGGATCGCTTGACCAAAGTATCTCACTTTATCCCAGTGAAAACCACCTATACCAGTGCAAAGTTGGCCAAGATATATATGACCAGGATCGTATGTCTACACGGAGTTCCGAGGACCATCATATCAGATAGAGGAACACAGTTTACTTCAAAGTTTTGGCATCAGCTGCACCAGACTTTGGGGACCAGGCTAGAGTTCAGCACCGCTTTTCACCCGCAGACAGATGGATAGACCGAGAGAGTCAATCAGATTCTGGAGGACATGTTGAGAGCTTGTGCACTAGATTATGGATCTAGTTGGGATGACAATTTTCCGTACGCGGAGTTTTCATACAACAACAGCTACCAGGCTAGTTTGAGATCGCACCTTTCGAAGCCCTGTATGGACGAAGATGCAGAACACCGTTCATGTGGGATGAAGTAGGAGACCGACAGTTGTTTGGACCGGATTTGATTAAGGAGTCCGAAGAGAAGGTTAAGCTGATTCGAGACCGACCGAAGGTAGCTCAGTCCAGGCAGAAGAGTTATGCGGATTCGAAATGCAAGGAGGTAGTCTATGAGATCGGAGACACAGCATATCTTCGAGTGTGACCCCTGCGAGGAGTTAAACGTTTTGGAGCTAAGGGAAAGTTAGCCCCGAGATTTGTAGGAATGTACCGTGTTTTGGAATGCATGGGAGAGGTTGCCTACAAGTTGGAGTTACCCGAAGGACTGTCAGGAGTTCATGATGTGTTTCACGTTTCCCAGTTGAAGAAGTGCCCTGCAGAGATGGCCGATATACCGCTAAGAGATACAGTGCCCCTGGAAGCAATTCAGTTGGACAGTGATTTGACATACGAGGAGAAACTTGTCAAGATTCTTGAGTTTGCCAGCCGAGTTACTCGCAGCAAGGTTATCAAGTTTTGCAAAGTTCAGTGGAGCCACCATACCGAGGACCAAGCCACCTGGGAACGAGAGGATGAACTACGCAAAGACCACCCACACCTATTTTCTAGCTAACCCGAATCTCGAGGGCGAGATTCATCTTAAGGGGGGTAGGTTTGTAACATCCCAAATTTTCAATTTGGAATGTTATACATAGGTCATACATGCATATCATATTTTTATTGCATTTCGTTTCGCGGTCCTCGAAATTCTAAGCAACTCAAGGACCCTCAGAGAGAGTTGGGGATTTCACCGTTTTCATATTTGAAATTTTGTCAAATATTGGAACGAGGGTCATTTCTTTTAATTATTTTTCTCTCCGAAAAATATTTCATATCAAAATATACGAGAGGGGATAATATGACTTCCCCAAAATAATGAAATATTGGAGGAAAAATATTAAAAAAACAAATAAACATTTTTATTGGATTTTATTGCTATTTTATTTGAATTAGGAAAAATACGCGTTTTTCAAAAATTGCATTAGAGTCCTAAATAAATGTTACCTTGTCCGGTAGCCTTTTAGAGGACGGGGAAAATTTCTTTCAGGATTTTTGGAGTCCGTTTAGTATTTCTTTTCTTCGTTTTTCTGCGACACCTTTTAAAAAAAATGCAACCGACTCCGGGCCGTACCCGGCCGGGACTCACCAGGCCGGCCCCTCTTCTAAGCCGCTCCAGTCGCCGCCCCAGCCCACCAACGCCGCGCCCGCAAACCCTAGCCGCCGCCCCGCCGCTCGAGTCGCCCCGCCCGCCGGAGTTGCCGCCGCGCCGCCGGACTTCCCGCCGCCGCCGACGCATTTGCCGAGGTAGCCGCCGGTTTTTTTTTAACAAACCGTTCGATTTATTTTGAACCCTAGATCTGTTTTTTTATCGGTTCATTCGTTTTTTTAGTTTAGTTATTTGGCGGACGTTCATCTGTACGTTCGTTTGAACGAACTCCGTTCACCCGTTAGTCGCAGACAGCGAACGTTCGTTCGTTAGCCTGTTCGTCAGTTTTTCTTTTTCCAGGGTTTTCCGCGATTATTTTTGATCGCGATTTCTGACCTGATTTTTGTTTTAGTTTATCTTTTCGCTTGTTTATTGGAATCAAGCGATTCCAGGGCCTAGGTCTTCGTTTTGAAGCCCTCTTTCTGTTTAACCAACTTGAACAAGATTTTGGTACTGTAAAATTTGACTTTAGTCCAGATTAGTAATCAAATCTTGTTTTTTCGTAGTTTGAGTTTCGTTGCTCCATTTGATTTGATTCTTTTTGCAAACCGGAGTTCTTCAGTTGAACTTTCTGGTTAAATCTTCTTATTTGAGTTTTACCTGTGCATCTTTGCTTGATTGCTTATGTATGTTATTGTTTGCTTGCGATAGAATTCCCGAGGTGCGAAGCGTGCTACTACGAGTCTCTAGGTTTTGCGGACCGTCAGCAAGGCAAGTAACACATTGATCATACTCTTTTCATACCCAATTTTTATGCATTAGTTACAATCCTCAAACACTGCATGATTAGGATATGATTAATTTGTGGGTTTTGGGAAGTAGTTGATGAGGTAGAACCTATTGCCCTGTTTTATTGTCAAACCCTTGGGAGTTACTTCTACGTATGCTTATATTGCCATGCAATGCTCGTAGACGTGGATTTGGGTTTGAGTGTATCCATGACAGATGTGAGATTGTTAATTAATGGTTCAACTTAAGGTGGCAAGTTAAATACACATCTGGGTGGATTGTTTGTTTTGGGAACCTGGGGAATCCAGTGTTATCCTAGGAGATCCCGGGGATATACCGTGTGATCCTCCGACGGTCCGCCACCCAGGCTCAAAGGGATCGTGAGATATTTCATGCTAGAAACTTCCGTGTGCAGCCACAAGCCATTATGGGCTCTGGCATAGTTGAGTATGCTACATGACCTCTTGAAGAGGTGGACTAGCAGATGTAGGGGAAAGTAGGTGTACCAGTCCACCCGGAGTAAAGAGTTAATGTTTCTGAAAGACTGTATCTCGGTCATCCGTTTCTCAAACACCATGTAGTGTGAGAAATCCAACGGAGGAGATCGAGTCTTGTGAGGAAAAGTGCGCAAACCTCTGCAGAGTGTACAATCTAATCATGGTTAGCCGTGTCCCCGGTTATGGACATCTTGAATATCTAGTACTTGGATTATCCTATTGTATCTCATCACTCTAAATTAATTTGTTAGGTTATTAATGATTACTTTTAATTGGGATTGAGATGGGGGTACCATTCTCAATGTTTCAACCACCATGATAGTTAAATAAAATTTATTCCTTTGATGTAGCGAAATTTGGCTTTTCGCAAAAACATATAACCTTAGAGTCCACCAGCCAAATATACATGTAGTGATAGCTTTATCTATTCATTGCTCTACTGTGTTATTTTGCCAGCATATTCCATGTGCTGACCTGTTTTTGGGCTGCAACGTATTATGTTGCAGACTTTTCAGACCACGAGTAAGGTGCGATAGGTCATTGTCATGCACTCAGCTATGCCGTGGGAGTTGATGGACTCACTTTATCTTCCAAGCCTTCCGCTATTATCTTATTTAGATGGCCTTAAGCCATATTTATTGTAATAAGTTCTCTTTTGAGACATTCGATGTAATAAGTGTGATTGCACTCTCTTATAAATCCTTCGAATATTGTGTGTGTCAGCATTACCGATCCAGGGATGACACTTATGCACAGAGATTTGACCATCTGAGGTCGGATCGCTACAGCACATACCAAGCATTTCAATAACATACACACAATATGCTCGATATGCGCAAATACAACATGGCATCACAACATAACTCTATGACTCAAAGTATTTATGCATTAGGCTCCAAGGAGCCAAGTATTACAAACATGGGTCTCATGACCCAACATACAGAGCATACAAGCAATAAGCACATGCGGAAGCTTAACTTGTCTGAGTACAGACAACTACAAATGAAAAAGGCTGAGAAGCCTAACTATCTACAAGACCCTGCCAAGTGTACAAGATCGTAGCTGAGGTAACAAGCTAAACGTCGAAGTCCACGCGAAACTACTAGTGAGACTGAAGTCTCTCTGCAAAAACATAAATTAAGAAAACGTGAGTACAAATGTACCCAGCAAGACTTACATCAGAACTATCTACATATGCATCAGTATCAACAAAGGGGGTGGTGGAGTTTAACAGCAACAAGCCAGCTTTGACTCAGTGGCTATCCTGAACTATGACTGCAAGTAACTCTTTTGAGGTGGCGCACACGAGTCCACATATTCACCAATCAATACACCACTATGGATCCACTCCCTTCTCCCTACGAGAACGCCATCCATAGCACTCACGCTTATCTTGCGCATTTTAGAGTATCCACTTTCACTTGTCTATGAACTATATAGGCAACCCAGAGGTCCTTTACCGCGGACGCGGCTATTCGAATAGATCATGTTAACCCTGCAGGGGTGTACTTCTTCACACACGCTCTCACCAGTTATCACCGTTTACACGGCATGTACTCGGCAACCTTCAAGCGGAAGCCCAGCGAGGGTGTCGGCCATGACCTGATGATACTTCTCCAACGTATCTATAATTTATGAAGTATTCATGCTATTATATTATCCATCTTGGATGTTTAATGGCCTTTACTATGCACTTTTATATTATTTTTTGGACTAACCTATTAACCCAGAGCCCAGTGCCAGTTTCTGTTTTTCCCTTGTTTCAGTGTTCCACAGAAAAGGAATATCAAACGGAGTCCAAACGGAATGAAACCTTCGGGAGAGTTATTTTTGGAACAGAAGCAATCCAGGGGACTTGGAGTGCACGTAAGGGAAGAACGAGGCAGGGGGCGCGCCCACCCCCCCCCCCTGGGCGCGCCCTCCACCCTCGTGGGCCCCTTGTGGCTCCCCTTACCGACTTCTTTCGCCTATATATATATATCAATATACCCTAAAAACATCGAGGAACAGAATAGATCGGGAGTTCCGCAGCCGCAAGCCTTTGTAGCCACCAAAAACCAATCGGGACCCTGTTCCGGCACCCTGCCGGAGGGGGGATCCCTCACCGGTGGCCATCTTCATCATCCCGATGCTCTCCATGACGAGGAGGGAGTAGTTCACCCTCGGGGCTGAGGGTATGTACCAGTAGCTATGTGTTTGATCTCTCTCTCTCGTGTTCTTGAGGTGACATGATCTTGATGTATCGCGAGCTTTGCTATTATAGTTGGATCTTATGATGTTTCTCCCCCTCTACTCTCTTGTAATGGATTGAGTTTTCCCTTTGAAGTTATCTTATCAGATTCAGTCTTTAAGGATTTGAGAACACTTGATGTATGTCTTGCCGTGCTTATCTGTGGTGACAATGGGATATCACGTGATCCACTTGATGTATGTTTTGGTGATCAACTTGCAGGTTCCGCCCATGAACCTATGCATAAGGGTTGGCACACATTTTCATCTTGACTCTCCGGTAGAAACTTTGGGGCACTCTTTGAAGTTCTTTGTGTTGGTTGAATAGATGAATCTGAGATTGTGTGGTGCATATCGTATAATCATGCCCACGGATACTTGAGGTGACATTGGAGTATCTAGGTGACATTAGGGTTTTGGTTGATATGTGTCTTAAGGTGTTACTCTAGTACGAACTCTATGATAGATCGATCCGAAAGAATAACTTTGAGGTGGTTTCGTACCCTACAATAATCTCTTCGTTTGTTCTCCGCTATTAGTGGCTTTGGAGTGACTCTTTGTTGCATGTTGAGGGATATTTATATGATCCAATTATGTTATTATTGTTGAGAGAACTTGCACTAGTGAAAGTATGAACCCTAGGCCTTGTTTCCTAGCATTGCAATACCGTTTGTGCTCACTTTTATCACTTGTTACCTTGCTGTTTTTATATTTTCAGATTACAAAAACCTATATCTACCATCCATATTGCACGTGTATCACCATCTCTTCGCCGAACTAGTGCACCTATACAATTTACCATTGTATTGGGTGTGTTGGGGACACAAGAGACTCTTTGTTATTTGGTTGCAGGGTTGCTTGAGAGAGACCATCTTCATCCTACGCCTCCCACGGATTGATAAACCTTAGGTCATCCACTTGAGGGAAATTTGCTACTGTCCTACAAACCTCTGCACTTGGAGGCCCAACAACGTCTACAAGAAGAAGGTTGCGTAGTAGACATCAAGCTCTTTTCTGGCGCCGTTGCCGGGGAGGTGAGTGCTTGAAGGTATATCTTTAGATCTTGCAATTGATTCTTTTAGTTTCTTGTTTTATCACTAGTTTAGTTAAAAAAGAAAACTAGAAAAAAATGGAATTGAGGGTGCCTCATATGCTTCATCTTTTTAATATCTTTCGTGAGAATGATGGAAAGGAAAATTGTGCTCAAGTGCTAGGAGAAGAAATCTATAAAATGTGTGGCACTAGATCTTTGAATGATGGGCATGATTGCAATGTTGTTAGTATGAACTCCTTGAATATCCATGGTACTAATGATGTTTGCACTAGTCATGATGAAAATATCTCTTATAAGCATGTTGATTTTTGTGGAGTGCATAGAGTTTGCAAATACATACCAAAAAGGGAAGATAGATTTTGCAAGAGGCATAAGTATTTAGAAACTAAATGGTTGCAAGAAAGGCTAGATGTTTCTGCTAAAAATTTAAATTTTCTTAGCCGTACTTGTGAACTTTGCAATGAACGTGGTCATTTAACTATCCGATGCAAATTGTTTCATGATCTAATCGTGTCCAAAAATTGTGATGACTTGATTTCCCTTGCACATCATAATGAACTTAGTTTGCTTATGGGCTATGAAGAAATGAAACGTATAACTAACTATCTTCCAGAATTTGCCCGTTATAAACTTCTTGATTTTGATCTAGAGGAAATTTATATGTATTGTGCGGTGAATTCCATTGAAAATCCTTATATTGCCAATTACATAAAGAAAAGAAAGCAAATAGAAGATGAAGAGAATACTAATGAAAGGTAAGAGACTTCCCAATATCCTCCTATTATTTCTTATGATGAATCAGGTAACGAGGAGGAGCTTTCTATTCAACCAATCCCATCAATAAGGAGCTCAAAAAAGTGGGATAAACCCGCACATGATGTGAAGAAGAAAGAGAAAAAATGGAGAAGCAAAGGTAAAAACGCATCCCTCCCAAATGATGTTGCTCCTACTACTCATTGTGATAATGATAATTGCTATACTATTGGTTCTATCCATACTATTAATAATGTGAGTGATTATGCTTATGATATGAAAAGGCCCAAGCTTGGGGAAGCTATGTTTGATGAGGATGACACATTTGAGAATATATTTTCTGAAATTAATGTTTGTCCCAAGCTTGGGGATGCTACGTTTAATGAAGATGATATTTTTAGTCACCCAAGTTTTGATATGCAAATTTATAATGATGATAGCATGCCTCCTACTTATGATGATTATATTGATGAAAGTGGGTTTGGAAGAGTGTCAACTTTAGGAAGTAATGATCCCACTATTTTGGAGGATGTTGAATCTTGTAATATTTATGAAAGTGGATTTTGAGAGGTCATGACTTTATTTAGTGATGAATCCACTATTTCGGAAGAGGTTTCAATTGATTATGATGAGAACAAAGTTGCTACTTATGATGATTATTGTGATGAAACTTATGCTATAAAGAGTAGTGATGATTATATTTATAAAACTTGTCATGATTATGATTACCCTTTTCTGAACATTACGCTTTTAATGTGGAAACAATTTATAGTATTCAAGTCTCTTATGATACTCCCACTATTCCGAATGAGAAGAATTTTGCTTATGTGGAGAGTAATAAAATTTCTATGCTTGTAGATCATGAAAAGAATGCTTTAGGTGCTGGTTATATTGTTGAATTCATTCATGATGCTACTGAAAATTATTATGAGGGAGGAATATATGCTTGTAGGAATTGCAATAATATCAAGTTTCCTCTCTATGTGCTTAAAGTTTTAAAGTTATGCTTGTTTTGCCTTCCTATGCTAGTTGATTATTGTTCCCATAAGTTGTTTGCTCACAAACTCCCTATGCATAGGAAGTGGGTTAGACTTAAATGTGCTAGTCATATTCTTCATGATTCTCTCTTTATGTTTCCATTCTTATCTTTTATGTGAGCATCATTGAAATCATCATGCCTAGCTAGGGGCGTTAAACGATAGCGCTTGTTGGGAGGCAACCCAATTTTATTTTATTCCTTGCTTTTTGTTACTGTTTAGTAATAAATAATCCATCTAGCCTCTGGTTAGATGTGGTTTTATGTTTTAATTAGTGTTTGTGCCAAGTAGAACCTTTGGGGAGACTTGGGTGAAGTCTTTATAATCTTGCTGTAAAAAACAGAAACTTTAGCGCTCACGCGATTAGCTACAACTTTTTACTGGAGAGTGATATTGAGTTGATTCTTTTTGCAGATGATTACTACACAAATTCCTCAGGTCCAACAATTTATTTTAGAATTTGTGGAGTTCCAGAAGTATACGTTTGATACAGATTACTACAGACTGTTCTGTTTTTGACAGATTCTGTTTTCTAAGTGTTGTTTGCTTATTTTGATGAATCTATGAGTAGTATCGGAGGGTATGAACCATAGAGAAGTTTAAATACAGTAGATATTACACCAATATAAATAAAGAATGAGTTAATTACAGTACCTTGAAGTGGTGTTTTGTTTTCTTTCGCTAACAGAGCTTACGAGTTTTCTGTTAAGTTTTGTGTTGTGAAGTTTTCAAGTTTTGGGTAAAGATTCGATGGACTATGGAATAAGGAGTGGCAAGAGCCTAAGCTTGGGGATGCCAAAGGCACCCCAAGGTAATATTCAAGGATATCCAAGAGCCTAAGCTTGGGGATGCCCCGGATGGCATCCCCTCCTTCGTCTTCGTTCATCGGTAACTTTACTTGGAGCTATATTTTTATTCACCACATGATATGTGTTTTTCTTGGACCGTCATTTTATTTTCTTTTGTTTTGCTTGCTGTTTGAATAAAATACCAAGATCTTAAATTCTTAAATGTTAGAGAGTCTTCACATAGCTACATAATTATTTAACTACTCGATGATCTTCACTTATATCTTTTTGGAGTAGTTTATCATTTACTCGTGTGCTTCACTTATATCCTATGAGTAAATGGTTGAATGAATTGAATATCATAAATCTGAAATTATATATGTTTCATATGCTTATCCCATGGGGAGTAATGACTTTACATATAATAAGTAGAGGTGGTAAATTTATTGAAGGTTAGCAAACATTGTATTGGTCACTTGAACAATTCATGAAAGAATATTGAAGGAACAGAGATTTCACATATAAATATACTATCTTGCACATCTTTTGTAATTGTGAGCACTCATTAAAATATGACATGATAAAAGGTTGATGTTGGACAAGGAAGACAACGTAATTAATGGGTTATGTTTTCTTATATCCGAAATAAAGTATATTGTCATGGATCGCCCAACCCGTTGAGCTTGCCTTTCCCCCTCATGCTAGCCAAATTCCTTGCACCAAGTAGAGATACTACTTGTGCTTCCAAACATCCCTTAAACCAGTATTGCCATGAGAGTCCACCATACCTACCTATGGATTGAGTAAGATCCTTCAAGTAAGTTGTCATCGGTGCATGCAATAAAAATCGCTCTCTAAATATGTATGATCTTTTAGTGTGGAGAAAATAAGCTTTATACGATCTTGTGATATGGAAGAAATAAAAGCGATGGACTTCATAATAAAGGTCCCTATCACAAGTGGCAATATAAAGTGACGTTCCCTCGCATTAAGATTTTGTGCATCCAACTATAAAAGCACATGGCAACCTCTGCTTCCCTCTGCTTCCCTCTGCGAAGGGCTTGTCTTTTACTTTTATGCAAGAGTCATGGTGATGTTCACCTTTCCTTTTTTTCATTTTATCCTTTGGCAAGCACCTCGTGTTGGAAAGATTCTGATATATATATCCAATTGGATGTAAGGCATCATGAACTATTATTGTTGACATTACCCTTGAGGTAAAAGGTTGGAAGGCGAATCTATAAGCCCCTATCTTTCTCTGTGTCTGATTAAAACTTTGAACGCATAAATATCGCATGAGTGTTAGCAATTGTGAAAGACTAAATGATAGTTGAGTATGTGGAGTTTGCTAAATCAAAGCTCTGACATAGACTCTTCCTGAAAATAAGATGAATTGTAATTGTTTGATGACTAATAACACGGTTTGTTAGTTTTCAAGAAAGTTTATGATCTATACTTTAACATGTGAATAGTTTGTTACTTGATCATGCAAAGTTTTATGATATGAGCTACTGTTATGACATATAATGATGCTAGAAAAGGTGATTGAAATTATCATTGATCAAACTTGTGCACCTGCTAGCATTCACACTTCATAAATTCTTTCTTTTATCATTTACCTACTCGAGGACGAGCAGGAATTAAGATTGGGGATGCTGATATGTCTCCAACGTATCTATAATTTATGAAGTATTCATGCTATTATATAATCCATCTTGGATGTTTAATGGGCTTTACTATGCACTTTTATATTATTTTTGGGACTAACCTATTAACCCAGAGCCCAGTGCCAGTTTCTGTTTTTTCCCTTGTTTCAGTGTTTCGCAGAAAAGGAATATCAAACGGAGTCCAAACGGAATGAAACCTTCAGGAGAGTTATTTTTGGAACGGAAGCAATCCAGGGGACTTGGAGTGCACGTAAGGGAAGCAACAAGGAAGGCACGAGGCAGGGGGTGCGCCCACCCCCCTGGGCGCGCCCTCCACCCTCGTGGGCCCCTCGTGGCTCCCCTTACCGACTTCTTTCGCCTATATATATCAATATAACCTAAAAACATCGAGGAACAGAATAGATCGGGAGTTCCGCAGCCGCAAGCCTCTATAGCCACCAAAAACCAATCGGGACCCTGTTCCGGCACCCTGCAGAAGGGGGGATCCCTCACCGGTGGCCATCTTGATCATCCCGGCGCTCTCCATGACGAGGAAGGTGTAGTTCACCCTCGGGGCTGAGGGTATGTACCAGTAGCTATGTGTTTGATCTCTCTCTCTCTCTCTCGTGTTCTTGAGGTGACATGATCTTGATGTATCGCGAGCTTTGCTATTATAGTTGGATCTTATGATGTTTCTCCCCCTCTACTCTCTCGTAATGGATTGAGTTTTCCCTTTGAAGTTATCTTATCGGATTGAGTTTTAAGGATTTGAGAACACTTGATGTATGTCTTGCCGTGCTTATCTGTGGTGACAATGGGATATCACGTGATCCACTTGATGTATGTTTTGGTGATCAACTTGCGGGTTCCGCCCATGAAACTATGCATAGGGGTTAGCACACGTTTTCGTCTTGACTCTCCGGTAGAAACTTTGGGGCACTCTTTGACGTTCTTTGTGTTGGTTGAATAGATGAATCTGAGATTGTGTGATGCATATCGTATAATCATGCCCACGGATACTTGAGGTGACATTGGAGTATCTAGGTGACATTAGGGTTTTGGTTGATATGTGTCTTAAGTTGTTATTCTAGTATGAACTCTATGATAGATCGATCCGAAAGAATAACTTTGAGGTGGTTTCGGACCCTACAATAATCTCTTCGTTTGTTCTCCACTATTAGTGGCCTTGGAGTGACTCTTTGTTGCATGTTGAGGGATATTTATATGATCCAATTATGTTATTATTGTTGAGAAAACTTGCACTAGTGAAAGTATGAACCCTAGGCCTTGTTTCCTCGCATTGCAATACCGTTTGTGCTCGCTTTTATCGCTTGTTACCTTGCTGTTTTTATATTTTCAGATTACAAAAACCTATATCTACCATCCATACTGCACTTGTATCACCATATCTTCGCCGAACTAGTGCACCTATACAATTTACCATTGTATTGGGTGTGTTGGGGACACAAGAGACTCTTTGTTATTGGGTTGATGGGTTGCTTGAGAGAGACCATCTTCATCCTACGCCTCCCACAGATTGATAAACCTTAGGTCATCCACTTGAGGGAAATTTTCTACTGTCCTACAAACCTCTGCACTTGGAGGCCCAACAACGTCTACAAGAAGAAGGTTGCGTAGTAGACATCAAGCTCTTTTCTGGCGCCGTTGCAGGGGAGGTGAGTGCTTGAAGGTATATCTTTAGATCTTGCAATTGAATCTTTTAGTTTCTTGTTTTATCACTAGTTTAGTTTATAAAAGAAAACTAGAAAAAAAATGGAATTGAGGGTGCCTCATATGCTTCATCTTTTTAATATCTTTCGTGAGAATGATGGAGGCCCAACAACGTCTACAAGAAGAAGGTTGCGTAGTAGACATCACCTGACTAACCACACAAGTCTCTAGTCCAGGTTTATCGCCTATTCGGGTTCCATCCGCAAGGAGATCCGGTCGGGGTTTCACTCACGGCCCCAAACGATGAGAGCAGGGTTCCCGAGGCACCATACGGGCGTCCGGGTACACCGTGCCTCGTGTCTCTACCGCATCATAGCCCACCCCTAGGGTCAGCGCTACGCATGGCCGCCAACACATATCCTACAAACACCAGAAACTAGTTGCAACTCCTGGACAGAGATCAAGGCGATTAATAAGTCG
Organism: Aegilops tauschii subsp. strangulata; assembly: GCF_002575655.3. NCBI lineage: Eukaryota > Viridiplantae > Streptophyta > Magnoliopsida > Poales > Poaceae > Aegilops > Aegilops tauschii. The sequence goes on from NC_053041.3 coordinate 616,839,182, forward strand.
AGAGGGGCCACTACAAAAAAAAGACACATTCGTGACATTTTGGGCCGAACGAAATTTTTTTCTGTCATACATATGACACTTCTATGACGATAATTGTGACAAAACCCGGTATCATCATAGATGTGGTGGGATTCTACTTCTATGACAAAAAATCATGACAGAAAATGGGCTTTTCGTCCTGGGCGGGCCGGAGACGCAGCTGCATGACATTCTTTGGGCCGTCCATGACGGAAAAAACCGTGGTAGAAGCGAGGGGGAGAAAAATTCGGGGAGTTCCCGGTTACGGTGGGAGGTCGGGGGCCAAGCGATGCGCGTTTCTCTCGTACACGTACGCGCACGTGTGCGAGGCGTTGGCTCTAACTGAACCCGAGCGAGGCGTTGGGCTCTAACTGAACCCGAGCGATTGCACTGCAGGCTACGCGTTACTGAACCCGAGCGATCGATCGATGGCTGTTAACTGAACCCGATCGAGCGATTCCTTCGCTACTGCTGCTAACTGAAGCAGATCGATTGGATGAACAGTGAGCGTTGCGGGGGGGGGGGGGGGGGGGGGTTGGATGAACAGTGAGCGGTGGCGTTGCCTCTGGATGAACAGGACCCCGTGGTGTGGTGGAGGGCTGGATGAACAGTAGACGGTGGAGGGGTGCCCGTGGAGGGGTGGTTGAACAGGACCCCGTGGTGTGGAGGGCTGGATGAACAGTAGACGGTGGAGGGGTGCCCGTGGAGGGGTGGTTGAACAGTAGCCGGTGGAGTAGCGCGCGGTGGAGGCTGGATGAACAGGAGCCCGTGGAGGCTGGAGGAGGTCGACGGTAGCCCGTGGAGGCCGGAGGAGGTCGACGGTGGAGATGAACAGTATCCCGTGGAGTCCCGTTTTGCGGTACGCCACACCCCTCCTGATGAACAGGACCCCCGTTTCGACCATAGGAGGTCCGTTTCGTCCGTTTTGCGGTACGCCACACCCCTCCCGATCAACAGGACCCCCGTTTCGACCGTAGGAGCTCTGTTTCGTCCGTTTTGCGGTACGCCACACCCCTCCCGTTCAACAGGACCCCCGTTCTGAATATAGCAGGTCTGTTTCCTCCGTTTTGCGGTACGCCACACCCCTCCCGATCAACAGGACCCCCGTTTCGACCGTAGGAGGTCCGTTTCCTCCGTTTTGCGGTATGCCACACTCCTCCCGATCAACAGGACCCCCGTTTCGACCGTAGGAGGTCCATTTCCTCCGTTTTGGGGTATGCCACACCCCTCCCCATGAACACGACGCATTCCGTTGCCTCCCCATGAACACAACGCATTCCGTTGCCTCCCCATGAACACGACGGCGACGCTGTTTCTCCGTTCCGACCCAGCCATGTACACGAGCCCTCGCCGTACGTATGCGCGAGTTGGCGTTCGAGACCCTGCCCGTATGTACGTACGTGGCCGTATTTTCTTTCTTGCACCCTGGCCGCTGTATGTACGTGTACATGCTACGTGCGCGCCTCTACTACGACACATGCGCGCCTCTACATCGACCAGTATATATGTACGTACACATTCGCGACCAGAATGACAACACTACGTACGCTTCGACCAGGTGGGTCCCGACTGTCAGGCACTTCCTTGCCTGCGAAGATGTAGCTGGTGGGTCCCAGCAATCAGGGGGGCGAATCGTTTTGGTTTTTCTTTGCCCGGACGCACTTCCTTGCGTGCAAAGATGTAGCTGGTGGGTCCCAGCAGTCAGGAGGGCGAATCGTTTTTTTTGCCCGGACGCACTTCCTTGCGTGCGAAGGTGTAGCTGGTGGGTCCCAGCAGTCAGGGGGGAAACGTTTTTTTTTTGCGAAATACGGTGTCCCGTCCGGTGGGTCCCTGCTGTTAGGTGGAGGAATCATTATTTTCCGCGTAATAAGGAGGCACTTTCTTGCTGCCGCCGTAGACCCAGCTGTCAGCCTCTCCACGTACAGTCCACGTCCGATGGAAGTCGTTCCTTGACCATGTTGACCACGCCGCGCCGAGAGCACCAGGGCGGTGGACGACGGTGAGGCCTAGGAAGGGGACGACGCGGAGCCGGTGAAGATGCGGCAGTGGATGCCCATGCGGAGAGGACTATGAGGGTTCACTCGTTCGGCTGCGGGGTGAGGCTGCCGTCGCCGCAGGGCCTGGCCAGCGGTGGGAATAGTAGGGGGTGGTGAGGCCTCCGCGGCAGCACAGCCAGCCACGGGAGGCAGGAGCAGGCGGCACGACCGGCGCTGCTTTGGGCGGCTGGAGCAAGAAGACCAGAGGTTGAAGAAGCACTACGGCCGTTGGATGGACATCGTACGATCACTGGAGCTAGAATCGTTCATATTGACTAAGTTGACAAAGCCCTCCGTCCCCGTCAACTTAGTAGGCCCACAAGTCAGCCTCCCACCAAGCTGGGTCCCAGCTAGCAGGGGGAGTATTCAATTTTTTGTGCGTAATAAGGAGGCACTTCCGATGGGTCCAAGCTGACAGCGGGGGGGACTTTTTTTCGCGAAATACGGTGGCCCGTCCGGTGGGTCCCAACAGTCAGGGGGGAAACGTTTTTTCGCGAAATAAGGTGGCCCGTCCGGTGGGTCCCCGCTATCAGGTGGAGGAATAATTATTTTGCGCGTAATAAGGAGGCACTTCCTTGCGGCCGCCGTGGACCCAGCTGTCAGCCTCTCCACGTACAGTACTCTTCCGATGGAAGTCGGTCGTTGACCACGTTGACAACGCCGCGTCGAGAGCACCAGGGCGGTGGACGACGGCGAGGCCTAGGAAGGGGACGACGCGGAGCCAGGGAAGACGCAGCAGTGGAAACCCGCGCGGAGAGGAGTACGAGGGTTCACTGGTTCGGCTGCGGTGTGAGGCTGCCGTCGCCGCAGAATAACAGGGGGTGTGGGTGAGTGGAGGGATAGCCTGGCCAGTGGTGGGAGTAGTATGGGGGCGGTGAGGCCTCCGCGGCAGCACAGCCGGCTACGGGAGGCAGGAGCAGGCGGCATGACTAGCGCTGCTTTGGGCGGCTGGACCAAGAAGACCAGAGGTTGAAGAAGCACTATGGCCGTTGGATGGACATCGTACGGTCACTGAAGCTAGAATCGTTTATATTGACTAAGTTGACAAAGCCCTTGGTACGCTCCAACTTAGTAGGCCCACAGGTCAGCCTCCAAAACGGTGCGCCCCAGATGTCAGGGGGAGGAATCATTTTTTGGGCGGCCGAAGCTAAGAATATCCGAGATTGAAGAAGAAGCACGACATCCGTTGGATAGACATCCAACGGCCACTGCTGCTAGAACCGTGTGTTGACTATAATAAGTTGACAAAGCCTTGCATACGCGTCAACTTATTTTTTTAGGGGACGCGTCACTTAGTACGCCCACAAGTGTGTGGCAGAGAACTTATAGCCCATTTGCGTTTTGTAAGAATGTACAGCCCATTTTTGAATTCTAATGGAATTTACAACAGCCCATTTACAGTTTGTTAAAAGTACAGCCCATTTTCTAGCTAGGACAACGATTAATAATTTCAACCAACCGTTGAAGACAGAATTCAATAAAATTTCCCACATTTTGATGGGATCCGAAATATTTTTATCCAGAAATTTCTAGTCAGATTAAATATAAATTTGTATTACGTAAAAATCCAACGAAACATTGCGCGTGCAACAATGAAAATTTAAGATTTTCAAAATCCATAAATAATATTTTATAAACTAATTTCGTGTTTGGTGCATTTTTTATAGTTACTGCCCAGTTTTTATAATTACATCCCATTTATTATTTTTTAAAGCCCATTTTCCTAATGCATCCCTCCTAGGAAAGATTTGCAGCCCACCGGGGCGGAGAGTAACAAGTTGACCTTGCCTGGGTATTCCTCAAAAAGACGTATAGCTGGGCTAGCCATTTTCATCTTGAAAAAATTAGTATCTGGGCTGGATATCTGGCCTGGGCTAGACGGGCCACAGCCCGCCCAGTTAATACCCTGCTCTCCTCTGAACAACAACGAAATCATCGCCAAGAAAAACTCTGCAGTGCTCACGCCTCAAAAACACAAATACTGCTCGAGCTGCTTGGTCCCAGCTGTCGGCCGCACCTTGTGCAATTCTCTCGTTTATATTGACTACATAGGTTGACAATGGTGTGGGACCGTGATGTCAGGAAACCAGGAGAAAGCAAAAAAAATTATAGTTGTACATAATAAGGAGGCACTTGCGTACGTACGTCTATGGCCCTAGTGGGTCCCTAGTGTCATCCGGTCAAAATAAAGTCATCTCCTGAATCCTCATGCTCGTTGACGATGTTAACAATGGTCGGCGCCACGGCGAGCGCAACAACTCGAAGGACAACGGAGAGGGCATCGCGGGCCCTACGGATGGTCTGATATAGCGCCCGCTGCTCATTCAGGAAGGCAGGATCATCGGACACCTATGAGCACCTTCGAGAAACTGAGACGGCATGAACGGTAAGGCCGCGCTTGGGAGGTCTGGTTTATTTCAAACCTGTATTAACATACAAGTGTAATTTACTCGTCATCGGAAACAACGCGTAAAATACAGGCGTAATGAAACCGAGAGCCCGAGGTCTGTAAGTAAAACCGGCGGGTTACGCGTGTAATTTGAGAGACCAGTGTATATTTTACGAGCACTGCTATATGGACGACATTACCAGACGATACATGCACGACGTGCGTATCATGCCATCCATGGGCAAGGCTGAAACAATAGCTAACGGCTGGATTAGCAATCGTCCGAGTGTCGTTCAGCGTTTTTATCGTGTGTGAAGTACTTCCGATATTTTACTAGTCGAAATCGACCAATCAAGCGCCTTCGCCCGAGACCATCTGCTTTAATTTACAAGCGTCAGTTTTGCAAGCGGTTTTGGTTGGAAAACGACGGTCCAATCACGGCCTAATATCATGAGTTGGTCGGAAGTTAATATGGTTTCACGTCTAACCTACCCGACTTGTCGTATAGGCTATGAATGAAACATCAGACGATGAACTTCTTAAGCACGGAAACAACAGAAGAGGATGATCTTCTTAACAAGCAAATCACTGGCATTATATCGACATGCAAAACAATACGAAGCATTATTCTCAGGAGGCACGGTGAACAGCTCGTGATGCCGCAATCAAACACAAGGCCTGGCATTACATAGACAATATTCAGAACAAACTCTTAACACAAGAATATCTCAGCAGAGTAACTATTTACTTCTAAACTGAACACAGGAATAGGAAAAAACACTCGACGCTGCTCACAGCAAGGGCGTCCCACTCAAAAATATCAAATGCATGTCTTCTGGCTAACATCAATGAGCAAATTTTGACAAGGTTTTCCAATTCCAGTATATTAAACTAACGTCTTCTTGCTAACATCAATGATTAAACTTTGACAAGCTTTTCCCATTCAAAATATGTAATGCCTATGATCGTGGAGTCCTGTCGTAGCTTCTTGTACTTGTTTGGGCACTTTTTGCCCAGGGCACTCCACGTGTTGTTAAATTGCCAATGGTCTCTGCAGACTAGTCATGTCACCGGTGTCTAATAATACTCTGTAAAGCTTCTCGGTCATTCCTTCTGTAATGTAGCGCAAACAGTGACTGCTTCTTTCTCCAAAGTGGAACGACCAACTGGACCCAGTAATGCAGCAGTTTGCCTTGGACACATTGGCTCCTTTTGTGCAGTTCAACTAAAATCGAAGTCGGAATTAAACCGAGCTTTAATTTTGATATTCCTGTAAGCAACAATAGGTATAAGGGAAACAATTACTGAGAAAAAACGGTTGATGACTTGTACTCCCAGAAGAAAAGCATCTACTGATCTACTTTATCTTAAATGGGAAACAAAGCAGGAGAGTAGCAATTCTCCATTAGTGTGATTCATTCATATTGACTGAGACATTATCTTAACAATGCCTTGTTTCAACATGTATAAAGAACGACAAAGCAGAAAAGTACCATTCCTAAAACAATGCAACTGATTCATTTTAACAGAGACATTATCTTAACAATACCTTGTTCAAACATGTAGAAAGAACTACAGAGCAGGATAGTACCATTCCTAACAAGTGTTGCAGTTTTGAACTAAGATTCAGTAGTTAATTAATTCTGAGAGTGGCATTGCTTAATTTTACCAGCGGCATTAGATTAACGAAAAGCATAAACAGTTCCAGGGGAGAGTGGGCGCAATAACAGTATGTGCTTCCATCTACTTATAAAGGGGGTGATGCAGAGTTTGTTGTAACAAAGCAACAAGCATCATGTCTGGGTTGGTCCCATTTTTGTTCACTACTTAATGGGAAAAGACAGCAATACAATAGCTTCAATTCAACATTTATTTAAAACAGTACCAATACAAGTAGCACAACATCTCAAAGCACACTGCACAATCATGTGGATGAAGGCCTGTACTGACCTTTCATGAGACGGACAAGATAAAATACGAATCTGCCAACACGAATAGGAAATCCAATCTCGTTTTGTGCAGTTGCACTGAAATCAAGCAAAGTGTTTCGCGTAGCGAAGCAAAATGTCGCAATAGCAACAAGTTGAATAGATATCCCTGTTTAAACAGAGGCAAAAAAGGAATCAATTACTGGCTAATAAAGGAGGATGAAACATGCGGCCACAAAAATGGTAATCCCGCCAATCCCTAACAAGTGTTGCAGTTTTGAAATAAGATTCAGTAGTTAATTCTGAGAGTGGCATCAATTACTGGCTTATAAAGGGGGTGATGCTGAATTTGTTGTAACAAAGCAACAAGCATCATGTCTGGGTTGGTCCCATTTTTGTTCACTACTTAATGGGAAAAGACAGCAATACAATAGCTTCAATTCAACATTTATTTAAAACAGTACCAAAACAAGTAGCACAACATCTCAAAGCACACTGCACATCATGTGGTTGAGACCAAGATTTGAAACAACTCGCCACGAAGACTGGAAACAAATCTCGATCTCCTTTTGTGCAGTTCCACCAAAATTAAACAAAGTCACCGGTGTGACATTCAAGTTGAACTGCACAAAACACTCTTAAAACATAAGTGTTTCGAGTAGCGAAGCAAAATGTCGCAATAGCAACAAGTTGAATCGATAGCCCTGTTTTAACAGAGGCAAAAAGGAAACAATTACTTGCCGATAAAGGAGGATGAAACAAACGGTGACAGAAAGAAGCATCTAACTTATCTTGGATGGAAAACAAAGTAGGACAGTAGCATTTCTAAAACGGTTGCATTGATTCATATTAACAGAGACATTCTCTTGAAACAACATCCGTTAAAAAATGTAATTTACTTTTAACAGTGGCATTGCTTCAATTTTCCGGCGGCATTCTTAGATTAACAACAGCAAAATAGCTGTATGGGACATGCCAGCACCATGTGCGTCCACACGTATAAATGGGTGATGCAGAGTATGTAGCCAAGCAGCATATATGCGCTGGTCCCATATTTGTTCTCTTTGAACCTTCTTCCTATGTGAGGGCAGCAAATCTAGTCCTGCACAAACTACCCGACCCCCCCAGTTTCTTTCCCTTTTCAACAAAGAGATCGGTTCCTTACAGATGTGTGTACTGGGTTACCCCCTTTTTCCCTTTTCGACCTACAAAGCGGCTGGATAGCCAGTCTATACTACTTTTCGCCCCTCCTTTCCTCAGTGAACCACGTCCTAGATTCTTGCTCCAGCCCACCGCACCCTTCTTTCCTCTTTGAACCAAGACCTAGATTCGACTACAGATCGAAAAAGATCCACATGCAGCTAGAGCAATGACGGTTTCAAAGAAACTTATACCTTAGGGTCGTCGGGATGTGGCAAGGCGTGCGGCGGGAGGCCGGATCTGCCCACACTATGTACGGCAGCGAGGAAGAAGGGGTCGGTGGCCCTCCCACACAGGCGCTGAGTGAAAGAGAACAGCGCAGCCGGCAGTGGATTGCCTCCCTCGCCGAAGGCGATAGAGTGAACGCTGCACCTCCTCCCCTTCCCGGTGCGACGGGATACGGACGCCTCCTTCACCAGCTGTGAGGGGGAGAGAGAGAGAAGAGGCCAACGCAGTCTTGTTTAGATATGGTGAAGAGAGAGGGAGAGACTGTGAATATAGCAAACACTAGCAAATGAACGCTGAGCCTCCAGCGTGTAACATACATGGAGAGGGTGAGAGAGCGAGACGCGGGAAACTCTATCAAACAAGAGGCTATAATGCAGTAAAAAAAATCTCCATAGTAGTGGTTTTAAATATAATACGCTCATTCCTGGAAAAAAGAAACGAAAACTGGCGGACAATTTTTTAAGGGTCTGTCTAGGACACATCTAGATGTGACATAGTTATGTCACATCTAAGTTGATGTCCACTCTGTTTGTGGTCTATTATTTTTCCTAGTTTTTTTGTTTCTTGTTGCTACATTATATACTTGTGGGAGCTTAGATGTGATATCCTTAAATAACATCTAGATGTGAATTAGACAAACTGATTTTCTAACGTACCAAGAAAGAAAACTCGATCAAAAACACGCCCCCGCTTCCAGGTCGTGAGAGTCGTCGCGCACACACACATAGAAATAGACATGCATATCCGTGTTTACGTAAAATTCCATCTCCATCTCCATCTCCAATCATGTTTGTCCAACTGGCACATTATTTACATTGTTAATTATACACGCAGCAATATTAACGTACATCATCTCTTGTTTGCGCACGTCCGGACCGCTGCCACGGCCGGTCCTGACCAACCCGAACCCTCTTCATCACCCGCGCGTGCTTCCCGCCCGAAACGGTCAGTGCCGCTTTCATGCCCGGCCAGAGCGGACGCGACCTCTCACTGGCGCCGGCATTGAAGCGGCGCGCTGGCCGAGAGAGTGTCGCCCGCGCCGCTTTCGGGTGCACGCGGCTGCTCCGCGTTCAACGGTCGCAATAGCCGGCTACAACATGCATGTAAAAAGTTCTTGGGAGTCCGTGCTACAGCTAGTTGTCCTCCCCCAACTCGTCAATCTCTTCCAGTAGTGCTAGTACTCCATGGCGCGATCCATCGACAAGCAGGCGGGAAAGTTATTGTATACTCGGTTTGCGGTGAGTGGCATGCCGAGCGACCATGTGGGGTCGAGCCGTGGAGGAGGGTGAGACACGAACACGACAGACGTGATTTAAACGTTGGTTTTGCTCGATGGCGCGATCCAACGAAATGAAACGTTGGTTTCTCTCCGTTTCCATTTTTTCTCCAGAAAAACGGAAACTTTCCACTCCATTTTCATTCCTATTCCAAGGTGGCCCCGTTACAACATTCCATCAAATACAAAGGAAAACTAACACGCATGCTGATGCATCTCAATGATTCACAGATGATAGCCAATATTTACTTCACAACTAAAGAAAAAAGTTGTGAGAGCGTGTACGAAAGAAAAACTACTGATGGGGTCACTACGACTAGAAGTGTGATTAGAATAATAGTACTGGCACTAGTTCATGAGACATAAACTCATCACAAGTAGAAGCCAGTAGAAGTAGAGAAAGATCGACATGGAGGTGGAGCTACTGCAGTGGAGCAAGCCGGCTCCAAAAGGAAGATGGACTACCTGGGACGTCGGGCTGTAGCTAGAAGGGCAGTTGGGACGCGGCATCGGCCCATACCGCGGTGACCCCCGATTGGGACGCACCGACTGTGGGTTTTCTCCCTCGCCAATGTCGACCGCGTCTACGCAGAACATTGTTCCCTTCCCCCAGCTGCGGGATCAGGCCCGTCGTTCTATGCTTATGAAGAGAGCAACCTAAGCAGGCAGGCTTGTAGCTTAGGCTCCTGCTAGTGTATATATAGTGGTTTTCTTTTTCTCTCCATATCAACCATTTTATATTGCGTACGTGTCATTCAAGAGTGAAATGATGGTTGCTTCTTCCGACTAACTTACTGTGTGATTTGACTGCTCCTTAGTGGCCCCTACACATACCCCCCCCCTACGTGTATGCAACAGTCACACGTACACATGGACGCAAAAACGCGCGTGACGCCCTAATGCATGCATGTCCGAGCACACGACGGAACACACACGGTCACGCTCAAGTGCCCAACCTACACCTGCATGCACACACATACTCAGTCAGGGTGAGCTAGTGACCGTATAAACACCGGAAAATATATATATTGAGCGCAATGAGCGTATTATGAAGTCCACTGACCGTATTTTTACAAATATATAATGACAGATAGTGTATTTATCTCGTTTGAAATTAAGCCATATTAACCGGAGAGGAGGCAGTATGGACTAGCATTACTTTGTTGTGTCCCGTCAACTTGCCGAACGAGGAGAAGGTTGCAAGACGGGAGAAGCTTGCGCGCGGTGGCTCGCAGGACAAGGAGAAAATTTTGACTAATGCAAGCTCTCCCTCGCTCAGGCGGTGGACGTGCAACAGTTAATTCGGTGTCAGATTGCCAGAAGCATACACTATACTACTAGTGCTATTATTGTTTGACTTCCCGAATAGGCGAACAGCCAAGCGCAAAGTTTACTAGTACTACTACTATAGTCTATAAAGGTACGTACTATACTAGTACTAGGAACCGGATGGAGGAGCATCTGCACTCTTATTATAATTTTAAAATGTGATGAAGCAATCTTCAACACATTTGGTTCTCTTCGAGGGTTCTCGCATGTGATAATGGAAGTTGATTGCATGGAACACTCGCCACAATTCTCGCTTAATTCTGGCTCATATCCTGTTACAAATAGTAGCGCTCGGTAATATTTCCTCTTTTTTTGTTATTCAGCATGTAAACAGGTCAGCAAACCTTGCGGCGCATCTTCGTGCGAACCGTGCTTGCTGCACTTTGAATGTGGCCGAGAGCTGGCTTGATGAAACACCTCGCTTCCTACTTCTTTTTTTGCGGGGTACCTCGCTTCCTAGTGACCAGTGTCTTGGCTGATCGTCCTAAGAATGCTTATATGAATAAAGCTCTCTCATTTACCCGCAAAAAAGATTAAGCCATATTAACCGGAAAGGAGGGAGTATGGACTAGCACTACTTTTTGGTGTGTCCCGTCAACTCGCAGAACGAGGAGAAGCTTGCAGGACAAGGTGAAGCTCGCTTACGCCTTTTGACTAATGCAACCTACCCTCGGTGGACATGCATCAGTCCATTCGGTGTCAGATTGTCAGAGGCATACATTGTAGTACCCAACATGCGGAGTACCATCATTGTTCGACTTCACGAAGAGGCGAAGAGCCAAGCGCAGTAGTACGAGTAGTACTACTACTAGAACCGCATGGTGGAGCATCTGTACTCTTATTTTTTTATCTCTGATAAAGTACACGTTTATTCCGGAGAAGGGCGGAAAACGGCAGCCCAACATGTAATGAATGATATCGATCAACCAACCATGCTTGAATATACCTTGGCCTCCGTGCGAGCCCGTCTGTGTGTTCTCGCTCCTCGTCTCTCTCAAGGAACGGCGGGTTGGCTCTTTGCCGTCAATTGAGATCGGTTTCCTCACACTCATGTCCCACATGTCAGTGATATGCCAAGAGAAGGTGCGTTCACCGACTGGCCATACTCGTACTTGGTTTTGCACCTTCATACTACTCCCTCCGTCACAGTTTACAGGGCGCGCTTCATTATGATGCATTTCTCTCAATGCATTTCCACCACCAGAGAGACTTTAGACGCGTTTGGTTTAATGCTCAATTAATTAGGGTGTGGTAACCGCAATCAAGTCCACAATTTTCTCTCCATGTACTGTACTACTACGGAATGGAGTAAGTGCATGCATGTGTGTACCCGGGGTGGAAGCACTGCATGCATGTGTGTACGCATTATTCCCTCTAGTAATAGACGCCGTGCTATAACTACCAATGCTATTTTTCAGGCCGATCGCTAGTCGCCTTGGTCGCACAGTTTTTTTTTCTTTTTTCTGAAGCGCGTTGTATAAACAGTGACGGATGGAGTAGTATGAGCGGATTCAAAGAAGAGCGTATTGATGGTTGCTTCTTCAGAGCAACTTACAGTGGGAAAGGTGGGGCTTATGATTTGACTGCGCATTACTCACTATTAATGCGACGCAACGACCGGGCTGAGTCTCCCATGCGGTTGTGCACTACCCCCTCGGTTCTTAAATATACTCTGGAGTATTTGTCTTTCTAGAGATTTCAACGAGTGACTACTCAAATATTTGTCTTTTTAGAGATTTCAAATGGACTGGCACATACGGATGTATATAGACATATTTTAGAGTGTAGATTCACTCATTTTGCTCCGTATGTAGTCACTTGTTGAAATCTCTAGAAAGACGAATAGAATATTTAGGAACGGAGGGAGTACACATACGAAGCAAAATGAGTGAATCTACACTCTAAAATATGCCCGTTTGAAATTTGTAAAAAGACAAATATTTAGGAACGAAGGAGTATAATTTTGTGCATGGCACATGGACCCGAATGATGAAGAGGCTTCTGGCAATGCTATCAAGCTTCCAGCATTTGTTTACATAATTGACGTACTATACAAATAATTTTCCAGCGACATGAAATTGTACAATGGTGTGAGCTTTCAGCTTTTGTTTCGCGTGTCTTGCCATCGATGCTCTTTCGGAAACAATAAAAAACTAACTTCCTTGCTAATGCATGTCAATTATTAGCAGATCAGAGCTAATAATTACATCACAACTGAAGACAGAGTTGTGAGAAGGTGTTAAATTAAAATTGATCCATGCTTTCATTGGCAGCAACGTCCCCCAGCTCTGTCTATAGCTGTCTGGAGCATGCAACATTTCGATCATTTTGTGCAGTTCCACTAAAATAGAGCTGAGCGTCCCTGTTCCAAAGATATTAAGTCTAATTACGATAATAGAGGACTGCTGATGAAACAATAAACACATAAATAGAAGCCAGTCACCTTTGCAGTCTCTCTTAAGACTAACTAGTTGGAGAAGATTAGGCTCGGAGTTGGATGAGGAGGATAGAGCAAAACCAATCTCCCTTTGTGCAGTCGCACTGAAATGTAGAGACGTTGCCCGTGTGACATTTTAGTACAACTGCACAAGACACTCTTAAGAAAAAAGTGATTTGTGCAGTTCACCAAAAGGTCGCAATAGCAACGAGTAGAAAGGAAACAATTACTGGCCAATAACAGTTGATGACACATGCGACGACAAAAAAGAAGCATATTCCTTGTCCTAAGGGAAGATAACAACACGGTTGTGTTTGTCTAAAACGGTGTGAGGACGAGAATGCAATATGGAAAGTACGCCGGACGAGCTACGTTTTGGGCAAAGAACTATGGAAGATCCACATGCAGCGACGTGGGAAGACGGGCAGTGGAGCACGGCCGGAGGGGATACCTGGAGGTCGTCGGGATGTAACTAGGTGAGCGGCGGCGGGCGGAATCTGCGAGCAGGTGGCGTAGGCCCTGCCGCGCCGGAGCTTGGTCAGACAGAACGGCGTGTACCGCAGATCGGGACGTGCTGCCTCGGCGCCGTCAAACGGAGAAACGATGCACTTCCTCCCTTTCCCCCGGTGGATGGGATGCGGCTGGATCAGTGACCAACGGTGAGCGAGAGAGAGGCCACCGCACTCCCTTTCCCCCAGCGGACGGGATGCGGCCGGATCAGTGACCAACGGTGAGAGAGAGAGAGAGGCCACCGCAGCCTTGTGTGAGATACTCTGAAGAGCGACAAACCAGGCAGGCAGGCTCCATTGTATATAGTGAGCGGACTACCTTTTTCTCCATAAAAATCGTTTTATATTCTGCGTACGTGCCATTGAGCGCTATAACTTTATTTAAAAATAACGCGGCAATGCGTCAAGTCGAACTTTGTTTCGTGCACGCGTGGTACACGACCTCCCTAGGTAAACAACCGCTACAGGCATTCAAATTAGCACGTGGGCTGCCATTTCGTAAAGAAATGAGCTCCACCGTGTACCCGCGCGGGTGTGGCTGGGCACGAAGCGTGAGTACGTGCACGGTGCACCTATTCTCTTCTTGTATACGTACACCACCTACGTGGGGTTGTGTGAGAGAGATACAAATCTAGAGAGATATAGTGTGTGGGTTCTTGAGAGTTTTTTTGGGGGGGGGGAACATATGCAATGTGTGTGAAATAGAGTCTTGGATATAACATATATAGAGAGGGGGCGATCCACGAGAAGAGAGTGGAGGTATCATCGGCTTGAGGTGTCCATAGAATCGAAGAGAGGGATGATGTGTGTGTGTGCGCGCGATCGATAAAGAGTGCCATCGAATTTGTATGTGCCCACCTCAAAGATATAGAGTGGCTGGCCTACTGGAACGTGAGATGGGACATGTGCAGTTTGTCTCTGTGGCATGGATACCTACCTGCAGCGCTCGACTATCGGTGTGTGGTGGGGGAAGAGGGAGGCCCAATTAACTATAGAGGTACAATGGCTGGTATATGTGTGGAGGAAAGAGGCCTACCTCATGTATTAAGGAGATTGATTTGCCTCATGTATTAAGGGACATCGATCGGCATCCATGCATATGTGCAGGAGAGGAATAAGGTTGGGAGAGAGACAGAGCTAGAGTGTTGGAGGGGGTGGTAGTGGAGTTGCTTCTAACAAATGGTGGGATAGGCTTGCTAGACAAACGGAGGGCACGCCTGCAATATCAATAAGAGAGGAGATGGCTGCTTGTTGTCTGTGCACGTGCGTGTGAGAGACGGGTCAGGAGGCATGCACGAATGATGAAGGGGGACGATGTGGCTGTGGTAAGCAGACGTAACTACATAGGAAGATCAATCGCCCTTTGTTAGAGAAAGGAGATACATAATTTGTGAGGTACATCGATCGATGGGGGTAGTTAAAGTCGATCTAGGTATATATTGGGAGATCGAACGGTATATATGCATGTGTGTGTTAGAAGAAAATGAGGCACGAGGAGAAGGATAGAGAGAGGAGGATGCATGTAGGAGGTGGTACGGATACTTTTTGTGTGCATAGTTGCTTGATCCATTTGAACATGATAGCTGTTTTGTTAAATTATGTTTTGTTTCAAGAAATGTTTCGTTTGATCTGCAAGCTAGCCAGATCGAACGTTAGGGACATATTAGATATCCTTCTGAAAAGTAATGGACTCATGCGGCATGGTAGCTCCCATGAGTGCGCCACCACCGCGGGTGCAGACGCTTTTGTAGTATATCGCTCTGCACAACCCGGGGGAGTTGGCAAGACGAGAGTGATGAGAATGAATCTTTTGTTCCTCCCCTAACCCCATAGGGTAAACTCTCCCTTTCAGACCTTGTCAGGGGGCCCGTCGATTCGCCTCCCTTTTGCCTTCCGCTCTGGTGGCCGGGAGAAGAATCCTGGTGCCTCCGCTCCAGTTAGTAGTTTAGGTCAGGTTTTGTTAGTCCTCGCAGGTGCGGCGCTCGGGCAGATGGCAGCGCTTC
The DNA here is from genome assembly GCF_002575655.3 of Aegilops tauschii subsp. strangulata. Classification (NCBI taxonomy): domain Eukaryota; kingdom Viridiplantae; phylum Streptophyta; class Magnoliopsida; order Poales; family Poaceae; genus Aegilops; species Aegilops tauschii. The sequence goes on from NC_053041.3 coordinate 616,854,535, forward strand.
TTCTTCAAGTTTGTCTTCCGAGTTCCGTTCCTCCTCGAGCTTTTCTATCAGGACGTAGTCGATGGAGCTCGGGCGTAGATTCCTGCCGTCTCCTTGGGAGGTGAATTTAGGGTTTCTTATCGTATGGCGAGATTTCATGTACGGTGTTTCAGATCTACTCAAGGATTTAACATCGACGACTGTGGCTCCAGGGCGCTAGTCATTAGGGCACGTACACGAAGACCTCCCAGTTGTTATCGACAAAGTCAAGCCGGCTCTAGTAAGGGAGCGCCGATAGCGGCTGTAGAGGTCTTTTGACAGTCTTGGAATCTCAATGTACTTTTTATTATATTTGAGATGTTTTATACTTTTGGTGAATTTATTTATTAATAGATCTCACTCATTTTTGTAAAAAAAAATCGCTCTGCGCACCAGACGCCACACGGAAGGAAGGCCGCCACTACCCGGGTCGTACGAAGCTGGTCATGAGACCCTCTCTCCCGTGCGACGCGTGGCAATACGAATCTCAAGGCAGTAGCTGTCTTGTTCCCCTGCTTTCCCCTTTGCAAATCATGATTCAATATCTCGAACGCCCCCGCTGGCGTGAAACGCCCCGCTGCTCGCCACATCCTCGCCGGTGAGCTCCTCTACACCAAGCACAACACCCCAGCTCGGCGCGCTCAATCCCGTCGGTAGCCCAGCGCGCCACGCCGTACTTTGCTGAGATGCAGCCAGCAGGTCAATATCGTGTAGCTAGGACACATCCGGCGGAGCCGAGCTGAGGAGGTGGTCATGGACGGAGCGCCATTGGCTGCCGGGGCGCGAGGAACCGGGTTGTGGACGGCTGGGAGTAACAGCTTTGGGGCTCTTGTGCTTCCGCGACGGAGCCAGCTTTCGTAGGCGATGACTAGCAGGAGTGGATGCCGGAGAAGGAACGGGGATCCAGGACTTTTTTGAACGGGGGTCGGGATTTGGTATAGGAACATGTTTAGCGACTTTTTATTGGAAAAAAAATAGAGAATTAATTGGCAGGTTGCATTGAGATTCGTTTTTGCAAGTGCCTTCTCCTGAAGAGGGTCTCACGATCGGGGTATACGACCCGGGTCGCATAAGATTATTTTCCACCGCGGATCCTACTCGCACACCCTGTGCTGGCTGCTGTTTTGCGTACTAGGCCTCGAGTCTCCTCACCGACTGCCATCACGGTCCCAGGGCTCTCCGGTCATCCGCTCGCCTGCACAGCGCCCGGTCGGCGCCCATCCACGTCGTGGTCCCACCGGGTCGGCGTCAAAGCGAGCACACCCCACAACTGACACTCGGGCCACCCCCCCAGAACCCCACCGGTAAGCGGCGTCGGTGGTCTAGACACCAGAGATCACGCGAGGAGGACGTGGCGGCCCGCGCGGCGCGGCGCGTCCCGTAGCTGCAGGAGAGGAGAGAGGAGTGGAGTGGGGTGGGGCTGACGGCCATTCCGCGCTTCTAATTATTATTCCGTCCATTTAAAAGGGACGCCACGCCGTGGCGTTGGTTGGCCTCCGTTCCACTCCACGCACGCCCCCCTCATTTCCAGTCCACCTTCCCACCCATCGCCCTGCCTACCTTCTCAATCTCTCTCGTCCACGCCTCCGGTCGTTCCCCTTCCTCTGCCTGCCACTCACCGGACGCCATGGCGGAGGATGGCGACTGCTGTGTTGCGGTGGCGGTGGCCGAGGCGGCGGGCATCATCTGCTCGCTCCGCGCGGCCGACCTCGCCGGGTGGACGCCGCCCTGGAAGACCAGCGGGCCGCAGTCGTCCGAAGCCGCGACGAAGGAGGAGACGGCCTGGCCGGCGGTGGCGCGGGGGAAGCGGACGCGCGCATCGCGCTCCGGCTCGGCGGCCAACAAGAACAAGGGGAGATGGGCACGCGGCAGCCCCGCGTCTCCGCTCGACTACAGCGGCGGGTCCGGCTCCGGCGCGTCCACCAGCGGCGGCGATGACGGCGCCTTCTGCTCGCCGCCGGCGACGGTCGCCATCGCCGCCCCAGCTTCTTCCTCCTTGGCCAAGGTACGTAGGGGAGCGCGCGCGTCCCCATCTGCAGTTGCTGCTTTCTTCTTCCCCTGATGCTTTCTCCTGTCTGTCTCCTTTCTTTCTCGTGGTTGGCTGCCTGCCTGCTTTGCGTGCTTTCCGTTCGTTCGGTACATCTCTTGGCGACTGACGACACTACCCCTCACATCGAGGAGATGAGCAACAGCAACGGTGGATGACCTCGCGATGAAACATCGCTTTTCCTCTCCCCGCACCGCACCTCACCCGATTTTTGTTCGCGCGACCTTTTCTCACGTCTGATCTTTTTTCCATTCCCTTTTATCGCATGTTTTCTTCGGTCCAACTCCAGATACCCCGCTTCTTGTTCCACAGATCCATCGGCTATGAATGTCAAACCACGCCCCCCTACTAACTTAATTCACAGCAGAAATACATGTCAATGGCTTTAGATTTTTTTTATCGCCATGGCCGTTCCGTTCCATTCTACGGTACTAGTACGTGTCGCGTGCTTGCCTGCAACACTCATGCAGCTCCTTCCGTGGCAATTCCTTCACCCCAAACCACAGTCGTTCGTGGGGGGCGGTGTGGTCATTTCGGCCGGCCCTTATCCTTGCGTGCGTTTGGATTTTTCTCCTCGCGCCGCGGTGGCAGTGGCACCGCCCGTGGGGCCGGGCCCCACCCGCCATGCAGTTGAGAGTCTCTCGGCGTCAAACCGGCGCGTCGGCGTTCGGAGGTCTGAGTATCCACGTGGGCATCGCCGATTGGCTCGACGTTGCGCCCGGGTCGCGCGTTGCCAATAGCTATGGGTTGGCCGTGCCGCCGGACACGGAGGCGGGGGCGACGGTGGCAGATACGGCGTGTCCCGGCCACTCGCCTCCCGCCACGTGTACCTCGAGCGGGGGTCCCGCACGCCAGCAGCACCCACGACGCCTTTCGGCTGGTGACGCACGCGGTACACTACCGCTTTCCCAAACCGTACATACATGGCTTCGCACAGGCCCCACATGTCATTGTCGCACACAGGCCACACCACAGGGGGTGCGAGCTATGTCCCCGTCAAAGAGAAACCATTTTTTTCATATATATATATATATATATATATATATATATATATAAATTTATTAAAAACTCCAAGTGTGTAGATAGGAAGGATGAGAGATGAGCAGGTGGTCGTTGGTGTTCACGCACTGCCGATGGACCGATTCAAAAACTCAAAACCGTAATGCATTTCACGTGATTTGGCTAATGGCATGGGGCGAGTACAATGCATGCATGCGCGCCGGTGCATTCTTGGTGGGGAGTTATAAAACAACGTGTCCTCTGCTGTTGCTTTCTTTGCGGGTCGTTGGTTGGTTCCACTCTCGCTTTCTTCATTCTTCCTACCAGCACCAGCAGCATATCCTAGCTAACAACTGATCTTCTAATTACTCTTCTTCTGCTGCTGCTGCAGGTGGGCTCTACCGGAGGAGCACGACGCCCGTTGATCCTGCCGGTGCCGCCGGCCCGTATCGCCGGCCAGAGGTCGCGGAAGAAGATGGTAAGTTGGACACTCGCTCTCCATCTTACATTGAAGGCAACTTTGGAAGGCATTTTTCAGCATTTGAATGAAGTCATAGACTTTTACTATAGTCAGGTTTCCATCCTGTTCGGCCTATACCGCGTCAGCACAGTCCACGCAGACGGAGTCGGTCGTAGGAGAAGCGAGGCTGTTCAAATGGCTGGCATTCTTTATTGTTTTTAGTAGCTTGGCCCGGTGGAATAAAGCGTGTGGTGCAACCACTGCTGGCATATGAGGACGGAGACAGAGAGGGAGCACGAGGGCAGAAGCGCTCGTGGTATCCAAAGGACCAGAAAGGCAACAAAGCTGCCTGCCCAAAAAGATACTCACCTCATCAACGCCGGATCGTTGGTCCTGTCCTGTCCCAGCGATGACCGATTGCACCAGATTTCCCAAAAAAAAAAAAAATTCAAAAAAAAAAGTATCAGCATATTCCTTTTTGGGTTGCTTGATCTGGCCTGAACTTGTGCTGTGATTTGCTGCAGAGGCTCCCGGAGGTGAAGCAGCTGGTGCTGTCCCTGTCGGCGGAGAACGCCGGCCTTCGCCAGGTAATAAACCAGCACCACCAATTTGTTCCCTCTTACATTTTCTATTGGATTTTTCAAAAATAAATAAATGATGTAGCTATTTTCATGCAAATTTATTTCCGCATTGTTCTTATTATATCGATCCCCTTTGGCTTGGAACAGGAGATGGAGTCGCTGCAGAGGGCTTGCACGGCGCTGTCCAAGGAGAACGGCAGACTAGAGGTGAGTGCCTTGCCCTCACGCGCACTATCATACCAGTCTTAACTTCTCCGTAGTGTAGCATAGATAGATAGATAGATGCTTCCAGCTTGGGTGGGATGTATATACTGCACCCGAGCGCGCAATCATAGGCACAAAGAAAGAAAGGAAAATAGTTTGGGCTTGGGCTTGGGCGCTTCCACTTGCATTGCATGGTAAAGCAGCCTTAAAGCACAAGTGAGCGAGTGAATAAATCGATGGCAAAAGGAGATGGGAAAAAAACATAGACCGTCCTGAGCCTCCCAGCGGGGCACCACACCACTGGGTGGGTCCTGCCTTAATCTCTCTGTGCTGTGGTTCGTAGCACGATTTGATGGTCGCATCCCTCTCAACCACCGTTGTTGTTGTCGGTTGTCGCCATATCGTCCTTGGGAGAAAACTGAATGCGACCGGTGCTGTCCGGATAAGCTTTGGGCAGGTTAAGACGTGGATTTTCGTCGTCGTCTTCTTCAGGTGGTGTCGCTGTCGATGCCATTAGCCGGAGTTCCTGGTCCGTTATCAGTTACTTTCTGAACTGAACACATGTCATTTAGTATCTCGAATTGGAAGCTCTGATCCCCTTTTGCCCCAGGGTAGGTTCGATACTTGAGTGTGTGTACTGTAGGCAGTTCAGTATTACTATACTACGTACTACTTGGGTGTGCAAATGGATGCACAGTATTGTAGTTATAGGTGGAACCATGGAAGAGGTCTTGCTTCGTGTTCACTGGCCGTACGCTGTCCAGAATCCTTTGCCATAAACAAGGCCAGGTTGCCGCCGATCCTACCTGCAACCAGCAAATGGATCTGTGCGCACCTACCCGGCCGGGCACGACAACCCCGTGCCCTTCATTAATGCCCTGCAGGTAGCACAGCTGCTGCACTTAGTACTATAATCCATGAGGCATGGTGTACGTACCTTCCTCGTCGTCAGCCACGGCTGCCCCGGGTGACACTGCGCTGTGCGTGGCGGCCTTGTGGCGTGTGCAATATATTTAGCACGCATAGCTGGACGAACAAGCTGCAGTGTAGTGGCAATATATTTAGGCCGGCCTAACCGACTGAAATGGTCCCTGCTTTTGATTTGCTTTGTCCGGGCTCTCCTCTTGTCTAGCATGGCCAACATCCTGGCCCCTGCTAATGTAAACCACTAACCACTTATTGGTACACCGTGCCTCTCCCTTGCCCAGTTAATTAATGCCGCAGAATGAATAAAACGCTGCAATCCGGACTTGGCCACAACTCCTTTTCTGAATTTCCCTCTAGATTTCAGAGCACGGTCTGTCGCTGTCGATCCGGGTGTTGGTTTGCTAGACGAACTGAAAGTTTGGAACGCTGTGTTTGTGTGAAACTTGCTCTAACATTTTCCTTCTGAACAATGTTACAGACAAGGCTGGAGCATTCGTCCTCGTCAAGCAAGCGGAAGAGGATCCGGTCTGAAGAGGAGGAGCGGCGGCAAACGAAGCCGCAGCAAGCCGATGGCGGCTTCGTGCTCCCCGACCTCAACATTCCGGCGCAGGATGTTGCCGACGCACCAGCGGCGGTTCCCTGATGGCTCGGGGACCCACTCCATCTCCGGTGGTGGCGCCTGACGGCTTACCTGATAAGTTCATTAACCGTGTATAGGGGAGGAAGCTCAATCTGGGGCTGGGAGGCCTGATCTCTGATCGTGCCTGCTGGCAGTGAGGCAGAGGAACCGCGGTCTTGTTACCTTAGCTAATTTTTTCTTCCTTTGTTTAGTTTTGAGAGTTTTCTTTTTAACTGCCAGCAACGCTGGCTTTGTATTAAGATTAAGATAGGTAGGGAGCACAGTTTACAGGGTAATCGCAAGGGTGCGATCTCCGGTAAAAAGCGGGTAAATCGCCCAAGAGGATTACAGAGGATCATGAAATGGTTAGCTTTTTTTAAGATGATGAAAAAGGCAGGGCTAAGGGCATGTCCAACGCAAAGCGCTTGGATAGGCGCTTAAAAAATATACATAAATATTTTTTAATCTAGCGATTTTGTTTAGCGCCTCCGCTTCCAACGCGACGGGGCAATACTAGAGAAGGTGTACCGATGACTCGAGGTTGCGCATACACAACGGACAGAAATATCCATTCTCCCAACTACGACCCTGCAGTCGATGAGCACATCACACCCTATCTTGCAGCACAAGCCAAATGAAGAATTTCCAGCAAGGAGGCGTCCAGGCCTTCCAGAACAAAGTTTGAAAACTTGATCATGTTCTTCCCAGAAAACTGCACCCGGTATGAAGACGCCGCGCTATAGGAGCTCGAGCTGGAGAAGCTTCCAAGGGATCTTGTCTGGCACCTCGAGCCATAAGGTGGGCGCGGATGATCCAAGCAAGGCCCACAGCCGCCGAAAATCCGCCGACATCTCGTTTGTCAGGTTGTTGTACCTAATATCCTCGAGCCACTTGTTGTTCATCAGTGCATCCTTAACTAATCTTCCCTTTCCCCTGGAGTGATCATACCTCGCCAGTGCAGCATGCCGCAGCCGGGAGGCGCGGAGCTAGGTGGACTCCCAGAAGCAACCAATCTCCCCATTGCCAATTGTCACCGACGTAGCCGCCGCAAAGAGATCTATGTCCTGCTGATTACACGGTAGTTCAGACCCCACCCATGGACCCTGAGGAGCCTGCCAGGCTAAGTCATAGCCATCTCAGCCTTTGGGCGCACTCGAACTTGTCGATGTCATGGATACCGAGGCCGCCTAGGTTAACCAGTGATCAGGCGTAGGGTCGAGACGGTGCAACATGATCTGCTCCTGGCGGCTTCATCTCGTGGTGGGTGTGAAGGAAATATGCCCTAGAGGCAATAATAAAGTTGTTATTTATATTTCCTTATATCATGATAAATGTTTATTATTCATGCTAGAATTGTATTAACCGGAAACATAGTACATGTGCGAATACATAGACAAACAGAGTGTCACTAGTATGCCTCTACTTGACTAGCTCGTTAATCAAAGAGTGGTTAAGTTTCCTAGCCATAGACATGAGTTGTCATTTGAGGAACGTGATCACATCATTAGAGAATGATGTGATTGACTTGACCCATTCTGTTAGCTTAGCACTTGATCGTTTAGTATGTTGCTATTGCTTTCTTCATGACTTATACATGTTCCTATGACTATGAGATTATGCAACTCCCGAATACCGGAGGAACACTTTGTGTGCGTAGAGTTGTATCGGTGGTCAATAGAACTTGAGGGAATATTTGTTATACCTTTAGCTCCTCGTTGGGTTCGACACTCTTACTTATCGAAAGAGGCTACAATTGACCCCCTATACTTGTGGGTTATCAAGACCTTTTTCTGGCGCCGTTGCCGGGGAGTCATAGCGTGGGGTGAATATTCTCGTATGTGCTTGTTTGCTTTATCACTAAGTAATTTTTATTTTATGTTCTTAGTTGTTCTCTATCTTTAGTTATGGATATGGAACACGACATACCAAAAAAATTAGGTTTACTTGTTACTCATGGAGATGAGGAACCTCCTAAAACCCTCGATGCTCATTATGTGAAAGATATTATGTACTACTTTGATAATCCCGAGAAAACCCCATTCAATTTTGTAATGGGAGACACGTTGGATCAACGTGAATACTTTAGGGATTATCGCTTGACTCAAAAAGGGAAACTATTATGGGATCAAATTTATATGTTGAAATGGTATGCTAGGCAACTATGCTTGAGATATGATTATACTTGTTGTTCTAGGATGAAGGCTCCACACCTTCCCTTTTCATGCAAATTTAATGATAATGAAACCTTGGATTCTTATGCTAGAGGTATATATGATTACTATGATGTGGAACGAGTAGAAGAATTTGTTGCTTTTAAGGGTGCATGTGAAATTGAATCTTTGTTTAAAGAGTTTGAAGATTTTGATGATTCAGTTTATAGACCTAAAAATTTAGCTATCCTTAAATATTGCTATGAGAATTATGAATACAATGCCAATATTGATGCGTTTATTGAGAAAGTCTCCGCTGTCCAAGAAGAGACTAATATTTTGCAGGAGTCTATGGAAGAAGAAATTAATGACATTGTGAGCTAATTGTATGAAAAAGATGAGGAGGAGAGCAAAGAACAAAAGGAGGAAGAGCGGATTGATCACCCGTGCCCACCTTCGAACGAGAGTAAGTCTTCAACTCATACATTGTTTAATTTCCCTTCGTGCTTACCGAAGGATGAATGCTATGATGATTGTTATGATCCCGTTGATTCTTTTGAAATATCCCTTTTTGATGATGCTTGCTATGCTTGTGGCCAAGATGCCAATATGAATTATGCTTATGGAGATGAACTTGCTATAGTTCATTATGTTAAACATGAAATTGTTTCTATTGCACCCACGCATGATAGTCCTATTATCTTTTTGAATTCTCCCGACTACACTATATCGGAGAAGTTTGCCCTTATTAAGGATTATATTGATGGGTTGCGTTTCACTACTACACATGATGATTTTGATAGATATAATATGCATGTGCTTGCTGCTCCTACTTGCAATTATTATGAGAGAGGAACCATATCTCCACCTCTCTATGTTTCCAACACGATAAAATTGAAAGAAATTGCTTATGCTATGTATTGGCCTTTACTTGATGTTCATGAATTGTTATTTTATGACATGCCGATGCATAGGAAGAGAGTTAGACTTCGTTGTTGCATGATATATGTTACTTTGTGCTCACTACTAAATTACAAATCATTGCTAATTAAAATTGGCTTTGATATACCTTGGGATCCGGGTGGATCCATTACTTGAGCACTAGATGCCTAGCTTAATGGCTTTAAAAAAAGCGTTGCCAGGGAGACAACCTGGAAGTTTTAGAGAGTCATTTATTTCTGTTGTGCTTTTATATAGTTTAAAAACAAAAAAATATAGAGGGGAACCCAAAACTTTTCAAAAAGGAAACTGAAAGTGAGAGAGACAAGCATTGTTGAAGTGGGGGAGCTCCTTGAACTTTGTTCATGCTCACGGAAACTTTGTGAATCTTGATTAAAGAAACTTTTCAACAAAAGTAATTATCCCCTTGTACAATTCCATTTTATTATAAAAATAATGTGCCAAGATTTTCCTTTAGGATGTTTACATTGCTTGTTGGTTTGGTGCGGTGCAAAACAGAAACTTTGGCTGTAGTGCGCGATTTTACATTTTTTACTGGAACATCAAACGGTTCTGAAACTTTTAATTGTTTATTTTTCCTAATTATTTCAGAATGTTTGGAGTACCAGAGGTATGGTGAATGTTCAGATTATTACAGACTATCCTGTTTAAGACAGATTCTGTTTTTGATGCATAGTTTGCTTGTTTTGATGAATCTATCGATTTCAATCAGTGGATTAAGCCATGGAAAAGTTATATTATAGTAGGTACAATGAAAAAACAAAATATGAATTGGTTTGCAACAGTACTTAGGGTAGTGATTTGCTTTATTATACTAACGAATCTTACTGAGCTTTCTGTTGAGTTTTGTGTGGATGAAGTGATCAAAGATCGAGGAGGTCTCGATATGAGGAGAAGGAGGAGAGGCAAGAGCTCAAGCTTGGGGATTCCCAAGGCACCCCAAGTAAATATTCAAGGAGACTCAAGCGTCTAAGCTTGGGGATGCCCCGGAAGGCATCCCATCTTTCTTCAACAAGTATTGGTATGTTTTCGGTTTCGCTTTGTTCATGTGATATGTGCAAATCTTGGAGCGCCTTTTGCATTTAGTTTTCACTTTTCTTTTATGCACCATGCTGGTATGAGATAGTCCTTGGTTGATTTATAGAATGCTCATTGCACTTCACTTATATCTTTTGAGTATGGCTTTATAGAATGCTTCATGTGCTTCACTTATATCATCTGAAGTATGGATTGCCTGTATCCCTACACATAGAAAACCGCCATTTGTAGAATGCTCTTTTGCTTCACTTATATTTGTTAGAGCGTGGGCATATCTTTTGTAGAAAGAATTAAACTCTCTTGCTTCACTTATATCTAATTAGAGAGTTCACAGGAACTGGTCATTCACATGGTTAGTCATAAAATCCTACATAAAACTTGTAGATCACTGAATATGATATGTTTCATTCCTTGCAATAGTTTTGCGATATAAAGATGGTGATATTAGAGTCATGCTAGTGGGTAGTTGTGGATTGTAGAAATACTTGTGTTGAAGTTTGTGATTCCCGTAGCATGCACGTATGGTGAACCGTTATGTAACGAAGTTGGAGCATGAGGTATTTATTGATTGTCTTCCTTATGAGTGGCGGTCGGGGACGAGCGATGGTCTTTTCCTACCAATCTATCCCCCTAGGAGCATGTGGCTAGTACTTTGTTTCGATGACTAATAGATTTTTGCAATAAGTATGTGAGTTCTTTATGACTAATGTTGAGTCCATGGATTATATGCACTCTCACCCTTCCATCATTGCTAGCCTCTTCGGTAGCGTGCATTGCCCTTTCTCACCTCGAGAGTTGGTGCAAACTTCGCCGATGCATCCAAACCCCGTGATACGATACGCTCTATCACACATAAGCCTCCTTATATCTTCCTCAAAACAGCCACCATACGTACCTATCATGGCATTTCCATAGCCATTCCGAGATATATTGCCATCCAACTTCCATCATCATCATATACATGACTTGAGCATTTATTATCATAGTGCTTTGCATGATCGTAAAATAGCTAGCATGGTGTTTTCATGGCTTGTCCGTTTTTGACGTCATTGCTACGCTAGATCATTGCACATCCCAGTACACCGCCGGAGGCATTCATATAGAGTCATATCTTTGTTCTAGTATCGAATTGTAATATTGAGTTGTAAGTAAATAAAAGTGTGATGATCATCATTATTAGAACATTGTCCCATGTGAGGTTATCAAAATAAAAGTGGCCAAAGAAGCCCCAAAAAGAGAGGCCAAAGAAGCCTAAAAAAGAGGAAAAAATTAAAAAGAGAGAGAAAAGAGAGAAGGGACAATGTTACTATCCTTTTACCACACTCGTGCTTCAGAGTAGCACCATGTTCTTCATATAGAGAGACCCTTGAGTTATCACTTTCATATACTAGTGGGAATTTTCATTATAGAACTTGGCATGTATATTCCAACGATGGGCTTCCTCAAATGCCCTAGGTCTTCATGAGCAAGCAAGTTGGATGCACACCCACTTAGTTTTAGTTTGAGATTTCATACACTTATAGCTCTAGTGCATCCGTTGCATGGCATCCCTACTCCTCGCATTGACATCAATTGATGGGCATCTCCATAGCCCGTTGATTAGCCGCGTCGATGTGAGACTTTCTCCCTTTTTTGTCTTCTCCACACAACCTCCATCATCATATTCTATTCCACCGATAGTGCTATATCCATGGCTCACGCTCATGTATTGCGTGAAAGTCGAAAAGGTTTGAGAACGTCAAAAGTATGAAACAATTGCTTGGCTTGTCATCGGGGTTGTGCATGATTTGAATATTTTGTGTGATGAAGATGGAGCATAGCCAGACCATATGATTTTGTAGGGATAACTTTCTGGGATTTTTATTTCTATGCCCCTGGTTCGTTAGTTCTACTCATTCATCCCCACGCTCTTAACTTTTGCTCACTTTTCCCCACTCCCTTGCCCGAAACCCTCAGAACTGGTCACAACAGACATTGTCGTCGGGTCAATGGCTTGACCGTTAACTCTGACTAGTGGGGCCGCGTAGGGCGGAGTCCACATTTTCACCGTTACGTGGTAACCAGTGGGGCCGCAAAACTGACACTCACTGTAACCTGAATCAGATCCAGTCGCTTCCGCACCGCCGCCGTTGTACCGCCTCTGCGGCCGTCGAGCCGCCTCCGCCGCACTCTTGCCGCCTCTGCCGCAGTCATGCCACCTCCGCCGCATCTACCCTCTCTCCCCATCTAGGATTAGGAAGCGATGTCGGGGGGCACCCCGTCCGGCCCATCGACCGTGGAGATAATTGGGTCGAATCAGAGGCTGATAATTCATGGATTCCACCAGGGTAAGCATCATTTTCCTCTCAAATTGATTAGGAGATCCGGAAATTAGGCTGTATTTAACCACCGTTGGCGTGAATCAGCGCAATTTATCTGAAAATTTTCGGCCTAACTGCGCCCTTTATCTTATTTCAATCGAATAGGGTTGATCCTGCACTTGCTTTTCGGCTGGCGGTTAGAATGGAAACTAGCGAGCTGCATGGAACTAAACCGTGTGTGATTTCTGGATTTTTCTATCCCGAAGTGGTAGAAACCAGCGTTTCGTTTAGAGATTTCCGCGAGGCACTCTGTTGTGAGTATCCGTGGAGCCCTGCCGATGCTGTTGAACTGAGATATTTCGACAGTACCAAGCAGAGATTTCTCCCATTAACTTGTGATGAGCATCTGGGATTGCTATTTAGTTTGAATGCTGACAGCCATTCGGTAAAATCCATATCGGTGTGCTTCAGGCACGCAAATAACGTATCCCGAAGGGTGTTCACACATCATCTGTCTCTGCTAATAGTGTGCGTCCTCGCACTCCTTGTAGATCAAGACCAAGTAAACCTAGTGGTTCTGAAAGCCACAACATGTCGACTGCCGCTAATTCTGCCACTTCTCCTCTCCCTTCTACACCTGATGTAGAAGTAGATGCAGAGCCTAACGAGGAAGTGCCTCGACATGATGATGAGCATGAGATTCTATTCCCTGAACTGGTAGATATAGTCAGTCAACAGGCAGTGGAAGATGAATATGCAGAGGAGCCTAGCAGCCGTGCTAGATTTGACGACACTGATGATGAAGAGAGGGAGGAGAACATCGACTCCTTAGTTTTACAAGAATATGATGGTGAGGACATGCCAACAATTGAGTGGAACAGGGAGAATCCTGAACTTACTGCAGGAACCGTATTCGAATCGATGGTGGACTGTCGTAATGCAGTGACTACATATTGCATTCTCACTGAAAACTCTTATGAGGTTGATAGGAGTGAGCCAGGAAGATTCACTGTTCATTGCCCTTATGATAGGTGTAGGTGGAGGTTGCATGCATCCACTATGCGAAAGAGAAAATTGATTCAGGTATTACAACTGAATATTGTTATCAGATTATTTATCCATTCTATATTCAGATCATGTGTACTGTTTCTTAATTGTATTTGACATCATTTTTCATTTTGTTTCAGATAAAAAGCAACCTACACGGGCACACTTGCCCACCTGGAGGGGGAGGGGGAAAGGACAAATCTAAGCTTGCAAAGACTAGGTGGGTGGCAGATGCAATCTTGGATTGGGTGAGGGAAACACCAATGATTGGTCCAATAGCACTCCATGGGAAGCTATTTGAGAAGTACAAGGTTAATGTACAATACATGAAGATTTTCTATGCTAAGGAAAGGGCTCTTGATAGGATTAATGGTCCATGGAATGAGAGTTTTCAGTTGCTTTACACCTTCAAAGCTGAAGTGGAGACGACTAGTCCAGGGAGTGTTGTAGAGATTGACAAGCATATAGTTAAGTACAAATTAAAAGGGAAGGCAATAGAGAAGGAGTGCTTCAGGAGGGCTTTTGTTTGTTTCAAGGCTTGCTGGCAGGGGTTTCTGAATGGTTGTAGGCCCTATTTGGCTGTCGATGCGACTGGTTTGAATGGAAGATGGAGAGGCCAGCTAGCAGCAGCTTCTGCAGTTGATGGACACAACTGGCTATTCCCAGTTGCATTTGGTGTGTTGGAGGTAGAGAGTGAGGAGAGTTGGGTTTGGTTTCTGCAGCAGTTGCGCACCATTATAGCTACACCCTCAGGTTTAGTTATACACACAGCTGCTTGCAAGGGATTAGAAACTGCAGTAGAAATTGTATTCCCTGGAGTGGAACATAGGGAATGTATGCGACACCTAGCGTAGAATTTTAAAAAGAAATTCAAAGGCAAAGTTTATGATGAGAATCTATGGCCAGCATCATACACATGCAGCTTGAGGAAGCATGAGCACCATTTGAGAGTCTTGTATGCTCACAATACTTTGGTGAAGGAGAACATGGATGAACATCATGGAAATCTATGGTCAAGAAGCAAATTCAATGAAATCTGCAAAGTAGACTATGTGACCAATAACCTCGCTGAGTGTTTCAATGCAAACTTCAAGACAGTGAAAGGGCTTTTGTTGTGGCAATCATTTGATAAGATCAGGCAGATGATCATGGTAAAGATGGCTCTTCGTAAAAGAATTGCAGAAACACAATATGTTGGCCATCTTATGCTCCCATCTCTGATTAAGGCATTGCATGCCAAGGCAAGAGGACTAAGAATGAAATGCATTCGACCGTCGACATACGAGGCTGAGGTGACATACACTGACAGCAAAAATAGGGAATGGAGATATCTAGTGAACCTTGCAACCAATGAATGCAGCTGTAGGCAATGGCAGATCCGCGGGAAGCCGTGCATACATGCCCTACATCTTATGACTGTTATTGGTGGTGAAGATGGTGAAGTTGATCAGTATTGCTCTGAATATTTCTCTGTTGCCAAATTTAGGGCTACTTATGCTGAAAATGTGCCTGCACTCTTGGGAAAAGACCAATGGAACATAGTAGACCCCGGGTTCAAACTCCATTCTCCTGTACTGACTAGACCACCAGGAAGACCAAGGAAAAACAGGATAAGAGCTGGTGAAGAGGGTCGTGTAAAAAAACAGCGTAAGTGCAAAAGATGTGGTATCTTAGGGCATATTGCTAGGCGTTGTACCAATCCAGTTGATGCATCATTTGGAGCAGAGGAACAATGGGCAGCAGCAAATGCAGAGGAGAATGCAGCAGCAGAGGAGAATGCAGCAAGTTTAGAGGATAATGCAGCAGCAGAGGAGAATGCTACAAGTTTAGAGAATGAAGCAACTGAAGTAGCAGCTTGGTATGTGTGCAATCTTTTCATTTTTTGCATTTGTTCACTTTTTTATCGAGGGCTAAGCTTATTTCTGTTTGACCCAACTCTAGGATAATTAGAGGCACAAGACAGAAAAGACCTAGAGAGGAAGAAACTTCGGTTGAACCATCATCTGATGCGGAATTTGAAACCATGTCTTACGAAGGTTTTGAAGCTATAAGAGAGGAGGAAGTTATTTTGTCTGAAGTTCCTTTAAAGATTAGCGAGCCCACAGATGACCGTCAACTGGTCATCACTTGCGCGATCAGTCAAAGCTCAACAAAACCGCTACCACCAGAAGTGAAGATCAGAAGCAACAAGACAAAGCTTTCAAAAGCACAAAATATCCCAGCCAGGGAAACTAGAAGCAAGACGGTTAACCCATCCCGAAACACATGGAGCAAGGCAAAGATTTGAATTTGAACTTGAATGCAAGTCATAAACTTTGAACTTTAAAGATTTGTAATAAGGATTCTGTCGTCAATTTGAAGTACTGTGAAAACTTGTAAGGTGTAATAATTCTATATGCAAACTTAAAATTGGAAGTACTGAGGCAAACTTTGAATTTTAGGCAAACTTTGAATTTGAACCAACACTTCAGTCCATTCCCCTGTGGTGTGAGCTGCACAGTTTGCTGAAGTATTATAAACATTAGGTGATCAATCCGATCTCTTTTGCGTCTACAAAACTTGTAGTCATGAGAAATGTGCTCCAAATGAGCTCCCAAGCTAGGGTAAACAGCCCCATTTGTAATCAAGTTTTTTTTGGACCTACTCCAAATGAGCCAAATATTTTTTATTAACACCAAATCAATCTATATAGTGTAGATTCGAAGAATCACTATTTAATGAATTAATCTTTCTATTTTTACATTTTTTTTCAAAAAATATACTTTAATAGAAAAACCATTAAAAACACGTTTACCATATGAAAATGGAAAACTGAGTTCAGATCCTTCTTATTCACTTTGAAATCAAGCTTTGGTGATTTTTTTAAATTTTCAAAAACCGAAGGGAAACCCTACCTCCTCTCCATGGTCTCTATGAAACGTTGTACATGATAGCTCATATGTGTGAAGGTTTTTTTATGAAAATGTCCATAGACAAAGTTCATGATTTTTGGTTGGTAACATGTCACACAAGACAACATTGTGCGCAGGTTTTATATTTGTTTGATTTTTTTAATTAACGGTGCTCATTTTACCTCGATCGTGCTAGCTAGGTTTTTTTCTCTAAATGTACGTATACCAAGTTTAGTATTTTTCCTCGTTAGTGTGTCCTATAAAACGACGAACGGTGAAGGTTTCATATTTTTATCGATTTTTTTAAATTATTTATGCTCAGTCAAAGCCTTTGAAACCCCGTTGACCAGCTCAAAACCACTCTAAACCCCGCGGGGTTTCGCCTAACCCTAGTGATGATCCACAAGTATAGGGGATCTATTGTAGTCCTTTCGATAAGTAAGAGTGTCGAACCCAACGAGGAGCAGAAGGAAATGACAAGCGGTTTTCAGTAAGGTATTCTCTGCAAGCACTGAAATTATCGGTAACAGATAGTTTTGTGATAAGGTAATTCGTAACGGGTAACAAGTAATACAAGTAAACAAGGTGCAGCAAGGTGGCCCAATCCTTTTTGTAGCAATGGACAAGCCTGGACAAACTCATATATAAAAAGAAAACGCTCCCGGGGACACATGGGAATTATCGTCAAGCTAGTTTTCATCACGCTCATATGATTCGTGTTCGTTACTTTGATAGTTTGATATGTGGGTGGACCGGTGCTTGGGTACTGCGCTTCCTTGGACAAGCATCCCACTTATGATTAACCTCTATTGCAAGCAACCGCAACTACAAAAGAAGTATTAAGGTAAACCTAACCATAGCATGAAACATATGGATCCAAATCAGCCCCTTACGAAGCAACGCATAAACTAGGGTTTAAGCTATTGTCACTCTATCAACCCATCATCTACTTATTACTTCCCAATGCCTTCCCCTAGGCCCAAATAATGGTGAAGTGTCATGTAGTCGACGTTCACATAACACCACTAGAGGAAAGACAACATACATCTCATCAAAATATCGAACGAATACCAAATTCACATGACTACTTATAGCAAGACTTCTCCCATGTCCTCAGGAACAAACGTAACTACTCACAAATCATATTCATGTTCATAATCAGAGGGGTATTAATATGCATAAAGGATCTGAACATATGATCTTCCACCAAATAAACCGACTAGCATCAACTACAAGGAGTAATCAACACTACTAGCAACCCACAGGTAGAGGTTTTGAGACAAAGATTGGATACAAGAGATGAACTAGGGTTTGAGATGAGATGGTGCTGGTGAAGACGTTGATGGAGATTGACCCCCTCCCGATGAGAGGACCGATGGTGACGATGATGGTGATGATTTCCCCCTCCCGGAGTGATGTTTCCCCGACAGAACAGCTCCGCCGGAGCCCTAGATTGGTTCCGCCAAGGTTCCGCCTCGAGACAGCGGCGCTTCGTCCCGAAAGCTTCCTTCTGATTTTTTCCAGGGCGAAAGACTTCATATAGCAAAAGATGGGCACCGGAGGCCTGTCAGGGGGCCCACGAGGCAGGGGGCGCGCCCAAGGGGTAGGGCGCGCCCCCCACCCTCGTGGATGGTGGGTGGCCCCTTCTGGTTGATTCTTTTGCCAGTATTTTTTATTAATTCCAAAAACCGCCTCTGTGAAGTTTCAGGACTTTTGGAGCTGTGCAGAACAGGTCTCTAATATTTGCTCCTTTTCCAGCCCAGAATTCCAGCTGCCGGCATTCTCTCTCTTCATGTAAACCTTGTAAAATAAGAGAGAATAGGCATAAGTATTGTGACATAACGTGTAATAACAGCCCATAATGCAATAAATATAGATATAAAAGCATGATGCAAAATGGACGTATCAACTCCCCCAAGCTTAGACCTCGCTTGTCCTCAAGCGGAAGCCGATAACGAAAAATATGTCCACTTGTTTAGAGATAGAGGTGTCGATAAAATAAAATATGGACATGAGAGCATCATGATCATTCTTATAACAGCAACATATATATATATATATACATATACATATATATATATATATATATACATATACATACATATATATATATATATTGTCATATAATTTCTTGTGCTAAAGTAACAATCTATTCATAATGTTAAGTATGAATCAGAAACTTCATTGAAAACTAACAAACTATAATCTCGGTCATTGAAGCAATTGCAATTTATCATAACATCGGAAAGAGTCAATATAAGAGCTTTTCAGCAAGTCCACATACTCAACTATCATTTAGTCTTTCACATTTGCTAGCACTCACGCAATACTTATGGGTATGAAGTTTTAATCAGACACAGAGAAATATAGGGGCTTATAGTGTTGCCTCCCAACCTTTTACCTCAAGGGTAATGTCAACAATAATAGTTCATGATAACTTACATCCAATTGGATATATATATATATATATATATATATATATATATATATATATATATATATATATATATATATATATATATATATATATATATATCAGGATCTTTCCAACACACTGTGCTTTCCAAAGGATAAAATGTAAAAAGGAAAGGTGAAGATCACCATGACTCTTGTATAAGGTATAAGACAAGAATAAAAGATAGGCCCTTCGCAGAGGGAAGCAGAGGTTGTCATGTGCTTTTATGGTTGGATGCACAAAATCTTAATGCGAAAGAACATCAGTTTATATTGCCACTTGTGATATGGACCTTTATTATGCAGTCCGTCGTTTTTATTTCTTCCACATCACAAGATTGTATAAAGCTTATTTTCTCCACACTAATAAATCATACATATTTAGAAAGCAATTTTTATTGCATGCAACAATGACAACTTACTTGAAGGATGTTACTCAATCCATAGGTAGGTATGGTGGACTCTCATGGCAAAAATGGGTTTAAGGATATTTGGAAGCACAAGTAGTATCTCTACTTGCTGCAAAGAATTTGGCTAGCATGAGGGGGAAAGGCAAGCTCAACATGTTGGATGATCCATGACAATATACTTTATTTCGGATATAAGAAAACATAACCCATTACGTTGTCTTCCAACATCAACTTTTTCGCATGTCATATTTTAGTGAGTGCTCACAATCATAAAAGATGTCCAAGATAGTATATTTGTATGTGAGAACCTCTCTTTCTTTATTACTTCCTATTAATTGCAACGATGACCAAAACTACGTTTGTCAACTCTCAACAATTTTTATTCATCATACTCTTTATATGTGAAGTCATTACTCCCCATAAGATCAATATGATCTCTTTTATTTCTTTTTATTCTTTCCTTTTCTTTTATTTGTATTCCCTCAAGATCATAGCAAGATAATCAAGCCCTTGACTCAAAACTAATCTTTATTATATATAGCTCACGGACTCAGTTACATAGAAGGATCATAAAGCAAAACTCAAAACTAGATCATACTAAAACTTTATTCTACTAGATCAAGATATTACCAAAAGGATCAAACTAAGAAAAACGGTAAAGATAGGAGTGTGATGGTGATACGATACCGGGACACGTCCCCCAAATCTTGGCAGTTGCCAAGGGGAGTGCCCATACCCATGTGTTTATGTATCTTTCCTCGGAGGTGGTGATGATGGAGTTGTTGATGATGTAGGCTTGTCGTCCCGCTTCCAAGGAATAGGCTCACCATCATAGAAAGATGATCAAGTCTCCGGGATCCTCAAATCTGCAGCCAAACTCATCCTCTTGAATCTATATTCATATTCACAGTTTTGGTTTTGCAGGTCATAGATCTGGGCTTGGAGGTGCTCGATTTTCTCGTGAAGCTTGAAGATGGCCTCCCCAATGTTCTTGGCATCCAGCTTGTGGTTGGTGGTGAATTCCGCGATCATCATGTGGTTGGCGTCGAGTCCGCGTTCCACCATCCCTTGGCACTTGAAAACTTGCTGCTCGCTTCGAGTCTTGTCTCCACGCTTCCGGTCCTCCTTGGTCCCTCAACATCGCGGATGTGCAACACCCCCTCATGCATCTCAATGGTTTGAGGGTGTTGCAGCACCTCCGCGAGGTAGGGGTTGATGACCTTCTCGAAAAACTTGTCCTTGGGTGCGCTCGAAGACGTCATGGTGATCCAGATCTGTCAGAAAAACAGCTCGAAACAAAAACAGGAGATATTTGCGTGGTACGGGGGTCAAAACCTTCGGCAGATTATATAATGATTTTTTACCGACAAAAAGAAGTATCGCGCAAGAAAACGGAGTCCGGAGAGCCCGCGAGGTGCCCACGAGGCAGGGGGCACGCCCAGGGGGTAGGGCGCGCCCTCCACCCTCGTGGATGCCTCGTGTCCTTCCCGGACTACTTCTTATTTTCCTATGTTCTTAAATATTCCAAAACAGAGAAAAATTGCTATTAGAACAGTTTTGTAGTCGGTTTACTTATCGTACCAAATACCTATTCCTTTTCAGAGTCTGAAATGTTCTGGAAAGTGTCCCTTATGTATCCCTCCGGGGTTACGGTTTCAATAACATTAGTTTCAACATTTATGAGATCACCTGAGATATAATGTTTGATTCTTTAACCGTTCACTACCTTCGGATTTGTGCCTTCGAATTTGTTGATTTTTATGGCACCGGAATGATAGACCTCCTCGATAACGTAAGGACCTTCCCATTTGGAGAGGAGTTTTCCTGCAAAAAATCTTCAACGAGAGTTGTATAGCAAAACATAATCACCTACATTAAACT
This sequence comes from Aegilops tauschii subsp. strangulata, assembly GCF_002575655.3. Taxonomy (NCBI): domain Eukaryota; kingdom Viridiplantae; phylum Streptophyta; class Magnoliopsida; order Poales; family Poaceae; genus Aegilops; species Aegilops tauschii. The sequence goes on from NC_053041.3 coordinate 616,875,521, forward strand.
CACACTTTTGTATTGATGTCTACTACACAACCTTCTTCTAGTAGACGTTGTTGGGCCTCCAAGTGCAGAGGTTTGTAGGACAGTAGCAAATTTCCCTCAAGTGGATGACCTAAGGTTTATCAATCCGTGGGAGGCGTAGGATGAAGATGGTCTCTCTCAAGCAACCCTGCAACCAAATAACAAAGAGTCTCTTGTGTCCCCAACACACCCAATACAATGGTAAATTGTATAGGTGCACTAGTTCGGCGAAGAGATGGTGATACAAGTGCAATATGGATGGTAGATATAGGTTTTTGTAATCTGAAAATATAAAAACAGCAAGGTAACTAATGATAAAAGTGAGCGTAAACGGTATTGCAATGCTAGGAAACAAGGCCTAGGGTTCATACTTTCAGTAGTGCAAATTCTCTCAACAATAATAACATAATTGGATCACATAACTATCCCTCAACATGCAATAAAGAGTCACTCCAAAGTCACTAATAGTGGAGAACAAACGAAGAGATTATGGTAGGGTACGAAACCACCTCAAAGTTATTATTTCCAATCAATCCGTTGGGCTATTCCTATAAGTGTCACAAACAACCCTAGAGTTTGTACTAGAATAACACCTTAAGACACAAATCAACCAAAACCCTAATGTCACCTAGATACTCCAATGTCACCTCAAGTATCCGTGGGTATGATTATACGATATGCATCACACAATCTCAGATTCATCTATTCAACCAACACATAGAACCTCAAAGAGTGCCCCAAAGTTTCTACCGGAGAATCAAGACAAAAACGTGTGCCAACCCCTATGCATAGGTTCATGGGCGGAACTGCAAGTTTATCACCAAAACATACATCAAGTGAATCAATAGAATAACCCATTGTCATGACGGTTATCCCACGCAAGACATACATCAAGTGTTCTCAAATCATTAAAAGACTCAATCCGATAAGCTAACTTCAAAGGGAAAACTCAATCCATTACAAGAGAGTAGAGGGGGAGAAGAAACATAAGATCCAACTATAATAGCAAAGCTCGCGATACATCAAGATCGTGCCAAATCAAGAACACGAGAGAGAGAGAGAGATCAAACACATTGCTACTGGTACATACCCTCAGCCCCGAGGGTGAACTACTCCCTCCTCGTCATGGAGAGCGCCGGGATGATGAAGATGGCCACCGATGAGGGTTCCCCCCTCCGGCAGGGTGCCGGAACAGGGTCTCGATTGTTTTTTGGTGGCTACAGAGGCTTGCGGCGGCGGAACTCCCGATCTATTCGGTTCCCCGAAGTTTTTAGGATATATTGGTACATACAAGTGAAAGAAGTACGTCAGGGGAGCCACGAGGGGCCCACGAGGGTGGAGGGCATGCCCAGGGGGGGTGGGCGCGCCCCCCATGCCTCCTGCCTTCCTCGTTGCTTTCTTGACGTGGACTCCAAGTCTCCCGGGTTGCTTTCCTTCCAAAAATAACTTCTCCAGCAGGTTTCATTCCGTTTCGACTCCGTTTGATATTCCTTTTCTTCAAAACACTGAAACAAGGGAAAAAACAGGAACTGACACTGGGGTCTGGGTCAATAGGTTAGTCCCAAAAGTAATATAAAAGTGCATAGTAAATCCCATAAAACATCCAAGATGGATAATATAATAGCATGAATACTTCATAAATTATAGATACGTTGGAGACGTATCAGCATCCCCAAGCTTAATTCCTGCTCGTCCTCGAGTAGGTAAATGATGAAAGAAAGAATTTATGAAGTGTGAATGCTAGCAGGTGCATAGGTTTGATCAATGATAATTTCAATCACCTTTTCCAGCATCATTATATGTCATAATAGTAGCTCAACTCATAGAACTTTGCATGATCAAGTAACAAACTATTCACATGTTAAAGTATAGATCATAAACTTTCTTGAAAACTAACAAACTATGTTCTCAGTCATCAAACAATTACAATTCATCTTATTTTCAGGAAGAGTATATGTCAGAGCTTTGATTCAGCAAACTTCACATACTCAACTATCTTTTAGTCTTCCATGATTGCTACCACTCAAAGCATATTTTTAGAACAAATAGTATTCATCGAACACAGAGAAAGATACGGGCTTAATGTTTCGCCTCCCAACCTTTTACCTCAAGGGTAATGTCAATAGTAATAATTCATGCTCAAATATATTTGAATGGCCATATATGCTTAGATCTTTCCATCACATGATGCTGCTTGCCAACTAAAGAGTGGGTTGGAATGAGAAGGAATACTACTGACTCTTGCATAAAAGTAAAAGATAGGCCCTTCGCAGAGGGAAGCAGGGATTTGCAGAGGTGCCAGAGCTCGAAGCAAAAACAGAGATGAAAATAATTTTGAGAGGTATGCTTTCATTGTCAACATAACGACCAAGGGTTCCCAATATCTTCCATACTACATACATTATAGGCGATTCCCAAACAGAAAGGGAAAGATTTTCACTCCCCCTCCACCAACAATCATCAATCCCTGGCTTCCCCGAAACAACGGGTGCCTCCAACTAACATCAAACCTGGGGGAGTTTTGTTTGCAATTATTTTTGATTTGATTTCGATCTTTTGATCATGGGACTGGGCATCCCAGGTACCAGCCATTTTCTCGTGAATGATGAGCGGAGTCCACTCATCGTGAGAATAACCCACCTAGCATGGAAGATACTGCTAGCCCCTAGTCGCTACATGAGCGATTCGGGCATACAAAACAGATTATTATTTGAAGGTTTAGAGTTTGGCACATGCAACTTTACTTGGAACGGCAGGTAAATACCGCATATAGGTAGATATAGTGGACACTCATGGAAGAAACTTGGTTCAAGGAGTTTGGATGCACAAGCAGTATTCCCGCTTAGTACAGATATTTTGGCTAGCAAAGGATTCTAAATAGAAAGCACCACATGTTAGAGGATCCATAACAATATAACTTCTATACAAATATACCCAAGCATAACTCATTATGTTGTCTTCCTTGTCCAACTTCAACTAATTTGCTCAGGTTTGAAAATAATTAATGGGGATCACAATCATAGAAGATGTCCAAGATAGTATATTTATATGTGAAATCTCTCTTCCTTCAATATTCTTTCATGAATTGTTCAAGTGACCAATACAATGTTTGCTAACCTTCAAAAAATTTACCACCTCTACTTCTTATATGTGAAGGCATTACTCCCCATGGGATAAGCATATGAAACATATATAATTTCAGATTTATGACATTCAAATCATTCAACCATTTACTCATAGGATATAAGTGACACTACAAAAAAATACACTTCCGTGATGATACGTGTTTGTCACAGTAGGTCGTGTTTTTTGTCATGCATGTACATCCATGACGAATTTATGACAGAATCAAGATAGTCATACCTGTGCTGTCGTAGAAGTGTTCCATGACATTACCAAAATTATCATCACGGAAGTGTCCACTTCCATGACGATAAATCGCGCGTCACAGAAGTGCTTTCGTCAAGGGTGACCGACACGTGGCATCCACCGAAACGGAACGCCGTTAAGCTATCGGGTCGGGTTTTGGATCCGATAACCCGTTAACAGCCCCGACCAATGGGGATTTTCCACGTGTAAAATCATCATTGGCTGGAGGAAACACGTGTCGGCTCATCGTTGGGACAGATGTCATCCACTCATTGGACAGAAGGCGCCTATGATACGTCAACACGTGGCACGGCCCAACAGAGGCCCATTCCTGTGAAAAGGCCGGCCCATTTGACTTGGTCAAAAGGTGGCGGGCCGGCCCATGGAAAGCCTGTTAACGGCCTGTTCGCATATAGCCCATTTACAGCCCGCTAACCCAAGGCCCGTTACGCCCTATCCGAATTAGGCCCAGTAGCGTCATCTGGGCCATCCAATATGATTCCAGCCCGTTTTCACTTCTGGCCCATGTATGGCCCATGATGTCTTTCGGCCCATATGAGGCCCTATGTAACTCTTGGCCTATTAACGGCCCGTGGTGAAACTGGCTCGTAATGAACAGTGTATCACTTTACACCCATTAACGGCCCGTGGTGAAACTGACCCGTAATGAACAGTGTATCACTTTATACCCATTAACGGCCCGTTATTCCGTTGGGCCGTTTCCAGCCCATGTTATCTTTCGGCCTTCTCAGAGCCCATTTATTCTTGGGCTCATTTCCAGCATTCGTGTACTTACGGCCCGTTACTGTCATTTTCTGCTTGTGGGCCAAATTCAGCCCGTGGTTATAGTCGGCCCGTTTGTGGTCCGTTAATATGTTGGGCCGTTTTCATAGCGTCATCAAATACGGCCTATTAACGATGGCCCGTTATGGTCGGCCCATGAACGGACGATTCCAACTCTAGCCCATTTACGGCCATAATGCGGCCTGTTATTGGCCCATGTTTGGCCAATCGATCATACGGCCCGTATAAGGCCCATTGATGATATGGCCCGTAGAAGGCCCATTGTTTCTACGGCCTGTAGAAGGCCCATTGTTTCTACAGTCCGTAGAAGGCCCATTGTTTCTACGACCCGTAGGAGGCCCAGTGTCACTACAGTAAATATTAGCCCATGGTTATTGTGGCCTAGTTTTAAAAAATAGGTTATTGCAGCCACTAGCAAACCGCGGAAAAAGAACTGCACTGACTACAAGCAAACAAATAAACAAGACAACAAGGAAATAAATAAGCAAGCAACTTATGCTAGGCTATCACGGCTATTACACATATTACATCCACTAGGCATCAAAGTTCGCCACCAGTGATCATAAAGCGCAACGAAGAAGCAGATTACAAAAACTGGGCACCATTGCAGCGTAACAAAATAATACTGAACCGAGACCACTTCCAAGATAGTTCAAGAAAGGTTAGCCTTGCGGGGGAACTGCTGCGCAAGCTGCTGAGCAAGGCTGTGAGACCGGCCTAGCATGTCGGTCATAGCTTCCAGGTGTAGCTGTTTAGCGATGAGGTTTTCATTGGTGTTCTCCGCAATCTTTCTTAGAGATAGGACTTCAAGTCGAAGTTGAGTTGCAGAATGCCTTTCCGCTAGAACTTGGGACTAAAGAAGTCGAACTGATTCAGACAACGAATTTTGTGAGCTTGTCTGACTGTTAGTCTCAAGTAACTTGAACACTGCATCAAGACAAGACTTTGGGGTTGTCTCGCTATCTTCAAGATGTTTTGCCTTCTTTGCTGCAATATATGTTGGGTTTGTCTCACAGCCTTCAGCAGACTTGTGCATGCCATCAGGCATATCACCCTGAAACAAAGCAGAGAGATGACATGTTTTGCACGTGTATAAACAAAGATGATAATTGTTCTGTCAATTCTATCCAATTTCAAATTAGAAAATAAAGAGTAAGTTCAAAATATCAATAGCATAATTTGGCATTGTTCATAATGCGGGGAGCTTCACCACACTACTGGATTACCATGTCAACATAACAAGCATAGATGAAGGGCAAAGAAAATCATTGTATCTATTTTTGATAATGTGCATGGCATGTTGTTCATATCATCAGCCACATCAGTAAGATAAAACAGGAGATGACAAGGTGCAAACGTGGGCTGCTTCACCACACACTGGATTATAGATCCACAAAAACAAGCATACATATAGGGAGTATTAAGTAATTAATGTGCATGGTATGAATAAGGAATTTGGTTTTACAAGTAAAACTTAGAACTTACGGTTCTTACGAACATGCATTTTGGTAGAAACAACAAACTAAACAGCAGTAAACAATAGGGAGTATGAGCAAATTAAACAGCAGTTGAGGATAAAGGCTTTAGAAGGACTGACTTACATTAACAGTTAACACCGGCTTTATAATGCCCTTCTCCATGTCAAGGGAAGGAGAACTCAAGAATTTCAGCACAGAATCTTCTTCATAAGCATTGCATGTACTCTACATTTTGTAGAGAGTAATTATAGATATGATAATAGTGGAAGGGATAGAGGATAATGAAGATAAGATGCAAATTGATGCTACATAATCAACTACCAATCCCTGGAAGTACAAGCATTACAGGACAAAATGTACTGACAAGAGCAATGGGCTACACTTCTGCACTGGCATTGTCTGTGTATTCTACTTGTTGGTAAGATTAAATATAGATCTGATCTTTTTTAGTAAATGGTGGGCGAGGGTGATAAGATGCAGAATGCTACAAAATGAACCAATCCCTCTTCCCATAATACAAGAGTGTTTTGAACACTGGTGTACTATACAAAACGTTCTTATATTATGGGACGGAGGGAGTAGCTGTTGATGTAAGTACAGTGATAGACCACGTTCAGTCCTTACAAGAGGACTGTAGAGCTAAACCTCTTCAAAAGCATTGGGTTGATTCTAAATTTATGTAAGAGTCCATACGGATCTTATAATGTCCACCAAATGGACGATTACGAGGCTAACATGTGCAGTGATGCTACATAATCAAACAGCTATGAAAGTAAGTATGGTCATACGGGGCAAGAGGTACTCACAAGAGCAAAGCAGTGTGCAGTATAGTTGCGAGATTCGGTGGTCCCTTAAGAACGAATGTTCTTCTGCTAACAGTTTTCGTACAAGTGAGACATTAAGGCAAATGCAGAAATGTAGTTCAAATTGTGATGTGATATCATAGACAGTACCTTACGCTGCAGCCGAGACCAATGTGTAACAAGATTATTCCAGTCACCATCGGATAAATGTAGCACCGAAGACTTTACAGAAATTTCATTCAGAGGCTTGCCATCGAAGTGCGCTTGCCTCAGGTAGAAACAATACTTCATCAACGAGTGCTTGAAAAGCGCAACCAACCCTTACTCGTCATCACAATCCAGTTTGCTCCTCGCCTATTTAAAAGAATGAAATCTTGTGTCTTCTGTCAGCAGAAACATATGCAGTAATGACCATGAATAACATTAGTACATTACTTACGCGTAAGTTGCAGAGGAAGACTGGAAATTGTTCTGTGTCTGCGGTATAATCTTTCCATGAAGGAAAGATGCGCACAAAGTTCCTGACAACAACATAAGCTTCGTCTTCTAAACTGGGAAGAAATGGAACAGGGGTCCTATTTGCTGCAATTGGGGCTCTCTCTGGTTTGAAAAGGGATTTGGCAACTGGATTTGGTGTACTCTTTGCTGGAATGGGGGTTTTGCGTCGTATAGCTGGTGCTATGTCAACTGGCATAATCATACTGTTTGCTGCAGTTGGGGTCTGCTGAGTTGGGGCATCAGAAATGACCAGTGTAGTAGGGCTAGAGTCTGCTAGAGTTGGGGTATTTTGTGGGTCAGGTGATATTGCAACTACACCTAATGGGCTATTTGATTTATCAGGTGCCACTACCTTTTCCAAATACTTTGCTTGTGCTCCTCCACGATCATCAATCGCCCTCTTCCGTTTGAACATCTGATACACAAGAACAGCATTTGAATGGATAAATATGGTATGATGACAGATGGAATATGTACTGAAAATGGATAGGCAGGGCGTATTCACATACACGATGTGTAAACTAAGCTAATGGCAGTTCAACAAAGTAGAAGCAATGCAAAGCATCAGTTGCAAGATATGTGCGAGCAATGTAACCTTAGAAAGTTAGAGCAAGTACCTTGATGGGTGAATAAGATAGGGCATCTTCCTCTGACTCCTCCACTAGGGAGCTACATTGACTTAGGTCTTCCTCTAGCTCAGAATCACTGTTAGGATCATATTCTGAGGATGAATCTGTAGGTGGAGAGCGTTTGCATTGCATTGCATCCAGACTTGATTTCAGTCCCTTAATGCCAAGTTTGACAGCCATGGCATTGTTCTGCTTTATTCTTTTCATGCGCGCAAGCTCATAATCATTATGATGCTGTTCAGAATCTGAGATTCATGAAAACCTAAAAAGTAGTCAGATTATCTATGGAATGCATTGCGGATTCAACTCGGAGAGTGTCTCCCTATAAACCCCTGCATATGCAAAGTTCACCTCCCCAACCGTGCTGACCAGACCACACACAGAAATACAAACCCCTTATCTCTCTATAACAGGCAGGCACACATTTCAAAACTGAAGTAGGAACATTAGAATCATATGAAATTCGTATTTGAACAAATAAACTAAGCAATTATGAGTGGCGTAATGTTTAGCTTCAAGGGTGGAGTGTTGGTAGTGCGACACAAAGCAAGTAGGCAGATTGTATTCCATGTAAAAGATCAAAACCTATGTAAAAGCTGGAAATGACACTTTCTTTCTATACAATGCAGTGTTCGTTACCCACACATGATGGAAGAGATCACATAGAGAAATACTATTCACTCATGTCTACGGTTCCAGTATTTAGAAACAAGGTGGTCCACCCTAAAAGAATATTGACAACAAATATGACAAGGCAAGCATAGATGTACTGAATCAATCATTTACTTGTGAGCTTACTAGGACAAGTATGCAGAATTGTAACTGCAGTAAGAGACCGTCCAAAATCTGAATGAAGAAGTTTGTCTAGCACTTATTGTTTGCAACTAATCGACGTGAATAATTGGATATTATATCGAATGAGTAAGAAACACAAGTAAAATTGTCAACAAACCTGGCTTGCAGTAGTAATCTGGGTCAATGTCACTACGACCAACAATCCAAAATGACTAGTTTATGTTCCAAGGGCCGGAATTTTGAAAACCCTGTGAACTTTAGAGGTACTAAAGATTACCGAAATACATCTGAACCATTAAGTGTAGGTAGCACTGAGCACACAACAAACCCTAATGACAGTCCTGCCTAATGAGTAATGAATCAATTAGAAAATGGGTGATGAGGAGTGGCTGCTGAGTGTTGAGGACGTATCTCAGGATAAATCGGGTTGGCTTGGTGGGTGCTGCACGCCTGAGCCCTGAACGGACTGGTAAGGTAGGCACGGCGGCGCGCCCGGGTAGCGGTGACGCTGTTGGTCGAGCGGCTCCTGGCCTCTTGTTAGTCCGGCGTCTCGTCCTAGAGTCATGCCGTCCGGGGACGGCAAGTCGCCGGCGAGGCAGGCGGCTTGGGGCGAGTAGAGATCAGAAGCGCGCAACAGAACAGAGGGGAATCGGGGCCTGGGATGACCCAAAATACCAGGGTGGGCCAGCCCACCGTGGGCACCCTGTAGAGATACACACCCGAGCGGCGAACATGCATTTTCGAAACTAATTTAGGAACATTTAGCTGACCAATTAAACAACTCTGTTTTAATAATATCATATTCGTATTTGAACAACTAAGCTTGTTTAGCTTGATGGGTGGAGCAGTGTTATTATGACACGAAGCACGTATTCTGATCGTATAGTGATCATAAAAGGGGGAAACTCTAAGCATATTTTTTTAGCAAAAGAGGGTTTCCCCTCCGATTTCTATTAAAGAAACCACCACGGAACCAACATGATCAATTAAACCCTAAGCATGATCAATTAAACCGTATTATGGCTGTGCCATGGCAGATTTGAAGCTGCAAACCGGAGAAATGATATTTAGCATCCATTGTTTGCTTCGAACTAAGAACTAAATTCTAAGAGCTGAAAAGAAAGTAGAGTAACCAAGTTAAGATCTATTTTCTGGTTGAGATCAAAAAGTTGAGGAGATATGAAGTACCACCTGTCTTGCGGCGCCGTGTAGGCATCGGGGGTGTGATGGCTGTTGGTGGCGTTGAAGCAGATCTACGACGGTAGACGGGTGCATCGGGGGATAAGTCCCGTTGCGGTGGAAGAGAAGGTCGTGTGAGCGGCCCCGGCAAAGAGGACGACAGCGCCGATGAAGCGAGAGGACGCGATGAAAGGCTAATGGTCCATCGCCCTGGATGAGAAATGTCCATCTCTAGCAGTGGACGACGCGGTCTTGGTAGGCGCTCCGGCATGGTGGAGGACGGTGGCGATGGATGTGGTGGAGGACGGTGGCGATGGATGGGGTGGTGGACGGAGGTTGGTGTGGGGATTCGGTGTTCTAGCGCGGACGGTGTATGAATGGGAAAATGGAGGGAGAGGTACGGGGAACCATGTTTTTGGGACGCGCCTGTCTGAAATATGAGAAAGTTATGAACTTAGCCCCCGTTTAAAATTTGGACATCTCGTCGGTTGGGGATAGGACGGTAATCTCGCATCTCGCCAATATTTGCCCAGAGCGATTTCGGGCGAGGAGAGGGTGGTTGGCGCCCAAGGTTGGCGCCCACGGTGTATGAACGGGGCTGACAGGTAGGGCGGTTGTGTCACGTCTGAGTGAAGTTACAAACCTGCCCCTATTGAAAATATTTGCCTACATCGATTTCGGCCGAGTCGAGTTTGTTTTGCCGCCCACCGAGTATGAATGGGGAATGGAGGGAGAAACAGAGGTCTTTCGGATGAGCTTGAATCAAATGAGTTTTGCCGCCCATGTTTGACGCCCACCGTGTCGGAATGGGCTCAGAGGCGGCCGTGTCACGTCTAATTGAAGTTACTAACCTACCCCTATTTAGAGTAGTGGAAATCGGGCCGATGGATTGTCCGTGTAATGGTTAGATAGTAATTTCCATCTCCCAAACACTTGGCTTCGGGCAGCCGACGTGGGAGTGGACATTTTGCTGCTTCTTTCGAATTTTGGGACAATAAGCATCCACGTTTACCCTGGCAACTAAATTCGAATGCATTTTGTATTCCTATATGAATCTTTATAAATCATTCTATGTGTTTTTATATATCTTCAAAAGGACGACAAAGATGTATTCCACTGTCATATATGAATATGGTTTACAAATGCCGATACTCAAATTCAGAAACTAGAATCCAGTTTAAGGTGAATTCGAATATTTGGAACACTTCATGTCCAACTCAAATGTCACACGCAGCATAATGTGTACTCCCATTTAGATATGTACACAAGCGATGTATCACGATTCAAATACCGAGTCAATCAACCAAGAATGTACAGAACTAACAGACATATAAACACTTATAGAGTATATGGATCAATAATATCAACTAACATACATAAGCCAGGCCGCTGTACTTTTTTTTGGCTACAACAGCATCCTTTTTTTAGCCAGCATCTTGGCCCTTTCCAATGCGTGCCACTTATGGTCCATCTATACTACTACTATTGCTGAATGCACATTCAGCCCGATTGGCATATTTGTAGGTCTGGCACAGCAATCCAAATGAAATGTCTCCAAGTCTTATCAATTGATACAGACTTGTGCTCAAATAAAATTACAAACCAAAAAACAAAAAAAACAATTATTAAATGATCTCTAAAACAAATGGTTTGATTGATTACATTAACAGACAACACAAAGGTTATTCAACTATGGAAAGAACATTTCACCTATGATTTACCAAGTAGGAATTTAATTTCCTTTTTTCCTTCAGGACCTTAACAATCTGGTCAGTCTCAGCTTGCTTCGTTTTGAAATCCACCAAATATTTAATGGTTGTCTTGAGTACTGCTTGTGATTGTGCTGTTTGCTTCCTCAACATGTCAACTTCATCTCTAAGTGCAGAAGCAGAATCTCTTTCTACCACTAGTTTAGCCTCTAGAGCATCAGCAGTTGGCAATTCATAATGCACGATTGGGTCGGTGCCACTGCTGTGGGATGATGCAACGTCCATGGGCACCTCGCTCTTTGATCTTGGGCTAACTTGTTTTGCCATTAAAGTTCCGATTGGATTCAGAAAAGTTGAAGTTAGCAAAACATCTCAACTGGGAGTTATAACAGCAAACCAATTAAACAAATAAGGAATTAAAGAGTTTCAATTGGATGCTGAAAAGTAGTTATTAACATCATTGTAACCCGCTGTTGCAACAACAAAGCAGTTAAACAAACAAGTAGATATTTAAGTTAAGGCAAACAGGTAATTCTTAACAGTAAGTATCAAACACATAGATAGGCGCAGTCTACAATATGATTAACAGGCTGTGCCATTATGTAATCAGAAGCAAACTAAATTAAGCCAAGCAACGTAATTGAACAATTTTGCAATAAGTGGCTAATTAAAATTCCGAGAAGCAGGTAACTGAACTTACGCTAGTTCTTTGTACAGGCACACTGCAACTTCTTTTTTGCTTACAAGGTTGTACGAAGGAGTCCATTGCATCAATTGCTTGGATACGCAGTCCCAATACTTCTTTCTTCCCACACTGCATGGGTAAGTCGAATGGTTAATCTGGTAAGATGGTGCGTCCTTGATATGTTATATGAGGACGTGTAGTCAGACTAGTTGTGGCCAAACAGATCACACTGGCTTTTACTGTATATTTCATGTGATTACTTTTGGCATATCGAGATCTAAGCAATCTACAATAGGATGAAAGGACTGGCATCCTTCACATTATTGGCGAACTCAGTTCATAGAAACAAGCAATTCAACCATTCTGTGGGTAAATCAAAAGCGCCACTGGAATATTTTTCACTATCCAATCATACACGCAAAAAGGGGCGACGCCACCATAGGGGCTGGTATGGGCGGTCACCTCAGGTGGCTGGAAAGTGTGCACCTAGTTTGAGTCGTCCAGGTTGGCCCACGCTAGTTTTGTTCGTCCCAACGCACGAGCAGGCAATGTAAAAAATGAAGAAAAATGTTTCAATTTGGATGGTCCAATAACATAAGTGCAAGGCAGGCCCTATAGCCGGCTCGCGGCCCAAACGAGCGCCTCCCATATTGATCGACAACAGGAAAAATCCCAATTCATTCGCTCCAGCCTCCAGTCTGGTTCGCTCCTAACCTAGCCGCCGCTGGACAGACCGACACATCACTTCCTCGCGCCCTCGTTGGAGGGCGGTCGCCGGGCTTCAAGCGAACGGAAGGACAAGAAGATGAATATCCAACCCTAGGTGTAGCCAGCGTGGGAGGCAGCAGCGGCAGCACGGGCATGGCATCGAGCTTGCGCAAACGGACAGTCGCAGCTTGCAAGAGTAGCATGCACAACGAGCACGTACATCACATCCCTGATTATATCTAATTCAACTCTTCAATTTCTGGCCAATAGTTAAACCTGACGGTGTTGTAAAACTGCTTGTATGTAGGGAATCTATGAGAAAATGAAACCAATTTCTACTTATTTTATAACTCCCCCAATCAATACTGAACTGACTGAATCTGATGTATCTAATCAAGTTTCCGGTGCAAACATACAAGCTCATGTTGTTCTTGAGCCTGAAGTGCCTAATGAACAGACTGCTAATGAAGGATTTGATGCAAACATTTTACATGCTCCTGGTGATGAACATATAGTGTCTAATGAGGGATCTAATGCAAGCGTTTTGCAAGCTCATTGAAGGATTTAGTGTCTAATGACGATCTACTATGTTGAGAGAGACAGAGATTTGCAAGCATTGATGACAAGCAAATTATAGTGCATTTTCATAGCTTGAGGAAATGTCGAGGCCATCTACCAGAAAGTTCCTGTATCATGACAACATAGCATAAATACTTTTCTAATCTGTTGTTTGAAACTATTGCCATACTTGTGCAGGATAGATATATTGATATGCAGTTTGCGCACTGGTTATACGTGCAATTACACTTTGATATTTTCAGCCAGAGAACGAATAATTCAAGCAGGTACAGACCATATTTGTAGTCCTTGTACACCATGTTGCATTTTGTGTTTTTTGGTGCTTGCATCATTTAGTGTTTTTATAATCTGAACTACTTTGGATCATTAGCTGGTTTTCAAAGTGCATGTAGCTTCACATTTCTCAAGTTATGTTGATTTCCGGAGTGCAAGTGCCTTCGTATTTTTTAAGTTAAATGTTCGCCCCTGGTAACTTGAATTCGTGGATCAGCCACTGCACACAAATCATACACGAATGCCAGTACGAATTAAATGAAATGCAGGGACTTACGCTAGCTCGTTGTACAGGCTCACTGCAGCTCTGCTTGCGCTTGGGATGTTCCATGTACAAGTCCATGTTACCACTTGCTTGGATGTGCAGGCCTTGTGCTCCTTGCATCCCCCTCTGCATTTTTGACACGGCGAATGGTTGATCAAATAAGAGGAATTGACCTTGATGTTGTACCGGAGGACAGATACTTACAAGGTTATACGGGTGTGCAGGATGTGTACCAGATCCCATAGAGCCGTCATGCTTCGCTAAAAATGGATTTGCTTGTTTCAGATGATATCTCCAGAAGAAATAAGAGTTAAAGTCAGAGTTGCATAGGCGTGTAAGCTAAGAGAGCAGTGAAAGGATATCCAAACATCATCGGAACAGTGCACAAGGGAGTGATGTGTGGATACCTAGTTCGGGCCGGCATTTGGGCATGCTCGCTTAGCTAGAGTGCGGGTCACTTTAGAGCCGTTGAGGGTGATGCGCTGGCGTTGGCTGGCCGCGCACGGATGCATATCTTGAGTGGCAGCAGAGTGCTACGATGCGGTGGACGAGACCGTTGGTGAAGCCCCAACGGCCTCGGGGGGCGGAGGTGCGACGATGTGCTCGGTAAGTAGCCCCGGTGAGCTGGGAGACGGCGTCAGTGAAGCGCACCTGCTGTGGTGGAACTCGGTATCTGTGAGGCACGTCGGTTGCGGCGGCCCACATTGTCGGTGGACCACTCGGTGCGGTGGACGAGGGCGTAGATGTGGTAGCACCGGTGCGGTGGTGAAGCGCGACTATCGTCTTCCTCGTCGTCGTCCAGCACAGAGGTGGGGAACGGTGGGGAAAGAGACGAGACGAGGGGCGATTCGAGGGTTGGCGGCGAATTAGGGATTTGAGCAATCTGGGCGCGGAAGGGGACGGTGGAGAAGAGAGATTTTGCAAGGCTGGAATTGGGGCCGCCAGATATTTCAATCCGAAACGTGGAAGCGCGAACTTATATTGTAGTCGTCCTTTTTTGGGGCGAGGGGGGTGGGTGGCTGGGTGCTACGCGTCCGTCCGACACACGCGACCACCCCGACGCGACTATGCTTCGGTGCCTTAAGGCACCTGCCTATGTGTCCATGACATGTGGGCCCAACAGGTGGCTGGCCCACATGTGAGTGACCCAAAGGCAGTTGCCTTTAAGGCACCGAAGCAGCGTCCACCCCGACACAACCCTGGTCTGCCTGGTGTGCCTACATTTGAGAATGCAAACGAATCTTCTTTCATTTGCAAACGAATCTGTATGTATTACCATGCCCGTGTTTTCCTTGCAATAATTAGTCATTCGAAACAAGATACTCCATCCGTTCACTTTTGTAAGTTGTTTCAGACAACTTAAAATGAACTGTTTTGCACATTGTCTGAAATTTCTTCAAGGTCTTATAAAAGTGAACAGAGGGAGTACTATAAATTAATTAATGAGGAGTTATTTGAAAAAAAATCGAAACGGTACCCACGCTAACGTGGATTAGAGTGTGTGTCACATAATTAGTTATTTGAATTAGAGTGTGTGTCACGTAGCGATTTCCAATTCTAACGTGGATTTCTCATTTCACTATATCCACGCTACTTTTTTAATACAAATTCATATGTATATGATGAACACCATGGTAGTGAGAAAACTTTTGGATGGATTTAAACATATGACCTACAAAATAGCACAACAAACTGAGTCAATGTCAACTTTTCGAAACTTAGTATGGCATGAATTCGAAATAATTACCCGTATGTCTGGTCCTCGTTCAAATCTTACAATGTACACCGAATTGAAACATCGATATTAAGTCTCGTACTATGTACATTCAAATGTCGTTTTTAGCCCCCCCCCCCCCCCCCCGCACAAACGCTACATACTTCCTGTATCGGTCAATCTTCCTCTCCTGACCACCTTAGGAAGCTATCGGTTTCCAACACACGTTCATTCTTTCTCTCCATGTTTCGATCTCTAAGTCTCTCAACTACACAACCCCTTTTTCCACTCCGTTACCAAATGTATTTACCTCACACACCCGCCATTGCACCCCATGCCGAGCTCTCTCTCTCTCTCTCTCCCCCCTCTCCCTCTCGCCCTCTCGCGCTAAATACATGCATTGCCTATCTAGCCCCCCCCCAACCTCTCGTGCGCACGCACACACGTTGTATATCTAGGTCACTCCCTCGAGACTGTCTTACTCTTTCTTCCGCACGGCGGGCCACACTCGCTCAATCTCGCTCTCTTTATCTGAGTCTCGTTTAACCTCGTTTTCTTTCACACACAAATGATATATCTCCCTGTTCGGGCCTCGATCGACACACTCTATACTCTCTCACGCAGATTGTCTATCTAGGCCAGTCCATCCAAGTCGCCGCCACTCTTTCGACCTCATGGTGGGCCACGCTCACTCAATCTCTCTCTCTCTCTCTCTCTCTCTCTCTCCGTATGTCTCCATTGACCTCGCTCTTTCTCGGACAAAAACGATATATCACCATATTTGAGCCCAATTCAACCTATTCACATTGTATACTCTCTCACGCACATTGTCTATCTAGGTCACTCTCTCCAACCCGTCTCACTCTTTCGATCGCACGGCGACCCTATGTGATCGGTTGACCTTGCTTCCTCCCACGCACAAAATATATCTACACGTCTGTGACTGGATCATCTCTCAAGCTCTATCTTACAGCCCTCACCATTGCCAAAAAGCTCAATCGGACAATATCTCTCCAGAGCATATATATTTGTTCAATGAATGTCGGACCACACTCATTTTGTCTCTCAATCTATATGTCTCTCGATTGACCTCGCTTTCTCACACCGTATCTTCCAGGCGTTGAAGCTACTACCTCTCCATCCCTCGCAAAGCCGGAGCTATTTACATTGCGAGGGGCACTCCAACCTTGGATTAATTTGTGTAGGCATTTATTCCGGTCGGTTTAGATTATATTTTCGTAGCATTCGGCCCACAACTACTCCAAACACCGTTGCAACCCAAGCAACTCCCTATTTGATTTCCCTCTGGCTCGGTCATCACTCTCTCGCACGTCCTTTCTCGCCTTCAACGTCGCACCATGGTATTAGTGAAAAAACTATGTTGTTCTCTTTTATTATAAATAAGCTACAAAACTACACACCGATAGTCCACTTGGAATGGAACAAATTTCGACCCACAAATTAAAGTGCTACAAACTACGCACCGAGGGGCCCACATGTCATGAAAGAAATTTGGACCCATATACAAATTAAAAAATAAAGGACGATGATCGAACGTGCGACCGGGCCTTCAAGCCGCACGTCTATAGGCAACATACGTAGAATAGCAATGTTTGTTGTACCCCCTTTGTTCACATAATGTTTTTATATTACCACAGCCTAATTAATGGATAACATGTAATATTATTTTTAGTACTATTGGCCTTCACTTACTGGTGGGTTCCATGTGTGCTCTCTCCCCCCCCCCCCCCCCCCGTTCTGCGTTTAGACGCACGGGCAAACAGGAAGAACTCGCGGGCGATGTTGCCGTTGACCATATCTGGACGCGTTCACAAGTCACGGCACCAGTTTCACGTACTAGCAGCACTAGTCAGTGTGTACGTGCAATGCACGTTAATTTGGAAGTATATTAAGTGCATGCGGATATTAACTACTAGGATATTATTTGCGTGTTGTCATGTGATTAGCACTATTTTTGGCATGAAATTAACTGCACGCTAAACGTGTTGAGCGCTCGACATTGAAGCAGTCTAGGTCGTTGGACGACAAAGAATACATGTGGCTTGATGACGTTTTATATTTAATTTGATACGGCTCTAGCAGAACATTCAATCGATCAAACCATACATTTCGTTCAGTCTGACTCTGACTTTAAATTATACGACGATCGATATAAAATAAACGGAAATGATAAACGTTCGGATTTTAAGCATGACAATCCGAACGGTTTTCATGGCAAACTTAGATTACGCGGCGGCGGCGGGGGCGTCTCGCGGTGGGAAGCGGCTCCTCTGCCGTGCTCTGTGTCGTCGGGCCACAGACCGACGGTGTGGCGGCGTCTTGCGCCGTTGTTGGCGTACTCCTGGACGTTGGCCTAGCTTCAAGGAAGGCCAAAATGTCCTGGACTTCGGAGCGAGTCAACTGGCAGGAGGAGGCGACTGGCGTTGGTGCAAGGAAGCGGTCAACGGTGGCCATCCATGCTGCTGAGGGTGGCACTGGCGCGGCGGGGACATTCATGTGCACGGGCACCGGCACGGGCGCGGACGTCAGTGCACGCGCAGGCGCATGCGATGGCAGGTGCACGGGCACCGGCACGGGCGTGCGCGTCAGTGCACGCGCAGGCGCATGCGCTGGTAGGTGCACGGGTGCGTGAAAGTCGGTGGGGACCTCATGGAACCCCGTGGGATCAAGCTTGGCGACAATGTGCGGCTCCCAGCCCATCAATGCCACGGGGATGGGCGCTGGCGTAGTCAGGGCGACGGGAGCCGGAACGGGAGCGGGGACAGGCGCGGCGTCTTCCCGCAAGGCCAGTTCAAGCTCGTCCCAAACCGCCTTATGTTCTTGAGACTCCGGCTGGGTGTCTTCCTCAAGAAACTGGAACACTAAGGGCAGACCATCGTGATGCGGCATGGCGTACGTTTAGGTCAGGCTAGTTGGAGGTAGACGACAGGAGAATCGGAGAGGAAGAGAGAGGATTGTAGCGATACCGGGTAGTGCGGGGTTGATTTTAAACTGCGGCGCCGACGACATTAAAAGTGGGAGCAGTTGGGACGATGGTGGGCGGCGAAGCCTGGTCAAAGGGCTCGCCTCCCGGTGAGCCTGCACAGCGGTCTGCTCGCACGCCTCCCTGACAGCCGGCGCAGCGGTCTACTTGCACGCCTCCCGTCGACTCACACGCTTGCTCGGACGGCACCTGCCGATGAGAAGCGGGGACTCGTGGCGGCACGTAAACGCCCACGGTTTCAATAGTGAAAGCGTTCGCCTTAACGTGACAGGTCTTTGTTCCAAAATATCTTGGCTCTCATTTGTGCAACTTGTCATAAGCAGCTTGTCTCAAATTGAAGAAAAAATTTACGAAGTAATATTTGTGCCATATCACGTGACCATGCTTAGTTTCAAGAATTTATGCTCACTTTTGGATTTTCTGAAATTTAAGATCCAGGATTCGAAACAATATCATAACCTGCATCATGCAATAAATTTTCAAGCCGTACATCTGTCCTGTTGTATTTCTTAAGAAAGGATTTGGTCAAACATTTTGCTTAGTTAGACTTCAGACAAGTTATATATGCAGAGTAAAAGGATAATCCCTCCGTACCAGTGCATTGCCTGATATATTAACTCAAGTACTAGGCACGAACAAACGGGCTCAATTCTGTGCTCATCTTGGTGTAGTAGTAGTAGTACTAGGCAATGCAGTTGACGGGTGACCTTGACGAGCGGCGACCGAGGGAATTGAACCGTGCTCGGCACGGTAGGTAACGTTGTCTAGTTACTAAAGCATCCCTCCGTTGTTGATCGGTAGTCATTATGGACCGGGGACATGAGGGGAATTTCCTAGGGCTGGAATTCTGGCCGCCAAATATTTCGACTTGAAACGCTGAGGCTCGACTGGTTGGGGTTGCCTAATGTGCGTACCACGCACGCCACCGAAGGACACGAGCCCGGTTTTTTTAGGATCAACATGAGCCAAGGTCTGGCTGGTACACTGTTGGGTCCTACCATTCGAGAATACGAAAGGAACCTTTTAAATTGCCGAATGAATCTATGTGTATTACAATACCCGTATTTTCCTTGCAAATACTAATCTCAACGTGGTAATTGATTTATGACGAGTTGTTGAATTAGAGTGAGTTTGTGATATAGTGATCTCAATGTGGATTTCACATTTCATGGTATCCCTAGTAAATTTTCCAATGCAAATTCGAATTTAAAAGATGAACAATATGGAGGTGAGAAAACTTTGTATGTATCAAGCATATGACCACAGACAGAGACACAGAGAGACACACACGCACGAACACAACAACAATCCAATAAGTAAAGTGCATCTATTTTTCCAAACCATGCATGTATGACACGAATTCAAAAATACTCCTTCTATTCCTAAATATTAGTCTTTTAGAGAGTTCAACAAGTGACTACATACGGAGTAAAATGAGTGAATCTAGACTCTAAAATATGTCTATATACATCCGTATGTGCCAGTCCATTTGAAGCCTCTAAAAAGACTAATATTTAGGAACGAAGGGAGTAAAATGTAAGACATCCATGGTCCTCAGTTCAATATTTATAATGAACATGAAACTGAAACATGAATATTAAGTCTAGTACTACAGTACATGCAAATGTTGTGTTTAGGCGGAGCTATGATTGTCGGGGGTCGACCCCTCGACCTTAGATAAAATTGTGGAGCTCTGTTTAGGGTTGTTTAGATTATATTTGTCCCCACCCTCCCAACCACCGATTGCTTGTGCACCCCCACCCCTCCTCCCCGGGAGAATATCATGTGCCCCCATACCTTAGATGCTATATGCCGATACGAGTGGCTTGGAGCTTGTAGATCTGAGATATAGCAGCTCACATGATGTGTCTTAATATTTTTGCAGGAAACCTTGATGAGTTTGAGAATTGCACACAATTTGTACAAAAACTACTTAGATGTCCTTTGATCCCTTATCCAACGACCTCGAAGCTCGTATCACCGTAGCATCTGAGATGAAGGAGGACATCATATTCTCCTGTATGTAAGAATATCATGTGCTACCACAACTTAGATGCTTTGGTGATACAAGCTCTTCGGAGGCGTTGGATTTGTGACCCAACACCTCCTCGGTGGTTCGAATGTTTTTTTGCAGAAAAGCCCCAAAAGAGTTCTGCCACTGCTTACAAGCACAAATACTGCTCAGATGCCATTGGATCTCAGATCAAACGACCTTCAACAAGCTCGTATCACCGTAGCATCCAAGCTGCGATAGCACCTTAGGTTTTCTTGCACGGGAGAGTATGAGGTGCTCCCGCACCGTAGATTCTATGGTGATACGAGTTCACTGAGATCTAACGGCCCACAGTAGGAGGTTTGAATGTTTTTGCAATATACGACTGATAGAGTTTGGGAAATGCGCAGAAAGTACAAGTACTACGCATGTGCCATCTGATGACTGATCATACGACCTAGATGCTCATATCACCGTAGCGGGTAATTAAGCTACGGGGAGCACCTAATATGAGCACCGGGGAGCCGTTGGATCGAAGATGCAGCGGCACACACGAGGCCTGAATGTTTTATTTGCAAAAAACCTTTGGAGAGTTTGGAAATTGCGCATAATTACAAAGACTACTCCCAAGCCATTGGATCTCACTTCCAACGGTGTAAAAACTCGTATCACCATAGTATCTAAGCTGCGGGGTGGATGTGATATTCTATGCCGCTCTCATTTTTGTTCGTAAACTTGCAAAATAGGTGTAACTCGTGCCGTTACTTGTCTAACCGCATAAAGTGTTTGTTCAAAAAAACCATCCTACACTGAAATATCGGAACAACACACGGGGGTCCCACTTGTCATTAATCAAATTTGGACCTAAAACTAACAAATCTGAAAGACGAGATTCGAACTGGCAACCTGGACTACAAAGCGTAAGTCGATAGCCTGAAAAAATGAACGGTTGTTGGCTTTGTCCCATAACTTGATTTTATACAGTACTTGCGTTGAGTAGAGTAGAGGGAGTGCCTCGTCAACACGTGCATGACCGTTGTCTCACTTATTGGTGGGTCCCAGGTCTGCGATCTCAATCTCTCTTCTCTCCATCGTCTAACCTTTGCACGGGCACACACGAAGAGCGGCGCTAGCTTGCCCTGGTGTTATTACAACTAAAAAAAGCTTGGAAAATAGAAGAATCGCCTAGAGCAAGAGACATTGTGGCTGGTCGAGACGGAGCTAACCACATCTATCCTCTGTGCCACGTTTGCATGATGAAGTTGTGTGGCTAGTGGGGTGTTTTCGACCGACTGGCTGGGTCCCGAGGTCGAAACATAGGTACTACGTCTGATACAGTATATTTTTACACGCACATTTTTCCTCCGTGCCGAGACGTGGCACACCCTACCGCGCGGTTTCGGGGTCCTCCCGGGTGGTGCACGCATATATTCTTCCTGACGTGGGACGCCCTGCCGCGCGTTTTCTGGGTCCTCCTCGGTCGTAGCGCCGAAGCAAGTAAATGAGTCGTCAAATCACGAAAGACCACCTTTCCCGCCGAGTACATCAGTGAAGCACGGTGGCTAGCTAGTTGGGCTAGTTCGACCGATTAGCTAGGCCGCCGCCACATTTGTTTTTTCACCCTTTTTTTATCTACTTGCCGGCAGGTAAATTTAAATATCCACCACGGCGTTGCTCTGGTGTTTGGGTGCGGCAGGATTTTTAATTTTTAGATTGACGGGAGCAGGCGCGGCAGGATTTTTAATTTTTTGATTGACGGGAGCAGGCGCGGCAGCAATTAGTCACGATGACTCCGCCTGTAAAAACCCACTGCTCCCTGATGTGAGAAGTCGTCGACTCGTGTTTTACCGTGGTGAAAACCAAAAGATTCCCCGCTCCCTCCGCCTTCCCATAGATTGCATTGCCTTTCAGCCGTTTCGCCCCCTTTGCTTCCTCTCCCCATTGCTTCTACCTGGTGCCATGGCGGCGCAGCAGATCACGGAGTCCGAGGTGAGGCGCCTGACACAGGAGCTCCATGTCAAGGATGCGGAGCTCAGGACCAAGTACGTGGAGCTCCGTGAGCTCAAGGAGGAGAGGAGTGCCATGCTCCTCCGTTATGTGCGGGAGTTCACGGAGCTTCGAAAGCGGCAGGCGTCCACCACAAAGATGCTCGAGGCATCGGCGGCATTGCTACAGAAAGCGGGAGATACGATAGGCCGTCAGGGGAGCCGGCTGGAGCGCGAGCGGGACGATCGTGACGAGGTCCAGGATCGCCTCAACCACTTGGTGAACCAAGTTGCCACACACATGTTGCGGCTGCGCGATGCCTACCGTTGTGCCAGCGCGACGATGCCGGCCGTCGGGCTAAACCCGTTCGACCACCCGGTCGACTTCAACGAGCTGCGGCTTCCTGACCTGGTCTCCTTCTTCGCCTATATCTCCGAGGAGCTGAGCCGTCTCTGCGCGATGGTGGGGGCTGAGGTGGACAAGGAGGGGTTGCGGGCTGCCGTCGCCGTTGCCGGGCGAATCCTTTCAGGGCTCCGTCACCGGAATCCATTCGTGCCATTGGACGCCGTCTTTGACGAGCTGGCTCCCGTCGACCGGGAGCGGGCTCTGCGGGCGGTTGCACCCTGCATCACCAACGTCATGCGCCTCGAGAAGCAGAGGGACTTCGGTGGTGTTTAGGCGCCCTCTACATGGGCATGTCCATGTCTCGGCGGAACATGACGGTGCAGATCAGTCACTGTAGCACAAAGCGTGTGGGTGTGTTTGGTTGCATTCTCATCTCAATATAGTTTTTTCCTCTTCGTGTATTTTTGTCAACCTACTAGTGTGGACTCATGCACCCCTCATGCACTCTGCCAAACACCCAAAAGTGGGTCGAGAAGGGAACTTTTGCTCCCATCCCGTGCACCCTTCATACACCCTGCCTAACACTATTCGTGCTTCATATGGTTCATCTTTCGTGGAGTACTGTAGCACCGTACTCTCCGTGCGCTGTGGACCTAGTTCTGTTAACATTGATCTCACCGTTCATTCTCGACCGGACAGTCGAAAAAGCGGTACTATGTTACATATAGGAGTAGTTGACATGCGCACAACATCATTTGTTATCCTCATATCTTACTACACTAGCAACAAGATTGTGTAGTACTGACGTATGAACCACTGCACACACCTAGTAGTAGGAGCACTATGTATGTTCAAGTGGCTGCCGTGTTTCGCACTCCTCCGTCGTAAGAGTGGAAACGCTTGCTGTAATCATTTTTTTCTTCAGAAAAACAGTGGACACGCTCTACCGTGCGGATCCTCCTCCAGCCATGCACTAAATTACTCACTTTCGCCGATGTGTGGGACAGCCAGCACCTGGGTCCACCAGCCATGCACTAAATTACTCCGTAGTAGAGTGACGGTAGACTACCCCGATCGAACCGCCGCAGTAATGGCCAATGAGCCGTCAAATTAAAAAACCCCTCCTTTCCAGCAGTAAGTTGGACGAACGAAGCAACCATCATTTCACTCTTCTCTCTCAGCTGCCTCTCTTGAAGAAAACCCCCACTCGCTTCGCTTCTCCCTCATCTCGTTCCTCCTTTCACTCTTCTCTCTCAGCTTCCTCTCTTGGATGGACGCCGGAGCACCGGCCGACGTGATGTCTATGGCTCTGGCCAAAACCGTCGAGGCTCATGGTACGAAGAAGCGCAAGCACCCCGCCGAGACTACCGCAGACAAGCTCAAAGCCATCGCCCTGTCCAAGCCCCCCTCTCCGGGATCCCTCATTAAGCAAGTCCAGGTAATGTCTCTTGTTGACGAACTTTTTCTCGATCTTGATCGTGTTTTTTCATCTAACACGCAGTACTAGTACTGGTAGTACAACTTTCTGGGTGATCTTGCATGTGATTTTAGTGTGCCAAATGACGGTTCTAAATTCCTCTTTTGACCAAAACATGCGAGAGGTTGACACTGATTTCTTATAGATTACTTTCAACTACTCCCTCTGTCCCAAATTTCTTGTCTTAGATTTGTCTAGATACGGATGTATCTAATACTAAAATGTGACTTGATACATCCATATCTAGACTAGGGATGGCACCCGCAGGGTTTGGGTACGGGTAGAGCCACTCCATACCCTTACCCGTCGCCCCAAATCTTGCCCATCACCCGTACCCATACCCGTCGACGGGTACAACTTTTCCCCATACCCATCATCCGTCAGGGTAAATGGGTACCCGTGGGTAAAATTACCCTGATTTGCAACACATCAATTTAAGCATTACATAGTCATAAACAACAACTTAAAATAATAATTTATAAACATCAACACATCATGACAGCAACACATGAATACATGACATTATCTATGGACAACAAATATATTCCTACTCTAAGATCAGCGCTCATAATCATAAAATAGTAAATAAAATTGAAACTCACCTAGCCGAAATAACCTTGCTCTTGTTCTTGTGTTTGGTAGCAGCAGCAGCAGATGGACCATTGCTAAGCAAGCTAGGGTGTCGCTGCTTCATGGACAACTTGGACATAGAGTTGCAACGATGCTGCGCCTTGGACCCCAGAGCAGGAGGAGGGAGACCTTGATGTCAGCCGGGGAGTTGGCTCTTTCCTAGCGCGCGGAGGCGCAAGGCCCTGGATCCATGGTGTTGGCGTCCACCTCGGAAGACAGGAAAGGGGTGGTGGTGCGAGGCATCAAGCGGCTGGAGGCGCCGGCGGAAGTGGGCAGCGGCGAGAAGATGAGATCGATTTGCTGGGCGCTGGCTGCTACGAGCGTGCGAGGTAATTTTAGACGTGAATCACGCTGATATAGCCATATAAGGAACGAGGCAATTCTGGACATTAATCACCTTTTTTGAGACAAGGACATTAATCACCTAGATACGTACACGTATGGGATGGGCTTGTGGGTCCTGTGGCTTTGTTGTGGGCCAGTTGCAGGATTTATGTAAAAAACATTTAGCATATGGATACATAATATTTAAGGCATATTTAAAAACTCATATTACATGCGGGTACATGGGTACACGAGTATGGGTTGTACTAAACCATACCCGTACCCACTATACCCAATGGGTCTTGAATTTTTCTATTTATGTACCCATGGGTATTTTTGTGACCCATACCCTTGTCCTAATAGGGTTTTTACCCGCCGGGTACGCGGGTAATGGGTACCCATTGCCATCTCTAATCTAGACAAATCTAAGACAAGAATTTTGGGACGGAGGGAGTACTTTATGAAGATCAATGCTACCTTTTAAGAGGGTATATTTGCCTCAGTAACTTGTGTTATGGATATTGCATGTAATCCCTCTGCTCTCATGCCTTTGAAGACATGTTCTAGTGTCTTTGTTCACTCATTTCTGTCCGTGTATGTTGTCATATGTGGAGTATAATATCGAAAATCATCTCATATTTCTGAACGGAGGTAGTAATAAAATATGGTTTCTGTCGTGGAATAGTCACGGCAGATGCCCTTGTGAAAGGACTTAGTCGTGGAGCCATCGCAGCTAGGAAGCTTAAAGGGGTTAAAGCGGGACAAAGGACACGAGGGTTATACTGGTTCGGCCCCTTACGGTGAAGGTAAAAGCCTACTCCAGTTGAGGTGGAATTACTAGGGTTTCGATGACCAGGGAGCGAATCCGCTATGCTTGGCTACCGATTTGATGTTACTTGCCTTAAACCGCCGGCGGGTCATCCCCTTATATACACGGGTTGACGCCCCGCGGCCTACAGAGTCCCGGCCGGCTTATAAATAGTATCCAGCTCGGTGACTAGTTAATCTTGCCTTACAACACAAGTCATGCCATTATGGCGGTTTATCACTACGGGCCTTAAGTTGCCTACGGGCTTTAGGCCCTTTATTGAACCACCATCCTCAAGCTTAATATTGAGCTTCATATGATGAATTGTCATTGCGTAATCCGGCCCCTCCTGGGCGGATTACACTAGTAGTTATATCCCCAACAGTTTCTGTTTGAATTAGAACCAGGTCCGCGGTGGAGATGAAGTTCTCAAAGTCATGCCGTGTGAACTGGAAGACCTGATGGTGAGTTCTACTGCTGAACTATCCAGCTGCTGTGTCCTTGTCGCCACGTGTCCTGAACTAGTGTTTTCCTATAGCATTGTTGTCAGGCGTGCTCTCGAGGCTGTACTTGACCACAACAATTTCATGGTTGTGCCTTCGATTACGAAGGGTTTGGTTCTTGTAAAGCTTACCAACAAATTTGATACGGCATGTCTTCATCATCATGTTTATGAGTGGAAAGACCACTCTGTTAGGTTCTCCAAGGTTGACAAGATGGTGATGGTGCATGTACACATCTCACACGAAGTCCATGGCCTAGTCAGTTATGCGGGGTTCATCCCGTAGGTCGGTGGCAAGAAATAGTCTGCAGAGTTTAGTTAGTGCAACTTTGCTTGTTTGTAGTAAGTACTATTGTTCAGTACTTGATTTGTGTTTGTGAACCCTGTATTGTTTATTAGTACTGCCGCTTTTGGTGAGTGAACGGTCTATTCTAATGTCTATCCACTCAATTCAGTCTGTATATTTTGAAGTATCCAGATCATATTTTTTGTGAGGACGGTTTATCAATTATGGTTACACTCCAATATCTGTATGCATTGCAGGGTTTATCGCACCCACCAGGATTTCCAGTCCCATGGATGTTTGGTCCATACGATTTGTCATGACCTTTGGACTGTCCTGCTTGTGGGAGTAGGCGGGGCCCCTGCATGCCACGCGTAGTTGGACGATCAATCTTCTATTTAGTACTTCAACATAGTGATTTCTTGGTAAGGATTCACTCGTGTCACATCAAGTAAATCTTATTGATTTACTGTCTAAATCTTATTGATTTAATGTCATGTTTTCTTTCTTTTCCTGCAATTTTACGATGCAGGTTTTGCCATGTGACATTCATCACAGAATAAACCGTTTGGTTTGCTCTACGATGGCTACTTTTGCAGGTTTCACTTCTTATGTCGTGTCAGTAACGAAGGCACTGTCCATCACTTATATTACTGGAAAAAATTGGATCAGTCTGTTATCTAAATACAAGCTGAATCCCTATGATGAACTGCAGTTTGGTTTAACAAAAACGCCACAATTAGTCCTTCTCGCGTTTAAAATAAATGAAGAAAAAAACTGGATCACGGTCACGGATCCTAGTCAAGTTAGAAAGCTGATCATAGCAGACCAGACACGATCGCCGCTGTCTCGCACAGATCGAGCACCGGCAGTTGCTCTAGCACTGACAACGGCAGCAGCTCAGTCTGATCCAGCTAAGGATTGGGCACCGACCGCGTCAGCGGGTCAGTCTGATCTACCGGAGGATCGGGAATCGACACCGGCACCTGCTCCGATACCGGCACCAGCTCTACAAGGAGCACCATCTCCGGCAGCAGCGGCGGCTTCGGCACCTGCACCAACACTTGCACTTGCATCTGCTCCGGCCCGTGCAGTTGCACCGGCAACAGACTGGGCTGCAGTTCGCACTTCATATACCAAAGTCCTTACAAAAACTGACATGTCCACCTTCTTGGTAAGCATTGGCCGCCCAAGTGCTTCGTTCTTTTTTCTTTCCATGTTGTTTCACATGATTCACTATGTTGATCTAAATGTTTGGGTATGTCTTCTTGTTTGCAAACAGAGAATTCCTAGAGCAACGAGGGAGTCGTTCAACAATCCGGGCGACCGCGGCCAAGTTTCTCTTACCATGCGCAGCCTTGGTGTGAATGAACCTGCTCAATATACCGTAAGTACAAAGGATGGTCGCATGATGATTGATGCTAAAGGATGGTCAAGGTTCAAATCTAAATCATATCTTGCGGTAGGGGATGATGTCAAAATCAAGGAGAGCTGGTCCAAATCAACTTTGAAATTCTTCAGTAGCAGCACGCAACTGCCAAACTGATCTATCCTCCGAGAGATTTTGATGTAATAATCTGGCATGGTGAAACAAGTGTCCTATGTGTATAAGTAGTACGACAGTATTATTTATCACATGGTATATCGTTGATAGAATTGCAACTCTGATTGCTGGTTAGGAACTGAAAGGATCGATATAGTTGACTAGAGGGGGGTTGAATAGGCAACTAACAATTTTTAGCTTTTCTTTACCAAATTAAAGTTTGCATCAAAATAGGTTGTCTAGATATGCAACTAAGTGAGCAACCTATATGATGCAATGACAACAAGCACGCAAGCAAATAAGAGATATAACACGAGTAAACTTGCGAAAGTAAAGGGACGAGATAACTAAGAGTGGAGCCGGTGAAGACGAGGATGTGTGACCGAAGTTCCTTCCTTTTGAGGGGAAGTACGTCTCCGTTGGAGCGGTGTGGAGGCACAATGCTCCCCAAGAAGCCACAAGGGCCACCGTATTCTCCTCACGCCCTCACACAATGCGAGATGCCGTGATTCCACTATTGGTGCCTTCGAAGCCGGCAACCGGACCTTTACAAACAAGGTTGGGGCAATCTCCACAACTTAATTGGAGGCTCCCAACGACACCACAAAGCTTCACCACAATGGACTATGGCTCCGCGGTGACCTCAACCGTCTAGGGTGCTCAAACACCCAAGAGTAACAAGATCCGCTAGGGATAAGTGGGGGAATCAAATTTCTCTTGGTGGAAGTGTAGATCGTGGCCTTCTCAACCAATCCCGAGCAAATCAACAAGTTTGATTGGCTAGGGAGAGAGATCGGGCGAAAATGGAGCTTGGAGCAACAATGGAGCTTTTGGGGGAAGAGGTAAGTCAACTTTGGGGAAGAAGACCCCCTTATATAGTGGGGGAAACAATCCAACCGTTACCCCCACTTCAGCCCCGCAGAGAGCGGTACTACCGCTTGCCCCTATAAGCGGTACTACCGCTCCCCCTCGCTGTACTGCCGCTGGGCCCAGAGCGGTACTACCGCGGTGGCAGGGCGGTACTACCGCATACGAGCGGTACTACGGCCCCCACTGCTGTGGCTAGTACCGTAAAACCCGACACGAAAAAAGACCCCTCGAATCGAGGCAGTACTAGCACGAGACTGCAGCGGTACTACGGCTGGGGGCTACTAGCGGTACTACCGCTCCAGAGCGGTACTACCGCTCTGGCGCGGTACTACCGCTTATAGCACCCAAGCGGTACTACCGCTCCGGCCCGCGGTACTACCGCTGGGACCAGAGAGGACACACTGAAGAGAGGAACGAGCCCATCATAGAAGCGGAAAGGCTCGGAGGGGGGCAAAGGAAGTGTACGTGATGATTCCGCCATAGCCTTTCCAAAGCGGACCCCCTCTTGATAGTACGGTGATCCCTATGAAACTAGTCCACCAAACTAATTCGAAAGGACTACACCGTCTTCGCTTCAAGCTCCGAGGGGAGGGAATCGTCTCGTGCCAAAAGGATGAATCTCTGAAAACACTCAATGCACACGATTAGTCCGCAAAAGCATTGTCATCAATCACCAAAACAACTTAGGGATAAATATGCCCTTACAATCTCCCCCTTTTTGGTGGATTGATGACAATACGGGATTTGCACAACTGGGAAAAGACAAAGGACATCATCACCTACATCACAAGTACCACTTTGCTCCACTTGGGAGCCGTTATTCTCATCAAACTCCACGTTACACATCTCCTCAATAAGTCCCGTGGACTTATTGAGAACACGGTAAGCATGGGAGTTTGTAGCATAACCAACAAATATGCCCTCATGAGCTCTAGTCTCAAATTTAGACAAACGAATACCTTTCTTGAGAATGAAACACTTACACCCGAACACCCGGAAGTACTTGAGGTTGGGCTTGTTACCGGTGAGTATCTCATATGGAGTCTTGTTCAAGCCTTTGCGGAGATAGAGCCGATTTGAAGCATGACACGCGGTGTTGATGGCTTCGGCCCAAAAGTTGTATGGGGACTTGAACTCCGCCATCATGGTCCTTGCCGCATCCATCAACGTCCGGTTCTTCCTCTCTGCAACACCATTTTGTTAAGGGGTGTAAGGTGCGGAAAATTGATGCTTGATCCCCTCATCACTAAGAAACTCATCCAAGGTGTAGTTATTGAACTCGGTGCCATTGTCACTTCTTATTGTCAAGATCTTTGCATTGTGTTGACGTTGGGCTTCATTTGCAAAGTCAATGACGGTTTGTTGGGTCTCACTCTTCCTCTTGAAGAAATACACCCAAGTGTATCTTGAATAGTCATCCACAATTACCAAGCAATACTTTCTACCCCCAAGACAATCAAAGGATGGAGGCCCAAAGAGATCCAAGTGAAGGAGCTCCAAAGGCCTCTTCGAGTAAATGAGAGTCGTGGGAGGGTGAGCCTTCTCATGAAGCTTTCCTTTGATACAAGCACTGCAAGCACGATCTTTAGCAAAACTAACGTTCGTTAGTCCACGGACATGGTCCCCCTTGAGAAGACTTTGCAAAGATCTCATATTGACATGGGCTAAACGGCGATGCCAAAGCCATCCCACGTCAACTTTAGCCATTAGGCATGTCACGGTCTTAGTGGGTCGCTCCGAAAAGTTAATCACATAGAGACCGTTCTCGACATGCCCAACAAAGGCTACTTTAAGAGTCTTGCTCCACAAGAGGGCCACGGTATCAATATCAAAGAAAGTGGCAAAGCCCATGGTAGCAAGTTGACGAACGGAAAGTAAATTGTATGCGAGGGACTCAACTAGCATGACCTTCTCGATCGTGAGATCATGAGAAATGACAACTTTGCCGAGTCCCAATACCTTAGAAGACGAGGCATCACCCCACTCGACATTGGTGGGCATAGATGGAATCTTGTGCACGTCCACCACCAAGTCCTTGCTTCCGGTCATATGATTTGTAGCTCCACTATCGAGCAACCATGATCCCCCACCAGAAGCAAACACCTACAAGAGATCAATGCTTGGTTTTAGGTACCCATTTTGTAATGGGTCCTTTGATGTTAGTAACAAGGGTCTTAGGAACCCAAATGGACCATTCAATATACTCATGAGGTGAACTAACAAATTTGGCATAAACATGCCCATCACTTGCACGGCATAACACATAAGCAGGATTAAAGTCGCCGGCTTTGTTGGATGGGGTGGTATTGCCCTTCTTGACACCGTCACCCTTCGCATTGTTCTTATTCTCCTTGGAAGTACCCTCTCCCTCCTTCACAAAAGTTTGCTTGAGAGGGGGAGATCGTTTGGTCTTGTCATTCTTCTTCTTGTTCTTGGACTTGGGTGCGAACCCAATCCCCTCCTTGGCCACAACTTCCTTTTGGTTTCTCAAAAGGTCGTTGAGGTTCTTCTCACCTTGTATGCATGACACAAGGCCTTTCTCAAGTTGCTCCTTCAACTTAGCATTCTCCTCAACAAGATGCACATGCTCACAACAAGGGTTAGTAGCATTTGCAGTATCAATTAACACCATATGAGGAAAGGTGGCTTTCTCCTTAGTTAGCATTACTTGGAGTTGATCATGAGACTCCTTGAGGCTAGCATGAACGCCCTTCAGGACTTTGTGAGCCTTGTCGAGAATGTCAAACTCCTCTTTACGTCTAGCAAGATCAACCCCAAGTTTTTCCTTCTCGGAGTTTAGCACACGAGACGCAACAAGAGAATGATCAAGATCTTTCTTTAACTTAGCATGATCATCGTTGTATGACTCCTCAAGAGCCAAACGAAGACCACGCTCTTCGTCAAGAGCATTGGAAAGATCCGAAATCTCATCGGCATAGTCACGACTATGCCCCTCCATCTTAGAGATGGTATCTTCGTGAGCCTCAATCATGTCATTGGCTTCACCAAGTTGTTCCAAGAGAGCAACAAAGTGCTTCTTAGATTTACCCTTGAGTTTACCCATAAAGGTCTCAAACTCATTTTCCTCCACATTTGTCCCCTCATGTTCATCAATGCTATCCGTCGAAGAAGGATGATCAATGATGGTAGTTTTGATGTTGGAGGTTACCTTATTGGTGGCTTTAGCCATGAGGCACTTGGCGGTGATGTTCTCATTGGGTGAGTCGAAGAGAGACATCCGTGGAGTCTTCGCAATGGCAACGGAGGCCATGGCAACCGACTCATCATCTTCATCATCTTCATCATCCTTGTTGTACTCTTCTTGTACCACTAATGCCTTGGGAAGAGTCTTCTTGGTGAAGTTGCTCTTGTTGGGGAACGACTTGGCCTTGTCCTTTCTAATGAGCTTGCCACCATTGTCTTCCCTCTTCTCGTAAGGGCACTCCGCAAAAAAGTGGCTCACATTGCCACAATTGAAGCAAGTTTTCACTCGTTGCTTGCCCTTTGCGCCACTTGAATTGTTCTTGTTGAAGTTTGGCCTTGTGTTCTTCTTGCTCCAAAATTGCCTTGAAGCAAGCGCCATGTGTTCATGATAGGCATACTTCGTATCTTCGAGGTTGCCCTCCTCTTCTTCCTCTTCATCCTCTTCCTCCATACTAACCTTGGCCTTTAGAGCAAGGTTGGGCTTCTTTACTCTTTGAGAGCGAAGAACCGCATTGTCGGCGGTCTTGTCCAAGATGCTCATAGCAACAAACTCATCCAACACTTCACTTGATGACAAGGTGTGGAAGTCCGGCCTTTGACGAATTACGGAGGACATGGCTTTGTGGTAGGGCATCATTGCCTTGAGGAATTTGCGCTTAATCCAATTCTCATCCGTGTCCTTACTTCCATGATCTCGGAGAGAGACCGCGAGTTTGGTTACTCTCCGAAAGAGCTCACGCGGTTCTTCATCTTCTTTCATTGCAAACTCGTCGGCTTCATCTTGCACCACTTCATAGTTGGAGCGTTGAATGCTTGCGCTTCCCCGATAGAGGGAAACAACTTGGAGCCAAGCATCTTTGGCCACGGTGTAAGGCCGGAGATGAGGAAGATCTTCGGGTGGGATTGCTTCTTGGATGATGAAGAGAGCATTCTCATTGAATTGATGATCCACAACTTCTCTAGGAGTGAAGTTACTTCGGTCATGCGGATAGAAACCTTCTTCAATGATTCTCCAAAGGTTAGTGTTCACATGATTTAAATGACGCTTAAAACGATAGATCCAAGAATCAAAATCTACATTCTTCTCAATCTTAGGAGCCGGACCGGCATGATTCAAATGAGTGGAAGGGAGCAGTCCACCATAGACAGGTGGAGGTTCCACATGGGCAAAGATGCCGGTGCCCCTTTTACCACTAGAGGTAGGAGCTTTCTCGCTAGTAGCTTCCCCTTTGTCGGAGGTAGCATCCGTCACCTTGTTGGCGGGATCACCCACTTTCAATGGTGCGGTGGAAAGTTTAAGCCCTTCTAAGTATTTATTAAACATGCTTTCGACCTCGGTAGTCATGGAGGTTTTCAATGTGTCCAACGCCACATTTAATTCCTCACGAGAGACCGCGGTTCCCCCATCTCCTGTAGACGAGACCGGATTCACACCGGAGTGCTCCTCCACACCGTCTACGACGTCAACCATACTCTTCGGACGGTAAAGTCCTTAAAAAGAGACGAGGCTCTGATACCAATTGAAAAGATCGATATAGTTGACTAGAGGGGGGGTGAATAGGCAACTAACAATTTTTAGCTTTTCTTTACCAAATTAAAGTTTGCATCAAAATAGGTTGTCTAGATATGCAACTAAGTGAGCAACCTATATGATGCAATGACAACAAGCACGCAAGCAAATAAGAGATATAACACGAGTAAACTTGCGAAAGTAAAGGGACGAGATAACCAAGAGTGGAGCCAGTGAAGACGAGGATGTGTTACCGAAGTTCCTTCCTTTTGAGGGGAAGTATGTCTCCGTTGGAGCGGTATGGAGGCACAATGCTCCCCAAGAAGCCACAAGGGCCACCGTATTCTCCTCACGCCCTCACACAATGCGAGATGCCGTGATTCCACTATTGGTGCCCTTGAAGGTGGCGTCCGGACCTTTACAAACAAGGTTGGGGCAATCTCCACAACTTAATTGGAGGCTCCCAACGACACCACAAAGCTTCACCACAATGGACTATGGCTCCGCGGTGACCTCAACCGTCTAGGGTGCTCAAACACCCAAGAGTAACAAGATCCGCTAGGGATAAGTGGGGGAATCAAATTTCTCTTGGTGGAAGTGTAGATCGTGGCCTTCTCAACAAATCCCGAGCAAATCAACAAGTTTGATTGGCTAGGGAGAGAGATCGGGCAAAAATGGAGCTTGGAGCAACAATGGAGCTTTTGGGGGAAGAGGTAAGTCAACTTTGGGGAAGAAGACCCCCTTATATAGTGGGGGGAACAATCCAACCGTTACCCCCACTTCAGCCCCGCAGAGAGCGGTACTACCGCTTGGTCAGCGGTACTACCGCTTGCCCCTATAAGCGGTACTACCGCTCCCCCTCGCGGTACTACCGCGGTGGCAGGGCGGTACTACCGCATACGAGCGGTACTACGGCCCCCACTGCTGTGGCTAGTACCGTAAAACCCGACACGAAAAAAGACCCCTCGAATCGAGGCGGTACTAGCACGAGACCGCAGCGGTACTACGGCTGGGGGCTACCAGCGTTACTACCGCTCCAGAGCGGTACTACCGCTCTGGCGCGGTACTACCGCTTATAGCACCCAAGCGGTACTATCGCTCCGGCCCGCGGTACTACCGCTGGGACCAGAGAGGACACACTGAAGAGAGGAACGAGCCCATCATAGAAGCGGAAAGGCTCGGAGGGGGGGCAAAGGAAGTGTACGTGATGATTCCGCCATAGCCTTTCCAAAGCGGACCCCCTCTTGATAGTACGGTGATCCCTATGAAACTATTCCACCAAACTAATTTGAAAGGACTACACCGTCTTCGCTTCAAGCTCCGAGGGGAGGGAGTCGTCTTGTGCCAAAAGGATGAATCTCTGAAAACACTCAATGCACACGATTAGTCCTCAAAAGCATTGTCATCAATCACCAAAACAACTTAGGGATAAATATGCCCTTACAGGAACTGTCGTTCGATTTCATTCCAACAGCTGCCGTGCTTTATTCAATTTTGTGTATTCGCCTTGTGACAGCATCTAAAACCAGCGCCGTACCGATCGCTTGCAATATGAAAAGCGCTGAGGTAGAACACATGGGCCCCCAAACATGCAGGGTCGGCCTGCGGCCCAAAGTCCAGAACCGTGAGCCTATCTGAGTATTATATTCTCAGCTGAACCCCCATAAAAAAAGCTAAACCCCCATAATGCCCGTGCGTTGCAGAGGGAGTATATTTCTCGGCAAGGTGAGCCTGTGATATAAAAGATTTGTATATTTCTTTACAGAGGGGGTATCTCTCTGTCAAAATATATATTTATGTGTAACTAGTTACTCCTGTCTTTCTACTTCCTTTCGCTGATATGTGGGGTAACCGGCAACGGGGTCCACGTGCCATATGCACAAATTAGAGTGCACAACTTCACGGTAGACACACCCCGGTCATAGCGCCGCAGTAATGCCCAATGAGCCGTCAAATCACAAACCCCCCCCCCTTTCCAGCTTTAGCAGTAAGCTAGACGGACGAAGCGGCAATATTTCACTGGGCCTGAATCCCCTTCTCCCTCGTCTGCTTGTTCAGAGAAAACCCCCTCTCGGCGATTGCATAGGGTTTTCTCATGGAGAACCAGGTACGAATTCTTCATCCATCCCCGATAAATCCAAGTCCCTTGGTCGCAGGTAATCCTAGGATGGCAGCCGCCGCCGTTGATGCATTTTTCTTCCTACTGAATCTAGTGTGTTTCATTTGCAGTGCCCAAAGTGCGAGGACCCTACAGGTTTCTGCGCCCTCGGCGAGATGCCACACTTGTTCCTTCTCATCCTAACACAACATTTTGAAACGCACACAGTATGTTCCTAGAATCCTCTTTTCTATCCGGGAGGGTGGGGTTTTTTTGAACATGCTGTGTTCTCATATTATTTTTCCTGCAGTGTATTATTTGCTCTGCCAGAACACATGTACTCAAGATGCTCGGCCTTGCCATAACTGAATAGACTAGTTTAATGGTCACAGTGAAGACAAGCCATGGATATAAGTTCCGAGTTGGGTTCATGAACCAAGAAGATCTCTGCTTTTTTATGGCCGAACTTGGATAAACTTTCTCAAGTGTTACGGACTGAAAGTTGGCGCACGAATGTTGATGGAAATAGCAGAACCTGGTCTCATCTTCACTGCGATCTTCCACCCCGACATCGTTCCAATTGTTCATCCATGTTAGTTTTGTATCTGGTTCTTGCTTGTTGCATCGATTACTTCTTAATCCACCTATTCTGTCTAACTAATCACAATTTAACTTTAGAAGTAGCAACGAATCTCTCACGAAGATGCTACTTCTAACTAATATTTTCTTATAATTGGTGGCACGTGTAGGTTTTTTTAGAGTTAAGCAGTCTGCTCGTTTGTTACTCTGTAATAACTCGGCTGTTACTAATGGCACTGAAGTTGACTGGATCGACATCCACAAGTTCCTACACTTCATTGATCGTCTTGAGGTCCTTGTGGGGTGTTTCAATGGTGGAAGGCCACGTGGGATATGTGTGCCACTGCTGCACTCGTTGAACAGGTCCAACTGTGTCGAGAAACTTATGGTACGAGCTGTTTTCTGTTATATATGTTGTTCATAAACTATTGCTTATACACAGTTTTACGGCTGTGATCTTCTTGAAACAGGAACTGCCGAGTTCTATTGTTCCTATACAAATGCCTGACCATGGTCGGGTCAGACTTGCGCTTGGTCACAACTGTTGGGGAACGTAGTAATTTCAAAAAAATTCCTACACACACGCAAGATCATGGTGATGCATAGCAACGAGAGGGGAGAGTGTTGTCCACGTACCCTCGTAGACCGACAGCGGAAGCGTTATCACAACGCGGTTGATGTAGTCGTACGTCTTCACGATCCGACCGATCAAGTACCGAACGCACGGCACCTCCGAGTTCTACACACGTTCAGCTCGATGACGTCCCTCGAACTCCGATCCAGCCGAGTGTTGAGGGAGAGTTTCATCAGCACGACGGCATGGTGACGATGATGATGTTCCATCGACGCAGGGCTTCGCCTAAGCTCCGCAACGGTACTATCGAGGTGTAATATGGTGGAGGGGGGCACCGCACACGGCTAAGAGATCTCAAGGATCAATTGTTGTGTCTCTGGGGTGCCCCCCTGCCCCCGTATATAAAGGAGCAAGGGGAGGCGGCCGGCCAAGGGGAGAGGCGCGCCATAGGGGGGAGTCCTACTCCTCCTTTCCTTGTGGGAGTAGGAGAAGGGAAGGGGGAAGGAGAAAGAAGGAAGGGTGCGCCCCCTTTCCCTAGTCCAATTCGGACCAGACCATGGGGAGGGGTGCGGCCACCTTTTGAGGCCTTTCTCTCCTTTCCCGTATGGCCCATTAAGGCCCAATACGAATTCCCGTAACTCTCCGGTACTCCGAAAAATACCCGAATCACTCGGAACCTTTCCGAAGTCCGAATATAGTCGTCCAATATATCGATCTTTACGTCTCGACCATTTCGAGACTCCTCGTCATATCCCCGATCTCATCCGGGACTCCAAACTCCTTCGGTACATCAAAACTCAATAAAACTGTCATCGTAACGTTAAGCGTGCGGACCCTACGGGTTCGAGAACTATGTAGACATGACCGAGACACGTCTCCGGTCAATAACCAATAGCGGGACCTGGATGCCCATATTGGCTCCCACATATTCTACGAAGATCTTTATCGGTCAGACCGCATAACAACATACGTTGTTCCCTTTGTCACCGGTATGTTACTTGCCCGAGATTTGATCGTCGGTATCTCGATACCTAGTTCAATCTCGTTACCGGCAAGTCTCTTTACTCGTTCCGTATCACATCATCCCGCAACTAACTCATTAGTCACAATGCTTGCAAGGCTTATAGTGATGTGCATTACCGAGTGGGCCCAGAGATACCTCTCCGACAATTGGAGTGACAAATCCTAATCTCGAAATACGCCAACCCAACAAGTACCTTTGGAGACACCTGTAGAGCACCTTTATAATCACCCATTTACGTTGTGACGTTTGGTAGCACACAAAGTGTTCCTCCGGTAAACGGGAGTTGCATAATCTCATAGTCATAGGAACATGTATAAGTCATGAAGAAAGCAATAGCAACATACTAAACGATCGAGTGCTAAGCTAACGGAATGGGTCAAGTCCATGAAAACCTCAACAATCTTTTCACAAAAGTCAGAGAATATAGCCATCATACATCTTTGAAAGGTAGCAGGTGCATTGCATAAACCAAAAGGCATACGTCTATAAGCAAAGGTACTGAAAGGGCAAGTAAAAGTGGTCTTTTCTTGATCCTTTTTTGACACAGGTATTTGAGAAAAACGAGAATAACCATCTAGAAAGCAAAAATGTGTATGTTTGGATAATCTTTCTAGCATTTGATCAATAAAAGGTAAAGGGTAATGATCCTTTTTAGTACCTTTGTTTAATTTGCAGAAATCAATTACCATTCTATAACCTGTAACAATTCTTTGTGGGATCAATTCATCTTTATCATTAGGAACAATAGTAATACCTCCCTTCTTAGGGACACAATGGACAGGACTTACCCACTGACTATCAGCAACAGGATAAATTATACCTGCCTCCAGAAGCTTTAGTATTTCTTTTCTTACCACTTCTTTCATCTTAGGATTTAACCGTCGTTGGTGATCAACAACCGGTTTAGCGTCTTTCTCCAATTTTATTTTTTGCTGGCATAGAGTGGGACTAATGCCCTTAAGATCATCAAGAGTATATCCAATAGCAGCACGGTGCTTCTTCAAATTTTTCAGTAATTTATCTTCTTCTTGCTCTGAAACGTTAGCACTAATAATAATAGGATATATCTTATTTTCATCAAGATAAACATATTTAAGAGTATCAAGCAATGGTTTAAGCTCAAACACGGGATCACCCTTGGGTGGAGGAGGATCCCCTAGGATTTTAACAGGCAAGTTGTGTTTCAAAATAGGTCCCTGTTTAAAGAATACTTCATCTATTTCCCTTCTTTCATTCATAAACATATCATTTTCATGGTCTAGCAAATATTGTTTTAAAGGATCATTAGGAGGCACGGCAATAGAAGCTAGACTAATAATTTCATCTTGACTAGGCAATTCTTTATCATGGGGTTGTCTACGAAATTTAGCAAAATTAAACTCATGAGACATATCCCCTAAACCAACAATAACAATGTCTTTTTCGCAGTCTATCTTAGCATTAACAGTATTCAAGAAGGGCCCACCGAATATGATGGGACAAAAGTCATCTTGTGGGGAACCAATAACAAGAAAATCAGTAGGATATTTAACTTTCCCACACAGGACTTCAACATCTCTAACAATCCCAACTGGTGAAATAGTATCTCTATTTGCAAGCTTAATTGTAACATCAATTTCTTCTATCTCAGCAGGTGCAATATCATGCATAATTTCTTTGTATAAGGAATGAGGTATTGCACTTGCACTAGCACCCATATCACATAAGCCATGATAACAATGATCTCCTATTTTAACAGAAACAACAGGCATGCCAACAACAGGTCTATGTTTACCCTTAGTATCGGGTCTAGCAATTCTAGCAGCTTCATCACAGAAGTAAATAACATGCCCATCAATATTATCGACCAAGAGATCTTTAACCATAGCAATACTAAGTTCAACTTTAATTTGCTCAGGGGGTGTAGGTGTTCTAGTATTACTCTTACGAACCACAGTTGAAGCTTTAGCATGATCCTTTATTCTAACAGGGAAAGGTGGTTTCTCCATATAAGCGGTAGGAACAACAGGATCAACATTATAAGTGATAGTATTTTCTTCAACTTTAATAGGTTCAGCAACTTTTACTTCAATGGGAGGATGATATTTAAACCACTTCTCCTTAGGGAGATCAAGATGAGTAGCAAATGATTCACAAAAAGAAGCTACTATCTCAGAGTCAAGTCCATATTTAGTGCTAAATTCACGGAAAACATCGGTATCCATAAAAGATTTAACACAATCAAACTTAGGTGTTATACCTGACTCCTTACCTTCGTCGAGATCCCAATCTACAGATTTGAGTTTAATTCTTTCCAATAAATCCCATTTGAATTCAATAGTTCATCATAAAAGAGCCAGTACAAGAAGTATCGAGCATGGGGCGATTATTGAGAGAAAGCTGGGCATAAAAATTTTGAATAATAATTTCTCTTGAGAGCTCATGATTGGGGCATGAATATAACATTGACTTAAGCCTCCCCCAAGCTTGAGCGATGCTTTATCCTTCGCGAGGCCAAAAATTATATATATAATTACGATCATGATGAACAAGATGCATAGGATAAAACTTCTGATGAAATTCCAATTTCAATCGGTTGTAGTTCCATGATCCCATATCATCACGTAGCCTAAACCATGTCAATGCCTTTCCCTTCAAATATAAAGGGAATACCTTCTTCTTGATAACATCCTCGGGCATATCTGCAAGCTTAAATAATCCACAAACTTCATCCACATAGATTAGGTGCAAATCGGGATGCAATGTTCCATCTCCTGTAAAAGGATTAGCTAGCAATTTCTCTATCATACCCGAAGGAATTTCAAAGTAAACATTTTCAGTAGGTTGAGGAGCAACTCTTTGGTCTACTGGTCGGGGTAAAGATACCCCGAACAAGGCCCTCAAAGGATTTTTTTTTCCATATTAACAAGTGACAGTAAATTTCAGCACACTATATAAATTTTTCCTTACCAAATTCCACTTACCAAAGGCGCTTCACTCCCCGGCAACAGCGCAAGAAAAGAGTCTTGATGACCCACAAGTATAGGGGATCTATCGTAGTCCTTTTGATAAGTAAGAGTGTCGAACCCAATGAGGAGCAGAAGGAAATGACAATCGGTTTTCAGTAAGGTATTCTCTGCAAGCACTGAAATTATCGGTAACAGATAGTTTTGTGATAAGGTAATTCGTAACGGGTAACAAGTAATAAAAGTAAAAAAGGTGCAGCAAGGTGGCCCAATCCTTTTTGTAGCAAAGGACAAGCCTGGACAAACTCTTATATAAAGGAAAACGCTCCCGAGGACACATGGGAATTATCGTCAAGCTAGTTTTCATCACGCTCATATGATTCACGTTTGTTACTTTGATAATTTGATATGTGGGTGGACCGGTGCTTGGGTACTGCCCTTCCTTGGACAAGCATCCCACTTATGACTAACCTCTATTGCAAGCAACCGCAACTACAAAAGAAGTATTAAGGTAAACCTAACCATAGCATGAAACATATGGATCCAAATCAGCCCCTTACAAAGCAACGCATAAACTAGGGTTTAAGCTTCTGTCACTCTAGCAACCCATCATCTACTTATTACTTCCCAATGCCTTCCCCTAGGCCCAAATAATGGTGAAGTGTCATGTAGTCGACGTTCACATAACACCACTAGAGGAAAGACAACATACATCTCATCAAAATATCGAACGAATAGCAAATTCACATGACTACTTATAGCAGGACTTCTCCCATGTCCTCAGGAACAAACGTAACTACTCACAAATCATATTCATGTTCATAATCAGAGGGGTATTAATATGCATAAAGGATTTGAACATATGATCTTCCACCAAATAAACCGACTAGCATAAACTACAAGGAGTAATCAACACTACTAGCAACCCACATGTACCAATCTGAGGTTTTGAGACAAAGATTGGATTCAAGAGATGAACTAGGGTTTGAGATGAGATGGTGCTGGTGAAGATGTTGATGGAGATTGACCCCCTCCCGATGAGAGGATCGATGGTGACGATGATGGTGATGATTTCCCCCTCCCGGAGGGATGTTTCCCCGGCAGAACAGCTCCGCTGGAGCCCTAGATTGGTTCCGCCAAGGTTCCGCCTCGAGATGGCGGCGCTTCCTCCCGAAAGCTTCCTTCTGATTTTTTCCAGGGCGAAAGACTTCATATAGAAAAAGATGGGCACCGGAGGCCTGCCAGGGGGCCCACGAGGTAGGGGGCG
The DNA here is from genome assembly GCF_002575655.3 of Aegilops tauschii subsp. strangulata. Taxonomy (NCBI): domain Eukaryota; kingdom Viridiplantae; phylum Streptophyta; class Magnoliopsida; order Poales; family Poaceae; genus Aegilops; species Aegilops tauschii. The sequence goes on from NC_053041.3 coordinate 616,917,993, forward strand.
CGCCCCCCGCCCTCGTGGATGGTGGGTGGCCCCCTCTGGTTGATTCTTTCGCCAGTATTTTTTATTAATTCCAAAAACTGCCGCCGTGAAGTTTCAGGACTTTTGGAGCTGTGCAGAATAGGTCTCTAATATTTGCTCCTTTTCCAGCCCAGAATTCCAGCTGCCGGCATTCTCCCTCTTCATGTAAACCTTGTAAAATAAGAGAGAATAGGCATAAGTATTGTGACATAACGTGTAATAACAGCCCATAATGCAATAAATATTGATATAAAAGCATGATGCAAAATGGACGTATCACCTAGCTCCGAACGTCAGCCGTCCGATCACACCCTAGCGCCAAGCGACAGCCCCCAGATGTGGTCTTCTAGAAGTAATTCTGAGGGCAGGCTGCGAGCAGGCTCCGCGCCGTTGGATCACATGGACGGCTCCGCATCGTTGGATCATGGGGCGATCCGCGAGACTTGTTGGTTGTGCCTCCCCTTTCTTCGGGTACCCCCTTTATTCTGGTGCTTATTCTGCAGCGATGAGAGGAGCCACTCCTACTCTGCTTCTTCTTCTCCAGCGACAAGAGGAGCCACTCCTCTGCTTCTTCTTCTCCGGCGACTTTGGGCGATATGTCGAGCTCCACTTCAGCCTCCCGCCCCTCGTGGACCCAGTATGGTCCACTTCCCATGGAGTGATGTCCTGACTGCCCACGCAGCGCGCCACTGATACGGTTGACTTCAAAGGAGGTCAAGAATGGCAACTATGGGTGCGAGTTCGTGAAATGCGAGAGCAAGCCAGAGGGGCAGGTTAGATCTCATGATTTTTCTCTGATTTCTTTTTCTATTTGCTTTTAATTCTTTTTCAATCTGGGATTTAGGGTTCATGTTTTCGTTTCAGATCGTGAAGAAATGCACACATTTTGAATGGCTGGATGACTGCATTAAGCGGATTCAATTCAATGGGGCCCCAGCCCTGGAGCTGAACCTGCCGTCAGCAACAACGAATTTGCTCTCTGAAAGTGCTGCTCTGGCAGTTGGGGATGCAGATTGAAGGGGGAAATAAAGAAGATGAACAAGAACTTGAAGCAGATGATTCAATTGAACAAGCAGGCGAATCTGATAGCTTTAGGATTTTATCCCTTTTATTTTTGTGTAGTTGCTCTAGGATTTGCTTACTTGCTGGTCATCACTCGTTAGAGATGTTATTAGAGTGGTGACATGTGCTCTAGGATTTGGTTAAATTTGTGGATCATGTGCTCTACGATTTGCTTAAATTTGTGGATCATGTGCTCTATGCTCTGTGTTGCTTAATTTGTGGATCATGTGCTCTATGCTCTGTGTTGCTTAATTTGTGGATCATGTCAGTTTCGGGTACCCGTCAGTTTCATCAGTTTTGTACACTTTCAGTTTCTTCAGTTTCGTCAGACAACACCGACCGCAGAAGAAAAAAAACATAGTTCTAGGGCCCAAATTGAAACTAAGCTCTTGTTGGGCCGTCTCATTGCGTTGAGTGTCGAAGGCCCACGCGCTGGCTCTGTTTTTTCCCTTGATTATTACCATGGTAAATCCATTTATTGCCATGCCGAATAAAAATAGTACATGATGGTAAATCGATCTATTGTTGGACTTGCACATGTCAAATTTATTTGTACATATCATGGCAATTTCCTTCTGTATATAGCCTACGGCACAACACTTTCATTTTTTGACATGCGGGTATTATAAACAAGTTTTTGTTGCAAGAAAAATATTGTATACATGATTTTTTGTTTTTGCTTTTTATTAAGAACATGTCAGACTTAATTATGTAGATCATGTTATCCATCTGAAACCACGTCTAAAATAAAGTCCGGTGGCACCATTAGCCAGCATATCCATCTAGAGAGCATGTCTAGGCTCGGCTATGGCACCATATCCATCTAGAGAGCTTGTCTACGGCTCGGCTACGGCACCATATCCATCGACCGATATCTCACGTAGCAATCATACATCCATAACATAAAAAGTAGCAACCATAGCATACTTCTTACATAAAACATAGGGTACCCTAAACCATAGCATAGTCCACAAACTATTCAAAAATTAGCTTGTTTTTGTTCATACAATATACGGAATAGGGCCACAAACAATTCAAAAAAATTAGCTTTTCTTCTTCTTTTCAACATCAGCATGGCTCATTTTTCTAGCTTTAGTTTCCTTTTTGACACTTCAACTACTCCATTATCGGCGCGTGCGAAAACTTGACCTACTCTAAATGGGTGAAAACTTGACCCTACTCTAAATGGGAGAAAACTTGCTGGTTTTCATTGAGGAATACTCAATCATTGATTGATTTAGCAAAAGGGCTCGTGTACGGCACCATATCCATCTAGCGATTTATCTCACGTCAAATAAGATAGAAATAGCAAGCAAAAACACTGATAACCAATGACATATCAAATAAGGGTGGCAAGCATAACAAAGTTCTTAGGGGATAACACGACAAAGATTAAAAGTTCACGGTACAACCAACGGCATAATTAAGATAGAAATATATAAAAGATAAAAAGCCCTAACACCCTAGGGCAAGACAAGCTCACGATCGAGACCGGGACTTCACCACCATCTTCACTGCGCCTTCTCTTCACTCCTCCCTCTCCATGCCGTCCTGGCCGATGTAGTAGGGGAGGCTGTGCATACCATTGCGGGTGGGGAAGATGCAGTCGAAGTTTGTGAAGATGTTGTGGGTTGTGAATGCGATGAATTCGCATCCACACCAAAACACCTTGCCGAGGAGGTAGTACGCATCAAATCTGTTGGTGAAGGTGACGGTGAGCCCTATCGGCGGAGTCCTGGAGTTTGGGCGCACTTCCTTCAGTCGGAACATCACCGGCGAGCCCGCCGGGACGTGGGCAAAGCCCGCACGGAGGAACCACTCGGCAAACCCCCTTGCACCCCTCCAGCGTGAGAACGCCCACACGCGGAGCGTCCTCTCCACGACGATGCCGGCCGGATACCGTCTCTCCGGCACGGTCGGTGGGAGCTCGAAGGTGGGGCCGTTGTACTGCATCCTCGCCTCGCTTTGAGAGTGCTCTGGGTTTGGGTGAAGAAGAGAAGGGGGCGGCGCAAATGGATGTGTGGAGAATAGGTGGAGGGGTGGTGGTTTAAATAGGGAAAGGGGAAGGGAAGGGGAGTGGCATCGGCCGCGCCTTGGATTTGCTACGTTCAAACGAGCCGCGTCGATCGATATGCCACTTTAATTGCCAATAGGTTTTAATTGCCACGTTGAATAGATGCGAGTGGATTGAAAAGTGTGAAACAATGCTCTACATCGAGGAGACACGCGTGGGAGATGATACGAACCAACGGCAGCAACCGTCCCTGCGTCCGTGGTGGCTCGCGTGAAAATGAGGCCGGTCAGCGTCCGTGGCGGCTCGCGTGAAAATGAGGCCGGTCAGCGTCCGTGGCGGCTCGCGTGAAAAAGAGGCCGGTCAGCGCATCGTGGCGGCGGGCGGTGGCGCATGCAGGTAGGCTAGCTACGTGCATGCATGCAGGCTAGCTGGACATGTCGTGCATGCATAACAGGTCCAACGGGCTAACCACGGCACCGTCCACCGCGACCCCACTCACCAGGTCCAACGGGCGACACAGTCAGCACGGCCCCACTCGTCAGAGTTAATGGTCAAAGCACTGACCCGACGGCATCCATCATTTGTGACCAGTTCTGAGGGTTTCGGGCAAGGGAGTGGGGAAAAGTGAGCAAAAGTTAAGAGCGTGGGGATGAATGAGTATGGCTAAGGAACCAGCGGCACAGATGTAAAAATCCCTAACTTTCTTTGGCCATGTTATTTTGAAAAGACATGATTGCTTTATTAGTATGCTTGAAGTATTATTGTCTTGATGTCAAATGATAGACTATTGCCTTGAATACTCGTGTCTTAATATTCATGCCATGCTTAGATTACATGATCAAGATTATGTTAGGTAGCATTCCACATCAAAAATTATCTTTTTTATCATTTACCTACTCGAGGACGAGCAGAAATTAAGCTTGGGATGCTGATACGTCTCCGTCGTATCTATAATTTTTGAGTTCCATGCCAATATTCTACAACTTTTATATACTTCTAGCAACTTTTATACTATTTTTGGGACTAACATATTGATCCAGTACCCAGTGCCAGTTCCTGTTTGTTGCATGTTTTTCTTGTTTCGCAGAAAATCCATATCAAACAGAGTCCAAACGGGATAAAAACTGACAGAGATTTTTTTGGAATATATGTGATTTTTGGAAGAAGAATCAACGCGAGACGATGCCCGAGGGGGCCACGAGGCAGGGGGCGCCCCCGACCCTCGTAGGCACCCCGTAAGGCGGTTGGTGCCCTTCTTTCGCCGCAAGAAAGCCAATATCCGGATAAAAATCGTGTTCAAATTTTAGCCCAATCGGAGTTACGGATCTCCGGGAATATAAGAAACGGTGAAAGGGCAGAATCAGGGAGCGCGGAAACAGAGAGAGACAGAAAGACAGATCCAATCTCGGAGGGGCTCTCGCCCCTCCCATGCCATGGAAGCCAAGGACCAGAGGGGAAATCCTTCTCCCATCTAGGGAGACGGTCAAGGAAGAAGAAGAAGAAGGGGGGCTCTCTCCCCCTCTCTTCCGGTGGCACCGGAACACCGCCGGGGCCATCATCGTCACCGCAATCTACACCAACACCTCCGTCATCTTCACCAACATCTTCATCACCTTCCCCCATCTATCTACAGCGGTCCACTCTCCCGCAACCCGTTGTACCCTCTACTTGAACATTGTGCTTTATGCTTCATATTATTATCCAATGATGTGCTGCCATCCTATAATTTCTGAGTAGATTTTCGTTGTCTTATCGGTAATTGGTGAATTGCTATGATTGGTTTAATTTGCTTGTGGTTATGTTGCTGTCCTTTGGTGCCCATCATATGAGTGCGCGCGTGGATCACACCATAGGGTTAGTTGTATGTTGATAGGACTATGTATTGGAGGGCAAGAGTGACAGAAGCTTCAACCTAGCATAGAAATTGATGCATACGGGATTGAAAGGGGACCAATATACCTGAAAAGTACTAAGGATATGTTTCTCGTTTATGGAGGTGACAAAGAGCTCATCGTATATGGTTACGTTGATGCAAGCTTTGACACTGATCCGAATAACTCTAAGTCACAAACTGGATACGTATTTATATTGAACGGTGGAGCTGTCAGTTGGTGCAGTTCTAAGCAAAGCGTCGTGGCGGGATCTACGTGTGAAGCGGAGTACATAGCTGCTTCGGAAGCAGCAAATGAAGGAGTCTGGATGAAGGAGTTCATATCCGATCTAGGTGTCATACCTAGTGCATCGGGTCCAATGAAAATCTTTTGTGACAATACTGGTGCAATTGCCTTGGCAAAGGAATCCAGATTTCACAAGAGAACCAAGCACATCAAGAGACGCTTCAATTCCATCCGTGATCAAGTCAAGGAGGGAGACATAGAGATTTCCAAGATACATACGGATCTGAATGTTGCAGACCCATTGACTAAGCCTCTCTCACGAGCAAAACATGATCAGCACCAAGACTCCATGTGTGTTAGAATCATTACTATGTAATCTAGATTATTGACTCTAGTGTAAGTGGGAGACTGAAGGAAATATGCCCTAGAGGCAATAATAAAGTTGTTATTTATATTGCCTTATATCATGATAAATGTTTATTATTCATGCTAGAATTGTATTAACCGGAAACTTAGTACATGTGTGAATACATAGACAAACAGAGTGACACTAGTATGCCTCTACTTGACTAGCTCGTTAATCAAAGATGATTAAGTTTCCTAGCCATAGACATGAGTTGTCATTTGATGAACGAGATCACATCATTAGAGAATGATGTGATTGACTTGACCCATTCCGTTAGCTTAGCACTTGATCGTTTAGTATGTTGCTATTGCTTTCTTCATGACTTATACATGTTCCTGTGACTATGAGATTATGCAACTCCCAATACCGGAGGAACACTTTGTGTGCTATCAAACGTCACAACGTAACTGGGTGATTATAAATATGCTCTACAAGTGTCTCCGATGGTGTTTTTTGAGTTGGCATAGATCGAGATTAGGATTTGTCACTCCAATTGTCGGAGAGGTATCTCTGGGCCCTCTCGGTAATGCACATCACTATAAGCCTTGCAAGCAATGTGACTAATGAGTTAGTTGCGGGATGATGCATTACGGAACGAGTAAAGAGACTTGCCGGTAACGAGATTGAACTAGGTATTGAGATACCGACGATCGAATCTCGGGCAAGTAACATACCGATGACAAAGGGAACAACGTATGTTGTTATGCGGTTTGACCGATAAAGATCTTCGTAGAATATGTGGGAACCAATATGAGCATCCAGGTTCCGCTATTGGTTATTGACCGGAGACGTGTCTCGGTCATGTCTACATAGTTCTCGAACCCGTAGGGTCTGCACGCTTAACGTTCTGTGACGATCGGTATTATGAGTTTATGTATTTTGATGTACCGAAGGTTGTTCGGAGTCCCAGATATGATCACGGACATGACGAGGAGTCTCGAAATGGTCGAGACATAAAGATTGATATATTGGACGGCTATATTCGGACACCGGAAGTGTTCCGGGTGATTTCGGAGAAAACCGGAGGGTTACCGGAACCCCCCCCCCCCCCCGGGGAACTAGTGGGCCTAGATGGGCCTTAGTGGAGAGAGAGAGAGGGGCGGCCAGGGCAGGCCGCGCGCCCCCTCTCCCTTGAGTCCGAATTGGACTAGGAGGGGGGCGGTGCCCCCCTTTTTCCTTCCCCTCTCCTACTCCTTCCTTCCCCCTCCTAGTAGGACTAAGAAAGGAGGAATCCTACTCCTACTAGGAGGAGGATTCCTCCCCTCCTTAGCGCGCCCTAGGGCCGGCCGGCCTCCCCCCTTGCTCCTTTATATACGGGGGCAGGGGCACCCTAGAACACACAACAGACAACTGTCTTAGCCGTGTGCGGTACCCCCCTCCACCATAATCCACCTCGGTCATATCGTCGTAGTGCTTAGGCGAAGCCCTACGCAGGTAACTTCATCATCACCGTCATCACGCTGTCGTGCTAACGAAGCTCTCCCTCGACACTCAGCCGGATCGAGAGTTCGTGGGACGTCACCGAGCTGAACATGTGCAGATCGCGGAGGTTCCATACTTTCGGTACTAGGATCGGTCAGATCATGAAGACGTACGACTACATCAACCGTGTTGTCATAACGCTTCCGCTTACGGTCTACGAGGATACGTGGACTACACTCCCCCGCTCGTTCCTATGCATCACATAGATCTTGCGTGATGGTAGGGAAATTCTTGAAATTACTGCGTTCCCGAACAGGGTGGTACGTCTGGCCTCTGGTGGTGGGATGTGTTGGGTGTTGGCAGCGGCGGTGACCTGGCCTAGTATGCTATCTGATGGCACCTGTCGGCGTGACCTCACTCGGGTTGCTTTGGAAGAAACGCTAGATGTGGGTCTTCCTGATCGGACAACGATGGAACCCTCAGTGTGGTTCTCCTTCCTAGGGCAATGCTATGGAGCAGGTGCTCGCTGGCGGGGCCAAGAGGTGGTGCGGTGTGGCATCTACCTCGTCGGCGGGTCTCGGCGTTGGGCATGTGTTGATAAATGGGCAAAGGGCGCTGGCGTTGTCTGGCATCGACGACAGTTGGGCCTGGCAAAGCCGATGCATTGATCTCTCCTGAAGTTCGGATGACGGAAGATGGCAGCGGTGGATTTTGGAGCGTGTGCATGGAGTGCACGATGAGGGTCTGATTGATTGGTTGATGCTCTTGGCTTGCCATGGGGCGGCATGGTGAGGCCACCAGATTAGATGGTGTGCATTGGTGCGAGATCAAGGCACAACAGCAAACTAATAGGTGTACCGACATAGACCGCCAGAAAGGTGGCTTTGGGTTGATGCCATGTATTTGTTTTGTCAGACTCTATTGAATAATATACTACCTCCGTTCCATAATTTAGTGCATATAATGTTTTTTTAAATGTCAAACCTCACAAACTTGACCAATCTTATTGAGAAAAATATTTACATCAAAGATGCCAAACATATATCATTAGATTCATCATAATATTTAATTTTATATTCAATATTTTTGGTATTGTAGATATAGATAGTTTTCTCTCTAAACCTGGTCAAATTTTACAAAGTTTAGGGTTCATCTTGCCTCCCTCCGGCGCCGTCGCCGGTCCGCCCTGTCTCCGGTGGCCTTGGGGCCATGGAGGCGGAGTGGATCTCGGCCCTTGCCGGTAGGAGGGCTCCGTTTTTAGATATTTTTTTAGTTTTGTTAGGGTTTGTGTCCTACTCAGTAAGGCGAGACGGCGGCGACTACCTGAAGATGGAATAAAGGTCTCCCTGCCTAGTGCCCGTTCCTATGATGTGTCTAGCATCGTCGGTGGGCGTGTGGAGGTGTGTCTCCGGCGGATCTGTCTCTGGTGGATTTGCTCGGATCTGTTCGTCGTTCGTCTATGTTCCTGTGTCTTCAGGTTGGATCCTTCTGATCTATAATCTTCATCGTGACGGTTGTTATTCTGGTGTGTTGGTTCTATGGCGCCTTAGCACGACGACTTCCCGACTGTCTACTACAACAAGATTTGCCCGGCTACGGCGAGGGAGGGGCGATGACAGCGGCGCGCCTTCGGCTCGCTTCCGTGCTTGTAGTCGTCGCTAGGTGGTTCACGGATCTGGATGTAATTTTTATTATTTATAGTCCTCGTTGTACTACCATGATTGAAGATGAATAGATTGAAAGTTTTTCCTGCAAAAAAAATGTTTACAAAGTTTGCCATTACAAAAAAGCTATACACACCACATTATGAAACAAAGGGAGTATAATTTAAATGATTGTGTGCAACGCTGTATAGTTATACGAGAAGATTGACACCCCTGTGGTCAAGATCTAGGTCCGCCAATGCTCCACCTTTGTGCAGGGTTTGAGCTACGTGGCCTGAGTTTGTACTTGATTAATGTTTCCGCATATGCATGGATTTGTAACCTTGAGTTTTACTTACCACTTGAAGATCACATTGTCATGTTTATGTGATGTACACAAGTTTTTTCTGAGAAAATTTAAAGGATTCAAGTGGAACTTCATGTGTGCCGCTCGGCAGATTCAACAAGAGAGCATCCACAGTTACCTAACGTGCTGTGTTTGTTTGTTTGTTTACAGGAACCAAGTAGCACGCCTGAAACTTGAGCTACATTGGTACAGAAGAAGAAGAAGAAGAAGCGAGCGGTAAAACTCAGAACTAAACAAAACAAAAAGAAAAAGTTTATCAGCTAAGGTAATGAGACCGGCGGGCTCCTCTCCTTCCCTGGTAGCACGCCATGCACAGTAAGAGATCGCGCCTCCAGCTTTCCTCCCTATACACGGTTAATAAACTTGTCAGGTTGGCCGTCAGGCGCCCCGCCACCGGAGCCGTCAGTGAGCCGCCGCTGGTGCGTCGGCGACATCCTGCGCCGGAAAGTTGAGGTCAGGGAGCACGAAGCCGCCACCGGCTTGCTGCGGCTTCCTTTGTCGCCGCTCCTCCTCTTCGGACCCGACCCTCCTCCGCTTGCTTGACGAAGAAGAATGCTCCAGCCTTGTCTGCAAAATTGGTCAGAAGGAAAAGTGAGTACAAGCTTCACACAAAGACAGCGTTTGTAATTCAGGTAGCAAACCCAACCCGGATCGACAGCAACCACCGTGATGAAACGTGTAATGTACCAATCAATAGTCAGAGTAGCAGGTCAAGGATGATTGCCATCACAGCGCTGGCAGGACCGTAGCATGCAACCCCCTGACCGTGGCATGCCAGACAAGATCACAAGAGGAGAGCACGGACAAAGCAAATCAAGCAGGGACCATTTCAATGGGTTGGGCCGGCCAAAATATATCGCCACCACAGTGCAACTTGTTCACCTACGCGTGTGGTGGCACTGTACGTACACACCACACGGCCACACACAGCGCACTGCTAGCAGTACTAGGACACAAGATTTTGGCCGGAGCTGCCAGAGGAGACCTGGGTGGGTGGCAAGCAGAGACGAGGATGGTACGTACACCATGCATCTTCGATTATAGTAACTGCGGCAGCGCTGCTGCAGGCATTAAAGAAGGGCACGGGATCGTCGAGCCCGGCCGGGTAGGTGCGCGCAGATCCATTTGCTTGCAGGTGGGATCGGCTTCGACCTGGCCTTCTTTATCGCACAGCGTACGTACGGCCGGTGAACACCAAGCAAGACCTCTTCTACTTCCACCCACTACCCCTGTACTGTGCATCCATTTGCACATACTGTAGACCCAACTAGTAGGAGTAGCATTGAACTGCCTACAGTACGGACACGCACTCTAAGTATCGAGCCATGGGCCAAGGAGATCGGAGCTTCCATTTTTGAGAGATAATGGCATGTGCTCACTTCATACATCCTTCTGTTTTTTTTTTTGGCAAACATTCAGATATCTCGAGCAGCGATCAGCTGCCACAAGCAGGATCCATCCAGTCCAACCAAGTCTTGTTCTCCCTCCTTAAAGAAATATAAGAGAGTTTGGATTCCTAAGTGAGGGAGTACTAAAGAGTAGGAATTCTGGCTAGTGGGACCGATCAGGTCTTTCAGCTCTCCGCTAGGCTAGCACGTAGGCACATCATTCTTACCCCGCCGGGCCCATGGACAGCGACACCACAGCAAGACGAAGACGACGACGACGGAAACCCACGTCTAAACCTGCCTGCCTAAAGCTTATCCGGACGGCACCGGTCGCACTCAATTTTCTTCCCCAAGGACAAACAGCAACAACAACGGTGGTTGAGACGGATGCGACCATCAAATCAAAGCCACACTCCTCAACGAAACCCAAAAAATCGTACTACTACTAGGAACCGCAGCACAAAGAGATCAAGGCAGGACCAAGTACCCCACTGGGAGGCTCAGGACGGTCCATATTTTCTTCTTCTTTTGCCATCGATCCATTCACTTGCGCTTTAAGGCTGCTGCTCTACCATGCAAGTGGAGGCCCCGAACCGATTTTTCTCTCTTTCTTTGTGCTTATGATTGCGCACTCTCGGGCGGAGTACGTCCCGCCCAAGCTGGAAGCATCTATCTATCTATGCTAATGCTACGGAGAAGTTAAGATTGGTATCATAGTGCATGCGCGTGCGTGCCACTCACCTCTAGTCTGCCGTTCTCCTTGGACAGCGCCCTGCAGGCCCTCTGCAGCGACTCCATCTCCTGTTTGAAGCGAAGGGGTAAATTTCAGAACAAGATGAAGAAAATGAAAGATATAAGAAGAGAACGAAAATAAAGCTTTATGGAATTAGCTGCAAAATTTATGCAATGGGAAATGTAAGAAAGAAAGTGATAGATCGGTAGCAGTACTGGTTCATTACCTGGCGAAGGCCGACGTTCTCTGCCGACAGGGACTGCACCAGCTGCTGCACCTCCGGGAGCCTCTGCAATAGAACAGAGCGCAAGTTCAGTCCAGATCAAGCAAGCCAAAAAAGGGGGATGATAATCCTTTCTTTTCTCGTTTATAATACTGGAAAATCTGATGCAACCGATTGCGAGTTGGGAAAGGACAGGACAGGACAGGACCGACCATCCGGCGTTGATGAGGCGAGGATCTTTTTGGGCAGGCGGCTTTGTTGCCTTTCTGGTCCTTTGGACACCAAGCACTTTTGCCCGCATGCCTCTCCCTCTCTTGGATTCCAATGGCAGCGGTGGTTGCACCACCCGATTTATTCCACCAGGCTAAGCTACTTCTAGTACTAGAAAACAATAAAGAATGCCAGCCATTTGAACAGCCTCGCTTCTCCTACGACCGACTCTGCCTGCGTCGAATGTGTGGCTGCTGACGCGGTGTAGGAATAGGATGGAAACCTGACTAGTAAAAGTCTACAACTTCATTCAAATGCTGAAAAATGCCTGCCTAGCTATCTAAGCATGCCTTTGTACTACTGCACTACGGCCAGCCAAACTTGCCTTCAATGTAAGATGGAGAGCGAGTGTCCAACTTACCATCTTCTTCCGCGACCTCTGGCCGGCGGTGCGGGCCGGCGGCACCGGCAGGATCAACGGGCGTCGTGCTCCTCCGGCAGAGCCAACCTGCAGCAGCAGCAGAAGAAGAGTAATTAGAAGATCAGTTGTTAGCTAGGATATGCTGCTGGTGCTGGTAGGAAGAATGAAGAAAGCGAGAGTGGAACCAACCAACCAACGACCCGCAAAGAAAGCAACAGCAGAGGACACGTTGTTTTATAACTCCCCACCAAGAATGCACCGGCGCGCATGCATGCATTGTACTCGCCCCATGCCATTAGCCAAATCACGTGAAACGCATTACGGTTTTGCGTTTTTGAATCGGTCGACCGGCAGTGCGTGAACGCCAACGACCACCTACCTGCTCATCTGTCATCCTATCTACACACTTGGAGTTTTTAAATAAATTAATATATAGACAGAAAAATGGTTTCTCTACGACGGGGACAATGACATGCGGGGCCTGCGCGAGGCCATGTAGGTACGGTTTGGGAAAGCGGTGGTGTGCCGTGTGCGTCACCAACCGAAAGGTGTCGTGGGTGCTGCTGGCGTGCGGGACCCGCGCTGGCGGTACACGTGGCGGGAGGCGAGTTTCCACCACCGTCGCCCCCGCCTCCGTGTCCGCCGGCACGGCCATGCCCGGGCACAAGGTCGAGCCAGTCGGCGGCGGCCACGTGGATTCCTACGACAACGAAACGCCGACGCGCTGGGTTGACACCGATTCCCAACTGCATGGCTGGTAGGGCCCCCACGGGCGGTGCCACTGCCACCGCACCGCGAGGAGAAAAATCCAAACGCACGCAAGGATAAGGGCCGGCCGAAATGACCACACCACCCCCACGAACGACTGTGGTTTGGGGAAAGCCGTGAAGGCCGCAGCGGTAGCTCGTGGTCAGCAGTCGGATCCCCACGCCACCAACCGCTGTGAAGGAATTGCAACGGAAGGAGCAGGATGAGTGTTGCAGGCTAGCACACGACACGTACTAGTACCGTGGAACGGAATGGCCTTGGCGATAAAGGGAAATCAGAAGCCATTGACATGTAGTATTTCTACTGCGAATTAAGTAGGGGGGCGTGGTGGTTTGACATTCAGAGCTGACGCCCGTCAGTTGGACTTTTTGATGCGAAGAGTAGACGATGGATCTGTGGAACAAGAAGCGGGGTATCTGGAGTTGGACCGAAGAAAACATGCGATAAAAGGGAATGGAAAAAGATGAGATGCGAGAAAAGGTGAGGAAAAGCGATGTTTCATCGCGAAGTCATCCACCGTTGCTCATCCCCTCCCTCTCTCGGTGGTGACACGAAGGAGGGGTAGTTTCGTCCGTCCCACGAGCAGGAGCAGGCGCTGTACCGAACGAACGGAAAGCACGCAAAGCAGGCAGGCAGCCAACCACGAGAAAGAAAGGAGACAGACAGGAGAAAGCATCAGGGGAAGAAGAAAGCAGCAACTGCAGATGGGGACGCGCGCGCTCCCCTACGTACCTTGGCCAAGGAGGAAGAAGCTGGGGCGGCGATGGCGACCGTCGCCGGCGGCGAGCAGAAGGCGCCGTCCTCGCCGCCGCTGGTGGACGCGCCGGAGCCGGACCCGCCGCTGTAGTCGAGCGGAGACGCGGGGCTGCCGCGTGCCCATCTCCCCTTGTTCTTGTTGGCCGCCGAGCCGGAGCGCGATGCGCGCGTCCGCTTCCCCCGCGCCACCGCCGGCCAGGCCGTCTCCTCCTTCGTCGCGGCTTCGGACGACGGCGGCCCGCTGGTCTTCCAGGGCGGCGTCCACCCGGCGAGGTCGGCCGCGCGGAGCGAGCAGATGATGCCCGCCGCCTCGGCCACCGCCACCGCAACACAGCAGTCGCCATCCTCCGCCATGGCGTCCGGTGAGTGGCAGGCAGAGGAAGGGGAACGACCGGAGGCGTGGACGAGAGAGATTGAGAAGGTAGGCAGGGCGATGGGTGGGAAGGTGGACTGGAAATGAGGGGGGCGTGCGTGGAGTGGAACGGAGGCCAACCAACGCCACGGCGTGGCGTCCCTTTTAAATGGACGGAATAATAATTAGAAGCGCGGAATGGCCGTCAGCCCCACCCCACTCCACTCCTCTCTCCTCTCCTGCAGCTACGGGACGCGCCGCGCGGGCCGCCACGTCCTCCTCCTCCCCCGCGTGACTCTGGACTCTAGACGACCGACGCCGCTTACCGGCGGGGCCCCAGCGCGCGCCCCGCATGTCAGCGACATGGACGGTGTTGTGCGTCCGGACTGGCTTGCTTTCGACGCCGACGACGTGGACGGGCGCCGACCGGGCGCTGTGCAGGCGAGGGGATGACCGGAGACCCCGAGTGGGACCGTGGTGTCAGTGGGTGAGGAGGGCAGCGTAAAGTCAAGGCGTAGGAGGCAAGGCAGCAGCACGGCACGGGTGTGTGCTTGGATGAGAAGGCGATAGTGGAGGCCTCCCTCTTGGTTTCCGTGTGGCGACCGGTGCGCACAGCGATCTACAAAAGCGGCTGCGGGCGGTGATCGGGGCAAGAGGGAAGAAATGCTAGTGGCAGTCAGAAACAATGCGTTCCTTCGCAACATTTAGTACCGTCTTGTTTTTTTGAGAGGATACTAGTACCATCTCATGCATGTTGTAAATAATCTTCTAGGCCTCATTTGGTTCCAAGAGATCTCGAGGCTGCATGCATCAACTGATGCAGAGGCCGAAGGTAATCCTCCATTTTTTTTTTAAAGAGATCTCAGGGCGATCCCCGCGCAATTCCCCGTGCGGCCAAACTTACCTGGGCGAGCCCATGGCGCCATTTGGTTGCACACGAGGGGGAGGGATCCCTGCCCAATCCACGTCGTTTCCACGGGAAGAAAAGCCACGACCCTTTAGGTCGGGGAGAGAGGCCACGGCTTGAGAAAGACAAGTGCAGCCGGCGCCGTCAACCAAGATCCAGCGCTCCGCCCCTGAGCTCCTCCGCCGGCGACCAAAGGGACGCGTCGGCCCCCCTCCGTCGATGACTGATGCAACGTCCCTAACCCCCTCCCTCCGGTCCTCGGGATCCACCCCCCACCCCTAGGCCGCCAGCGTGTTCCTCCTCCATACCTAGGCTGACGGCGACTCGGCAAGTCCACTAGTAGAAAAAGGGTCATCTGTCCCGGTTGGTAAGGGCCTTTTGTCCCGGTTGTTGAACCGGGACTAAAGGGTCGTTACTAATGCCCTAGCCCTTTAGTCCCAGTTCTTACACGAACCGGGACAGATGGGCCTCCACATGGCCGGTGCGGCGAGCCCAGGCAGGAGGGCCTTTGGTCCCGATTGGTGGCACTAACCGGGACCAATAGGCATCCACGCGTCAGCATTTCAGGGGCTGGGGTTTTTGTTTTTTTTTTGAAAGGGGGGGGGGGTTTGGGGTTTTGGGGGGTTAATTTAGGTGTTTCATATATTGTGTTAGCTAGCTAATTAATAGAGAGAAGTGTCCTCTCTTATCTCCGTGCTTGGTCGACGCTACGTACTACATACATATAGAGAGGACTAGACATGCTAGCTAGTAAGCAAATGAAGGAAACAGAAAATCGTCATGAACATATGCATACAGAGAGAAGTGATATCGACCACCTCTCCTTCTCCGAGGGATTGGTCGAACAACAAGTTCTCGTATATCTATCCGGCACTACCGGCTACATATATACAATAATTATCTCTTACAATATAATCTCCTAATTATATATGAACACAGGGTCCACATAGTATTCTCCGTTTTCAGCGATCACGTGGTCAAAGAAGAATGCCGCCAATTCCTCTTGAATTGCTCGCATACGATCTGGTGGTAGGAGTTCATCCCGCATCCGAAAGATCTAATTTGAAGAAGGGGGTCGATACATATATATATGAATAAATGAAACTCAACACAAATGATGGTAATAAAATAAAATTGTGAATATTATTGCTTACGCACTTCATATTGTTCATCAGAGTAGCCCCGCTCACAGGTCGTGTGGCGGATGGATTCGCAAACGTAGTATCCACAGAAATCATTCCCTTGTTCCTGCCACAACCACCTTACAAGAAATAGAGGTCAATCAAACTGATAAGCAAGCATGCTAAATGGTATTGATGAAACTAGCGCTTGAATCACTAGGAGATGCGCGGAACATGCTACTATAGTATTTACATTCGGGTGTCTAAATTGCAGCTCTTCGGCAGTCCCGGAGCTTTTTTGGTGAATTTTCTCCAAACCCTGCCAGACAAAGAAACAATTACTTGATATCAGGAAATGAACAAAGTTGCTGATATGGTGGATAATGATCGATTTAACTTACTTCTCGAGCATTTGAGTCATGTCCGCATAGTCCTGGGGATCTTTTCGTCTCGAGTCTAAGACGGTTACTAGTCGCTGCTCAAGCTTAATCTCTAGGAGAATATAGTGGAAGCTGCGTACGCATGCATAAGTCATCAATTACATTACTATAACCTGGACTAATAAGGGAAACCGAATATGCACAAGACAGTAACACTCACTTGAAGTTGTAAGGAAAGAGTATTATATCTTTGTTTTCATTTATTACCAACGATCGTAGCAAGTTGGCCTCGGTATTTTCGGCATGATATTTAACCTTAGTTGCATCTATGAGATTTGTGTTAATGAACCCAACATCACCGATTTGTCTTTTCTTCAATTCGGCGGTCTCCAATCTGCATACCACATCACCTTCGCAGGAACCCTCTTCCTGGGGGGCTCGCCGTCAACATCACCAGGGTCATCTCGTCTGATCTTATACCGCAATGCACCGCATACCGGGCATGCGTTCAGATCCTTGTACGCACCGTGGTAGAGGATGCAGTCATTAGGGCATGCATGTATCTTCTGCACCTCCAATCCTAGAGGGCATACGACCTTCTTTGCTGCGTATGTACTGTCGGGCAATTCGTTATCCTTTGGAAGCTTCTTCTTCAATATTTTCAGTAGCTTCTCAAATCCTTTGTCAGGCACAACATTCTCTGCCTTCCACTACAGCAATTCTTGTACGGTACCGAGCTTTGTGTTGCCATCTTCGCAATTGGGGTACAACCCTTTTTTGTGATCCTCTAACATGCGATCGAACTTCAGCTTCTCCTTTTGACTTTCGCATTGCGTCCTTGCATCAACAATGACCCGGCGGAGATCATCATCATCGGGCACATTGTCTGGTTCCTCTTGATCTTCAGCAGCTTCCCCCGTTGCAGCATCATTGGGCACATCGTCTGGTTCCTCTTGATCTTCAGCAGCTTCCCCCGTTGCAGCATCACCGTATTCAGGGGGCACATAGTTGTCATCGTCCTCTTCTTCTTCGCCGTCTTCCATCATAACCACTATTTCTCCGTGCCTCGTCCAAACATTATAGTGTGGCATGAAACCCTTGTAAAGCAGGTGGGTGTGAAGGATTTTCCGGTCAGAGTAAGACTTCGTATTCCCACATTTAGGGCATGGACAACACATAAAACCATTCTGCTTGTTTGCCTCAGCCACTTCGAGAAAATCATGCAAGCCCTTAATGTACTCGGATGTGTGTCTGTCACCGTACATCCATTGTCGGTTCATCTGCGTGCATTATATATAATTAAGTGTGTCAAAAACCATTACAGAACATCATGAATAGATAATTAAGTGACCAAATTAATAGAAGTTCATCATCACATTAAAACCAAAGTACATACATAGTTCTCATCTAACAACATATAGCTCTCCAGAGCATCTAATTAATTAAACCATAGATCTAAAGTAAGAATTTTTTTCTTTCAGAAAGAAGATAAGAACAAGAGGCTCACCACGGTGGTGCCGGCGACGAGATCGGCGCGGGCGATCGACGGCGGTGAAGACGGGAATGGGACGTGACGGGCCGCTAAACCTAGACAAATCTCGAGGAAAATGGAGCTTTGAGGTCGAGCTTCGAGAGGAGAAAGCTTAACTAGTGTGGCTCGAGCATTTCATCGAACACCTCATGTGCATAGGAGGTGAGCTAGAGCACCACAAAGCCCTCCCCTCGCCGGTCAGAGAAAAACAGAGCACTGAAGTGCTCTGCAAGCGGGCGAGGGGTATATATAGGCACCTCATTGGTCCTGGTTCGTGGCATGAACCGGGACTAAAGGGCAGCCTGTGGTCCCGGTTCAAGCCACCAACCGGGACCAATGGTGGTGGGCCAGGAGTGAGGCCCATTGGTCCCGGTTCGTCCCACCAACCGGTACCAAAGGGGCCAGACGAACCGGGACCAATGCCCCCACGAAGCCCGGCAGGCCCCTGGCCTCACGAACCGGGACCAGTGCCCCCATGGGTCCCAGTTCTGGACTGAACCGGGACTAATGGGCTGACCCGGCCTGAACCAAAGCCCTCTTTTCTACTAGTGGTCCCACCTTCACCTGGTCTACGTTGCATCCCTCCTCGAGCTGCGACGTCATGGCTCGATCTGACCTGTGTGGCGACTTTTTCGCGAGCCCTGTAGGTCGTAAGGGGAAAAGCAGGTGCACCTCTCCTCTGATCTGCGGTGAAGTCACTGAGGGCGCGTTTGGTTACCTGCACCGTTTTTTGCCCTTTTGCATACTTGTCTCAGTTGGGCCTCGCTGAGCAAATGCAGGCCAAAAACCAACATCTGCACTTAGTTTGGTTGCATGCATGTCCTCTCCCTGTATCGTAACGAAGCCTCTACGCACCGCGTTTGGTTGCTCACATTGTATATGGTCAGATGAGTGCACGTTGTTTGGTTGCTTGCACGGAATATGATTAAGACTTAATAGCTACCCATAACACATAGTGCTACACTAGAGTGCCTCGGCGACAACGGTAGGCGGTGGTTGCGGCGCCGCGTCCGACACGACGAGCATGGAGTCACGGGCGAGCGACCTCATCGGCGGTGCAGTGAACTATTTACTAGCGCCATCTCCGTAGAGAAAGTCCGTGTGGAGTAACGAATAGAAGGGCGTTGAGGCAGAGGATGATGAAGAAAACATGCAGTGTGCCCGTCATGGCGGCGTCAGTGTAGTAGGACGGGGAGGAGGAGGCCGAAAAGAACGGCGATGATGACGGGGCCAGTGTAGTAGGACGCGGAGAAGGAGGCCCAGAAGAACGACGATGACGACGACACCATTGTCGTAGGACGCGAGCGAGAAGGTCAAGAGGAACTACGTCAATGATGGCTTCAGTGTAGCAGAACGTGGGAGACGACACATAGAGGAACGACGACCGAGCGAGTGTAGTAGGACGCGGGAGAGGAGGTTGAGAGGAACGACACTGACGTGGCGCTAATGCAACAACACGCATGAGGGAACGACAATGGTGACGACACCATTGTAGTAGGATGCGAGCGAGGAGGCGAGAGGAACGACGCCGCTGATGGCTTCAATGTAGCAAGACATGGGAGAGGATGTCGAGAGGAGGCGGTGGCGCTAGTGTAACAGCACGCGGAAGAGGAGGCCGAGAGGAGCGCCGCCGACGGTGACGCTGGTGTAGTAGCATGACAAAAGAGAGGAGGCCAAGCTTAAGGAGCGTCATTAACACAAATCGCACTTATGCGTATATACTTCACGAGGAAGATGTCGGATTTAATCATCTACGATCGTCGAAACAGAAAATGTGCAACACGAAAGTCGTGTGAAACTATTGATCAAAGGAGAATTCAAACGGTCGACCGTGCGTGATGAATTTGACAAAATCCATCCAAAATAGCTCCAAACATGAACACGAAATTAAACATTACGGTCAACGAAACTATGAACTGATCAGAAAAATGAAACCATAACATCGATGCGCATCTTTTTCATGTAGAGCTTATCTCAAATTGATGCCCCGTTGTGTGGATTAGAAGGGACCTAAGGAGATTAGAGAAGGAGCTTATTGGAGGTGGAAGAAGAAACAACATACAGGGTCTATACTGCTCGCATGCTCTCGTGCAAGAGGGCCCACCATGTGCGCTCGAAGGTGGCTTGCCTCAGCTTGGTCCGATAGAAACGACCGATTTGAGCGTTCCTTCAGATGTAGGCTGAGAGGTGCTTTAAGTTCCGTGTGAGCAAACTTTTTCATGCGACCCAGATAACCAAACAGCCCAAAACATCCTGCTCCGGCCTGGTTGAGCCTAATACGACCAACCAAACTTTCCATGGAATTATCTCCCCCGCAACCAAAGGACCTAGGGAGGCCGAGCGACCCCTGTTTCTCCTGCTCGCCTGGGTCTGATTACGCATTTGTAATACGCTTCGGCGTATTCGCGATGTTGTAAATCATCTTGTTTCTTATCCATAAGTTTTATTGAGAACAAAACATGGTCATTGGTGGCATTATTATTTTTAAACACGGTATAGACGCAGGCGCTCATACATACGCACATACACTTAATTGATGGCGTATCTTGTGGTGGGTTGCTCGATTTCGGTCTAGCTTTTGTGCGGACGATGCTGCATTCTTCATCAATCCGGCGAGGGAGGATCTTGCTACGGTGCCGCCATTCTGCAGCCATTTGGGAGTGCTTCTGGGTTGAAACAAACATGGTAAAGACGGTGGCCTACCCCATTTCCTACTCGAATATGAATATGCAACCTATATTGGTTGAGTTTGGGATTCTGCGGGGGAATCTCCCATGCCAGTACTCGGGGCTACCTTCGGGAATCAGAAAGCCAAAGAGAGTTGAGGTTCAACCTATGATCGACAAAATTTCAGGCAAATTGTCTCTGAGAAAAGGTAGGCTCCTTAATGGGATGGGGAGGTTGGTTTATGTCAACTCGGTGGTAACGACAATAGCTACATGTTTCTTGACGGTCTTTCCACTAGACAAATGGCTTGTCAAAAAAGTGGACAAGCTGCGAAGAAATTTTCTTTGGGAGGCGGACGATACAAACATTGGTGGGAAAAGACCGGTAAATTGGAAGCAAGTTTGCTCACTAAAAAAATATGGTGGTTTCGGTGTCAAGAATTTTGAATGCTTTGGTCAAGCCCTAAGGATCAGATGGGAGTGGTTCCAGTGGGATGAGGCGGGCAGGCCATGGAAGGGCACAATGGCACCTTGCGATGTGACGGACAAACAACTTTTCTCGAGTTGCACTAAGATTCAGCTGGGGGACGGTGATGTTGCCGGTTTCTGGAGGGAACAATGGCTGAATGGGGAGGCTCCTTCCTTGGTGGCACCAGAGATGTTCAAGCTAGCCAGATTCAAGAAGCTTACTGTCAAGGAGGCGCTGCACAATGGGCGACGGATGTAGGGATCGTCTGGCTATGGGAGAAGATCTAGGGAGTGGTCTTAACAGAGGACAGAGACCGGGTAGAATGCATGGACTTTAACTGCAGGCGGTGTATATTCTACTTCCTCTGCCTACGATGCCCAGTTTGCGCCTAGGATTGAAAGGCCGGGGCTGACACGACTGTGGAAGGAAAAGATGGAGGGGAGGAACGGGTTCTACATATGGCTGCTCCTACAGAACAGAAATTGGACAGCGAACCGTTTACAAGCCCGGGGATGGCCGCACGACAATGTTTGTTATCTCTGTGACCAGCAGCCGGAAACCGCGGACCACATCACAATGTGGTGCTGCATTACGAAGGAGGTTCTGGTTCATCTGCAGGGGCCAAACACCTGGATGAGCGTGGATGCTTTCTCAGCGCCATCCATTGAGGAGTGGTGGTCGAGGCTGCGCTCCGGCCATGGGACCAGGAACAAGACCAAGGAGATCACCTTGGCGGCTTACGTCACCTGGAGTATTTGGAAGGAAAGGAATCGCATGACTTCCGAGCAAAAAGAATTAACGGCCATCGCATTAGACGGCCTGATCGGGGATGAGGTGCAGATGTTCTATGAGGCCACCAAAGTGATGGATTTTCCTGGCACCTCGAATGTCTTTGTAACACTTCTGTTCTCCTTTAATGCCAAAGCAGAGCTCCTGCTGTTCACGTCAAAAAAGAAAAGCTGTTTACATATGCCCCCCTTTGACATTTTCATCTTGCCCTCCAAATGAAACATGTGTTGGTAAAAACTCGACCCTGTCTCTCGTTCCAAGCCCCCGTTTCTCACAGAGCATATGATGGATTTTCCTAAACAACATCATTTTTTTTTTCAAAACGGAGGTAAAGATTGCCTCGTCTATTAATTAAGCAGAAGAGAATTGCCCAGTTAATTACGGAAAACCGGGCAAAAACCGGAACAACAAGGGCCAAGCCCACTCCCAGAGACAGACACACAGGGCAGAGCCCACCCTAATCGACAACATGTCGACCTGCACCCAGACAACGCAACTCCGACTCAGACGGAGAACTCAGAAGAACAAAACCAGGCGACAGCTGGCGCCACGAAAAATCGCCGAATGGGCCACTTGTAGCCAGTCATCGTATACCACAGGGCCCCGCCGCCGCAGCTTCGACTCCACAGCAACAAACAAACCGAGGCAAAACCGCGAACACGCCGGAGAAGATCCGACTACCGCAACCAGTGCCGCGTCGCCGACATCGCTCCCACCATCATCGTTGCCACAGAAGTCTGGTCGCCACAGAGATCCTTTCGGGGCCGCCGCCCCGACATCCACCACTCCGTCGCGCCCAGCGCACTCCACCGGCACCGCCTTCCGGGGCCGCCGCCCCGACATACCACCGCTCTCGTCGAGCAGCAACGCCGCACAGCCCAGCTGCCCGGCAGCCCACGCTGCTCAGGGCAACCGCTTGCAGACCACGAATGTTGCACCACATCTGGGGCCGCCGCCCCGGCATAAAGTCAGACTGCCCCCTCTAGGGCGCATCGACCGAGCCGACACCCTCACCGCCCAAGCGGGACAAGGATGCCACCCAACCAATGTCGAGATCGAGCCCCACCTCATAGAGCTGCCACTCGCATTGTTCCCGAGATCGCCATCTCGGCGCACAAACAAAAACCACTCGGAGCCACCGCCCCGACGTCCACTGTCCCCGGCGACGAAGAGATCTGTGCAAAACGCAATATGCTGACTCTCCAAAGCGATGCCTCAAAGAAGGAAACGACGTAGCCGCCGTCATCGCCCGCTTCGACCATCCGAAGCCGCGCAGGCTTTGCTGGCGGCGCCCTCCGGCGGCGGCGAGGAGGGGAGAGGAGGAGAACTAGGTGGCCGGCGGCGGCGATTTGGGGTGCGCCCGGGACGCTCGCGGGGAGCGTCACGGGGCCTCTTTCTTGTCGGGGAGTTTGGAGTACACCGGTCAGGGGCGGAGCTACGTACAGCTACCCGGTGTCACTGGCACCGGGTGCAATTTACACTTACTTATTGGTTTAGTATGTAGGTCATTGAATTGTTTGATATGTAGGCATGTGTTCTCTATGTGGACACCGGGTGATTTTAAGTGTGGATCCGCCCCTGACACCGGTCACCAGCGTGTGTGGCCGTGTGGTGTGTACAGTGTCAACACACGCGCAGGTGAACAAGTTGCGCTGTAGCGGTAATATGTTTAGGCCAACCAACCGACTGAATGGTCCCTGGTTGTTTGCTTTGTCCGCATCATGTCTGGCATTGCATCCCACGATCAGGGTACTACCTAGGTCCGGCCAGAGCTGTGATGGCGAACATGCTGGCCCTGCTAATATAACCACTGATTGGTATACATGACACATGACAGCGTTTGATCATAGCGGTAGCTCGCCGTGCCTCTGCTTTCCCCAGTTAATGAGAGCCGTAGGAAGGACCAAAATGTGCAATTCCCCTCTAGACTTGAGAGTCCAATAGCTCTGTTCTGTTCTGTTTTGTTAGTTTTCCTTTTATTTTGAAAGCCATATCTCTTCCCTCGCAAAACTAAAAAAGAAAGCCATCTCTGACCGTGCGTGCTGCCAGGGACAAATTTTACAGACAAGCTTAGATCCGGTCGTGGTACCTGACGGCTAACCCGATAAATTTATTAACCGTGCATATGGGAGGAAGCGAAAAACGGGATCTCTGACCGTGCGTGCTGCCAGGGAAGAAGAGGTGCCGGTCTCATTACCTGAGCTGATAAACCTTTTTTTTTTTGTTTAGTTGTTGTGAGTTTTTACTGTTCGTTTCTTCTGTCCTATGATGCGGAGGAGGCATCCATGTAGCTCAAGTTCCGGGCGTGCTTATACCTGGCCATGGGAAGCCCGGCCCGGCCCGAAAAAGCCCGACCCGGCCCGGCCCGACGCTGCCCCCGGGCCAGGCTCGGGCCTAGATCTTGAGCCGGAAGGCCGGGCCGGGCCTGGGCCCGTCATTTTTGCATTTCTCTGAAGGTCGGGCCGGGCCGGCCCAGAGCCCGACAGGCTTTTATGTGTTCGGGCCGGGCTCGGGCCCAGAAAACAGGCCCGATGGCCGGGCCGGGCCTGGGTCTTTTTCGTCGGGCTTGGCTAGGCCCGGCCCGAGATAGATGTTGAAACTTACCTTTGTCCAAAAGATCTCTGATAAATTGAGAAGTAGAGAAACTAATCTCAGATTGTTACGGTCTCAACATTAACTGTAAATATGCTGAAGCTGAACAAATTACTGTGCACACGGCGGCAGACCTGGGAAACAACAAGGAACAAACCCCGGATGTCGGAGCACATAGAGATTTCCAGGAGAACAAAACGACCGGAAGAAATCTTTCCCTATTTATAAAGCACGGATTGACTTTGTCGACTTCACCGTCACAATACGCTTCTTTGCGTGAATTTACGCTTTCGTTATTTTACTTTGCTATCCGAGGTGGTACTAATTTCAAACCCCCGTTAGTACAGTTTGTGCCACGCTGGGGCCTTTCCCGTGCAACCTGGTCCTCGCTTTGCTGGGCCTATATGCCCAATGGGCTTCCACGATCCGCTTAATAAAAATAAAAATAAAAAAAGGTGCTCATGTGGGATTCGAAGACAGGACCTCCTGTTCCATCAAGAGGAACGCAACCAACTGAACTCAATTACACTTGTGTTAAAAACCGATGTTCCTTCTCAAATAATTAGTCCCACCTCGCTTCTTTGCATTAATTCTCACCAATTTAAATACGGGGGTGTTAAACAAGTCAACAAGTAGCCTCGAGACTTGATACAGAGATAATGTGAGAAGAGAACTTGGAAGGGCCCTGTGGAGGGAGAGAGAAGAAAAAGCATGTATCAGACGTGGACAAGGAGGGCTAGGTGGAAACACGGGGGAACAAGGACACGGCTGGTAACCATGTCACCCTGCTAGCAGCAGCAGACGGCGACGAGGACGACCATGTCAGGGAGATGCCGATGAGGACGCAAGGACATGGCTGGCGACCGTGAGACGGTGACGAGGACGACCATGTCAGGGAGATGCCGATGAGGACGCAAGGACATGGCGGGCGACCGTGAGACGGTGACGAAGACGCGTGCCTTTGCATGGTGTGTACTAGCGTGTTAACTCTCACACCTTTTCCCTCTCTTATTCTGTAATTGTTTGACTTAATTTTTTTAATTTATCAACAAACTGTTCTTCACATTAGGTTATCATTTGGTTTCAGAACACACCCAAGAACAACGCACCCATAAATACCTCATATATTTCTTAGAAAGACATAATTTTGTAATATTTTTCTATAAAATATTTTTTATTTAATCATGAAAAAAGCAACAACGGCAACATAAAGTTGGTGTGACATATGTGGAACAATCACATTGTGAAAAAAAGCAACAACAGCAAAAAAATATCACATAATGATACTGTGATGTGATTTTGGTGCTTTTCTCATAAAAGAAATCCTATGAATTTCAAAAAAATGAATGTTTACTACTTAAATCCTAGCCTGTATAGCTGCACAGGTTGAGTTTTCAACGTTCCCTTGCGCTGGCATGGTACAATGTGACGTGCGGTGGCTGAGTTCATCGCATTGGGATCGATCATGCTCGGACCCATTGTGATTTGGTGAACACCGCCGATAAAAAAGAAAGATTAGGGTCATCGTTTGCGAAGGCGGAAGGACGACAAGTGACGACAAGGGTGAGATGTCATGTTAAAATAGAGAACATGGACAGGAGGGGGGACTTGAGCAATGCTTACATGGTTATAGGCCCACGTGAAGTTTTTCCTTCCGTTGTAACACACGGGCCTTTTTGCTACTGGGCTTCTGGGCAGTCCGAATCATCGGGGTTCTCGAAGAGAGGGAGGCGGTCGAGGCCAGTGCCGGAGATACTGATGACGCGGGCATGCTGGGTCGCAACGGCAGGCGTCGGTGCGCAGGTTCCGGCGACTGGACGCGAGCGTGACGGTGGCAGTTATAAGCTCTATGGTTGCGGCGCCATTGTTGTTGTTCTGAGTTCTCCTGTTCGACAGAGAAGAGAGAGGGTGAGGAGAGAGATAAGACCGGTGCTAGAACTGGGAGGGAGAAGCGTGGAAGAGCCGGCTCACCGGCGGGGACCCTGCTGCTGTTGCTGCAGATCGCCAGCGGGGGTGGCTGGCTCGACCCACTCGGGTTCGAGCTGCGGGAGAGGAGCGCCTGGGAGGCTGCCTGCTTCTTCGTGGACGAGGGCGCGAGGAAGCGCTCAGGAGCGGTGGGATCTGGGAGAGAAGGGGGTTGCGCTGTGTAGCTGTTTGCAGGTCTCTCGATGGGGAATTGATCTAATCCAGCAGACTGGGGGTCCCACGCACCGCTACCTCATCTCTCCTGGTCCAGTCATTTTCTTTCCAACATACGACCTCTCTCCTCTCCATAGCACTAGCACCCGTACCCGGAAGAAAATCATATACGACCGGGTCATACGCTCCGAACAGAGCGACCCACTCCATCAAGCACCACGTGGATCCCCGAATCTCAAAGCAACCACTCTCATCTTCTTCCATGTCTTCTTCCCCAACGGGCCATCTTCCTGTGTTGCAGCGCCGCCATACCGCATACACTAGTCGTTCCTGGCATGAGTCCGAGGCTCCGGGAGGCTCGCCGGCGACCTCGCGGAATTGGTGCTCACCTGTTTCGTGTTGCCTTCTTGCACTCGGTAAATCCATGTTGCCCTGTTACCGCTGCTCCTGCTCATTTTCTTGGCGCTCCTCGCCGGCAGTGCACGCGGGCGCGGCGGCATGCCTCTTCAACTTGCTCTCGCCGGCAGCGCACGCGGGCGCGGCGGCATGCCACCCATACGAGACCTAATCGCGCTACCAACCTTGTTCCGGTCTTCGGGAACCTCACCGTCGCTGGCATCCTCCGCGCTGCGTGGCGGCTGGGACGGCGTCGCAGCCGGAGAACGAGTGGCACAAATCGATACGGCGGCGCTGCAGGTTGCAGCACAAGCCTGACGGGGAAGAAGATAGGAGTGCTGCTTTGAGATTCTTGGATCCACATGGCGTTGGATGGAATGGGTCGCTCTGTTCAGAGCGTACGACCCGGTCGCATATGATTTTCTTCCCCCGTACCCACACCAAGTGACACACAAGATTGTTTTTAACAGGAGAAGGGATCCCAAGGACCGAGAAGCTCCATTAGAGTTAGATAAGAGAACTACAGCCGGACCCTATTTCGTCCCTAAACGTTCGAAACGCATGCCCGGTCCGGTCAGTGTCCGGTTAAAAAACAACCGGATCGGACCCCTCATTTTCTCTTAAATCGTCTAGACTGACCAGCGTACCTCAAACCGGGACCAAATTGCACAGTTAGAATTTAGAACTTGATTGTCTTCAAGGAGGCAGTTCATTTGTGTATATACAAACCATTCATGATATAATTCTCATGTATAATGTTATCAAGAACAAAATGATTCATTTTTTATATCACGTGTCCACCAACTCATTCATGGTTTTGCTATAACCAACAATTTGCTTCCAATAACTCGGATTTTAATATGTTATATATGAAATTTGATTAGAGAAATGTGTGAAATCTGTATATGATGTTAATTTTACTTGTTAAATATTGTTTTGGAAGCAAACTTATAACTATAGCGCATGATCCATTTTTTTCATACAGGCGGCGATCCGAATTGCAAATAAACACCCACTATAATCATATAGGGAAAAGAAAACATCGAGAACTACACATGCATACCTCTGAATACGTCGCAGGGGAAAACAATAGATTTCTCATCGCGAGTGTGAGAGAAAGCGAGAGAGAGGGAGAGGCAGGAGAGAGGGAGAGAGAGGCGTCTTAGGATTAACCACATTCTAACACGTTTTGGTTTGTGTGTACACTAAGGCCACCGCCGGCGAGGGTGAGAAAAAGGATAAGCGGCAACACAAATATGATGCGTCACTAAAATAAAGGAGATGGACCTACTGTGGTCTTAAGTGATGGTTGTTCGGTTAAGAGTGTGTGTTGTGTTTTTTCTCCCGTTGCAACGCACGGGCTCTTTTGCTAGTCAAACTAAAGGCACAACAACAATGATCCCCCTGATCAACCAATCCCTTGGCAGTCGCCAGGAACTTCAGTACATATAGCAGATTCAGTTTAAACTTTAAACTCAATTGTTTTCAGCATTCCTTCGAGCCAAGAAAGACGATTTAATTAGCACGTTCCGCTGAAATATAAGGGATACTGAAGTAACTATAATAAAGCTAACCTGCGGTGATCATACTATACTTTGCGAGCCTTGGCAGCTTTCTCCGTCATAGCGTCTTTCTCCTCCTTGGGGGCATCGTCTCGGAGCCGGCTACGACTGAGAGACTGGTGGGTGATGGCATCTTCGCTGTCGATGGCGGCATCTTCGCCGCGTGGTTTGCTGAGGCGGGGCGCTGGTTTCTGTTTGGCAACGATGATGGCGTCGAGAGGAGCTTGGGTCGCGGCGTAGTCTTCGGTAGTCGGTTCTTCCCGGCGTGTCCGAGGTGCTCTTCCGTGGTTGCTTGGTTGCTTTGAAGTCGGAGCTGCAATGGAGCGAGTCTAGGTGGTGACGATGACATACACTCGGCGGTCGTTTGCGGAGGGCACGGTCGGCGCAAGTCCTGCATATTTCCCTTCTGTTTCTCGTCGTCGAAGTCGGAGCTGTCGGTTGCTTGCGAGTGTGGCCATCTGTTGGCATGTGCCGTCGTGGATTCTGTTCCATGTCGGTGGCCAGGTTGGCCGGTGGTGCCCATGTCATGTGGGTTGTGTTGTATCGGTTTTAGCCCGGTTTTCCATTAATTAACCGGGCAATTCTCTTCTTCTTAATCAATGAAAATGGCAAGTCTTTTGCCTCGTTTCAAAAAAAAAAAAATTGGCAGCTTTCTCCCATATATCAATAAAGATAGTAGGGCCGGAAATCCAACTCGGTGCCCAGGCTCATCTGCTCTCAGTCAGAAAAAAAATCAAAATAAATACTAGAAAAATTCAAAAAAATACAATTTTTTGTGGTAGATAATTTGATGCGTGAAGTCCGCTCCAAATTTCAACTCATTTCGACATATGAGCAGCTCTCGGTGAAAAAGACAAATCGGGTCAGAACAGCGTGTGAACAGTAGACTTTTTTACAGACCCTGATTTTGTCCTTTTTGCCGAGAGCTGCTCAAATGTCCAAATGAGTTAAAATTTGAAGCGGACCTCACGCATCAAATTATCTACCAAACAAAAAATTAGATTTTTTTTTATTTTTTCTAGTATTTGTTTTGATTTTTTTCGTCAGCGCGGGTGCAGCTGAGCCCGGGAGCAGAAACGCCGCGTCCACTAGTAGGGCATGCTCTTTTCAGGTGCTCATACCCTACACTTTTATTACATCATCCACTCAATCCAAAGAGTTGATAAATCCAATGCAAGCCTCTTTGAGCTTGCTGCAATGATGCTAGTCCGCAAGAGCTAACGTGGCCGCCACAGTCTTGGCATCAGGAAACTCAGAAAGTTTTCTTTCACACATCAACTTCATCCTTTCCATGACAAACCTATCCGCAGCCACGAGCAAATGCCTTACGATTTCTTCTTCGTCATCATCATGGAGGTCGTCCAAGGGAGGCAACTCATCCGTGTAGACGAAGTGAAGCAGTGCTTTGAAAACAGCAGGCTCCATGTCTTCAATGGTTATGATGTGCCCCTGCCCGCACTTGTCCCTCATCGGCCCGTAGAGCTCCGCCTTGAAGACTGGCGACCGCATCGCGAGGACGATCTTGTGGGCAGTGAAAAACTCATCTTTGACCTTGAAAGACACATCCGATTCCTCCCTCGCATCCATCAAACTTCTAAGGTTGTGCAACAAGTCTGAAGGCGGCACTTGGATATTAAAGCTCATGCCGATCTTCCGCATCTGTGCCTCCTTCAGCTTGATAACAGTGATGTCACACTTAATGAGAAGGATGTCGTTGGGGATGTACAAGTACGCCGACCCTTCGATCTGGCTCCTCCTCACGAACATGGAATGGTACAAGCAGGATAGGATCATAGGACAACACTAGGGGTTGCGCAACACCACAGGCGCCGTAGGTTTTGGCCATGTGAAGTTCGGTGGCGACGGCTGTGTGGCCTGCTCGATGAGCGTCAGATGGTACAGCGCCCTCACCTCCGCGTGACCGCGTCCTTGCTCAGGAGCTCGAGGAAGACGGCGACGTGGTCCTTGCTG
The DNA here is from genome assembly GCF_002575655.3 of Aegilops tauschii subsp. strangulata. Taxonomy (NCBI): domain Eukaryota; kingdom Viridiplantae; phylum Streptophyta; class Magnoliopsida; order Poales; family Poaceae; genus Aegilops; species Aegilops tauschii. Next base: position 616,948,416 of record NC_053041.3, read on the forward strand.
GCCTCCGTGTAGCCGTCTGGGTAGTAGCTGAGCCGCCAGTCGTAGCCGCCGACGGCGAAGGGCGCGGACTGGATGACCTTGCTGACGCCGAGGCCCTTCCACAAGCTGTAGCCTTCGATCTTGAACACGTGGTCGCCCCGCGCCTTCTCCGGGGTGCAGGTCGAGATCGTCGAGATCCCCGGGCTCTTGGGCGCCGCCATTGCTGATCTATGGGGTGGGTGGAGTGAGAAATGAAGCGCCGTGGGCGGCGGTGTCGATGGGTGCCAGTGGGGTAGGAGAACGGCGCCGAGGAGGATCTGAAGGCGCTGCGGGGCGCTGGCCGCACGACGAGGGGAATGATGGGTGGAGCGGGCTGGGAGAACGGCGCCTAGGAGGATTTGCTGATTCGCGAGGCGACGGTTTTGGAGTTTGGACTGCGCAAAAATGGGTAATTTGGGAAAAGTGCTCGGCCCACGCCACCTGAAGCACGGCAACCGCTGTTGATCGTCGGCGAATGCTATATCTCGCTTATAGCGAGACTAGCATCCACCTTGCCAGAATGGCTCGCACATATGGGCCGGCCCCATAGCGCTGTCGCACACTCGTTCAGTCGTTTGCCGGAGCAACTACTAACACTTGGCGTGCTCTCAGCCGTCGTCACATATCGCGTGCTGAGTGTTTTCTTAGGGATTTGTTTTTTTCATACGTATTTTTGGGTTTTAGAAGGTTTTTTTGGCTTTTCGGGTTTGCCCGGTTTTCTTTAGGCTTTAGACAAAAAAATACTAAAAATAAATTGTTTTACAGAAAAATGTGTTTTTTGCATCTGCGAGAGATATATATTTGCTTGTCGTGAAAGCACAGCTGTGCCTCTTCGAATATAAAAAAAAGCAAATATTTGCTTCTTGTGAATGCACATGTTTTCTTCCGTGGGGAAAAAAGTGGGAAAAACCCGTGCTTCTGGCTCGGTTTCTTTCTTTCCTTTTTTTGTCGATTTTTTCTCATCAAAACCTATTAACATGAGATCCAGTATGAAAGATCTTGACACGAGAAATCCAACCGTGAAAACGGCTCAGGATTTGGACGCGCGGTTTAAGAGATAAAACATTTTGAATAAACGAATCTACGAAAAAAGGAGAACTCCCAAGTTGCATCCGGTTTTTTCTTCTTTTCTCTTTATCATTTTATTTTATTTTTCCTTTGGGTTTTCTTCTTTCTTCTTCTTCATTGGTTTCTATTTTTCATCATTTTTCTTTGTGTCTTCCAAAATTTTCACTGGGTTTTTCTTTTCTTTTGTATTTATATATTTTTTCTTTCTTATTCGGCCTTTACTTTTTTTTCTTTTCTACCTTTGTTTCCCTTGTATTTTTGGTGCTTTCTTATAGCTTTATATAGGTTTTCTTAGCTATCTTTGTACACTTTCTGCACCAGGAATAGTTTCTATATGCACGTATAACATTCTGAAAATACATAATTCACACTCTTTAAATAATATATTTTATATGTCAACATTTTTCATAGACATTGTACACTTTTTTTATACATTAGGAACATTTTATATGTAAAAGTTTAAAATTCTCCAAATTCAAGATTAAATTTTTTATAACATATATTTTTTATGTCTAATTTTTCCATAGACATTCTACATTATTTGTATACATCAGAAATATTTTTTTACACGTTTAACACTGTCCAACTGCATGATTAACATTTTTTAAGCAAATATATTTTGATGTCTACTTTATTCGACACATATTGTACATTTTTTATACATCACAAACATTTTTTATATACACATTTAATATTTTTTAAATGCATGATTAACATTGATTTTGTTAAAACCTATAATAGTTTTATTTTGACTTTTTCGATAAGAATTGTACATTTTTTGTATATGTCTGAAATGTTTTTCTTCTATACACACTTAATTTTTTTAATGCATGATTGATATTTTTCAATCATTTTTGAAAAATCACAGTATTTTTATTTCTACTTTCTTCCGTACAGATTGTACATTTTTGTGTATATGTTTTATACATCAGAACCATTTTTTTGTTACACACTTAAAAGAAATTATGCATTATTAACCTTTTTCAACTTTTGTATATAAAGTGTTTTTTATAATAGACATACTCAGAATATTTCAAAATATAATGGAAAGTAAAAAAAATATAAAATGAATGCAAAAAAAGTGAAAAGAAAAACTGAAAGACACAAAGTGATGGAGGCTTGTGTCCGTTGGGTTGGCCCAACCAGGCGGCTACCTTCAGCGAGACGTCCTACTTTCTCGCTTGAAGCGAGACATAGGTGTGCCCGTAGGAGTTGTTGGATTTCTCCGAAGAGAAATCACTACAAGAGTTGTTGGATTTTCTCAAGACCAAGTAGTGGCATGGTAAACAAATTACTGATGGGCAATTGACAAATAAGTAGCATTCATAACTATGATCATTCATGGCATAATCTTGTATGGGCATCACGTCTGTGACAAGTAGACCATAATCAAACTGCATCTACTACTATTACTCTGCGCCAAAACCGCTATCGAGCATACATCTCAAGGTATTAAGTTTGCAAGAAATAGAGTAACACAATAAGCAAGATGACATGATGTAGACAGGAAGAAACCTAACAATAAGATAAATCTCTGTCGTTTTATCCTTAGTAGTAACAACACATCATGTGCCTTTGTCCCTTTTTGTGGGCGAGATCACCGTGAGATTGAACCCACTACTACGCACCACTCCATCTAAAGAATTACTCATCTATCTTGCCCAGAGAAGACAAATAACTCATAAAGCATAAATAGCTACTCAATTATACAATAAAGAAACTTCAAAAGATTCAATTACATTCGATGAACAATCTGATCATAAATCCACAAATCATCAAATCCCGACAAACGCACCACAAGAATTACATCGGATTGATCTCAAAGGAGATTATTATATTGAAGATCAGAGAGAGAGAGAGAGAGAGAGAGAGAGAGAGAGGCCATCTAGCTACTACTATGGCCCAATAGGTTCTAAAGGAACTACTCACATATCATCATGGAGGCAGCAAGGTTGATGACGAGGCCTCCTGTGGTGGTTTCCCCCTTCGACACAGCACCAGAATATGGCTCCAGATGGGATCACTTCAGAACAGAGGCTTGCGGCGGCGATAATTTTTTTTGGGTTTGCTTCTGAGGCTTTCGAGATATATGAGTATTTATAAGCCAAGAATTAGGTCAAACAAAGGCTTAGGGACCCCACATGGGCAGGTGGCACGGCTACCACCCTGTCGCGCCACCAGGCCATGTGGCTGCCTCATGGGTCCCCTCGATCTCCCCTGAAGCTTCTAGAGTCTCTTATTGTCCAGAATTAAAAGTCGTAAAAAAATTCATCGTGTTTGAACCTTCCTAGGTATGGATTTACTACGAAACCAAAAACAAGGAAAAAAAACATGAACTGACACTTGGAACTAAATTAATAAATTAGTCGAGAAAAATATATATAATTATATATAAAGCACACAAAAGTGATAATATAATAGGATTTAACAATAAAAATTATAGATACGTTGGAGGTGTATCACTTTTTTTCTTCCAACTCCCAAAAGGGGTTCTGCAAAGACTGGACTATTTTAGATCCAAATTATTTTGGCAAGGAGACAGTGAAAATAAAAAATATAGACTAGCCAAATGGGGCGTGGTTTGTAGGCCGAAAGACCAAGTCGGCCTTCGAATTTATGACCTGCATGTCAAGAGTGAGGCCCTACTTAGTAAATGTTTGTTCGAACTTTTTATTGAGGATGACGTTTGGCAAACCATATTGTGCAAGAAGTATCTAGGCCAAAAGGAGGTGTCTCAGGTATATTGGAAACCTCGTGACTCACATCTTGGGCTGGCCTAATGGCTGCAAAGAAACATCTTTTTCGCTTTGGGTCTTTCACGATAAAGGATGGGTCGGAGATTTGTTTCTGGGAAGACATCTGGCTAGGCAATGCCAATCTCCGAGAACAATATCCTGGCTTGTACATCATTGCTCGCGATAAGAATACTACTATTGCGTTGGTGCTCAGTTCAAACACGCCGAATATCTCGTTCAGGTGGGATTTGATTGGCCCCCGACTTATGTCATGGCATAACCTTTTATTCCGTGTGGATTCGATTAACCTGACACAAGGCCGGAACCTTACTACATCGGGCTCGTTCACAGTAGAATCTATGTATTATGCGCTCATGCATTCTGAGGTACCGATGAGCAATGGCGGAGCTTGACAAAAAAGCATGGAGGGGGGCGGGGGGGGGGGGGGGGGGGCAATTTTTTTTACTCATACCATTGGAACAAATCAGTGTATACAACCACGCATGGAAGGAATCAATGTCACATTGTGCGTGGGCGTGGCAGCCGGTGCGGACAGCGGCCAGCAGGCCAGAGTTCATGCACTCGACCGCATGGACGAACACCTGCTAGTGGCGACGCCTAGCACGCTCTTGACCCCCAGCCCCCACCTCCACCTCAGCGTCAGTGTCGTCTCCGACGGCACACGCAACGCAGAGCTCCTCCTTGGCGACGGTGTCAGAGGCTCGGGAGTGTGTATAGGGATCGGCTGGTTGATGCTGGCCACTGGGCTAGCTCCTTCTGGGTGAGATGGAGCATAACACAACAACAGCCGAGCAGTACGTGCGTGCTTTGATGCGTGAACATGGGATTATGCATGCAACGTGGGTAAAGATGAGCCTTCCTAACACAACAAGATGCAGGGCAGCAGCGGCCACTAGTACCTGATGAAAAGAAAATTTCCTTTCGGCTCAGGGGGAGGGGGGCTCCGCCGTTGCGATGAGTAATACTCCCTCCGTTCTTTTATATAAAGTGTATTTGTTTTTTTTATAAAATTTCATAATGTAAGGTGCATTTGTTCTAATTTCTTGTAATTTGGCCCTCCATAAAAAGGAAAGTATATCTCCCTTGATTGCATGTATCTCTCCTTGTAGAGAAAGAAAAGGAAACTATCTCTCTCCCGATTTTGTGTATCTCTTTCTTTCCTAGCCGAAATGATTTACTTGCCGCTAATCTACATATTAGAGAAGGGTAATTTTGTCCTAACTAGTGCATAATTATGTGCCTTGGCAACCGTGCTGAAAATAATACATGATAATTTGGAAATCAAAGTAATACGATAATTTGGAAATCAAAGATTTCACTAAAAGTTAAAATCTTCATGTGGTATCTTCGTATAGAAGTTTTACTAATCAAAGTCTTCATGTGGTATCTTCGTATGAAAATTTTACTAATCAAAGGCAACCTCGCACGACACAACTGGACATGGAGTACGAAGTGTTGTTTTATTACTAATGACGAGACAATCAAAGACCTCTTTTTTCAATGCAATTGCCCATTCTACATGACCAGTTATCCAAATAGCGTCAAATTTGTATCCGCCCACAAGTGTTGCCAATATTTTTGGTCATTGGTTGAATGGTATTTCAAATAGATTTAAAACGCTAACAAGGATGGGAGCGTATGCCTTACTTTGGTCGCTTTGGCTATGTAGAATTGATTTGGTTTTAATGACAAAAATGCTTCTCCTCTGCTGGTTATTTTCCGTTGTACGCACGTGGTCTATGCTACAAAGAATGGAGTGTCAACCACTGTTTAAGGTGGTGTGTACGTGGTTGGAGCAGGTGGCTATGGAGATTTTTTTTTTCCAATCTGGGTGGCACCATAACCCACGGATTGATCCACCACCTCTTTCGACGTATCGGTTTGGTTTCATTTCTTTTTGTCAGAGTTTTGCTGATTGGCTGTGTGCGTCCGAGTTATGAAGAGGACGAGTGTTACTGATAATACTTTATATCTGCCTGATACTACATTTTGCATAATAAAAGTACCCTTTATCAAAAGAACAGATCATTCATTCAGAGGTGTCTCTGGAACAATCTGTTCTTTACTATTCTATTTTTATTTCATTGAAAAGTTTTGTTGGCATCTAAATATTTTATTTGTGATCCTTTTACTAATTGAACCAAATTATCTCCACTTCAACTTCATGACATGTAAATTAGTAATCTCGAAGTGTGGTAGTTTAATTTATCCATTCAACTTCATTAATATTCAACACTGAATTAAATCTAGTTATAAATGTTTTTTTCATAACTATTGATTATAAGGTGTATTTTTTGGATAAAATTTCACAATGTATGGTGCATTTCTTCTTATTCCTCATAATTTTCTTTTTAACCCTCCAGAAAAAAGGTTAGCATCTCTCTATGTCTCCCTATAGCAAAAGAAGGGAAGTATCTCTCTCAATTGTATGTATCGCTTATTTTTTTGGACTAACTGATTTACTTGCCACAAACCAACAATTTTCCAAGGGTAATTTCGTCCTAAGTTCACTATAATTATGTGCCTTTCACCATGCCGTAAATAATACACCTTACATAAATGAACGGAGGGAGTATTCAACACTGAACTGAATCTAGTTATAAATGCTTTTTTTCATAACCTTTAGCGTAAATTCTTTTCATTTGCCTGATTGTCAAATTTTATGAAGTTTTTCTCATGGTATAATAAGAAACATAATCCATTTTATTTAGCTTGTGATCATGATTGGGAGTATCTTAGTGATCTTGTAGAGTTGTAAGTACAATTCGCATGTATTGATTTGCTGAATGTACGCAGTAAGAGAATTTCAGTTTCTCTTGTCGAAGATCTTGATTAGGGGTTTACACTTTTCTTCAGCAGATACATACTTATTCGTCTGTTGTGAAATTAATACAAAGTTGAGGCACTTATTTTGTGAACCGAGGAAGTACTTGACAAGAGAAGTTTCAAAACTCAAAAAAAAATTATGCATAGGACACTCTATTTTAGGGCAGAAAAAACGAAGCAGCCAGCTAACTATCTGCATTTTTTTGACGAAGGAAATTTTTTGGCCACTATCAACATGGCTAGTCCTATTCTGTGAACGCCTCTCCCTATCCTGACATATCAACGATTTAATCTCACTAATCAATAGCATATACCTCGAACGATCACAAGCGGGATCTTGGATTATTTTGACTGGCATTGACGACGGCGTGACGCTCCGCAGAACCCGGCCGTCTCAACACAAGACTGTTGCTCCGGGAGGTACCGCCGGCGCGACTGCCATGGCTCCTGAACAAGAAGAGACACCGTTCGCCATCCCCGCGCCTGCACGTGTAGAAATCAACGCGGTCTCCCTTGCACATGCGGCTCTCCTCCACCAGCCGCCTCCACTGAAACCCAATGATCCGGTACGCCATGTTCGAGTTGATGAAGCGGAGGTTCACTCCTTCTCGCGGCCCTCAGCGTCGAGGACCGTGACCGCGACCGTGTTCCGGGCGTTCAGGCCGTCGTCACGGAGCTCCTCCAGCTCTGGGAAGAGCTCCGGGATGGGGTTAGCACGCACCGCCTCCTTGGTCAGCAGCAGCCGGTTCTGCCCCGCCCGGACGTCGGAACACCTTCGACAGCGCCCACTCGGCATCATACACGCCGAGGCCGTCCATCACCGCCTGCCGGTGGCGCGCTTCTTCCGCGGGGTCGATGCAGCAGCGGGAATCCATGGCGCCGTTCATGCGATTCCACCAGGAGCTACCGCCACCACCCTTGCTCCTGAACACAAAGAGGCACCGGTCGCCATCGCCGCGCCTGCACGTGTAGAAATCGAGACGGTCTCCCTTGCACATGCGGTTCTCTTCCACGAGCCGCCTCCAATCGAAGCCGATGACCCGGTACACCTTGCTGGAGTTGAGGTAGGGGAGGCTCACCTCCTTCTCACGGCCCTCCGCGTCGAGGACCTTGACCAAGACTCTGTTCTCGGCGTTCAGGCTGTCGTCGCGGAGCTCCTCCAGCTCCAGGAAGACCTCCGGGATGAAGCCACCCCGCACAGCCTCCTCTGTGAAGAGCAACCGGTTCTGCCCCGCCTGGACGTCAGACTGCTCCAATACCCTTGACAGCGCCCAGTCGGCGTCGTACACGCCGAGGCAGTCCATCACCTGCCGGTGGCGCGCTTCCTCCGCGGCGTCGATGCGGCCGTTCATGGGATTGCCTAGGGGAGATCTATCTTAGGTCTATCCACCGGTGGAATTTGGGATGCCACTGCGTAGGTTACGTGCGAAAATATAAGTCGGTAGGTAGGATCGTTTAAATGGTATAGGCACGCCCGTGTGGTATGTTGTGCGGAAAGAGATCTTTGTTCTTGTTGGGGTTATCTGGAGACTGATCTTGTGCGGGGTATTCAAAGCATGCTACAATCTCTGTTCAAAGTCTGCGGTATCTTTATCCGGTTTCGGGAAAGCCTATAACTGCGCATACATGGGAGGAAAACTGGAAATCCACGGTTGGGCCGGAGAAAGAATCTCATATTTGGAAAAGATCTTGCACGTCTCCTAAAAAAAGAATATCTTGCACGTCTATCTATCCCCGTAAGTACTGTCTTTGGAAAATATCTTCATTTTAAACTCAATTTTGTGTTTTAAAAAAGTTTATTTTAAACTCAACACTTTTGCTTCGGTACACCCCCTAAACACATTGACGGCTGAGATCTCTCTATACCCCTTCATCATAATAAAAAAGGTAGGATAGTCTTTTCACCCGCGCCGATACACGGCCTGTGTACATATACACAGCGCCATTTTTATTCCTCACGGCGTGTGAATCAAACTCAACACCTCTTGGTCTAAGAAGGACCACACTAACCAATTAGGCCATCCTAATGCTTGTGTATATTTACTTGAGAAGTGCATGGATGAATCCAGATACATATGAACCCACTTGAAAAACACATTTTAAAATAATAAAAAAATCTGAAAAAAGTTACAGGGGTACGCCTCCATGTTCTATGTGCGTGCATAAAGTTTCACAAAAAATAAAAAAAAATTGTGGCCAATGCAAAAAAGACAAAAAATTATGTCATGGAACACTATCTAGAAGCACTGACATTTGTCTTTTTTGCGGAGACAAAACAAAAAGACATTTTTTTCACAAAATTTTGTGCCGCATACACACATTTGCGAAATTGTATGCGTGATATTGTCTTTTGAATTTTTTGACATTTTAAAACGTGCTTAAAATGCATTTTTTTTGAAAAGTGGGTGCATATGCCCATGGGTTCAGGGGGTGCCCTCTCATATTTACCTCTTCTTTTTGTTTTCTTCACTATCAATATTTAGGAATTTGTTAATAGTTTTGGAAAAAGTGTTCATGTTTATAAAATATTCATACACAATTAGAAATTCCAAAATTGTTGACAATTTTCAAGGAATAGTTTAGATAGGAAAATCTTCATGTTGATTGATAGTGACAGAAATTGCAAATAACAAAAGCCTTGCCCTACCGGCCTACCCGAACAACCACCTTTGAACATGATGTGCTTCTTGACATGCATGAAATGACATCAAAATTTACCAGCATGTCGGCATGCTCAGGGCAGGCCTCCATGCAAAAGTTGAAGGACTTCGGACACCGAACACACCCGGCGTCACGTTCAACTAGTGTTTTACAGTTTTTTTCATCGGGAAAACCCTAGAAAATGCATAAAATGTCAGAACTCAATAAAATTTATCATAGATACTTGGCATGGTGATGCTAGTGTGTGGAATTTTTTTGGGTCCATTTTATTGATGTGAAAATAAAGTGCATCCAGACTTGCCCTACCGGCTTACCCGAACCACCACCTTTGACACATGGTGTGTTTCTTGCCATGCATGAAATGACACCAAGTTTTGCCAGCATGTGGGCATGCTCATGGCAGGCCTACCCGGACACCGAATGCATGTTGCGTCACGTTCGGCTACCGTTTTAGGGTTTTTCTCACCGGGAAAAATCTAGAAAATGCATAGTGTCAGAACTCAATGAAATTTTTATTATGGATGCTTGGCATGGTGATGCTAGTGTGTGAAAAAAATATGGGTCCATTTTATTATTGTGGACAAAAGTGCATTCAGATTTACCCTACCGGCCTACCCAAACCAGCACCTTTGAACATGGTGTGCTTCTTGCCATGTATGAAATGACAACAAATTTTACATGCATGTGGGCATACTCGTGGCAGGCCTCCATGCTAAATTTGAAGGAATTCGGACATCAAAACGCACGTTGCATCATGTTTGACTAGTGTTTTAGGGTTTTTTCAACGGGAAAAACCTAGAAAATGCATAAAATGCCAGAAGTCAATGAAACCTCTCATGGATGCTTGGCATGGTGATGGTAGTGTGTGGAAAATTTTGGGTCCATTATATTGACGTGAGCTGTTTTTTAAAAAGAAGAAGAACAAAAAACGAAAAACAACAAGAGTGAAAAAGAAACAAAAAAACAATAAATCGATCGCTAATTGACATATTTTCATTTTTATTTTCTATTTAATATATGTCCAGAAAGTGTTCAGTTTTTTATATGAGCATGTTTCTATTTAAACATACAATAAACGAACATTTTTTTAAATGAACAATAAACAAACAATTTTTCTATTTAATAGATGTTCAGAAATTTAATTATATTGATCCGAGTATCTTTCTATTTAAACAAACAATTATTTGACATATCTGTACAATTTTTACAAAATGCGAATATTTGTACTTTATGGAAAAAATTTAAAAAGCGAACATTTTTTGAAATTTTGAACAAATTCTTTTAAGTGTGCGCAATTTTTGAAAAAAAGAAATAAAAAAGGAAACTAAAAAATAGAAAACAAATAAATAAATAGAAATAGTGATAATAAAAGCACATGTTCAACAATGGGCCGGCCTAGCCGCGAACTGAAGTAGAAGAAAAAAAAGTAAATAGGGACAACCATTACGAATATTCTAATTTGTTAGTGTGGTTCTCCTTAGACCAAGAGGTCTTGAGTTTGATTCACATTGGTTGCGCTCTAGCCGCAACAGACGCCTTGGCACGTTTCACCGCAATATATGGTAAAGAGCATCTCTAGCCCATACCTCAAAACCGATTAGAGGAGTAAGCATTCAGTTTTGAAGGGCTGAATGGAATATCGATCCCTTATCTCCATTAGAGGAGTAAATTTTTTACTCATCGCCGCATCGAATCCTTATATTACTTGAGTGGAACCGGTTCTCAAGAAAAAAGTCCCTCTCCCACGCCGCCTCTCTCCCTCGCTCGCACCCCCAAATCCACCGCCGGACTTCCCCGCCCGCACCGCCACGTCACACCACCTCCCACGCTTCCAATCGGCTGGCACCGCCCGAAATGGCAGGATCCAGCCAACGGAGGTCGTCGTCGAAGAGCGGATCCACGCCAGGGTGATACGTTCCAAGAAGGGAATGACTCAACATAAACATAAAAATTAAAGATATGCGCTTCACAGAGAGCTTGGTTTAAACAATATGAAAAAAATTAGTAAGCGTCATGCATGTGTCCTACTACAATAAGGAAAGATTATGCCATGGTGATATGTTCCAAGAAGGGAATGACTCAACATAAACATGAAAAATTAAAGATAGATGCTTTGCAGAAAGCTTGGTTTAAACAATATGTAAATGACATATTTGTGCTGGAAAGTTAAATGTGCACATGAGACGCAGTTGAATTAGCAGATGGTAGTGGAACCATCCCACAACACCAGACCAAGAGAAGGAAATGGCAGAGAATAAAATGTATAATTCAACTAAAAGACATGTAGTGGAGGACATATAAATGCGGATTAGATTTTATGAACTATGCATGCTTGCTGCGTTTATTCTCCTCGTGCTGCTTCCTTACTCGCGTGGTGAAGTCCCGGGCTCTCTACCACAACGTGCAACGGCTGGGCAGACAGGCCCAAACACACCATCCATTAATTAAGTAGCATGGAGTCTCTTTGTTTCCTGATAAGATGCATTCCTAATAGCCAATCAAATTATATTATCTTCAATTATTATGAGACAAATCTCATCAGACTACATGTTCCTTTTTTTTTATGTTAGCGATGCATTCCATTTTCTGAAATAAAAGATACATTTAATTCCTAGTGGAGATACTCTACAACAGACTAATATGCCTGATTTCATATAATTGCATTAATGATCGAACAAATCTGTATTATATTCCTTCCCATGGTTTATTATTTTCCAGTCCATAATCCTCCTCCTATGGAGTGATATAAGTCCGACAGCAAAGCACAGGGTATCGTCTAGTGTTCCGTAAATGTCAACACTGAGAAAGAATGATATGGGACTCTTGGGTAGCCTCTTGACATGGGACTCACATGTCACTAAAGAAAATATCTCTATGTTATGCAACTTTGAGTTATGGTGTGAACACTTACAACCAGCAAAGGGATCAAACGATTGGAGTATAACATTTTTTATTTGCTACTTCCTCGTGTAAAGAAATATAAGATCGTTTAGATCACTAAACTTAAATCTTGAACTAGAACCTCGAGTCTTACATTCTTTTCGGTTTTCGCTACCATCTAGCACTACCAGAATCGCCTCATTGAGTTCCGGCGGCAAAGGGTGAAAAGCTCTCGGCAAAATCTTTGTTGAGTGTTATACTAAGCATACGTCACTCAGCAGTGGTCGCAACAAAGATTTTGGGGAATTTATAGACAGGTAATTTGCAAATGAGAAAGATTAAAGACAAAGACGACAATGCCACCTGACAAATGTTTGTCGAGCGCCAACCACGGGGCACTCGACAAAGCTCGCCACGCCACGACGCTCTACGTGTCCACACTTTGCCTAGTGCCAGCTGATGGGTAGCCAGCAAGGCGTGGAGCACCACATGATGCCATTTATCCCCATCTTTTGTCGATTGTTCCATAACAGACAGTCCACAAAAGCAATGCCAAGTGCCCCAAAACAGACACCCGGCAAAGCAGATGTAGAGTATTTTGTTACGGATGTTCCTTATAAGTTTGAACGGAAATTTTGTTGGGCCCTTAAGTTTCAAAGTACCAAGTAAAAACAGATTGCATTAAACAAGATTACATAATGTTGATTGTATTTTCTTTTTACCTCCAATTTATCATCAAGACAACTAGTCAAATCTATCATTTTACCTTTGGTGGCAATAACACACTGCAAGCCTTTTTGTCTTTGTTGTCAGTCGAACAGATTACCTGCAAATTAAGCTAAACTCAGCCAACATATAGACATCTGTCTTGAAGATTCACTACAAGAAATATGTCAACTTGCGACCATCACTATTGGTCGCTGAAAGGTCATTGTTTTTCATTTACGACCTTTTTGTGACCAAAAACAGATGGTCAAAAGCTGACGGTCGTAAACTGAAATTCACGACCTTCTTTGTGATATGTAAAAGATCGTTGGTTCTTCGACCAAAATTTTGGTCACTAGCAGCCTCCCCAAGCCACGTAGGATCCAGTGTGGCAAGCAGACGTGGATAAGAATCAGCCCGGTCTGATTAGGTGTCTATATGGGCCGAGCCCATTAATTCAACCCATTTATATATATTTTCCTGTCAATTTTCGCTAGCTACATGGGCCTAGCCCCGCAATTCAGCCTTTTTATTTTCTGGGCCATGGCCTTTTTGGCTCAACAATTCCAGATTTTTTATAATTACATTTTTCTTTTCTTTTTTACGATGGGTTAATTAGTCAGATGGGCCCCAATTGTAAGTTCTGGTAATTGGTCCCAGTTGTCAGGTTTTAGTAAGTGGGTCCTAATTGTCAAGGTCATATTCTTCGGATTTCAATTTCATAGTAAATAAATAGCCAATATTTAAATTGGCCAGACAAAAAATACAAGTAGTACTTCGAATAACAGCAGCCAAAATCAGTATGGAGCTGCTACTCTATAAATAACACATAATACATTTTCAATCACGGTTTTACAAGCTCTATGTGTAATAACTAGAGAATATACAAGCTCTACAAGTGTCTTCAGTCTTCTTCAACATGGAGCTCCTTCGGTAGCGAGCACAAACTAGGCACCTGGAAGGCAATTTTAGATCATAAAAACAAATGTTCCAAGCACAGCTTAGAGAAAAGAACCAAGTAAATTTGCCCAACCATATTTACCACAGTTTAGAGAACAGAATCCTAAACAAAGTAGCATCAAACAGCGGTGGGTGCTCAACCTATTTACCATACACAAGCAACACTTAAACCATAGCATGTACATATACTTGGGTTACATTAGGGGGTTCAGAATGTACTCAATATATTCTAATAAGAAGGATTGGGAGCAGAGGGAGAGGGAGGTGGATATGGACGTGCTACCTGCTGCTGCTGCGGTGCCTCTTGGTGGTCGTGCTTGAGCTCCTCCTGATGCTGCTCACTAACCTGCAAGACAAACAAGACCATGGGTGAGCTGCAGCACAGGCACATACAAGAAGTGAAGTTAAGGAGAAGAACCTGGAAGAAGAGAGGTGCTCTGTCCTCCTCCGTTCGTGCCCGTCCTCCTCCGTGCCAGTGTCGAACAGCCTCCGTTCGTCGCTTGCAAGCACCATGCACCTTGGTTGGCCATGAAGCCCTTGTCCTCTGCTGCACGGATGAAACCCAAAGCATCAGTACAGCTACACTGGCACATAGTACAGACATGGTATCACAAACGTTCTCACTAGCTAGGATTTTTTTGGTATATCGTATACTGACATGTGCAACTCTAACTAAATTGATCATAGAAATGAAAAGAACTGTAAGAACGAGTTCATTCAGAACCCAGGCATGTAAAATTTTAAGCACCAGCAGAACAGATCTAACAAACCAAACCAGCAGAACAAAGTGCGTGAATCCAAGTGGCTCCCAAGCAAAATCTCCAGCGAAACTACAATGCAACGTATGGTAAGTTACAACAATGTCTGCAATGAACTTTTGAGCAGCTACAGCAACCGGCCTTGTTCTGCAGACCACAAAATTAGGAAATAGATTTAAAAACATGTCATTCATGTGGACCAATAATCACTGAGTTGGAGGGAAACTGCGGTTTCTCTTAGGCTGGAACTACAACGTGCTAAAACAACCCTAAGTGGCTCTATTCATGTGGAAGAATACATCTCAGGTGCTAAACCTGAAAACAACATGATGTGCAGAAACTAGACCTTTTAAATTGTTTTCTTATCCATGGCATCATCAGTCTTAATCAAACCAGAGCAAGTAAAGGATCTTGTGTTCAGAGCATACACTACACTACACTTGCAGCAGCACAAGCTTATGTTCAGAGCATACACTACACCCGATCTTACTTAACAGGTGGTTGTTCCAATCACCTACAGCCTGCCTCAAGCCCTCAACTCGATACAGTCAATCTACACAGACAATCGACAGCTAAAGAACAATGCAGCATTCTGGTGAAGCAGCAAGCATGCCTAGATGGTGACTCCCGCGAACAGAGAAACCTACCACTTGGGGACTTAAACGAGGAGTAGCCGAGGTTCCTGCTTGTGTTGCCATTGCTGAAAAAAAAGTATACATTAATGCTTAAACAAGATAAACAGTACATGGATACAAAAAGGGTAGCAAGATTAAAAGAATGATTTAGAGAATGGACGACTGGTCCACATAAAAGTCAGAACATCAATCAAACAATCGACAATTTTCTTCAACAACGTGAACTGCAAATCCAAATGCAGATTCTAGAAAGTATGCACCCCAAGCATCTGTCCGAAATAAGAACAGAAACAAAAAGGAGGGCCAGCAAACTCAATCTACTCTAAACACTACAGCAAAAGGTCTGTCGGCATGAACGACGAGAATAGCATGTAAACCAGAACTTGATGTCATTTTATAGCGAGTTGCTTTAGCCTATCGACTGGCTAGTTAGATACATTTGGCTTTCATCACACTATAAGCCTCCAAGGTCCAACAGTTAGTAGATAAACCTCTATAGATGGATACCTTTGGCTGTCATTTAATACATTGAGGACCACAGACAGATAAACTAACTAAATTCAGAAACAAATGTGAGTTATCGACCCTCCAGACTAGCATACTTATGTCAGTTTATCCTTACGTAGCTTAATGTCCTAAGAAACAGCATGCGGGCTATCCACATCTACTGTCCAGCACACAATAGAAACAACTAGTGGTGCAGCAACTCCTCCAAGAAGAATTATTAGCTGCAAAATTATTTCATTCCTCATGGCCATACAAGCAGTAATCTACATGCAACAGAGTGTGCCTCAGTCACGGGATCTAGGCAGAGGACGGAGGTAGAGGTAAAGTGCTGACCGAAGAGGTTACTGGCGATGCAGCGGTCGCATTGCAGGCCGGCCACCACCGTCGCGTGGTAGAGGTGGTCGCGGCAGGATGCACGGCCTCTTGGGAGACCCGGCGGAGGAGGTCGGTGTCGCCAGCGTCCAGCCAACGCGCGCGAGCGCGCCAATCTACGGGGGTGCCATCGAGGAGGCGGAGAGGGCGCCAGGGGGTGCGGTGGGCGACGGAGAGGAGCCGTCTGAGACGCACCGTCGACGGACACAGCGCCGCAGCCGAAACCCTAGTCATGGGCTAGGGGTCACGGTGATCCGGCGCTCCGCCTCACGTACGCAGTCTAGCACGACAGGCTTGCCGTTGCCGGGAGCAGGGGCAGCGGCAGGGCGCCGCGTCGCCGGATCGCAGAGGCCGCGCGGCGGTACAGCGCCATGATACGTCTCCAACGTATTGATAATTTATGAAGTATTCATGCCATGTTTACTATTGTTTTATATGATCTTGGTATGATTTGATTAGAACTAACCCGTACTGACGCTGTTTTCAGCAGAACTAGCGTGGTG
The DNA here is from genome assembly GCF_002575655.3 of Aegilops tauschii subsp. strangulata. Lineage (NCBI taxonomy): Eukaryota > Viridiplantae > Streptophyta > Magnoliopsida > Poales > Poaceae > Aegilops > Aegilops tauschii. The sequence continues at coordinate 616,965,065 of NC_053041.3, forward strand.
TTGTTTTTGTGCAGAAATAAAAGTTCTCGGAATGTGTTGGGGATATAACTACTAGTGTAACCCGCCCAGGAGGGGCCGGGTTACGCTATGACGATTTATCATATGAAGCCCAATATCAAGCTTGAAGATGGCGGTTCAGTTAAGGGCCCAAAGCCCGCAGGCAACCTAAGGCCCGTAGTGATAAACCGCCATAATGGCATGATTTGTATTGTAAGGCAAGATTAACTAGTCACCGAGCTGGACACTGTTGATGAGCCGGCCGGGACTCTGTAGGCCGCGGGGCGTCAACCCGTGTATATAAGGGGACGACCCGCCGGCGGCTTAGGGCAAGTAACATCAGATCGAGAGCCGGGCATAGCGGATTCACTCCCTGGTCATCGAAACCCTAGTAATTCCTCCTCAACTGGATTAGGCTTTTACCTTCACCGCAAGAGGCCGAACCAGTATAAACCCTCGTGTCCTTTGTCCCGTTTTAACCCCTTTAAGCTTCCTAGTTGCGATGGCTCCACGACTAAGTCCTTTCACGAGGACATCTGCCATGACAATTCCACGACAGTTGGCGCCCACCATGGGGCCAGCGCACGGTGGATTTCAGTTCTTGAAGGGCAGCTTTGAAGGGCTCAAGGGATACGCTGTGGGTCGGATGACCAAGAGTCGTCGCGGCAAGCTCTACATCGACGACGCCGGCTAGGGTCCCGATGCCGGCTCAATTGAGTACGGGCACCGGGTTCCCTCGGCGGAATCCACGTCTTCATCGGCCGGATTGGCGAGCCGGGCCCTGAGCCGGACATCTGCACCGACATCATCGAGACGGCTCAGCGCGCGAGACCCGCCCGGGCTCAGCCCGCTATGAAGCGTGCCTTCGTGGGTTGCATCCATGGAGGAGAACTTTCTGAAGGATCCGTGGACGGCGGTGAGACGGCCGTTTACTCCAATGGTGAGTCGTCCACTGGTGAGATGGATTTGTTATACCAATCGCAAGATGGCGGGCTTGGGGGCCGTTCCGATGGCAGCAGTATTCCGGACCCCTTTGAGCCGCCGAGCAGAGTAAGGATCTTCATGGCTGGCACTCAACCCGCTCAAAACTCTACGGTTGCTGCAGCAATAACTTCCGGGTCAGGAGCAGCCGGGGCAGGAGGCCATGTGCGCCCGCCGGCTCAGGTGCTGATTGATCTCATGGACCAATTGACGGCCCTGTTAACCGCCACAGTTATTCCGGCGAGTCAAGCTGAGCATGATGCAGAGGTAGCACAGGTACGTGAGGAGATAGCCCGAGCCAAAGAAGCCCTAGCAGCTGAGGACACCAGATTGGCCGCGGAGCGGGCGGCTTTGGATGCTCGGGCTCAACAGATCCAGTCAGAGGCTTTCCAGCGTACGATGAGCCTGAATGCATCTAATGAGGTGATGAGGAGGAGGCACTAGAAGGCTCAATCCCGTTTGCCTCCGGTTTATGATCCTCGGAATCTCTTCTGCACGCCCGGAGCCGGCCCTAGTAACCCGCCGGAGGCAAACCAGTTTATAACATCCGGAGCGGGGGCACCGGTTCAGCCCCGGGTGATGGAACCTCCTCACGTGAATACGGCCCCGCCTCGCTACGTACCAACACCACCGGGTCATTTTTCCAACCCCTTGGAGAACCTGATCGCTGCATCGGCGCGTTTGGCGGCTCTCCCGGTGGATGGCGACTCTCCAACAGCAGTTGAGACGCGAAGGGTCAGAGAACTTCTTCAGACGGCTCTGGCCCAGCAGGAGGCTTATTCCTATAGTCGAGACAGGATTCATTCGACTCCTCGCCCAAGCCGGAGCCCAAGTTACAACAGACATATGGATTCGGAAGCCTTGTCAAGCAACGCCCAGCGCCGTAACTAGCCAGGTGGGCATAATCCAGTACAGGACAGGATACGTCGAGAGGATCAGCAGGTGGCTCACCAGGCGGCTCAGCAGGCGGCTCACCAAACCGTCTCAGATTATCCAACGACCTCTATTGAGGCAGGTGTGGCCACAAGAACCGGTGGCGTTCCTTGTTTGGTGCCGGCTTTGCGTAATGAGCGTTTGCCCAAGGATTTCAAGGGACCCCGAAAGGTGCCAAATTACACAGCTGATTTACAGCCCGGGGCGTGGATTGAAAGCTATGAGATGGCCATGGAGCTGTTGGAGGTCAGTGATGCGGCGATGGCCAAGTACTTCACCATGATGCTAGACGGAACGGCCCGCACTTGGCTGAATGGGCTGCCGCCTAATTCCATTGGGTCATGGGCAGAGTTAAAAGCCCGGTTTATCCAGAACTTCAAAGACACCTGCAAGCAGCCCATGTCAATTATGGACTTGACTAATTGCAAGCAAGAAGAAGGTGAGTCCACCACTCATTGGGTGCGCCGGGTCAAGGAGATAATACATTCGTCTGACAAGATGGATGCCGGCTCTGTGGTCTTAATGTTGGAGAAAAATTGCCGATTTGAGCCTCTGAAACAGAAGTTGGGGCGGCTCAAGCGTGATTGTAATGATATGGGCCAGCTGATGGCGGCTCTAGTCAAATACGCCGATTCTGATAGTACCAAGAATCCCGCGTCTGATGAAGAGAAGACAGGGAAGGGAAAGAAGAACGGCAATGGAAAGGGTCAGCAGCATAACCCGGCGAGTCAAGGAGGCAATAAACGTAAGGCCGACGGTAACCCGGAGTTTGTGGCTAACACCAATTCACAGGGTAACAATCAACGGTGCAAGGGGAGGCCACCCCCTCAATCCGGCGGGTCAGGTCCTACTCTTGAGCAACTTCTCAATGAACCCTGTCCGAGACACGGCACTCGGGAAAGGCCAGCCACTCACCTATGGAAAGATTGCGCGATCATGAAGGCTTTCAAAAATTCTAACATGCTCGACGGCAACCATGGGACTGGTGGCGTCTCAGGTGGAGGCGATTTTCATGGCTCGGGCGGCGGCTCAAGTTCCGGCTTTCAAGGAAATCAAGGTGGTTATAATCAACAGTCTGGTCAGGGAGGTCAGCAGCAGCAGCAATCGGGTTATCAGAGCAATCCAAAGCAGCTGATAGTGGACAGTATCATGTGTTCACCACTAGCTTGTGCAAACGAGACCAGAAGCTTCATAAAAGGGCTGTGAACGCTGTTGAACCGGCGGTTCCCCGTTATTTAAGGTGGTCATAGCAGCCTATTGTGGGGAGCAGGGAGGATCACCCTCCCTGGGTTGACAATCCGGGTCAGTTAGCCTTGGTGGTAGCACCTCAGGTTGGTGGATATAAATTCACTAAAGTACTCATGGATGGAGGTAGCAGCATCAACATCCTCTATTATGAGACCTTTCGTCGTATGGGGTTGACTGATAAAAATCTAAAGACATCCAACACTGTTTTCCATGGAGTGGTGCCTAGTAAATCGGCATACCCAGTTGGTAAGATTGAGCTGGAGGTAGCCTTCGGAGATGAGCATGATTCTAGGGCTGAGAAATTAACCTTTGAAGTGGTCAAGATCAAGAGCCCATATCACGCTCTGTTTGGACGGCCGGCTTACGCCAAGTTCATGGCGCGGCCGTGTTATGTTTACTTACAGCTCAAGATGCCGGGTCACAAGGGCACTATTACAGTGCATGGGAGTCGGAAGATAGCCCTAGAATGTGAGGAGGGTGACACTGCTTATGCCGAATCTGTTTGTGCAGCAGAGGAGCTGAAGTTTTATAAGGACAACGTTAACCTGGCGGACATGACGTCTCTGAAAAAGCCAACCACAGAGCATGACCCGGTGATGAAATTTAAGTCGGCCGATGACACCAAGCTTGTTGATTTTGTTCCAGGAGACTCGCCTAAGCAATTCAGTATCAGTGCTAATCTGGATCCTAAATAGGAAAGCGCGCTCATCGAGTTCATCCGTGAGAACCGGGACATCTTTGCATGAAAACCTTCTGACATGCCGGGTGTACCGAGAGAACTCGCTGAGCACACTCTTAATATTGATCCAAAGTTTAAGCCGGTCAGGCATTTTCTTCGGCGGTTTAACAAGGAGAGACGTAAAGCTATCGGTGAGGAGGTGGCCCGGCTCTTGGCGGCCGGGTTTATTGTTGAAGTTTTTCACCCAGAGTGGTTGGCTAATCCGGTGCTTGTACTTAAAAAGAACGGCACCTGGCGGATGTGTGTGGATTACACGGACCTAAATAAGGCTTGTCCGGCTGATCCTTTCGCTCTTCCCCGTATTGATCAAATTATTGATGCTACGGCGGGCTGTGAGCGTTTGAGCTTCTTGGATGCTTACTCTGGTTATCATCAGATCAAAATGGCAGTTAAGGACCAGGAGAAGACGGCCTTCATCACTCTGTTTGGAGCCTTCTGTTATGTATCTATGCCATTTGGGCTCAAGAGTGCCCAGGCGACTTATCAACGATGTGTACAAAACTGTCTCCACGATCAGATTGGGCGCAACGTTCATGCTTATGTGGATGATATTGTGGTGAAATCCAGAGAGAAGGAGACCTTGATAGATGATCTGAAGGAAACCTTTGATAATCTCCGGGTCTACAAAATGATGCTTAACCCGGCCAAATGTGTGTTTGGCGTGCCAGCAGGCAAGCTTTTGGGTTTTCTGGTCTCTAACAGAGGCATTGAAGCAAACCCGGAGAAGATCAAGGCAATCACCTCTTTGGCTAAGCCGGCATGCGTCAATGATGTTCAGCGACTGGCGGGTCATATCGCTGCTTTAAGCCGGTTCGTAAGTCGGTTAGGTGAGAAGGCCATACCACTATATCAGATGATGAAGAAAACAGACAATTTTGTCTGGAGTGATTCCGCTAATGCTGCCTTTGAAGATTTAAAGAGACAGTTATCTGAGCCGCCGGTCCTTGCGGCTCCCATTGATAAAGAGCCATTATTGTTGTATGTGGCTGCTAACTCACGTGCTGTCAGTGTGGCAGTTGTGGTGGAGCGCAAGGAGGCTGGCAAGGAACATCCGGTTCAACGACCGGTTTACTACATCAGTGAGGTGCTTATTGAGTCTAAGCAAATATATCCACATTGGCAGATGCTCGTTTATGGGGTGTTCATGGCGAGCCGGAAGCTTAAGCAATACTTCCAGGGTCACCCCATCACTGTGGTAAGTTCTGCTCCTTTGGGAGACATCATTCAGAATAGAGAGGCTACAAGACGAGTCGCCAAGTGGGCCATTGAGCTTGGACCTCATGGCTTGAAGTATGTGCCACACACTGCTATTAAGTCTCAAGCACTGGTGGACTTCATCAACGATTAGACAGAGCTACAGACGCCTGAGGAAAAGCCAGACAACACATATTGGACTATTCACTTTGATGGATCCAAGCAATTGGAGGGCTCGGGGGCTGGAGTTGTTTTAGCTTCCCCTCGAGGTGAAAAATTTTGTTATATGCTCCGGTTGATGTTTCCCTGTACCAACAATGCAGCTGAGTATGAGGCCTTGCTCCATGGTCTTCGGATGGCTAGGGAGATGAACTTAAGCCGGGTAAGGTGCTTCGGCGACTCAGATTTGGTGGCTCAACAGGTGTCAGGCAAGTGGGATTCTAAGGATCCTCTCATGGCGGCTTATCGCCGTGAAGTTGATGCTGTAGCTGGGCACTTCAAGGGTTATCAAGTGGAGCACATTGATCGAAGGAAGAATGAGGCGGCTGATGCTTTAAGCCGGCTGGGATCTCAGCGTAAGCCGGTGCCACCTAACACCTTTTTGGATATTTTGCATAACCCTTCTGTCAGGTTGCCCACAGAGGAAGACTTAGCTGTTCCAGACCCAGAGGCGCAATTGGTGGCGGCTCTTCACGTCATCCCAGATTGGACAGTGCCATATTTGGCTTACATGACTCGGGGCGGGTTGCCTGAGGACGAGACCTTGGCTAGGCAAATCGTCCGGCGGTCTAAGTCCATGACAATTGTTCATGGTGAGTTGCATCATCGCAGTGTTACTAGGGCGTTTCAATGTTGTGTGTCGCCTGAGGAAGGTCAGGAAATACTTCGTGAGATCCATGAAGGGGATTGTGGTCATCATGCCGACTCAAAATCTCTTGTGGCTAAAGCTTTCCGTCATGGTTTTTATTGGCTGACGGCTCATGCTGATGCGGAGGATCTGGTCAGTAAATGTGACGGTTGTCAAAAATTCTCACGATGAGCTCATGTTCCGGCTCAAGAATTAAGGATGATTCCAATCACTTGGCCGTTTGCAGTCTGGGGGCTTGACATGGTTGGGCCTTTCAAAAGGTCCAAGGATAAAAAGACACACCTCCTGGTGGCGGTTGATAAATTCACGAAGTGGGTTGAGGCAGAGCCGGTCAGTAAGTGTGATGCAGCCACAGCGGTCCAGTTCATGAAAAAGGTGATCTTTCATTTTGGTTTTCCACACAACATCGTAACTGACAATGGTACTAATCTGTCCAAAGGTGCTATGGAAGAGTTCTGTCAACGTGAACATATCCGGCTCGATGTTTCATCAGTAGCTCATCCTCATTCCAATGGTCAAGCTGAAAGAGCCAATCAAGAGATCTTGAAAGGTATAAAGCCCCAGCTCATGGTCCCTTTACAACGGACGCCGGGTTGTTGGGTGGAGGAGTTGCCTTCTGTGATTTGGAGCATCAATACTACACCTAACAGATCGACGGGTTATATGCCTTTCTTCATGGTTTACGGAGCAGAGGCGGTCCTACCGAGTGACATCCATCATGACTCGCCCCGAGTGGCGGCTTATGTTGAAGCTAATAATGAACAAGGTCGTCAGGAGGCACTTGATTTGTTGGATGAGAAGCGTGACTTAGCTATATCCCGGTCAGCGATTTACCAGCAGGACCTGCGTCGTTATCACAGCCGCTGGGTTAAGTCCAGAACCTTTCAAGAGGGTGACTTAGTGCTCCGGCTCATCCAGGATCAGTCCGATATGCACAAGCTATCCCCACCTTGGGAAGGACCCTTTGTGGTCAGCAAGAACCTGAATAACGGGTCATATTACCTCATTGATGTTCAAGAGCACAAAGACTCACGTAAGTCGGAGGAGGAGACCCGCCGGCCGTGGAATATCGCTCATCTTCGGCCTTACTACACTTAAGCCACCGGCTCTCATGATGTACATATTTTGATGATGTATATATTATGAAAAGTAATAAAGCAGGACCTCTGTCCTTTTCATCCTCAAAAGTTTATATGTCTTCATTCTTATATGTTTAAAATGACCAACATGGAACTGATCATCTTTGAATCCAGCTCTCCCTTTGGGACGGCTTATGATCGTATTTGAATCTAGCCGTTAAATATCATGATCATCAGGGGGCTTCCTGTTCAAACATAGGTCATATTCGAACCAAAGAGAACATAGCTGTCGATACCCTTTTGATTGGCACACTGCCAAACCTACTAGGGCGCTTCTTGATCGTATCCGAATGATAGCTCAACCCCTTTTTGGGTCTGACGTGGATCGTATTCGAATCAGCGTCATTATACAACTCTCAAGGTCATTTGGGGGCTTCCTGTTCAAACATAGGTCGTATTCGAACCAAAGAGAACATAGTTGTCGATACCCTCTTGATCGGCAACACCAAAGTTACTGGGGGCTATATGATCGTATTCGAATCTTAGCTTAACCCCTTTGGAACGGTTCTCTGATCATATTCGAATCAGAAGCCTCTGAACCTTGTTTATAAAGTTCTTTACAATCACAAATTTCTGACTTTTTGATTATTTTGGAAGCATCTAATAAGTGGCTTCTATTTCGTCCGATTTGGGCCTTGGTCAATAAATCGCCAGCATATGACGATCATTATACATTTGGAAGTTTTTGGCTTCTAAGGATCGGGTTGTCACCCTTACTGTTCGGGTCACATAAACCGGCAGCGTAAATCAAAGGACCACAGCTAAAGAGCCCTTTTTAAACATAAGGCAAATAGATGATCAGCACAATATGGAGGAATATAAGATGGCGGTTTAAACAGTGTTGAGCACCAGACACGTGCGCGATGGCACGACAAAACCAAGTGTTTTTTCTACCCTATTACATGACTCCCCGAGTCCAAATGATGAAACATTTTTTTTTCAGCAAAGGCGTAAATATGAGCCGCCTGATGGATCAATCGCGTTGTTGGCCTGATGCTTCCGGATCATCCCTTTCCGCTCCACCATCTTGTTCCCTGTCCTGGAAGGTTGATGATGACCAGTCAATGCCACTCAAAGCTTCAAATTCAGCTTCATCAATAATTAATCCGGCCGGGTCAACTTCAGGGGCGAAGGTATGCTTACGAATTGGAGGGATCAGGCTGACCACTTCATAATGTGGCGTTGGAATCCTCCGGTTTTCAGCATCATAACCCGGATGATATTTGGTAAGATCTGTGTCATTAGCAATCAGGGTGGCCACAGGGCGTATTTCCTTGACGCAAGTGGTGAAGTCCTCCTGTCCAAAAGGGGTGCCATCCTCTTTTAGGCTGGGATACCCGATGGCGATGTCGGCCGGGTCTAGCTCCGGTAGCCACGCTTTGGCCCGGCTTAATGCAGTGACGGCTCTGGCTCTCGCAGAAGATCGCCCTAGTTCTTTGAACCTCCACTACTAGAAAAAGGGCTATAGATGGGATTGACACTAATGGCGCACCAGACAAGCCGTGCGCCATTAGTATATACTAATGGCGCACCACCTTCTGATACGCCATTAGAGTTGAAACTACTAATGGCGCACCTGGCGCAGGGTGCGCCATTAGTATCAATTTTTTTTTAACTAGTGGGCCTGTCCAAACATACTAATGGCGCATCCAGACACAGTGCGCCATTACTAGTTGTAACTAGTGCGCCATTAGTATCAATTTTTTTTAACTAGTGCGCCTGTCCAAACATACTAATGGCGCATCCAGAAACAGTGCGCCATTACTAGTTGTAACTAGTAATGGCGCACCTGCGGAAAGTGCGCCACTAATGTTGTTTTTTCTATTATATTTTTTATTCCTTTTTTTGCAAAACTACTAATGGCGCACTTTTCCACCGTGCGCCATTACTAGTTTAAACTAGTAATGGCGCACTGTGGAACAGTGCGCCATTAGTATGTTTTTTTTTGCAAAACTACTAATGGCGCACCACCAGAAGGTGCGCCATTAGTAACCTGGATTACTAATGGCGCATTTAGAGTTGGTGCGCCATTAGTAAGTGGGCAGCAACAAGATATTTTGGACAGCCTCTCCTACCCACACACACTTTCTCCCCACTTCATTCTCTCCACCTCCTCCTTGTCTCGGGTGCCTCCTCTTTTTCACCTCATTTCCACCATAGATTCATTCAATTTAAGTGGTTAAATTACCATGTTTTGATAGGTAAGTACGGGGGGAAGCTATATTTATGTTGTTCTCCCTACAACAATGTGCACATGCACTTTTTATGGCCTAGCTAGATCTATGTATGTTCGTGGTGTTGCATATGTTTGTGGTGATGCATATGTGTTTGTGTTTGGAGGTGTACCGGTATTTGAAATGCGATAGTTGCCAATATTTTGCTGGAATGTTGATTCATTTCCGTTTCGGCGAGAATTTTGGCATTAAGCATTCTTTTTGGTCCTATTTTTAGGGAAAGTCATGCCAAATTTTTTCTTGGTTCTAAAATATCGTTTTGCTCTACCCCGCAGGCGACCATGGTCCGCATGATGACCGAAGGCATCGTGAATAGGTTTTTGAGGTCCGCGAAGGCCGAGATGCTTCAAAAGAACGAGACGGAGATAAGATGTCCGTGTCGAAGATGCAAGCTGAAGAGCCTTATTGCGGACCCGGAATCCGGGCAGGTGCGGGACCACCTGCTCTTGCGTGGTTTCATGGATGGCTATCGGTGGCAAGGTGATGAAGATGACTACGAAGTCGTCCATGGGGGCCGGGCAAGAAATGAGGAAGGGCAGCAAGACAACCACCGCGGCTCGGGCGGGCGAGAAGACGAAGAATCCCCAGGAGATGATCACGACGGTGATGCTGTACACAGTCATCATGTAGAAGATGCAGGACATGATGATGAGGAAGATGCCGGAGCAGACGACGGGCATGATCATGAAGATGATGATGCCGGCGGAGCAGACGACGCTGGACCATCGATGGGCTGGGTGCAGGACCCTCATATTCAAGAGCTGCTTCTCAAGCAGACGGATAACGCAAGAGCTGCCGCCCGAGAGAAAGCCAAGATGGATCAACTTGAGTTAGACGCGGTTACTCCATTGTATGAAGGATGCATGCCCGAGGATACCCGCCTGAAAGTAATGCTCATGGCTCTGGAGATGAAGGTAAAACACAAAATGACCGACGCATGCTTCGACGAGAACATGTCATTCTGGCACGAACGTCTTCCCAAGGGGAACAAGTGCCCGACCAGTTTGGAGGAGGCGAAGAAAATCGTGTGTCCTCTGGATTTACCGCACGTGAAATACCATGTGTGCATGAACAATTGCATCATTTATCGGGACGAGCACGCGGAGTCTACCATATGTCCGGTGTGCGGCGTCACTCGATACAAGAAGAGGAAGAAAGCTCCTCGAAAAGTGGTGTGGTACTTTCCGATCACTCCTCGTCTGCAGCGGTATTTCGCGGACCCTAAGGTAGCAAAGCTCCTGCGTTGGCACGCGGATAGGGAGGAGAAGAAGCGAGAAGATGACGCAAATGATCCGGAGATAGATAAAAAAGACAAGATGCTGAGTCACCCTAAGGATGCGAGCCAGTGGCAAGCGTTGAACTTCGAAGACCTAGAATTTGGGAACGATCCAAGGAACATCATGCTGGGCGCGAGCACCGATGGAGTCAATCCGTTTGGCAGCCAGAGAAGCACACATAGCACCTGGCCTGTGTTTGTGTGGATGTACAACCTTCCCCCCTGGTTGTGCATGAAGAGGAAGTACATTCACATGAGTATGCTAATTGAAGGACCGAAACAACCAGGGAACGACATCAATCTGTATCTGGGGCTGCTAAAAGAGGAGCTTGACACGCTGTGGAAAACGCCAGCCAATACGTGGGACGCCGCAGAGAAAGAATATTTCCCTATGAGAGCCGCGCTGCTCACGACGGTGCACGACTATCTCGGTTACGGATATGTCGCGGGGCAGGTGGTCCACGGATTTTCTGGATGCGTCAGGTGCATGGATGACACAACGTATCGCCAGCTAGATAGAGATCCCGGGTCTTCGAAAACCGTGTTCATGGGACATCGAAGGTGGCTTCGCGACGATGACCCGTGGAGAAAACGCAAGGATCTATTCGATGGTGAAACCGAACCCCGAGGACGCCCGCGTACGAGGAGCGGCGAGGAAATAGACGAGCTGTTGAAAAATTGGAAAGACTGCCCACTGCCGGGAAAGAAGCAAAAGGCGCCAGAGCCGGGAAAGAAGCGAAAGGCGCCAGAGTCGCTGCTGAAGGTATGGAAAACGAGGTCTGTTTTCTGGGACTTGCCGTACTGGAAGATCCACCGTGTGCCTCACAGCCTTGATGTCATGCATATCACGAAGAACGTGTGCGAGAGTCTGCTTGGTACCCTGCTCAACATGCCAGAGAGGACCAAAGATGGGCCGAAAGTAAGGGCAGACTTGAAATCAATGGGCATCAGGCAGGAGCTTCACGCTATATATGATGATGATGATGATGAGGCGAAGCAGGACACGGAAAGTCGTCGCAAAGGCAAAAAGGCCAAGAAGACCGGAAATGACTACCCTCCCGCGTGCTTCACTCTAAGTCAGGAGGAGATCGAGCAGTTTTTCACCTGCCTCGTAGGAGTAAAACTTCCTTACGGTTACGCGGGGAAGATAAGCAGATACCTAGACCTAGCGAAGCTGAAGTTCAGCGGGATGAAGTCTCATGACTGTCACGTGCTGATGACGCAGATACTTGCAGTTGCAATCCGTGGGATCATGGACGCGCACGTCCGTGAAACGCTATTTGGCCTATGCAACTTTTTCGACGTCATCTCTCGGAAGTCTGTTGGCGTGAGGCAACTCAGAAGGCTACAGGAAGAGATCGTGGTGATACTATGCGAGCTTGAGATGTACTTCCCGCCCGCATTCTTCGACGTTATGGTGCATCTGCTGGTCCATATCGTGGACGATATCATCCAACTCGGGCCGACGTTCCTGCACAGCATGATGCCGTTCGAAAGGATGAATGGTGTCATCAAAGGATACGTTCGCAACATGTCACGTCCAGAGGGAAGCATAGCCAGGGGCTTTCTGACCGAAGAGTGCATCTCCTACTGCACGAATTATCTAGGCATCGAGAACCCCGTTGGTCTGCCCGTCAACAGGCACCTCGGCAGGCTCGCTGGATGGGGTCACCGTGAGGGTCGCCGCGAAATGCATGTCGACTTCGAGGGTCGACTCGCCGACTTTGAAAGAGCAAACCTAGTCGCGCTACAACACATAGACGTGGTCGATCCTTGGGTGGTAGAGCACAAAACCTTTATTAAGAAGACGTACAATGACCGAGGCCAACAGAGGACGGACGGAGATATACTCAAAGAGCACAACTCATGTTTCACGCGTTGGTTCAAGCAGAAGCTTCTGTCGTACCCTTTACATGAGGATTCTTCCGCGGAAGAACAACTCATATTCGCCTTGTCATAGGGCGCCGAGCACAACCTGATGACCTATGAGGCGTACGATATCAACGGCTACACATTCTACACCGAGGCCAAGGACATGAAGAGCGATGGTTATCAGAACTCCGGGGTAACGATGGAATCCTACACCGGTAACGACAAGGACAGATACTACGGAAGGATCGAGGAGATCTGGGAGCTGAGCTACGCTGGAGAGAAGGTCCCGATGTTCCGTGTCAGATGGGCCAAGAGCGTCCTAAAAGAAGACCGGTATTTCACCACCATGGTTATACCCGAAGCCAAATCCAAGACCGCAGGCGCAAACGTCACCGCGAAAAATGAGCCATGGGTACTGGCTTCCCAAGTGGACCAATGCTTCTTCATTACTGACCCGTCAAAGCCCAGTCGTGTTGTCGTGAGGAGAGGCAAAAGGAAGATCATCGGAATGGATGGAGTAGCCAATGAGCAAGACTTCGACAAGTACGGCGACCCGAGAATCGAACATGACGACGATGATGAAGTAGCAGCATACACCACAAGAAGAAGCAGGACCACCCTACCTAAAGGACGTCCGTTCCACAGAAGAACTCCATTTGCGAAAAAGAAGGGCAAGAAGATTGTGAACAGATAGCTAGCTAAGATCGATTGTATTTAAATCGTAGCCTTCATTTCTCGATTGTATTTCATGGGCACTTTTTGAACTATCAAGAATATTTTTAAATTTCATGGACACTCGATCTCGATCCCCCTCCATCTCGATCGCTATCCCACCTCGCCAGATCCGGTCCCCCTCGCCGCCGAGCACCCCCCGGTCCACCGGCCCCCCGCACCCCGCACCCCGCGCACCCTCCCCCGCTCCACCGGCATTACTGTTTGATGATATTTTTAAAAAAATTATTACTGTCTTATAAAAAAATATTACTATTATGATTTAAACAAGTTTGAACATATTTAAACACAAGTAAATATCAAACAGCATTTTAAATGCATAAAAAAAATTGTGGAGCCTAGGAATCGAACCCAAGACCTCTTGGTGTGAGAACTGGCTGCTGACCAGTCGAGCTAGTAGAGGGAACTTGGTGTGGATCAGGTCAGGTGGAAGATAACCTGTTGGCTCGAGCAGAAATAAAAAAAATACTAATGGCGCACCAGGGTGAGGTGCGCCATTAGTATGGATGTACCTGTTGGAAGATAACCTATCCCCTCTCTCTCCCTCGCCCTCGATCCCCTTCCCCTCTCCTCTCCCGACGCCGCTGCCCCGCCGCCTCGACGCCGCCCCGTCGTCCTCGTCTCCGCCCCGACGCCCCGACGCCGCTACCCCTTCCCCTCTCCTCTCCCGACGCCGCTGCCCCGACCTCCTCCTCGCCCCTCGACTTCGCCCTCGATCCCCTTCCCCTCTCCTCTCCCGACGCCCCCGCCCCGTCGTCCTCGTCCTCGCCCTCCTCCTCGTCCGCGCCATCGCCGCGCCACTCCGACCTCCTCCTTGTCCCCTCCGGCCTCCTCCGCCTCCTCAGGTACTGCCCCCACCTCTCCCTCCCCCTCCGGCCTCCTCCTTCCCCTTTGTAAATTTTAGGGTGTAGGGTTTGCAAATTTTAGGGTTAGGGCAGTAAATTTTAGGGCAAATCTAGCACAGTTAGCAAAGTTAGAAATCTTTTAGGAAATTAGGGTAGTAGCAAAAACAGTAGCAATTTAAAAAAACAGTACCAAAAAAATTAGGTATAAAAACAGTAGCAAATAAAAAATATTAGCAAATATAGCTAGGGTAATTTTGTTTAGGTATAAAAAACAGTAGCAATTTTAAAAGAATAGTAGCAATTTTAAAAACAGTAGCAAAAAAATTAGGTATAAAAACAGTAGCAAATAAAAAAAGAGTAGCAAATATAGCTAGGGAAATTTTGTTTAGGTATAAAAACAGTAGCAAATAAAAAAAAGCAGTAGCAAATTAAAAAAACAGTAGCAAAAAATTAGGTATAAAAATAGTAGCAAATATAGCTAGGGCAATTTTGTTTAGGTATAAAAAACAGTAGCTACAATTTGTAAAAAGCATGAGCAGCTGAAAATCATCCACCCTTCCGCGTGTGTCGGTGTGCAACTGAAAAATCATCTACCCTTCCGCGTGTGTCGGTGTGCAACTTAAAATTCCATTGTGCTGCAATAGTCTGAATCATGTTACATAAGTGTTGGGTTCACAAAGCAATTCCTTGCAATGTGTGGTGCTACCAGACCAGTGCTGCTGCTGCTAGCTTAATCGCGGTTTGTGTTTGTGACTGATGCTGGTCAGAAAAACGTGTAACCCAACTCCTCACCCGGGTTTGTTAGAAGATGGAAACCGCCCCATCTACTTGTAGCTTAATTACTTAGCAGTTGACACCAACAGGTCGAATCCCTCTCAGTTTTGGATGAAAGGGGATTAAGCGTCGACCCAGTTTATTTCTGTGAAACCCAAATAACATAACATCCATTACACTTCAGGCTTAAACATGAAAGCAACCTAAAGATGAAACTCGAGTGTTCCTATCTTGCACTGCCACCTTACCTATTATATATGCATCATTGTATTACTCTGTTTATATCTTCTGGTTTGATCTAGCTGCAGTTTGTATTGTACTAAATTAAACCCATATTTCTTAGCTCCATTAAATAAGCGCCTAATCAAGCTAAGCAGTGGGAGGGGGCTTGCACTTTTCTTGGTGCTATTTTTGATACTGCTATGGTGTCATGTTCATTTGGTTAATGTCACTGTTGATGAACTACAGTCCACCCGCAGTTTGAAATTCATTCAAATCCAGAATGCTGGTTTGCATGCTAGGGCAAATTGCTTTTGTCGCCGATCTTTAAAAATCAGGAAAACGATTGATAGTTTCAGTTGCCGAAAACATATCTGTGCCTATTGATATCAGTAGATGGAGAGTTTATTGCTTGCACGGATCATGTTATTGAAGCCCCTCGTTTGTGCACAGGAGTTGTAATTCTTGACTAACATGATCTCTCGTTCCATAATCCACCTTAAGGAATTTTTTGCTGATTCCGCTATATGAGACCCACCTAACTAGGACGCGGAGACGCCTATAATCAGCATATACCAGTGCCCTCCTGACCGTTCCCTATCAGCGGTTTAGTATTTAGGTAAACTTTTGCTCTTGATTGTTTGATTGAGGCATAAACCAAATCACGACAATGCCGCACCCGGCCTGTCTTTGCATGAACAACACAATAACAAAAGTGAATCATAGCTCAGTTAGTCGGGATTAGATATGTCAAATGCTAGTGTTAGTATAATAAGTCAAATGGATCATATGATCTGCAGACCTCATACACCCAAGAAAACCTGAAAAAAAATGAAGTTCAACCCCTCACTTTTCCTATATGCATTGGCCTGTACAGTTGGATTTGTTTCTGATTTTAGTGTTTTCAGTCTATTTTTCTATTTCTGCTTTAACATAACGGAATAACTAATGGTGGCTGCCTAATGATGACAGACTAAGTTTCTGATTTATTTTGTTATAGAAGTGTAGATTCATTGGTAGCAATTGTTTTCAGTGTCTCATGTTGCTTGTAGTGTTTTGTCCAAAATGTTGAATGATACTGCTTGGAGATGCATATATTGTTTCACCTCTTCAGATGCCAATGTATTTTCCATGTTGTGATGGAGGCCTTTTTTGCCTTGTCCACCCGAGAGGCCCTTGAGTTTGCCGGAATGTCGATTAACTTCCGTTCCGGCAAATTCGGGTACTCCATATGTCCTATTTTCAGCAAAGGTCATGCTGAAATTTTCCGTGAATTTTAGCATGACTTTGCTAAAAATAGGACATATGGGGTACTTGTGACTAATGCATGGGCCGGGGTATCTTAGTAGTTAATTAAGTAGGATCAAGTGCCCCGGCGTACTTGTGACTAATGCATGGCTTTTAGGGTGCCTCGGTGTCGATAAAAACCGAAATGATGAAAGCTTAGGCTTTTAGGGTGCCTCGGCGTCGAAAAACCCTCAATGATAAAAGCTTAGCTTTTAGGATGCCTCGGTGTCGACAAACCCTAAATGATGAGACCATGATCTTGTTCCTTGACAATAACCAACTTTTTGACCAAACTTTGTTCCTATTTAGAGAGAAACATGGCCAACAACGATGAGGCCGGGGGTTCGGGCGTCACGCCATTCTGGAAGCTGTCCCAGGAGATGGAGGAACAACCTCACTTGTATGAGGACGCCGCCTTCCCCACCGATCCTGAGACCACTGATGGTACCGCCGAGGATGACCCCACTGATGCCACCACTGATGGTGCCGCCGAGGATGCCACCACTGATGATGGCGGCGCACGCACAGATGGCAGCCAACTGAAGAGGCAACGGAAGGACCGGCGCCCGACCGTGCTCCGCACCCTCAAGGAGGAAGTTACTGAAGTGGACTCCGACGGGAATCCAACGGCTCCCGAACGAATAGTCAAGGGGTACTCGCTTCAGCTCGGGTGCATTCTCCGGAGCACCATCTTGATCAACACCGAGAACCTGAGGCATCCTGACCGAGGGAATTTGCGCAACCTCCTCTTCACGAAGCTGCACGAACGATACAAGTTCCCCGCTGAATTTGAAAACACAAGCCTCAAAGGGAATAAAGTGAACAATGCTGCCCTCACGAAGATGAGCAAGGCCCTGTCTACTTGGAAAAGCAATGGGAAGAGAATGATCAAGAAAGGTGAGAGTTATGAGAAGATCAAGGAGAAAAATCCTTCGATCACCGAAGATGACTACAACGACTTCAAGATCAATTGCTCGAGCACCGCAAACTCCGAATCAAGTAAGTGGGGGAAAGAAATGCGGGAGCTGAACTTAGGGGAACACACACTCGGTCCCGGCGGTTACAGAGTGGCGGAGCCTATATGGGACAAGGAGGAGGCGAACCGTGCCGAGCAAGGCCTACCGCCCCTCTTCGATAAATACGGTGACAAGCAGACCAGGAACTTTGTCAGGGCCCGGTACAAGAAGGACCTGAAAACAAAGGAGCTTACCACGGATCCGAAGACCAGGGCGCTTGAGCTTGTTCTGGTAAGGAATACACCCCCGCGTAATTAGCTCCATATGGTTGCATTCTAATTAATGAAGCCAAATTTCTAAATGGTTCACATTCCTTCCGCAGGCGACTGAAAGCAGTAGCGCGGGGTCGACTAAGAGCAACCCTTGGGACACCACTCTAAATAGGGCGTTGAATGTAATGAAGAACAAGGATAAGCTCAGTAAGCCGACGTCAGCTGGTCGTGTGGCCGGTAAAGGCTTGTCGACAAAATGGTCGTCATACTATAACAGTGGTGGGCGAAAGGAGAAAAAGACCAGCTCGGAAAGCCAGGCGCGCGAGGTTCAAGAACTCAGGGCACAGGTGGCGCGGATTCCGGAGATTGTCCAAGAGCAAGTGCAACAACAACTCGGAGCGACGATCACCGCCATTGTGCCTACCTTGATCCAGGGGATTAGTGCGTGGATTGCGGGCGGCCAACAGGGGCCGCCCCCGATTCCTAGCTTCACGGCCAGCAACTCGCAGAACGCGATGGCGGGGCCATTGGTGTCTCCGGCGGAGGCGGCATTGGTGTCTCCGACGCCGGCACGGGAGCTTAATGCACCCGGGTGTACGCCGGCCGGCACCTCTGCAGCAAGCGGCCCCTCCGTCAACTGCACGCCCGCCGTTGGTGGTGCCTCAACATTAGCCGAGCTCGACGCCATCATCACGGTAACTAATTAAGCCTCTCTCGGCCGAGGACTTCATCTCCTTGCCTTTGACTGGGCATCCCTAACGCCCTACATGTTTTCGCAGGGCGCCGCCGACGTTCCGTGCACTCTCCTGCACTTCGTGAACAACGAGTTGGTCGATGTCGCCAAGGGCAAAATCGTTCAACCGGGCAACCCCTTGTTCCACGGTACCCAGATGCCACCCAACTTGTTTAGGGTTCAACTGGTTCGGGTGCTACCAGGCTGCGACGAGTTGTTACCTCCGATTCGACCCATCGGGGCCGTCGATGATGACGTGATGACCCTCAGCGCCTGCCTGAGCTGGCCCCTGCTTTGGCCGAAGAGCCAGATTCGTTTGGGGGCGGGGGACACCACCCCAAAGACAACACCGCCAGTCGTGCCGGCGCCAAGTCGGCCCCATGGCAAGACCGCCGCAACGGTGCCGGACATCCCTATGCCACTGGATCCAAACATGCATATGGCACAGGATCAGAACGATGACGACGACGATACATTTGCCAACGTCGATCAGTACTTTGCCGATCATGGGGACTGTGGCGACTTCATGGGGCCTCCTTCTCAAGAACCCAACCCAACAAAAGATGTGTGCGATCTAGCTGGTACCGCGGAGAAGCCAAGTTGCAACAGGCGTCGTCTGCAGTTCAGCTCTCAGGAGACGCCTCCAGCTGCCGACTTCACCGAGCCTCAGATAGGCGAGGTGCGAAATATGATCAGCCCCAACACACTCAAGAAGGCGGTCTGTGAGCAGAACTCGGTCCCATTACAGGAGAAGAAGAAGGCACGCAAAATAAAGACTAACAAGGGTGCGGGCCAGCCGGCACCGAGTATGATCCGTGCTCAGGACGGGCCACCTTCAACTGCGGATATCTCGAGGAGGGTGCATGTGGCGGGTAAGCCGATGCTACCGAGAAATATGCTCGATGCTGCAACCGGTGCTATGCGGAGTCTGCATGATAGTGTTCTTTCTTTGGAGAAGCGGCGTCTCGGAGAGAAGGATGTGGCATACCCGGTTTTCGCGGCCAAGGTGCCAGAGGGCAAGGGCTTTGTGGATAACTCCATCGGGGGTACGATCGTCCTGCGGTTTGATGACATCCACGCTATGTTGAACCTTCATCCGCTGCACTACACCTTCGTTCGGCTATTTTCGCTGAGTATGGAGATGCGGATCATTCGCGACAAGACCCCGGACATCGTGATAGTCGACCCCTTCTACATGCGTGCCAAGATCTTGGGCAGCGCTGGGGACCGGCAAGTCACGAGTTCTTACCTCGAAGGCGTCATTCTGGCAAACCAAGATAAGGATAACTTCCTCGTGCCTTACTTTCCCGAGTAAGTCCTCCCCTCAACCGCCCTGTAACATATGAATTCTTAGATTTCGATCGTTTTTCTTTTAACATTCCGTGTTTTCTGCAGTGACACACATTGCACGCTCATCCTCCTAAGCCCCAAATATTCCATGGCCACGTATTTCGACCCGGACCGTCAGTCGAACGTAGACTACACAAATGTCAAGAAGGTTCTTGATGATGTTCTCCCCGGCTACGTCAAATCTGGAGGCACCTTCACCAGGCCTATTCGTAAGTACGGCAAGCATGTGTTCTCCCACAATACGACGTTCTGCTGCGTCAAGCAGCCACCTGGCGGTCAGAAGGGTGCCTACTACGCCATCCATCACATGCGGGCGATCGTACGGGACCATCATCAACTACTTCTACCGAGTAGACTCAAAGATTGGGCCGCGAGCGTGTTGGCAATCCAGGACGCGAACATCAGACAATAATTCTTTCGCATCCAGTCGGAGTTTGCGGAAATCATTCATCAAGATGTCCTTCGTACCTCGGGGCAGTTCTACCTCAGAAATCAACCGTCCAACAGTGACATCGACACAATCCTACAAATGCAGGCTGACAACGCCCGTTGTTTCATGACTCCCACGATAGACAGCGGCTTCATCCACGCTCCGGTCCCTTGAGTCGAGTCGAAAGCAGTGATGCTGTGTCTAGTTCTGAAACATCGATTGGCTCATGTTGTAATTAAACTTTAATGAACTTGTAGTATGTCTCTTTGGTTTCTTGAGTCCTTCAACTTAGATGTAATTGATGCTATTAATGTCTTGCTTTTCTCTTCTGATCGTTCTGTTGCATACTTATATATTGCTTATGTATTGTCTGTGAATTGGTACTAACGTTTCGTTTGGCTACTGCATAGCGATGCCGTGGTATGTCGTGTACAAGGGTAAGGTTCCCGGAGTCTACGACGACTGGGAGGAGTGTCGGAGACAGGTTCACCGATTCAGCGGTAACAGTTACAAAGGGTACGCCACTAGGGCCGAGGCCGAATCTAGATACGCCCGCTATCTAGCGGGAGAGGGGAGGGAGCGTTGGAGGAACCGGATGAAGACGAGTTTCATCGTGATGATGCTCATCGTGATGACCGCAGCTCTCTTCTATGTGATGGTAGTTTAGATGATCGATATCGACTTGTAATGTGAAGACAAACTCGCGGTCTCGAGACTTGTAATATAATGTTCTATCTTTGTTCGGTCTTTTCAATTCGGAGACTAATATGATGAATTGTATTCGGAGACTAAAATGATGAATTGTATTCAGAGACTAATCTTCTATTGTATTCGATGAATCTGTTGTTGATGTGTGCTGTCTATATTTTGTCCAATTATACATTTTGTAACCTGTGCAAAAAACAGAAAATTAAAAAATGAAAAACCTAATATTCATACTAATGGCGCATCACATCATAGTGCGCCATTAGTATGCCAAAGGATACTAATGGCGCATCACTAAACAGTGCGCCATTAGTATGCCGAAGTTACTAATGGCGCATCCTGTTGTTGTGCGCCATTAGTATGCCAAAGCACCTGGGTATACATGGCCCCCTGGGAGGCATACTAATGGCGCACTGTTGTATATACTAATGGCGCATCTGGGGTGCGCCATTAGTATACCAGATACTAATGGCGCACCAGTGGTGCGCCATTAGTAAAATATACTAATGGCGTGCTACTAATGGCGCACCACTAATGCGCCATTAATGGCCAAATTAGGTGCGCCATTAGTAGGCCTTTTCCTAGTAGTGCTCTGAGGTAGCACGGCAAGCCGCTTCAATACATCCTCCAAGAGGGTGGGGACTTCATTTGACAAAGCCACTGCAGCTAAGGCACGCTGTGACCTAGTGTAGAGTTGTTCTACCAGTGTGTAAACCGCTTTCAATTTTACCAAAATGCTTTGATCAAGATTGGAACTCCTGGGGCCTGCATTACAAAGTCAGGTGAGTCGATGACAATTGATATACTTGTTAGGAAAGATTCAAATATCTAACACTTGCAGAGTAACTTACCAAAGATTGCTGAGACCATCTGAGATACATGACATTTTAAGCCGGATAACTCGGCGGTTGTTTCTGCAAGATCCGCCTCAGTTTTCTCAGCCCGGTTGATCAAGGCAATCTTTTCATCCGCCCAGGCTTTCTTCTCTGTTTCAAAGTCCTTTTTCAGTTTCTCTTGTTCAGATACACTGAATTCAAACTTGGAATTGGCTTTTTGGGTTTCAATCTCCTATGCTTCCAGGCGATTCTTCAAGTCAGAAATCTCCGATTCACATTGACTAATGGTGGCCTGTACAAATGCCGGGTTACAATCAGGATTGTCATAATGCAACATTAAGTCCCAAGCACTTTACAAGTAAAGATACTTGGCACTTGGGGGCTAATGTATGCTGAAGAATTCTGTTTGTAGTGGTGGGTTATTACAGTAAGTCCCAAGCACTTTGCACGCAAAGGTACTTGCCACTTGGGGGCTAATGCATATTGCTGTTCAAGTACTTCTTGATTAAAACATGATAAGGACTGGTTCAAACATGCTGTTAAGCCGGCCCTTGGGCGCTACAGGATAAGCCGGAGTTCTTGTATATATTATCAAGCTGATTTTAAAGTCTACATCGTATTTTGTTATAAGCAGTAGACTTGGGGGCTGATATGGTAAGAATAAATAAAATACAGGGCAAGAGTTATACCTCAGATTTTTGGTGTATCTGCTTTACCATGTCAATTTCCATGTCACGACTGCTGTGCACTTGGTTCATATAGCCAGAGATGATTTCTCCAATACTCAGATGAGTATAATCAGTGACATCTAGCTTAGCCCTGCGGCGTCCCAGAACTTCTTCTTTGGCGGAGCACTTGGCTAGCACGGTGGGTCTCCCCGGCTCAACAAAGGCAGTCTTGATGATTTCAATATCCGGGTCATCTGCCTTGGTCGGGCTAGGGATCTCTGGGTTCTCAGAACCATCAATGGCTTGCTTGAGAGGCAGGTCAGCAGTAGGCGTTGGAATATCATGGGCTGGTTCAGGCGGCGGCTCAGGAACGGATGTGTCAGGAGCAGCTATTCTGAGCTCTGGTTTATTTAAGATCGGTTCTTCGGCCGGCTTGTTCTTCTTCGACCTTTTGCTGGGTTTTGCTTGACCACTGCATAAAATCAAAAGGTCAGTAAAAATACAACAAGTTGAGTTAAGCACAGATTAAGCAGGTTATCATTACCCTGGAGCGGTTTTGAAAGCCGGCAAATTGGATTGCATTGATTCGCCAGACGAAGGTGGAGTTCCCTGATAGTTTGAGTCAGAAGAATTGAGCGGTTGACGAGTGAAACCCGCCAAAGGATAAAAAGAATGTAAATCGGAGATGACCTCAGTCCGGCGTTTTCTTGTTACATCGGGTAAGCCGGAGGAGAGTTCCGCATCTTTACTGGTCCGGGTCTGCCTCCGGCTCTCATGAATCTATCGCTTCAAAAGAAATTGAGGATCTTGGTAAGCTAAAGGATGTGAAAATCTTACTTTCCGGGTTACTCTTTGGACTTTCTGTCTTGGCAAAGGCTCGGAGTCGGAGGAAATTATAGTTACCTCTTCAATCGCTGCATGACTCGCTCCTGTATCCTGTTGATGATAATCGGTGTCAATAAGATGGTTAAAAAAGGAGCCTAAAGAGTCAAGAGCTACCTCTGACTCGGAGGTATCTTCCAAATGAAGCATATCTGAGGCGCTAGGCTTGTTCCCCTTCTTCCGGGCAGCGACTTTCCTGGCGGCTTTCTTGGTTTTTCTGGCTTTCTCTGCAGCTTCATGGTCATACTTGACCTTCCAAAATTCATCATCAGCCTGTGAATTACAACAAAGGTTTTTTGAGTAAAAACGAAATTGTCAAGGTTGAAGGTAAAAATGCTCAAGTCGATGGCTTACCGCTGGAGCCGGGTTAGCTTTGCAGAAAGGACTTAAACCTACTTTCCCGCAATCTGCCAGGCTCTCATTCAGAAGAGACTTGGTCATATCATCAACAACGTCTTCATGTAAGTCGTCAGGGCTGTGCCGCAGAGGATCATTCTTTTGGCCTGTGTAATCACACATCAAGCCGGGGCGGCGGCTCAAAGGAATAACCCGCCAGGCAAGCCAAACCCGGACCAGATCAATGCCGTTTAAGCCATTCCCCAGAAGAGCCTTGACCTTACTCATGGTGGGGGCAAGTGTTTGACGTTCAACCGGAGACAGTTTATCTGGCAAAGGGTGAGTGGACTCAAGGCGCAGGGCGCGAAAGCCGGGCAGAGGGTTCTCATTAGCCGGAGAAGTATCTTCGCAATAGAACCAAGTCTGGTTCCAATCTTTAGGGTGACTCGGCGGTTCGGCATACGGAAAGAGACAGTCTCTCCGTCGTTGGATTGAGATTCCGCCAAGTTCCAAGCTGGGCCCATTGGCACGTTCATTCTGACGATTCAGATAAAATAACTCTCTAAATAGTAGCAAGCTGGGTTCTTCTCCAAGGTACACCTCACAGAACACTTGAAAATTGCAAATATTTGACACGGAATTGGGTCCGATGTCTTGAGGTCGCAGGTCAAAAAAGTGCAAGACGTCTCTGAAGGACTTTGAGCCGGGTGGAGAAAAGCCCCGGTTCATGTGATCAGTAAAGACGATAACTTCCCTTTCCTTGGGTTGAGGTTTTTCTTCTGTCGGATCAGGAGCACGATAGGACATGACTTCCTTCTTCGGCAGATAACCAGTCTTCACAAACTCATTAAAGGTGTTATCTGTGATGATGGATCTAACCCAGTTGCATGTAACAGGTGCTTTGGGAGCCTTAGGCGGCATTATGGAGATGGGAGCCTATGGCAAAATAAAAATTTCCGGCTCAAAATTAAGCCGGAGAAAAATATTTCAATTCATATTCAAGATGGCGGCTTACGAAGGGGCCTAATGACATATGGCTAATTATATAAGATTATTCAAGCCGCCATGGGCATCATAAGCAGTTAAGTTATTTAAACCACCATGAGTGGTCAGAATTATTGATTGAGCATTGTCGTTTTTAAGCCGGCGAGAAGAGTCGCCATGGCTAAGTGGATCTAATAGATACAGTTTTTGCCTAAGTGTCGCACAAACAAGTTTCGCAGGTTGCAGCTGTTATTTTGGATCAACGGTCGTTCAGAAAAGAAACATATTCTAGACCTAAAAACTGGTACAGATGAGTTCGTGAGTTCTAATGAGGCCTCTGTACAAAGAAAAGGGATCTGCTAGTGTCAAAAATGGACATAAAACGATTACCGCAGGAGTATATGTTGCCTTTTAAATCAGAAGAGGCCGCGGTGGAGGAACTCTAAAGAAACTGTGATGAACAGCAAAAAACGCAGAGGAACTTGCAAACCCTAAATGCGGATCTGGGGTGCGGGACGGCAAGAACTTACAGCTGCAGATCTACGGCGGAGGGTCGCCACCGTACTCTGATCGATTTAGGTTGATGCAGCAGCTAAGATCGACGAAGACGAGGTGCTCTGCGGCGGTGGCGGTGGCGGAGCTCGAGTGGTAGTGGAGTAGCGAGAGGAAGAAGACGACGAACGGGGGAGAATGAAGAAAGACCGAAGGTCATGCCTATTTATAAAGGAAGACTGATAAAGCAGGCGCGAAAGACAAGGAGGCCAAACATGGTTATCCAGCTACTCAGACGCCTCGATTTTCGGGATGGTCATTAAGATAAGGATCCATTGGGATATGACGAAATAAAATATGAATTTAATGACGTCATGGCGGGTTATCATGAATCCAGAAGATGCCGTCATGACGGGTTATAACTTTTGCACAGACAGAAGACAGAACACTTTTTCTTAAGGTATTGAAGATTGACATGAACTGGTTCACATCAATCTGGGGCCAAATGTTGGGGATATAACTACTAGTGTAACCCGCCCAGGAGGGGCCGGGTTACGCTATGACGATTTATCATATGAAGCCCAATATCAAGCTTGAAAATGGCGGTTCAGTTAAGGGCCCAAAGCCCGCAGGCGACTTAAGGCCCGTAGTGATAAACCGCCATAATGGCATGACTTGTATTGTAAGGCAAGATTAACTAGTCACTGAGCTGGACACTGTATATGAGCCGGCCGGGACTCTGTAGGCCGCGGGGCGTCAACCCGTGTATATAAGGGGATGACCCGCCGGCGGCTTAGGGCAAGTAACATCAGATCGAGAGCCGGGCATAGCGGATTCGCTCCCTGGTCATCGAAACCTAGTAATTCGACCTCAACTGGATTAGGCTTTTACCTTCACCGCAAGGGGCCGAACCAGTATAAACCCTCGTGTCCTTTGTCCCGTTTTAACCCCTTTAAGCTTTCCTAGTTGCGATTGCTCCACGACTAAGTCCTTTCACGAGGACATCTGCGTGACAATTCCACGACAGAATGTGCTGAAAATCAACGGAGAATTTTTCTAGAAAATATAAAAAATACTGGAACAAAAATCTACCGGAGGGGAGTCCCGGGGGCCCCATGAGGGTGGGGGCGCCCCCCCCCTCTAGGCTCGCCCTTGTGCCTCGTGGACTACCCGTGGGGCCCCCCTGACTTGTTCTCGACACCAACCTCTCCTATAAATACAGAAACCTCCAGAAATTAACCTAGATCAGAAGTTCCGCCGCCGCAAGCCTCTGTAGCCACGAGAAATCAATCTAGGCCCTCTCCGGCAACCTGCCAGAGGGGGCCACCATCATCGGAGGCCATGGAGGAGGATCCTGGAGGGGCCATCGTCGCCATGAAGGCCAAGGACTAGAGGGAGAACCTCTCCCCATCCAGGGGGGAGGCCATGGAGGAGGAAGCACAAGGGGGAGAACCTCTCCTCCTCTCTCTCGGTGGCGTCGGTGTGCCATCGGGAGGGGAATCATCACCGCGGTGATCGTCTTCATCAACATCACCATCCTCATCTGTTTTACGCGGTCCACTCTCCCGCACCCCGCTGTAATCCCTACTTGAACATGGTGCTTTATGCCACATATTATGATCCAATGATGTGTTGCCATCCTATGATGTTTTGAGTAGATATCCTTTGTCTTTGGGTTGATTGATGATCTAGATTGGTATGAGTTGTATGTTTTATTTTGGTGCTGTCCGATGGTGCCCTCCGTGTCGTGCAAGCGTGAGGGATTCCCGCTGTAGGGTGTTGCAATATGTCCATGGTTTACTTATTGTCTGTGTTGCTTGAGTGACAGAAGCATAAACACGGATAAGTGGGTCACGGCGTATGGGATAAAGGGGACTTGATGCTTTAATGCTATGGTTGGGTTTTACCTTAATGATCTTTAGTAGTTGCGGATGCTTGCTAGAGTTCCAATCATAAGTGCATATGATCCAAGATGAGAAAGTATGCTAGCCTATGCCTCTCCCTCATATGAAATTGCAATAGTGATTACCGATCTTGTTAACAATTGCCTAGGACAATTTCGCAGACCGATCCATCATTATTCCACACTCGCCATTTATAATATTTAGTAATATATTATAACTTTATGATAACAGCACCTACTTTTATATTTTAGCTCTCCGATTTCATGCAAAGTTATCCTCTTCATACCCACAACGTAGTTTTATTTCTCGTTTCAAGTTGGAAGCAAACGTTCGGTGTACGTAGAGTCGTATCAGTGGCAGATAGGACTTGAGAGAATATTGATCTTACCTTTAGCTCCTTGTGGGTTCGACACTCCATACTTATCACTTCCACCTTTGGAAACTGCTACGATGATTCCCTGCACTTGGGGATTATCAAGCTCTTTTCTGGCGCCGTTGCCGGGGAGCAATAGCGTGGGGTTGATATTCTCGTGTGTGCTTGTTTGCTTTCTTCACTAAGTAGATTTTGTTTTTCCCTTTTTGTTTCTGTTTAGTTGTGGGTGAAACATACAAAAAAATTAAGAGAATGAAAATAGAAAAAAATTTACTTGCCTTTCACGCCTAAAAAGTTTTTCAATAAGAGAAGTGATTGGAAGATTATGCATTGAAGAAGTGAGGGTCGACCTTGAGCACTTGTGTTCATGCTCACGGAAATAATGTAAAAAAATTCATGGAAGCTTCTCTAAAAATAATTACCCCTTGTATATATCCATTGTATTATAAAAATTATGTGCCAAACTTTGGTTTTAGGATGATTAGATTGCTTGCTTTCTATGTGCAGTACAAAAACAGAAACTTTCTGCTCACGAAAACAATTGTTAAAAATCATCAGAAAGTGATAAAATACTGATTCCAATTGCAGTAGATCAATAATCAAATTATCTATATCGTCCTATTTTGGTAGATTTTTCTGAGTTACAGAAGTTTTCGTTTGATACAGATTACTACAGACTATCCTGTTTTTGACAGATTCTGTTTTTCGTGTGTTGTTTGCTTATTTTGATGAATCTATGGCTAGTATCGGGGGGTATGAACCATGGTGAAGTTGGAATACAGTAGATAAAGTGCTAATATGAAATTGGAATGAGTTAACAACAGTACCTAAAGGTAGTGATTTGCTTTAGTATACTAACGGATCTCACAAGGTTTTGTTAAGTTTTTTTGTGGATGAAGTGTTCAAAGAACGAGGAGTAACCGATGTGAGAAGAATAAAGACAGGCAAGAGTTCAAGCTTGGGGATGCCCAAGGCACCCCAAGTAAATATTCCAAGGATACTCAAGCATCTAAGCTTGGCGATGCCCCTGTTGGCATCCCATCTTTCTTCTTCAACAATTATCAGTATACCTCGGTTTTTGTTTTGTTCGCATGTTTTGTGTCCTTTGTGTTTTTGTTTTTCCTTTAAGAAACAATCTAGTATGAGATAGCCCTTCATTGATTTATAGAATACTTCATGTGCTTCACTTATATCTTTTAAGTATGATCTTATAGAATTGCTCTTTGTGTTTCACATAAATCTTTTGAGTATGGTTTTATAGAATGCTTCGTGTGCTTCACTTATATATTTTGAGCTTGGATATTGGTTAGTCTATTATAATTGTAGAATTCTCCATGAACTTCACTTATATCTTTTGGAGTATGAGTAATACTATAATCTAAAGTGGGGTTGAAAGAGTGACAACTTTAGGAGTTAGTGTTCCCACTATTTCGAATGAGAAGAATTTTGCTTATGAGGAGAGTAGTAAAATTTCTATGCTTGTAGATCACGAAAAGAATGCTTTATGTGATGGTTATATTGTTGAATTCATTCATGATGATACTGAAAATTATTATGAGGGAGGAATACATGCTTGTAGGAGTTGCAATAATATTAAGTTTCCTCTCTATGTGCTTAAAGTTTTGAAGTTATACTTGTTTTGCCTTCCTATGCTAGTTGATTCTTGTTCCTATAAATTATGTGCTCACAAAATCCCTAGGCATAGGAAGTGGGGTAGATTTAAATGTGCTAGTAATATTCTTCATGATGCTCTCTTTATGTTTCAATTCTTATCTTTTATGTGAGCATCACTGAAATCGTCATGCCTAGCTAGGGGCGTTAAACGATAGCGCTTGTTGGGAGGCAACCCAATTTTATTTTTGTTTCTTGCTTTTTGTTCCTGTTTAGTAATAAATAATTCATCTAGCCTCTTGTTAGATGTTGTTTTATGTTTTAATTAGTGTTTGTGCCAAGTAGAACCTTTGGGAAGACATGGGTGAAGTCTTTGCAATCTTGCTGTAAAAAACAGAAACTTTGCGCTCACGAGAATAGTTGCCATTTTTTACTGGAGAGTTCTTTTAGGTTGATTATTTTTGCAGATGATTAATAGACGAATTCCTCACGTCCAAAAATTTATTTCATAATTTTTGGAGTACCAAAGTATGGTTGCTGTTCAGATCATTACAGACTATTCTGTTTCTGACAGATTCTGTTTTCATTGCATAGTTTGCTTGTTTTCTAGTTTCTATGGCTTATATTTCTCAATATAAATTGTAGAAATGATATGGTACAGTAGGCATTGTATGATAACAATTATGATCCTTGTCTTTGACAGTACCAAAGTGAATGGTTTACTCTTTATCATACTAACCTATCTCACGAAGTTCCGTTAAGTTTTGTGTGATTGAAGTTTTCAAGCTTTGGGTGAGATATCGATATGAGGAGAATAAGGAGTGGAAAGACCCTAAGCTTGGGGATGCCCAAGGCATCCCAAGGCAATATTCAAGGAAGACTCAAGCGCCTAAGCTTGGGGATGCCCCGGAAGGCATCCCCTCTTCCGTCTTCTAAACTATTGGTATACCTTACTCGGAGCTATATTTTTATTCGTCACATGATATGTGTTTTGCTTGGAGCGTATTTTCAATTTTACTTGCTGTTTGAATAAAATCATTGGATCTGAAATCTTGAATGAAAAGGAATCCTCCCATGGCTAGTTAATTATTTGACTACTCAGTGTTCTTCACTTATATCTTTTTGGAGTAGCTTGTCATTTACTCACGTGCTTCACGTATATCCTATGAGTAAATGGTTGAATGAATTGAATATCATAAATCTGAAATTATATATGTTTCATATGCTTGTAACATGGGGAGTAATGACTTCACACATAATAAGTATAGGTAGTAAACTTATTGAAAGTTAGCAAACGCATAATTGGTCACTTGAACAATTCATGAAAGAATATTGAAGGAAGAGAGATTTCACACATAAATATACTATCTTGGACATCTTTTGTAATTGTGAGCACTCATTAAAATATGACATGCTAAAAAGTTGATGTTGGACAAGGAAGACAACTTAATGGGTTATGTTTTCCTATATCCGAAACATTATACTGTCTTGGATCATCCAACATGTTGAGCTTGCATTTCCCTCTCATGCTAGCCAAATTCCTTGCACCAAGTAGAAATACTACTTGTGCTTCCAAGCATCCCTTAAACCAGTTTTTCCATGAGAGTCCACTATACCTACCTATGGATTGAGTAAGATCCTTCAAATAAGTTGTCATCGGTGCATGCAATAAAAATTCCTCTCTAAATATGTATGATCTATTAGTGCGAAGAAAATAAGCTTTATACAAACTTGTGATAGGGAAGTAATGAAAGCGACGGACTGCAAAATAAAGTTCTTTATCACAAGGGGCAATATAAAGTGACGTTCTTTTGCATTAAGATTTTGTGCATCCAACAATAAAAGCGCATGACAACCTCTGCTTCCCTCTGCGAAGGGCCTATCTTTTACTCTTACCTTCTACCCTTATACAAGAGTCATGGTGATTATCATCTTTCCTTTTTACACTTTTTCCTTTGGCAAGCACTTTGTGTTGGAGCGATCCAGATTTATATATCCACTTGGATGTAAGTTATCATGAACTATTATTGTTGACTTTACCCTTGAGGTAAAAGGTTGGGAGGCGAATCTATAAGCCCCTATCTTTCTCTGTGTCCGATTAAAACTTTGAACCCATAAATATCACGTGAGTGTTAGCAATTGTGAAAGATTAAATGATAGTTAAGTATGTGGAGTTTGCTGAATCAAAGCTCCGAGATAGACCCTTCCTAAAAATAAGATGAATTGCAATTGTTTGATGACTGAGAATATAGTTTGTTAGTTTCAAGAAAGTTTATGATCTATACTTTAACATGTGAATAGCTTGTTACTTGATCATGACAAGTTTTATGAGATGAGCTGCTGTTATGACATATAATTATGCTAGAAAAAGTGATTGAAATTATCATTGATCAAAAGTGTGCACTTGCTAGCATTCACACTTCATAAATTATTTCTTTTATCATTTACCTACTCGAGGACGAGCAGGAATTAAGCTTGGGGATGCTGATACGTCTCCAACGTATCGATAATTTATGAAGTATTCATGCCATGTTTACTATTGTCTTATATGATCTTGGTATGATTTGATTAGAACTAACTCGGACTGACGCTGTTTTCAGCAAAACTACCGTGGTGTTGTTTTTGTGCAGAAATAAAAGTTCTCGGAATGCGCTAAAAATCAACGGAGAATTTTTCTGGAAAATATAAAAAATACTGGAACAAAAATCTACCGGAGGGGGTTCTCGGGGGCCCCACAAGGATGGGGGACGCGCCCACCCCCCTGGGCGCGCCCCTGTGCCTCGTGGACTACCCGTGGGGCCCCTGACTTGTTCTCGACGCCAACCTCTCCTATAAATATAGAAACCTCCAGAAATTAACCTAGATCGGAAGTTCCGCCGCCGCAAGCCTCTGTAGCCACGAGAAATCAATCTATGCCCTCTCTGGCACCCTACCGGAGGGGGCCATCATCATCGGAGGCCACGGAGGAAAATCCCAGAGGGGCCATCATTGCCATGAAGGCCAAGGACTAGAGGGAGAACCTCTCCCCATCCTCATCTCTTTACGCGGTCCACTCTCCCGCACTGTTGGGGATATTACTACTGGGCGTAAACCGGCCAGGAGAGGCCGGATTATCCCTATAATGAGTTATTATATTTGAAGCATGTGAAGATAAAGATGATGACGCTTTATGAAGGCCCAGGGCCCAAAAGGCGGATTAAGGCCTGTAGTCATAAACCGACCTGGATATGTATGCTTGTATTGTAAGGCAGAGATAGTAGAGACCGGGCCGGACACGTTTATGAGCCGACCTCAGAACCCTGTAAACCGACGGGCGTCAACCCATGTATATAAGGGGACGACCCGGCGGCGGTTCAAAGAGAACAGATGACAACTCGAGACTCAGGCAAAGCGTATTCGCTCCCTGGTCATCGAAACCCAAGCAATCCCACAACAACTAGATCGTAGGCTTTTACCTTCACCGCAAAGGGCCGAACCAGTATAAACTCTCTGCGTCCCTTGTCCGCTTTAACCCCTTTAAGCTAACCCGTCGCGATGGCTCCACGACTAAGTCCTTTCTCTAGGACATCTATCATGACAAAACCACAACAGTTGGTGCCCACCGTGGGGCTATCGCGCGATGGTTTCGAGTTCTTAGAGGGCAGCTTCGAAGGTCTCAAGGGTTATGCCGTGGGCCGGATGACCAAGAGTCGTCGCGGCAAGCTCTACATCAACGACGCAGGCTGGGGCCCCGAGGCCGACTCAATCTAGTACGGGTACCGGGTCCCCTTCGGCGGCATCCACATTTTCATTGCCAAGATTGGCGAACCGGGCCCTGAGCCGGACATCTGCACCGACATCGTCGAGACGGCTCAGCGTGTGAGATCTGCCCGGGTTAAGCTTGTCATGAAGCGTGCCTTCGTGGGAGTCATCCACGGAGTGGAATCTGAGGATAGATCGGAATCTGGTGGTGAAACCGTCATTTGTTCCGGCGACGAGTCATCGATCGGAGAGACTAAGTCATTGTATCAGTTGCAAGATGGCCAGATTGAGGGCTGTTCCGATGGCGACAGTATTCCGGACCCCTTTGATCTGCCAAACCGGGTTGCGATCTTTATGGCCGGTACCCAGCCGGCGCTCCACTCTTCGACCACAGTGGTGATGGTTTCTGGATCAGCAGCAGCGACAGCGACCGAGGCAGGAGGCCCCGTGCGACCGCCGGCTCAGGTTTTATCTGATTTATTTGACGCTTTGGCAACACTGATGGCGGAAGTTAATCTGGTGGATCAGGATGGGCATAATGCGGAAATCGCGAAGGTGAAAGATCAGATAACTCAGGCCAAGGCCGACCTGGCAGCTGAGGATGCCAGGATGACTGCAGAACGAGTCGCATTGGATGCACAGGCTTACCGGCTTATGTTGGATCAGAGTGCATCAAATGATGTCATGAGGAGAAGATACCGGTCTCACCTGCCGCCGGTTTATGAGGCCAGGAACCTCTTTATACCCCAGGAGTAGGGACCAGTAATCCGCCGGCGGTAAACCGGGCAGAGGCACCGGAAACGGGAGCGCCGGTTCAGCCGCGTCCAACAGATCCGCCCCGTCATAACATCGTTCCGTCGCAGCACGTCCCAACACCACCGGGTCACTATTCTAACCCGATGGATAACATTGTCGCTGCCGCTTCACGACTGGCGGCTCTCCCGATAGAAGGCGAGTCTCCAGTAGCGGTCGAGACGCGACGGGCTAGGGAGCTCCTTCAGACAGCTTTAACTCAGCAGCAGGCTTATTCATATAGTCGCGAAAGGATCCATTCTACTCCCCGCCCAAGCCGGAGTTACAGCAGGCGTATTGATGAACCGGCCGTGTCAAGCCGTGCGCGAAACCGTGATCTGCCCCGTGGTCATAACCCGGCGGGTGGCGGTGGCGATGCTCAAGATGTGGTGGATCGCGCTAGGGCATGTCGAGAGGCCGAGTTAGCGGCGCAGCATGAGGCCCGCCAACTTACTCCGGTTCGTCCAACCACGTCGGTGGAACCAGGGGTTACTTCCAGCTCTTTGGGAGTGTCGTGTCTCGTCCCAGCGCTGCGCAACGTGCGCCTGCCTAAGGATTTCAAAGTCCCACGTAAAGTGCCGAATTACATCGCCGATTTATCCCCCGAGTCATGGGTCGAAAGCTATGAGATGGCAATGGAGATGCTGGATGTGGACGATGCGGCGTGCGCTAAGTACTTTACCATGATGTTGGAAGAAACGGCTCGCACTTGGTTGAAAAACTTGCCAGCTAACTCCATTGGGTCATGGGCCGAATTGAGGGCCTGGTTTATTCAGAATTTCAAAGGCACGTGCATGAAGCCCATGTCGATTGTGGACTTGGCTGCCTGTGTTCAGGAGGAAGGAGAATCAACAACCCATTGGGTGCGTCGGGTTTCGCAATTCTTGCATTCATCAGACCGCATCAACGCTGACACAGCAGTTTTGACGTTGGAAGGCAATTGCCGGTTTACACCTCTGAAGTTGAAATTGGGGCGGCTCAAACGTCACTGCAATGACATGGGGACTCTTATGGCTGCTCTGGTGAAGTATGCCGACTCTGATAGTACCAAGGATCCCGAGTCTGACGATGATAAGACAGGGAAGGGAAAGAAGAGCGGCAATACCAAGGGGCAGCAGCATAACCCGGCGGGTCATGGAAACAACGGTAAGCGTAAAGCGGATAACAGTTTGGATTTTGTGGCTAATACCAACGTGCAGGACAAGGGCCAGCGGCTAAGGGTAAACCGCCCCGGTGTAGTGGAGGACCAAGTCCTAGCCGGAGCGCCTGTCTTATCTGTTAAACCAGCCTTGCCCAAAGCACGGGTCACAGGACAAACTGGCCACGCACCTCTGGAAGGATTGTTATATCATGCAGGAGTTCAAAAATTCCGATTTTTCGGTATGATCATGAACCGGGTGGCGGTTCAGGACCCGGATCTCATGGGCCGGGTTATGGTGGAGGCAGTTCCGGTTCAGGTTTTCACGGTAATCAGAGCGGACATAACAATCAAGGCAATCAAGGCAACCAAGGTGGTTATAATCATCAGGGCAATCAGCAGCAACAGCAGCAGTCGGGTTATTAGAGCAACCCGAAGCAGTTGAATAGTGGGCATCATGTCTTCATCACTAGCCTGTGCAAGCGCGATTAGAAGCTTCATAAAAGGGAAGTGAACTCCGTTGAACCGGCGGTGCCCCGTTACTTACGCTGGTCTGAACAACCTATTGTGTGGAGTCAAGAGGATCATCCACCTCGGGTTGATAATCCGGGACACTTGGCATTGGTGGTGGCACCTCAGGTTGGAGGTTATAAGCACCAAAGTACTCATGGATGGGGGGAGTAGTATCAATATCCTTTATTATGAAACCTTCCGTCGCATGGGGTTAACAGATAAAAATCTTAAACCGTCTAACACGGTCTTTCATGGTGTGGTGCCTGGTAAATCGGCGTACCCGGTTGGTAAGATAGTTCTGGAAGTTGCCTTTGGAGATGAGCATGATTCAAGATCAGAGACATTAACTTTTGAAGTGGTAAAGATCAAAAGTCCGTATCATGCCCTGTTTGGACAGCCGGCTTATGCTAAGTTCATGGCAAGGCCCTGTTATATCTATCTGCAGCTCAAGATGCCGGGTCACAAGGGAACTATAACAGTGCACGGGAGCCGCAAGATCGCTTTGGAATGTGAAGAAGGTGATGCGGCTTATGCTGAGTCGGTTTGTGCAACATAAGAGTTGAAGTTTTACAAGGATAATGTTGATCCGGCATATATGACTTCATTGAAGGAACCAACTACAGAGCACGATCCGGCCTTGAAGTTTAAATCGGCCGATGAGACTAAGCTTGTTGATTTCGTTCCTGACGATTCATCCAAGCAGTTTAGCATCAGCGCTAACCTGGATCCGAAATAGGAAAGCGCACTCATCGAGTTCATCCGTGAGAATCGGGACATCTTTGCGTGGAAGCCTTCTGACATGCCAGGTGTACCGAGAGAACTCGCTGAGCACACTCTCAATGTCGATCCCAAGTATAAACCGGTCAAGCAATTTCTTTGCCAGTTCAATGAAGAAAGACGCAAGGCTATTGGTGAGGAAGTAGCCAGGCTCTTGGCGGCTGGATTTATCATCGAAGTGTTTCATCCTGAGTCGTTGGCTAATCCGGTGCTGGTACTTAAGAAGAACGACACTTGGCGTATGTGTGTGGACTACACAGACCTCAACAAGGCTTGTCCAGCAGATCCTTTTGCCCTCCCTCGTATTGATCAAATCATTGATGCTATGGCGGGTTGCGATCGTTTGAGCTTTCTGGATGCGTATTCTGGTTACCATCAGATCAAAATGGCAGTTAAGGACCAGGAGAAGACAGCCTTCATAACTCCTTTTGTAGCCTTCTGCTATGTGTCTATGCCTTTTGGGCTCAAGAGTGCCCAGGCGACTTATCAGCAGTGTGTACAGAATTGTCTTCATGATCAGATCGGCCGCAATGTTCATGCCTATATGGATGATATTGTGGTGAAATCCAGAAAGAAGGAGACATTGATTGATGACTTGAAGGAGACTTTTGATAACCTCCGGGTTTATAAAATGATGCTTAATCCAGCCAAGTGTGTCTTTGCTGTACCGGCAGGCAAGCTCTTGGGCTTTCTGGTACCTAACAAAGGCATCTAAGCTAATCCGGAGAAAATCAAGGCTATAACTTCTTTGGCTAAACCGAAGTGCATCAATGATGTTCAACGCCTGGCAGGCCGGATTGCCGCATTGAGCCGGTTTATCAGTCGCCTTGGTGAGAAGGCCATTCCTTTATATCAGATGCTGAAGAAAACGGATAACTTTGTCTGGAGTAACGCCGCCAACGAAGCATTTGAGGACTTAAAGCGCCAGCTTGCTAATCCGTCGGTTCTTGCTGCTCCTGTTGACAAGGAGCCATTGTTGCTATATGTGGCAGCTAACGCCCGGGCTGTTAGCGTGGCTATTGTGGTGGAGCGCAAGGAGGCCGGAAAGGAGTATCCGGTTCAACGGCCGGTGTATTATATCAGTGAGGTACTTATTGAGTCCAAGCAAAGGTACCCGCATTGGCAGAAGCTGGTGTATGGCGTTTTTATGGCAAGCCGGAAGCTTAAGCAATATTTCCAAGGTCATCCCATCACGGTGGTCAGCTCTGCTCCTTTGGGGGATATAATACAGAACAGGGAAGCGACTGGCCGGATTGCTAAGTGGGCTATTGAGCTTGGGCCTCACAGATTAAAATATATGCCCCGGACGGCGATCAAATCTGAGGCACTTGTGGATTTCATCAATGATTGGACAGAATTACAGGCGCCAGAAGAGAAGCCGGGTCATACTTATTGGACTATTCATTTTGATGGGTCCAGGCAATTGGAGGGCTCGGGGGCTGGAGTCGTATTAACTTCCCCATGAGGTGATAAGTTTTGTTATGTTCTCCGTTTAATGTTCCCTTGCACTAACAATGCAGCTGAATATGAGGCTTTACTCCATGGTCTTCGGATGGCTAAAGAGATGAATCTAAGCCGAGTTAAATGCTTCGGAGACTCGGACTTGGTGGCTCAACAAGTGTACGGTACCTGGGATTCCAAGGACCCACTCATGGCGGCGTATTGTCGAGAGGTAGATATTGTTGCAGGTCACTTTAAAGGTTATCAGGTCGATCATGTGGACCGCCGGAAGAATGAAGCGGCAGACACTTTAAGCCGCTTGGGTTCCCAACGTAAACCGGTTCCACCCAATGTCTTCCTGGATGTGCTGCATAATCCATCCGTCAAGCTCCCTGGTGAAGAGGATTTGGCTGTTCCTGATCCGGAGGCTCAGTTGGTGGCGGCTCTTCATGTTATCCCAGATTGGACAGTTCCATATTTGGCGTATATGAACCGGGGCGAGTTACCAGAAGATGAAACTTCGGCCAGGCAGATAATTCGGCGGTCCAAGTCCATGACTATCATCAATGGAGAGTTACATCATTGCAGTGTGTCAGGGGCATTTCAACGCTGCGTATCTCCTGAAGAAGGCCGTGAAATTTTGCGTGCAATCCACGAAGGAGATTGTGGTCACCACGCCGGTTCAAAATCTCTGGTAGCCAAGGCGTTTCGTCATGGTTTCTATTGGTTGACGGCTCATGCTGATGCCGAGGACTTGGTTAAAAGGTGTGATGGATGTCAAAAATTCTCACGATGCGCTCATGTACCGGCTCAAGAATTGAGGATGATTCCAATCACTTGGCCGTTTGCAACCTGGGGGCTGGATATGGTTGGGCCCTTTAAAAGATCCAAGGACAAGAAGACCCACCTTTTGGTGGCAGTTGATAAGTTCACTAAGTGGGTGGAGGCAGAACCAGACAGTAAGTGTGATGCGGCTATGGCGGTTCAATTCCTCAAGAAGGTGATTTTCCGGTTTGGCTTTCCACACAGCATTATAACTGATAATGGTACAAATCTATCCAAA
Organism: Aegilops tauschii subsp. strangulata; assembly: GCF_002575655.3. Lineage (NCBI taxonomy): Eukaryota > Viridiplantae > Streptophyta > Magnoliopsida > Poales > Poaceae > Aegilops > Aegilops tauschii. The sequence goes on from NC_053041.3 coordinate 617,003,399, forward strand.
GGAGCTATAAAGGAGTTCTATCAACGTGAGCACATCCGGCTTGACGTATCATCAGTGGCTCACCCCCAGTCTAATGGTCAAGCGGAGAGAGCCAATCAAGAGATCTTGAGAGGCATCAAGCCCCGGCTTATGGTTCCTTTGCAACGGACGCCGGGTTGTTGGGTGGAGGAGTTACCTTTTGTGTTATGGAGCATCAATACCACGCCCAACAGGGCCACGGGTTACACGCCTTTTTTCATGGTTTATGGAGCGAAGGCGGTTCTCCCTAGTGACATCCGTCATGACTCGCCCCGTGTGGCGGCGTATGTCGAAGCTAATAATGAGAAGGCACGGCAGGAAGCACTCGACCTGTTAGATGAGGAGCGTGACATTGCAGCGGCTCGTTCGGCGATTTACCAGCAGGATCTGCGTCATTATCACAGCCGCCGGGTTAGAACCAGAACTTTTCAAGAAGGTGATCTAGTGCTCCGACTCATCCAGGATCAGACGGATATGCACAAGTTATCCCCCCCTTGGGAAGGACCCTTTGTGGTCAGCAAGAATCTGCACAACGGGTCGTACTACCTAATCGATGTTCGAGAGCACAAAGACTCACGTAAATCGGAGGAGGAGACCCACCGGCCGTGGAACATCGCTCATCTTCGGCCCTACTATACCTGAGCCATAGGCTCTGCTTATGTACATAGTTATGACAGTGTATATACTATGATCAATATAATAAACCGGAGCCTCAGCTAAAGCGGGGTATCTGTTGTTTTTCTTATATCATGTGTGGTTACATGGGGGCTTCTTTTCATAAAGCGGCGTCCGGTTTACCCCTTGATTCAGCTTATCAAAGCTTTATATAAAAATCACTTGGGGGCTTGGTCGTATTCGAACCATAGTCATACCTCTTGATCGGCTCAAAGCCAAACTACTTCGGGGCCAAAGAGAGTGTTGCAAAAGAACAACTCAAACATAGGCACCCACTGAGCACAGCTCAAAATGTTACTTGGGGATTCTTTGCTGTCGCAATGAACAAAGAATCTACACTTGTAATAGGCTATCAAGCCATGGCTTGGAAGCCTGGTGTATACACCTAAAACCCCGGGTTAGCCTGCCTTTTTAAGTAAGTCACTCCGCCCAGGTAAACCTGGTATGACCCGTCGAACTTTGACAAGTTACTCTGATAAGACCCTGAACTTGTCAAGTTAAAACGACGATTGGTTAAGGATTGAGGACCATCTTAAAAGGCTTTGTAAAATGGTTTAACTCTGTGGCCTGGCAGCCCATGAAAAGCCTCGAATTTGGGGCCTGGCAGCCCGTGAAAAGCCTCGACTACAAGTGTTTCATCTGCTTTTATTTGCTAAGTTTTTTCTCCTTTGATGAGATTTATAATATTTTTTAGACTGGCGTTCATTAACCCGGCCTGACTTTCAGCTACAAGTTGTCAGTATATGATCAGTCATAATCCTGAGACTACTAGCCCGGTCTGGTTTCGACTATGAGCTGCCAGCAATGAATATGGATAAACCGGTGTTTCTCACAACCCGGAACGATTTCATCATAAACCGGCATAACATGAAAGGAGTTATTGTTACTCAAGATTAGGGTTATTACCCTCGTTACAAAGTTGGTCAGCCAACATAATGACTCAAAGTCACAGGTATCAATTATTTTCATATTTGATTATCTTTTTACGACCTTGGTTATAAACCTTGGCTATATATCTGGGCATCATGACCCGTCCGGTGGTAAACCACCAGGGCACTTTCAGCTTCTTGTCTGCAGGGATAGCTTGAATAACTTGCTATGGATTATGAACATCATATGTCTTAAGCATGGCGGATTAGCAAAAGTATCAGGCACAGATAAATATGCACGATGGCATAGCAGACCAAGTGTTTTAACTAGCCTATTACAAGGCGTTTCAGTGCCCAAAAGAATAAGTGTTTTTTGATAACTGTTGTAGCACGCGGAAGGCTAAACCGGCTTCTGGATCATGCTTCATCACCAGCTTGACCTGACGGCTGCGGACCATCTTGCACCGGTTCATCCTCTTCGTCTCTACCCAGCGGCTGGAAGTCAATAGTTGCCCAGTCGATCCCAGTTAGGGCTTGGAACACAGCTTCGTCGCTTATAAGGGCGGACGGTTCAATGTCAGGGGCATAGGTATGCTTACGAATTGGCGGGATGAGATTTTGAACCTCCGGAGTTGGTGCAGCAACCCGTTTGTTGTGGACGTCATAACTCGCCTGATAATGTGAAAGATCAGCTTCTTCAGCTAATTGGCAAGCCAGTGGACGTACTTCCCGGTTTATGGCTCGGAGGTCATCATTTCCGAATTATGATCCGTCTTCTTTTAAGCTCGGATAGCCTTTGCCCGGATCAAGATCAGGCACCCACGCCTTTGCCCGGGTTAGTGCGGTCAGAGCACCAGCCCTTGCAGCAGATCTCTTTAGTTCTTCTACCCGGGCAGGCAGCATAGACAACCTTTCTAAGGTATCCTTGATTAACATTGGGGGTGGTTTATTGTGTGAAGCGGTGCAGATGATTCGTTGCGCGCCGGTATACAACTGCTCTATCAGCGTGTAGGCAGCCTTCAGCTTCTTCTGTACATCAGAGCCCAGATGACTAATGCGAGTTCCTGCATCATTACAAACGTCAGTAAACCGGCAACGCATGGGAAGATATGTTGAAAGTGTAAAGCAAGGATGTTTACCGAACACAACAGCAGTCATGGCATGTATCTGCCGCTTTACGCCAGTTAGCTCATCTACCACCGGTTTAAGAGCGGCTTCTGCGTCCTCGGCTCTTTTTTGTAAAGCGGATTTTTCTGTGTCCCAATCCGCCCGCTCCTTGTTGAAACTCTCCTTCAGCTTTTCCATAGCGGCTAAGGCACTGGTCAGCTCATCTTTTGCTTTGGAGGTTTCGGCTTGCTGGGATTTGATGTTCTCTTGCAGATCAGCGGTTTGAGCTTCCTTTTTGCTCAGCTCAGCCTATAAGAGACAGAAGTATAATGAGTTGGTAGTACATATTTGAAGTACCAAGCACATAACAAGTTATGCACCTGATACTTGGGGGCTAATGCATATTTGCTTGTTCTCGAAAATTTCTACAAGTCCCAAGCACAATACAAATATTACTCTTGGCACTTGGGGGCTAATATATGTTTGCTCAAAATACTGACATGGAAATTCTTTTAAAAAGTCCCGGTTCATCTTTATCAAGTTAAACCGGCCCTTTGGGGGCTACACCAGTGAAAAGATACAGTATTGCAAATATAAAGTTATTACTAAGTCCCAGTTTGGATTGATATCATAAACCGTCACTTGGGGGCTACTGGAGTTGATATTTGGAATTTAAAAGAGAAACAACTATACAGAGTTGAGCATTAGTTACCTCGTATCGCTCTTTCATCAAGTTTACCAAACAGGCTTCATAGTCGCGGCTGGTGTACAGACGGTTCAAGAAGCCAGAGTGAATGTCTTGAGCATTGAGATGGGCATAGCTTGACAAGTCGGTGTTCCATTTGCCTTTGCCGGTAGCAGAAAGCTCGTCTTTGGCGCTGTGTTTAGATAAAGCGACTGAATTTCTAGGAGTGATGTGGCCAACGCCAGTAATCATGATGTCATCTTCTTTATCACCAGCAGCCTTCACTGGAGTCTACGGTTTATCAGCAGTTTTCACTGGACTTGCCGGTTTATCATCAGTTCGGGCCGGGCTTGTCGGTTTCTTGGTGTGGCCTCTGGTGTCCACTTCTACTTGTTCAACAATGAAGTTGTAATCTTGAGGTGGCGGATCGTCATGAATAACATCAGCATTGGTTCCCTCCAGATCTGGAGTTTTCTCCGGTTCAATATCCATATTATCATCAGTCGGTTTATTTAGCCGAGCCTTCTTGCTGGGTCGAGGCTTGGCACTGAAAAGAACAAGTATAAAAGGTCAATACATCAGGTGAATATAAGGTAGTAAGAGTCAGTTAAGGCATAACTCACCCAGGAACTGTCTTGAGGGCAGGAACTTGTGTAGCTGTTCACTCGCCAGAAGATGAGTGAGGTGTTCCCTAATAATTCGAATCAGACAGATTAAGAGGCTGTCTGAAACAACCCGCCTTGGGGCAAGAAGTGTCAAGGGTATAAGAGACCTCTGATCGGCGTTTTCGAACCGGAGTGTTCGGTAAACCGGCGGAGGTAACTACCTGGCCGCTGTGCCGGGTTGTGCGGCGAGCTTCGTGTTGCTGCGTCTTCAAAAGAAAGTTTGGGTCCAAGTAAGCAAGGGGGTGAGAAAATTTTACTTTCCGGTTTGCTCGACGGATTTTTGATGTTGGCAGAGGATCTGAATCGGAGGAAAGAATGATTACCTCTACATCATCAGCTTGACTGCCTTCAGCGTCGTCCTGATAATAGTCATTGTCAATGAGGTGTATGAAAAATGAACCAAGAGAGTCAAGTTCTACCTCTGAGTCCGGATTAGCTACATCGGCATCACCATTTGGCTCGGAAGATGCAGTGGTCCTTTTCTTGGCAGGTTTTTTAACAACCTTGGTCTTCGGGCGAAGTGGCTTTGCCGGTTTGTCTTGTGGTTTTGCCGGTTTATCCTGTGGTTTTTTCTTCCAGGACGGATCATCACCCTGGCAAAGATGAACAAAATTTTGAGAGAATGTTTTAAAGGATTAAGCTGAAAACAAAGAAGTCATATGATTATTACAGCTGCCGGTTTGTTGGAGGTGCAGAAAGGACTTAATCCGGTCTGGCCGCAGACGGCTGATGACCCACAAGTATAGGGGATCTATCGTAGTCCTTCCGATAAGTAAGAGTGTCGAACCCAATGAGGAGCAGAAGGAAATGATAAGCGGTTTTCAGCAAGGTATTCTCTGCAAGCACTGAAATTATAGGTAACAGATAGTTTTGTGATAGGATAATTTGTAACGAGCAACAAGTAACAAAAGTAAATAAAGTGCAGCAAGGTGGCCCAATCCTTTTTGTAGCAAAGGACAATCCTGGACAAACTCTTATATAGAGAAAAGCGCTCCCGAGGACACATGGGAATTATCGTCAAGCTAGTTTTCATCACGTTCATATGATTCGCGTTCGGTACTTTGATAATTTGATATGTGGGTGGACCGGTGCTTTTGTGCTGTCCTTACTTGGACAAGCATCCCACTTATGATTAACCTCTATTGCAAGCATCCGCAACTACAACAAAAGTATTAAGGTAAACCTAACCATAGCATGAAACATATGGATCCAAATCAGCCCCTTACGAAGCAACGCATAAACTAGGGTTTAAGCTTCTGTCACTCTAGCAACCCATCATCTACTTATTACTTCCCAATGCCTTCCTCTAGGCCCAAATAATGGTGAAGTGTTATGTAGTCGACGTTCACATAACACCACTAGAGGATAGACAACATACATCTCATCAAAATATCGAACGAATACCAAATTCACATGACTACTAATAGCAAGACTTCTCCCATGTCCTCAGGAACAAACGTAACTACTCACAAAGCATATTCATGTTCATAATCAGAGGGGTATTAATATGCATATAGGATCTGAACATATGATCTTCCACCAAATAAACCAACTAGCATCAACTATAAGGAGTAATCAACACTACTAGCAACTTACAGGTACCAATCCCAGACATAGAGACAAGAATTGGGTACAAGAGATGAACTAGGGTTTGAGAGGAGATGGTGCTGGTGAAGATGTTGATGGAGATTTCCCTCTCCCGATGAGAGGAGCGTTAGTGATGACGATGGCGATGATTTCCCCCTCCCGGAGGGAAGTGTCCCCGGTAGAACAGCTCTACCGGAGCCCTAGATTGGTTCCGCCAAGGTTCCGCCTCGTGGCGGCGGAGTCTTGTCCCGAAAGCTTGCTTATGATTTTTCTTCGGACGAAAGACTTCATATAGCAGAAGATGGGCACCGGAGGGCCAACAAGGGGCCCACGAGGCAGGGCGCGCGCCCAGGGGGTAGGGCGCGCCCCCCACCCTCGTGGCCAGGTGGAGGCCCCCCTGACATATTTCTTCCGCTCAATATTTTTTATTATTTCCAAAAATAACTTTCGTGGAGTTTCAGGACTTTTGGAGTTGTGCAGAATAGGTCTCTAATATTTGCTCCTTTTCCAGCCCAGAATACCAGCTGCCGGCATTCTCCCTCCTTATGTAAACCTTGTAAAATAAGAGAGAATAGGCATAAGTATTGTGACATAATGTGTAATAACAGCCCATAATGCAATAAATGTCGATATAAAAGCATGATGCAAAATGGACGTATCAACTCCCGCAAGCTTAGACCTCGCTTGTCCTCAAGCGAAAGCCGATAACGATAAATATGTCCACATGTTTATCGGTAGAGGTGTCGATAAAATAAAATACGGACATGAGGGCATCATGATTGTTGTCATAACAGCAACATATATGGATAATGTCATATGATTTCTTATGCTCAAGTAATAATCTATTCACAATGCAAAGTATGAATCAAAAACTTTATTGAGAACCAAGAAACTATAATCTCAGTCATTGAAGCAATTGCAATTTATCATAACATCAGAAAGAGTCTATGTCAGAGCTTTCTAGCAAGTCCACATACTCAACTATCATTTAGTCTTTCATAATTGCTAACACTCACGCAATACTTGTGGTTACGGAGTTTTAATCGGACACAGAGAAAGATAGGGGCTTATAGTTTCGCCTCCCAACCTTTTACCTCAAGGGTAATGTCAACAATAATAACTCATGCTAACTTACATCCAATTATATATATATATATATATATATATATATATATATATATATATATATATATATATATATATATATATTTGGATCTTTCCAACACACTGTGCTTGCCAAAGGATAAAATGTAAAAAGGAAAGGTGAAGATCACCATGACTCTTGCATAAGGTAGAAGGTAATAATAAAAGATAGGCCCTTCGCAGAGGGAAGCAGAGGTTGCCATGCACTTTCAGAGTTGGATGCACAAAATCTTAATGCGAAAGAACGTCACTTTATATTGCCACTTGTGATATGAACCTTTATTATGCAGTCCGTCGCTTTTATTTCTTCCACATCACAAGATCGTATAAAGCTTATTTCATCCACACCAATCAATCATACAAATTTGAGAGCAATTTTTATTGCTTGCACCGATGACAACTTACTTGAAGGATCTTATTCAATCCATAGGTAGATATGGTGGACTCTCATGGCAAAACTGGTTTAAGGGTTTTGGAAGCACAAGTAGTATCTCTACTTGGTGCAAAGAATTTGGCTAGCATGAGGGGGAAAGGCAAGCTCAACATGTTGGATGATCCATGACAATATACTTTATCTCAGATATAAGAAAACATAACCCATTACGTTGTCTTCCTTGTCCAACATCAACTCTTTAGCATGTCATATTTTAATGAGTGCTCCCAATCATAAAAGATGTCCAAGATAGTATATTTATATGTGAAACCTCTCTTTCTTTATTACTTCTTATTAATTGCAACGATGACCAAAGCTATGTTTGTCAACTCTCAACAATTTTTAATCATCATACTCTTACTATGTGAAGTCATTACTCTCAATAAGATCAATATGATCTCTTTTTATTCTTTTCTCTTTTCTTTTATTCACTCAAGATCACAGCAAGATAATCAAGCCCTTGACTCAACACTAATCTTTATTAAATATAGCTCACGGACTCAATTACAAAGAGGGATCATAAAGCAAAACCGAAAACTAGATCATACCAAAACTTTATTCTACTAGATCAAGATACTACTAATAGGATTGAACTAAGAAAAATGGTAAAGATAGGAGTGTGATGGTGATACGATACCGGGGCATCTCCCCCATGCTTGGCGGTTGCCAAGGGGAGTGCCCATACCCATGTGGTTATGTCTCCTTCCTCAGAAGTGGTGGTGATGGGGTTGTTGATGAAGTAGGCTTGTCGTCCATCTTCCAAGGCATGGGCTCACCATCATAGAAGGATGATCGAGTCTACGGGATCCTCAAATCTGCAGCCAAACTCATTCTCTTGAATCTATATTCATACTCACAGTTTTGGTTTTGCGGGTCATAGATCTGGGCTTGGAGGTGCTCGATTTTCTCGTGGAGCTTGAAGATGGCCTCCCCAATGTCCTTGGCATCCAGCTTGTGGTTGTTGGTGAACTCCGCGATCATCATGTGATTGGAGTCAAGTCCACGCTCCACCATCTCCTGGCACTTGAAAACTTGTTGCTCCATTGCCTCGAGCCTTGTCTCCACGCTTCCGGTCTTCCTCGGTCCCTCAACATCGCGGATGTGCAGCACCCCCTCATGCATCTCAATGGTTTGAGGGTGTTGCAGCACCTCCGCGAGGTAGGGATTGATGACCTTCGCGAAGAACTTGTCCTTGGGGACACTTGGAGACGTCATGATGATCTAGATCTGTCAGAAAAACAGCTCGAAACGAAAACAGAGGATAATTGCGTGATACAGGAGTCAAAACTTTCGAGAGATTATATAATGAATTTTTACCGACCAAAATACGTATCGTGCGAGAAAACGGAGTCCGGAGAGCACACGAGGTGCCCACGAGGTAGGAGGCGCGCCCTCGACCCTCGTGGAGGCCTCGTGTCCTTCCCGGACTGCTTCTTATTTTTCTATTTTTCTAAATATTCCAAAACGGAGAAAAATTGCCATTAGAACTGTTTTGGAGTCGGTTTACTTACCGTACCACATACATATTCCTTTTCGGGGTCTGAAACATTCCGGAAAGTGTCCCTTATGTATTCCTCCGGGGTTATGGTTTCAATAACATTGGTTTCAACATTTATAGGATTACCTGAGATATAATGTTTAATTCTTTGACCGTTTACCACCTTCGGATTTGTGCCTTCGAAGTTGTTGATTTTTATGGCAGCGAAACGATAGACCTCCTTGATAACGTAAGGGCCTTCCCATTTAGAGAGAAGTTTTCCTGCAAAAAATCTTAAACGAGAGTTGTATAGCAATACATAATCACCTACATTAAACTCACGCTTTTGTATCCTTTTGTCGTGCCATCTTTTAACTTTTTCTTTAAACAATTTGGCATTATCATAGGCTTGGGTTCTCCATTCATCAAGTGAGCTAATGTCAAATAACCTCTTCTCACCGGCAAGTTTGAAATCAGAGTTGAGCTCTTTAATAGCCCAATATGCCTTATGTTCTAGTTTGAGAGGTAAGTGACATGCTTTTCCATAAACCATTTTATACGGAGACATACCAATAGGATTTTTATATGCAGTTCTGTAGGCCCATAATGCATCATCAAGTTTCTTGGACCAATTCTTTCTAGATCTATTAACAGTCTTTTGCAAAATTAATTTGAGCTCTCTATTGCTCAATTCTACTTGACCACTAGACTGTGGGTGATAAGCATATTCATATGACTACTAATAGCAAGTCTTCTCACATGTCCGGCTTAAGGGCAAAATGCTCCAGCTTATCCAACAACGAGCAAAGTCAACACCTGTTAAACCGTTTGCCATGAAGGCTCTAAGCTTTGACAGTTGTGGGGCATAGTTGGCCCATTCCTTTGCAGTTAACCTCTGAGGAAAGGGATGTGTATTGCTAAGACGGTGAGGGCGGTAACCCGGCAAAGGGTTTTCATCAGTGGGAGATGTGTCCTTGCAATAAAACCAAGTCTGGTTCCACTCCTTGGGGTGACTGTGAAGCTTGGCGTGAGGGAAGCTGACTTCCTTCCTTTTCTGAACCGCCATTCCGCCAAGTTCAGTATTGGGTCCATCTTTGAATTCTGTGCGACGGTTTAAGTGGAAGAAATCCCTAAACAATTCAACTGTGGGTTCCTCTTGAAGATAAGCCTCACAAAAGACTTGGAAATGGCAGATGTTGGACACCGAGTTTGGACCGATGTCCTGAGGGTGAAGCTGGAAACTGGCAAGCACATCTCGGAAGAATTTTGAACCGGGAGGGCTAAAGCCTCGACCCAGATGGTCAACAAAAATGACTACCTCTCCGTCCTCGGGTTTAGGAGGATTTTCCGGACCAGGGGCCCTCCAGTGGATGACCTCCTTCTTGGCTAAAGCGCCAGTTGCGACACATCTGTTTAACTGATCTTCAGTGACCCGGGAAGGAACCCAGTTGCATTCATAGACTTGTTTGGCCATCTCAAGGGAAACCGAAACATAGTTATTGCCGGTTTAAGATTTATACGGAATAGGTATAAGGCGATACAAGTTAAGCAGAGGTATACGCATATTGTTAAACCGGAGTCTGATATTGCTAAGCTGGAATCTTACGATGGAGAAGGTGCAAAGATAAATGAATCGGCGGTTTACGAGGGGACTAATGGTACCTACCGGATTATCACTTTTTCAAAGCTAAACCGCCTATATTGGTATGAAAGGTACAGATCTAAAGTACTTAAGTGAAGGAAAAACAGGTTTCGCAGATTGAGATGATAAATTTCAGATCTGCGGTATGACAGAAAACTAGAAAATATTCAGACCTAATTTCAAGTGCTTAAACAGATCATCAAGTTCAGATGAGTTTGTATATAAGGGAGATGCTCCAATAAGGAAAAAGGTGATTATGGCTACGGCCGCACAAGACGTATCAGATTCAAACTAGCTATTTGTGTTATTAAGAACAGGGAAGAACGGCGCCGGAGTTTCAGTAAACTCTGATGAACACTGAACCCTAATGGTGGATCTAGAGTGAGGAGAAGAGGAACTCACCGATGCTGAGGAAGCAGCGGAGGATCGCCGCGTTTTCTCTGGTGTGGTGAGGTTGATGCAGCGACCGTTGTTGAGGCAGATGCAAAGATCGACGGCGGCGGCAGAGCTCGAAGGTTGGTCGGCACGAGGAAGAAGACGATGCGAAGAGGCACGGGGGGGGAAGTGAAAAGGACCCCTCGGCCTTATTTATAAGGTGAATGGATAAGTGGCAGGCGCGAGAATCGAGGAGCCCGAAAAATGGGATATGTGACAGCTCTGTTGCCTCGATTGTCGGAGGCTCATTAATGAAGGTGGGTTATGTGCAGTTTTTAATAACAGATAACGTCATGGCGATTTATCATGGTCCTGGAAAGTGACGTCACAGAGGTTTACAAGACTTATGTGAAGGTGCCGAAGAAGAAATTTTCTCAAAGTATTGGAGATTGACATGAACCAGTTCAAATCAATCTGGGACCTAATGTTGGGGATATTACTACTGGGCGTAAACCGGCCAGGAGAGGCCGGATTATCCCAATAATGAGTTATTATATTTGAAGCCCGTGAAGATAAAGATGATGACGCTTTATGAAGGCCCAGGGCCCAAAAGGCGGATTAAGGCCTGTAGTCATAAACCGACCTGGATATGTATGCTTGTATTGTAAGGCAGAGATAGTAGAGACCGGGCCGGACACGTTTATGAGCCGGCCTCAGAACCCTGTAAACCGACGGGCGTCAACCCATGTATATAAGGGGACGACCCGGCGGCGGTTCAAGGAGAACAGACGATAACTCGAGACTCAGGCAAAGCGTATTCGCTCCCTGGTCATCGAAACCCAAGCAATCCCACAACAACTGGATCGTAGGCTTTTACCTTCACCGCAAGGATCCGAACCAGTATAAACTCTCTGCATCCCTTGTCCACTTTAACCCCTTTAAGCTAACCCGTCGCGATGGCTCCACGACTAAGTCCTTTCTCTAGGACATCTACCGTGACAAACCACGACATGCACCCCGCTGTAATCCCTACTTGAACATGGTGCTTTATGCCACATATTATGATCCAATGATGTGTTGCCATCCTATGATGTTTTGAGTAGATATCCTTTGTCTTTGGGTTGATTGATGATCTAGATTGGTATGAGTTGTATGTTTTATTTTGGTGCTGTCCTATGGTGCCCTCCGTGTCGTGCAAGCGTGAGGGATTCCCGCTGTAGGGTGTTGCAATATGTCCATGGTTTACTTATTGTCTGTGTTGCTTGAGTGATAGAAGCATAAACACGGATAAGTGGGTCATGGCATATGGGATAAAGGGGACTTGATGCTTTAATGCTATGGTTGGGTTTTACCTTAATGATCTTTAGTAGTTGCGGATGCTTGCTAGAGTTCCAATCATAAGTGCATATGATCCAAGCCGAGAAAGTATGCTAGCTTATGCCTCTCCCTCATATGAAATTGCAATAGTGATTACCGATCTTGTTAACAATTGCCTAGGAATATTCCGCACACAGATCCATCATTATTCCACACTCGCTATTTATAATATTTAGCAATATATTCTAACTTTATGATAACAGCACCTACTTTTATATTTTAGCTCTCCGATTTCATGCAAAGTTATCCTCTTCATACCCACAACGTAGTTTTATTTCTCGTTTCAAGTTGGAAGCAAATGTTCGGTGTATGTAGAGTCATATCAGTGGCAGATAGGACTTGAGAGAATATTGATCTTACCTTTAGCTCCTTGTGGGTTCGACACTCCATACTTATCACTTCCACCTTTGGAAATTGCTACGAGATTCCCTGCACTTGGGGATTATCACGCCATTTCGGGCCGGCGAGGGTGGGGCGGGGGCGCTGAGATTCTTGGCCGGCTGGAGAAGGGGGAAGGGAAAAGGAAGGTGGAACAAAATCTGGGGGCTGGTTGCAGCGCGCTGGCGAGCAAGCCAACCACGGTGGTGCCTCTCTCTCCGTTGCGGCGAATCGGGGAGAAGGGGGTGGGGGCGACGGCGGGAGTGGATCTGAATCAGGGAGAGGCGAGCGGGGAGAGAGGAATGGATCTGAATCGGGGAGTTAGGGTTTGGGTTGCGGTTGGGTGAGAGGTTGAGGGGGTGAGGGTTTGGGTAGTTGGGCTATCGTTGGATCCAGAAGCATCCGACGGTGCTACATGCATGATCCGCGTGATATGCCCATAGACCAATCAGAACGTAGCAAACAATATAATGACCTTATGACCATATAAATTGGTCGTAATTGATTAAAGACAAATCATTTTTCATTTTAGAGTGCCCAAAATGACCTTTTTTGTGAAGGGCCTACCAAATATTTGTTGCACAATTGGACCAGATCAATTTTGTAAAATACTAGGCCATATTTAATGCACAATTAACCAAATTGTTGGGTCTCAGAAGTTTGGATCCACCTCTGGTGAAAACGACAAATTTCCGCCGATTCAGTAGGAAGCGGGTCAAATTTGAACTGCAGGCGCCTCATAGTTTGCTCTTTATTTTTTCTAAAAATCATTTCTAGGTACATCAGTATCTATTTAATCAGAGAAACAACAAAAGTTTTCCAAGATTCAACCACTAGCTAGGAACGGTCATGCCCGTAGTTTTGACTGCATTTTGAAACGGGCGTGAAAAATTCAAAAAAAATCAAAAAATTGGAAAACCTTCGCATTGTGACATAATATGTGACAAAGTGTCCAGGGAAAATAATAAACTTGTAATACAACAATTATTTTAAAAAAGTGCTCTCAGGAATGAGCTATCATGTGTGAAGATTCATGGCTTTCAAGCCAAATGATCAATCTTATGGTCACATTCATGGCATAGTTTGTTCAAATGATCTCATATTGTGAATAAGGGTGCATCTTGGAATGGCAAACGGTGTTGACTAACGAAGTTTTCATTTTCTTTGCACGAAAAAATCATTTTTCATTTTTTGAGTGCCCAAAATGAGCTTTTTTGTGAAGGACCTACTAAATATTTGTTGCACAATTGGACCAAATCAATTTTGTAAAATACTAGGCCATATTTAATGCACAATTAACCAAAATTTTGGGTCTCAAAAGTTTTGATCCACCTCTGGTGAAAAGACAAATTTTCGTCGATTCAGTAGGAAGCGGGTCAAATTTAAACTGCAGCCGCCTCATAGTTTGCTCTTTATTTTTTCTAAAAATCATTTATAGGTACATAAGTATCTATTTAATCAGAGAAACAATAATTTTTTCCAAGATTCAACCACTAGCTAGGAAGGCTCATGGCCGCAGTTTTGACCGCATTTTGAAACGGGCGTGAAAATTTCAAAAACAATCAAAAAATTGGAAAACCTTCGCATTGTGACATTATATGTGAAAAAGTGTCCAGGGAAAATAATAAACTTTTAATACAACAATTCATTTAAAAAAGTGCTCTCAGAAATGAGCTATCATGTGTGATGATTCATGGCTTTCAAGCCAAATGATCAATCTTATGGTCACATTCATGGCATAGTTTGTTCAAATGATCTCATATTGTGCACAAGGGTGCATCTTGAAATGGCAAACAATGTTGCCTAAGGAAGTTTTCATTTTCTTTGCACGAAAAAAATCATTTTTCATTTTTGAGTGCCCAAAATGAGCTTTTTTGTGAAGGACCTACCAAATATTTGTTGCACAATTGGACCAAATCAATTCTGTAAAATACTAAGCCATATTTAATGAACAATTAACCAAATTGTTGGGTCTCAAAAGTTTTGATCCACCTCTGGTGAAAAAGACAAATTTCCGCCGATTTAGGAGGAAGCGGGTCAAATTTGAACAGCAGCCGCCTCATAGTTTGCTCTTTATTTTTTCTAAAAATCATTTCTAGGTACATAAGTATCTATTTAATCAGAGAAACAACAAAAGTTTTCCAAGATTCAACCACTAGCTAGGAACGGTCAATGCCCGCAGTTTTGACCGCATTTTGAAACGGGCATGAAAAATTCAAAAAGAATAAAAAATTGGAAAACCTTCGCATTGTGACATTATATGTGACAAAGTGTCCACGGAAAATAATAAACTTGTAATACAATAAATTCTTTAAAAAAATGCTCTCAGAAATGAGCTATCATGTGTGAAGATTCATGGCTTTCAAGCCAAATGATCAATTTTATGGCCACATTCATGGCATAGTTTGTTCAAATGATCTCATATTATGCATAAGGGTGCATCTTGGAATGGCAAACAATGTTGCCTAAGGAAGTTTTCATTTTCTTTCCACGAAAAAATCATTTTTCATTTTTTTAGTGCCCAAAATGAGCTTTTCTTGTGAAGGACCTACCAAATATTTGTTGCACAATTGGACCAAATAAATTTTGTAAAATACTAGGCCATATTTAATGCACAATTAACCAAATTTTTGGGTCTCAAAATTTTTGATCCACCTCTGGTGAAAAAGACAAATTTCCGCCGATTCATTAGGAAGCGGGTCAAATTTGAACTGCATCCGCCTCATAGTTTGCTCTTTATTTTTTTCTAAAAATCATTTCTACGTACATATATAAGTATCTATTTCATCAGAGAAACAACAAAAGTTTTTCCAAGATTCAACCACTAGCTAGGAACAGTCATGCCCGCAGTTTTGACCGCATTTTGAAACGAGCATCAAAAATTCAAAAAAAATCAGAAAATTGGAAAACCTTCGCATTGCGACATTATATGTGACAAAGTGTCCAGGGAAAATAATAAACTTGTAATACAACAATTATTTTAAAAAAGTGCTCTCAGAAATGAGCTATCATGTGTGATGATTCATGGCTTTCAAGCCAAATGATCAATCTTATGGTCACATTCATGGCATAGTTTGTTCAAATGATCTCATATTGTGCACAAGGGTGCATCTTGGAATGGCAAACAATGTTGCCTAAGGAAGTTTTCATTTTCTTTGCATGAGAAAAATCATTTTTCATTTTTTTGAGTGCCCAAAATGAGCTTTTTTGTGAAGGGCCTACCAAATATTTGTTGCACAATTGGACCAAATCAATTTTCTAAAATACTAGGCCATATTTAATGCACAATTAACCAAATTGTTGGGTCTCAGATGTTTTGATCCACCTCTGGTGAAAAAGACAAATTTCCGCCGATTCAGTAGGAAGCGGGTCAAATTTGAACTGCAGCCGCCTCATAGTTTGCTCTTTATTTTTTTCTAAAAATCATTTATAGGTTCATAAGTATCTATTTAATCAGAGAAACAACAAAAGTTTTCAAGATTCAACCACTAGCTAGGAAAGGTCATGCCCGCAGTTTTGACCGCATTTTGAAACGGGCGTGAAAAATTCAAAAAAAATCAAAAAATTGGAAAACCTTCGCATTGTGACATTATATGTGAAAAAGTGTTTAGGAAAAATAATAAAATTGTAATACAACAATTCTTTTGAAAAAGTGCTCCCAGAAATGAGCTACCATGTGTGAAGATTCATGACTTTCAAGCCAAATGATCAATCTTATGGCCACATTCATGGCATAGTTTGTTCAAATGATCTCATATTGTGCACAAGGGTGCATCTTGGAATGGCAAACAATGTTAGCTAAGGAAGTTTTCATTTTTTGAGTGCCCAAAATGAGCTTTTTGTGAAGGACCTACTAAATATTTGTTGCACAATTGGACCAAATCAATTTTGTAAAATGTTAGGCCATATTTAATGCACAATTAACCAAAATTTTGGGTCTCAAAAGTTTTGATCCACCTCTGGTGAAAAGACAAATTTCCGTCGATTCAGTAGGAAGCGGGTCAAATTTAAACTGCAGCCGCCTCATAGTTTGCTCTTTATTTTTCCCAAAAATAATTTCTAGGTACATAAGTATCTATTTAATCAGAGAAACACCAAAAGTTTTCCAAGATTCAACCACTAGCTAGGAACGGACATGCCCGCCGTTTTGACCGCATTTTGAAACGGGCATGAAAAATTCAAAAAATTGTAAAACCTTCGCATTGTGTCATTATATGTGGCGAAGTTATCAGGAAAAATAATAAACTTGTAATATGGAAATTATTTTAAAAAAGTGTTCTCACAAACAAGCTATCATGTGTGGAGATCAATAGCTTTCAAGCCAAATGGTCAATCTAATGGCCACATTCATGGCATAGTTTGTTCAAATAATCTCACATTGTGCACAAGGGTGCATATTGGAATGGCAAACAATGTTGCCTAAGAAAGTTTTCATTTTCTTTGGACGAAAAAATCATTTTCCATTTTTCGAGTGCCCAAAATGAGCTTTTTTGTGAAGAACCTACCAAATAATTGTTGAAAAATTGTATCAAGTCAATTTTGTAAAATACTAGGCCATATTTAATGCACAATTGACCAAATCGTTGGGTCTCAAAAGTTTTGATCCACCTCTCGTGAAAAAGAAAAATTTCTGCCATTGTTGCAAAATTGGACCAAATCAAATTTTTTGTTGAACCTACCATTGTTGCAAAATTGGCCCAAATCAAATTTATAAAATACTAGGCCATATTTAAAGCACAATTGACCAAATGGTTGCGTGTAAAAAGTTTTTGATCCACCTCTCGTGAAAAAGACAAATTTTCGCATATTCATCTTTCCATTTTTTGAGTCCCAAAATGAGTTTTTTTGTGAAGAACCTACAAATATTTGTTGTAAAAAAAATTCTCCAATTTTCAAGAATATTAGACCACATTTTATGACCAAATTTGTGTACACTAGAAACATTTTTTATAGATATTAAACAGTTCTTAGTTTTATCATTAACATTTTTAATAAATATTTTAATGTCTAATATTTTGAACACATGTCTACATTTTTAACACACATTGTACATATTGTTTATATATGTTTAACTTTTTTTCAAATACATGATTGACATATTTTCATATATTCCTAACAAAAAAGATCTTTTCATACATACGTTATGATTAACAATTTTGTATACATATAAAACATTGTTGATATTGGTTAGAAAAATTTAAATACATGATTAACATTTTTAGAAAATCTTGTTTTGTTATCTGCTTTCCCATATATCTACAAATATATATATACCTATATAGGACGGCTGTTTGGGGCACCTAGGTGCCCGAGCACCTTGCCTAGATGTCACTCGATTGCATCGTGATTGTGTTCAGATGATGGGTGTGTGGGTTATTGGGTTTGATCCGTTAACACATGAGATTATATTTTAATTTATATCTTTATCAATAAAAACTTTCCATACTTGTTTGCATGGCTCGGATGTGTATTAATTGTGTCAATGGATTACCTTCCATAGATGTTTGCATGGCGTGCCTTACATGAAAATAGCCAAATCTGTTTATTTAATGTCCGTCATCAATTATCCATTAGTGAGATCAAGTAATTAAAAAGCTTACATAATATTGCGGTGTAAAATATAGTAACAACTTCAAGCACTGGGTATGTAGTGGTTTTTTTTGTATGTAGGGATTTTTAACTGAGTATATCCTCATTAGATTTTTGTGTACGTATATATATCCCAATACTCTACAGCTACATACCCCGGCGTAAAATATATGAATACATACCTCAATAATACATAGTTATTATACCTAATATGTTTTACATTTCCCTACATCTACATACCCAGGCGTGAAATATATGAATATATACCCAAATAATATGTAGGTATTATACCTTATTGTTGTTTGAAGTACATAGTCAAAAAATAAAATAGGTATGCGAAATTGAAATATATGCGTACATACCCCAATATTTTTCTACAACTATATACCTATTCTCTACAATTACATACCCCAATAATACATAGGTATTACACCTAATTCTTTTTGCATATTTCGCTACATACCCCCCTGTGAAATATATGAGTACATACTTTAATAATATGTGGTATTATACCCAATTATTTTTTGAAGCACATAGTCATAATTAAGTGGGTATGATACCCAACTGTTTTATGTATATATGTCCACGTAAATGTGTGGGCGGCATACATTTTTTTGTATATACTAGCAAATACATGATCTATCTTCTATGTGGAAAGGTATGAGAGAAAAAATAAAAGGAAATGCTTCATGTTGTTTCATAGATGGAATGTCTTGCATGCAAATAGATTAGGAAAGGAAATAAAAGTTGTACTAACGGGTTGGACCCGATCAAGGTGCCCAGGCACCTAGGTGTCCCATATAATATACCACTACTTGCGTTTTGCATGTTGTATGTAGTATCTGTCAAAATCGAGAGTATGTTCGTGTAGTATGTAGTATATGATAATGTTTATATAGTACATATACTACTTTTTAGGTAGTATGTGCCATATTTTGAGTACACTCTTTTTTACGTACAAATATGTACGTATTTCGCGAATATAACAAAACTATGGGCTCATATGATTTTTTTCATGAAACTTGCTTTGAAATATCTTAAATATATTATATGAACATATTTAGAATGATAAAGTAATATATATACTACTACAATATAGTATATGAGACATGTGGGGTAACTACCACCGGGTGGTACGATAGATTTCTCTCTCTCTCTCTCTCTCTCTCTCTCTCTCTCTCTCTATATATATATATATATATATATATATATATATATATATATATATATATATATATATATATATATATATATATATACTGATGATTATTTTTGCATACACATGAATTTTTTTATACATATCTAATATTATTTATGATTATAATTTTTTATATGCATGAAACTTTTCAAATACACACATTTAGTTTTTTAAACACATGATTACATTTTTTTAAATACGTATTAATATTAACATTTTTTTGAATTACATGTTTAGTTTCTAATTGCTAAACCATATAGCAAGATTCACGAAGAAGTTCATTATTTTCCTATTCTAATGAAAAACTTGTTATTTTCCCATTTTCGTTGGGCCAAATATATGTTTTTTTAGTAATATGAGGGCATCCCACATTTCTTCCTGGATGGATCGAGGCGTACATGGCACACAGATTATTTTTTTTAAAAGGAGGTGGCCTCATTCCACCAAGGCCCAAGCCCACCTTGAGCGACACCTTAAGTGTTGGGAATCGTAGCATAATTTAAAATTTTCCTACGCTCACCAAGATGCATCTATGGAGTCTACTAGCAACGAGGGGAAAGGAGTGGATCTACATACCCTTGTAGATCGCGAGCGGAAGCGTTCCAATGAACGTGGATGACGGAGTCGTACTCGCCGTGATCCAAATCACCGATGACCGAGTGCCGAACGGACGGCACCTCCGCGTTCAACACACGTACGGTGCAGCGACGTCTCCTCCTTTCTTGATCCAGCAAGGGGGGAGGAGAGGTTGATGGAGATCCAACAGCACGACGGCGTGGTGGTGGATGTAGCGGCTCTCCGGCAAGGCTTCGCCGAGTTTCTGCGCGCGAGAGAGAGGTGTTGCAGGGGAGGAGGGAGGCGCCAAAGGCTGTTGTGTGCTGCCCTCCCTCCCCCCCCCCTTTATATAGGCCCCCAAGGGGGGGTGCGCAGCCCTTGGAGATGGGATCTCCAAGGGGGGGGCGGCGGCCAAGGGGGAAGGGGTTGCCTTGCCCCCCAAGGCAAGGGGAAACTCCCCCCCCTAGGGTTCCCAACCCTAGGCGCATGGGGGGGAGGCCCAAAGTGGCGCCCCAGCCCATTAGGGGCTGGTTCCCCTCCACTTTCAGCCCACGGGGCCCTCCGGGACAGGTGGCCCCACCCGGTGGACCCCCGGGACCCTTCCGGTGGTCCCGGTACAATACCGATAACCCCCGAAACTTTCCCGGTGGCCAAAACTGGACTTCCTATATATAATTCTTCACCTCCGGACCATTCCGGAACCTCTCGTGATGTCCGGGATCTCATCCGGGACTCCGAACAACTTTCGGGTTTCCGCATACATATATCTCTACAACCCTAGCGTCACCGGACCTTAAGTGTGTAGACCCTACGGGTTCGGGAGACATGCAGACATGACCGAGACGCCTCTCCGGTCAATAACCAACAGCGGGATCTGGATACCCATGTTGGCTCCCACATGTTCCACGATGATATCATCGGGTGAACCACGGTGTCGAGGATTCAATCAATCCGTATGCAATTCCCTTTGTCAATCGGTATGTTACTTGCCCGAGATTCGATCGTCGGTATCCCAATACCTTGTTCAATCTCGTTACCGGCAAGTCTCTTTACTCGTACCGCAATGCATGATCCCGTGACTAACGCCTTAGTCACATTGAGCTCATTATGATGATGCATTACCGAGTGGGCCCAGAGATACCTCTCCGTTTACACGGAGTGACAAATCCCAGTCTCGATCCGTGCCAACCCAACAGACACTTTCGGAGATACCCGTAATGCACCTTTATAGTCACCCAGTTACGTTGTGACATTTGGCACACCCAAAGCACTCCTACGGTATCCGGGAGTTGCACGATCTCATGGTCTAAGGAAAAGATACTTGACATTGGAAAAGCTCTAGCAAACGAAACTACACGATCTTTTATGCTATGCTTAAGTTGGGTCTTGTCCATCACATCATTCTCCTAATGATGTGATCCCGTTATCAATGACATCCTATGTCCATAGTCAGGAAACCATGACTATCTGTTGATCAACGAGCTAGTCAACTAGAGGCTTACTAGGGACAGGTTGTGGTCTATGTATTCACACATGTATTACGATTTCCGGACAATACAATTATAGCATGAATAATAGACTATTATCATGAACACAGAAATATAATAATAACCATTTATTATTGCCTCTAGGGCATATTTCCAACAGTCTCCCACTTGCACTAGAGTCAATAATCTAGTTACATTGTGATGAATCGAACACCCATTGCATCCTGGTGTTGATCATGTTTTGCCCTAGGGAGAGGTTTAGTCAACGGATCTGCTACATTCAGGTCCGTGTGCACTTTACAAATATCTATGTCTCCATTTTGAACACTTTCACGAATGGAGTTGAAGCGACGCTTGATATGTCTGGTCTTCCTGTGAAACCTGGGCTCCTTCGCAAGGGCAATAGCTCCAGTGTTGTCACAGAAGAGAGTCATTGGGCCCGACGCATTGGGAATCACCCCTAGGTCGGTAATGAACTCCTTCATCCAGACTGCTTCCTGTGCTGCCTCCGAGGCTGCCATGTATTCCGCTTCACATGTAGATCCCGCCACGACGCTTTGCTTGCAACTGCACCAGCTTACTGCTCCTCTATTCAAAATATACACGTATCCGGTTTGTGACTTCGAGTCATCCGGATCTGTGTCGAAGCTAGCGTCGACGTAACCCTTTACGACGAGCTCTTCGTCACCTCCATAAACGAGAAACATATCCTTAGTCCTTTTCAGGTACTTCAGGATATTCTTGACCGCTGTCCAGTGTTCCTTGCCGGGATTACTTTGGTACCTTCCTACCAAACTTACGGCAAGGTTTACATCAGGTCTGGTACACAGCATGGCATACATAATAGACCCTATGGCCGAGGCATAGGGGATGACACTCATCTCTTCTATATCTTCTGCCGTGGTCGGGCATTGAGCCGTGCTCAATTGCACACCTTGCAATATAGGCAAGAACCCCTTCTTGGACTGATCCATACTGAACTTCTTCAATATCTTGTCAAGGTATGTACTCTGTGAAAGACCAATGAGGCGTCTTGATCTATCTCTATAGATCTTGATGCCTAATATATAAGCAGCTTCTCCAAGGTCCTTCATTGAAAAACACTTATTCAAATAGGCCTTTATACTTTCCAAGAATTCTATATCATTTCCCATCAATAGTATGTCATCCACATATAATATGAGAAATGCTACAGAGCTCCCACTCACTTTCTTGTAAACACAGGCTTCTCCATAAGTCTGTGTAAACCCAAACGCTTTGATCATCTCATCAAAGCGAATGTTCCAACTCCGAGATGCTTGCACCAGCCCATAGATTGAGCGTTGGAGCTTGCATACTTTGTTAGCATTCTTAGGATCGACAAAACCTTCCGGCTGCATCATATACAACTCTTCCTTAAGGAAGCCGTTAAGGAATGCCGTTTTGACGTCCATCTGCCATATCTCATAATCATAGTATGCGGCAATTGCTAACATGATTCGGACGGACTTCAGCTTCGCTACGGGTGAGAAAGTCTCATCGTAGTCAACCCCTTGAACTTGTCGATAACCCTTAGCGACAAGTCGAGCTTTGTAGATGGTCACATTACCATCTGCGTCCGTCTTCTTCTTAAAGATCCATTTGTTTTCTATGGCTCGCCGCTCATCGGGCAAGTCAGTCAAAGTCCATACTTTGTTTTCATACATGGATTCTATCTCGGATTTCATGGCTTCTAGCCATTTGTCGGAATCCGGGCCCGCCATCGCTTCTTCATAGTTCGAAGGTTCACCGTTGTCTAACAACATGATTTCCAGGACAGGGTTGCCGTACCACTCTGGTGCGGAACGTGTCCTTGTGGACCTACGAAGTTCAGTAACTTGATCTGAAGCTTCATGATCATCATCATTAACTTCCTCCCCAGTCGGTGTAGGCACCACAGGAACATTTTCCCGCGCTGCGCTACTTTCCGGTTCGGAAGGGGTGACTATCACCTCATCAAGTTCCACTTTCCTCCCACTCAATTCTTTCGAGACAAACTCCTTCTCTAGAAAGGACCTGTTCTTGGCAACGAAGATCTTGCCTTCGGATCTGAGGTAGAAGGTATACCCAATAGTTTCCTTAGGGTATCCTATGAAGATGCATTTTTCCGATTTGGGTTCGAGCTTTTCAGGTTGAAGTTTCTTGACATAAGCATCGCATCCCCAAACTTTTAGAAACGACAGCTTAGGTTTCTTCCCAAACCATAATTCATACGGTGTCGTCTCAACGGATTTAGACGGTGCCCTATTTAAAGTGAATGCGGCAGTCTCTAAAGCATAACCCCAAAATGAGAGCGGTAAATCGGTAAGAGACATCATAGATCGCACCATATCCAATAGAGTGCGATTACGACGTTCGGACACACCATTTCTCTGAGGTGTTCCAGGCGGCGTGAGTTGTGAAACTATTCCACATTTCCTTAAGTGTGTACCAAATTCGTGACTTAAATATTCTCCACCACGATCTGATCGTAAGAATTTTATTTTCCTGTCATGTTGATTCTCAACCTCACTCTGAAATTCCTTGAACTTTTCAAAGGTTTCAGACTTGTGTTTCATTAGGTAGACATACCCATATCTACTTAAATCATCAGTGAGAGTGAGAACATAACGATATCCTCCGCGAGCCTCAACACTCATTGGACCGCACACATAGGTATGTATGATTTCCAATAAGTTGGTTGCTCGCTCCATTGTTCCGGAGAACGGAGTCTTGGTCATCTTACCCATGAGGCATGGTTCGCACGTGTCAAATGATTCGTAATCAAGAGACTCCAAAAGTCCATCTGCATGGAGCTTCTTCATGCGCTTGACACCAATGTGACCAAGGCGGCAGTGCCACAAGTATGTGGGACTATCGTTATCAACTTTACATCTTTTGGTATTCACACTATGAACATGTGTAGCATCACGTTCGAGATTCATCAAAAATAAACCATTGACCAGCGGGGCATGACCATAAAACATATCTCTCAAATAAATAGAACAACCATTATTCTCAGATTTAAATGAGTAGCCATCTCGAATTAAACGAGATCCAGATACAATGTTCATGCTCAAAGCTGGCACTAAATAACAATTATTGAGGTTTATAACTAATCCCGTGGGTAGATGTAGAGGTAGCGTGCCGACGGCGATCACATCGACCTTGGAACCATTCCCGACGCGCATCGTCACCTCGTCTTTTGCCAGTCTCCGTTTATTCCGTAGTTCCTGATTTGAGTTACAAATATGAGCAACCGCACCGGTATCAAATACCCAGGAGCTACTACGAGTACTGGTAAGGTACACATCAATTACTTGTATATCACATATACCTTGGGTGTTGCCGGCCTTCTTCTTGTCCGCTAAATATTTGGGGCAGTTCCGCTTCCAGTGACCACTTGCAATAAAAGCACTCAGTCTCGGGCTTGGGTCCATTCTTTGACTTCTTCCCGGTAACTGGCTTACCGGGCGTGGCAACCGCCTTGCCGTCCTTCTTGAAGTTCTTCTTACCCTTGCCCTTCTTGAACTTAGTGGTTTTATTCACCATCAACACTTGATGTTCTTTTCTGATCTCTACCTCAGCTGATTTCAGCATTGAATACACCTCGGGAATGGTCTTTTCCATCCCCTGCATATTGTAGTTCATCACAAAGCTCTTGTAGCTTGGTGGAAGCGACTGGAGGATTCTGTCAATGACCGTGTCATCCGGGAGATTAACTCCCAGCTGAGACAAGCGGTTGTGCAACCCAGACATTCTGAGTATGTGCTCACTAACAGAACTGTTCTCCTCCATTTTACAGCTGAAGAACTTGTCGGAGACATCATATCTCTCGACCCGGGCATGAGCTTGAAAAACCAGTTTCAGCTCCTCGAACATCTCATATGCTCCATGTTTCTCAAAACGCTTTTGGAGACCCGGTTCTAAGCTGTAAAGCATGCCGCACTGAACGAGGGAGTAATCATCAGCACGCTGCTGCCAAGCGTTCATAACGTCTTGGTTCTCAGGGATTGGTGCTTCACCTAGCGGTGCTTCTAAGACATAATCTTTCTTGGCTGCTATGAGGATGATCCTCAGGTTCCGGACCCAGTCCGTATAGTTGCTGCCATCATCTTTCAGCTTGGTTTTCTCTAGGAACGCGTTGAAATTGAGAACAACGTGGGCCATTTGATCTACAATACATAGTGTAAAGATTTTTTAGACTAAGTTCATGATAATTAAGTTCATATAATCAAATTATTTAATGAACTCCCACTCAGATAGACATCCCTCTAGTTATCTAAGTGAAACATGATCCGAACTCAACTAGGCCGTGTCCGATCATCACGTGAGACGGACTAGTCAAGATCGGTGAACATCTCCATGTTGATCGTATCTTCTATACGACTCATGCTCGACCTTTCGGTCCTCCGTGTTCCGAGGCCATGTCTGTACATGCTAGGCTCGTCAAGTCAACCTAAGTGTATTGCGTGTGTTCCGAGGCCATGTCTGTACATGCTAGGCTCGTCAACACCCGTTGTATGCGAACGTAAGAATCTATCACACCCGATCATCACGTGGTGCTTCGAAACGACGAACCTTCGCAACGGTGCACAGTTAGGGTGAACACTTTCTTGAAATTATTATAAGGGATCATCCTACTTGCTACCGTCGTACTAAGCAAATAAGATGCAAAAACATGATAAACATCACATGCAATCAAATAGTGACATGATATGGCCAATATCATCATGCTCCTTTGATCTCCATCTTCGGGGCACCATGATCATCTTCGTCACCGGCATGACACCATGATCTCCATCATCATGATCTCCATCATTGTGTCTTCATGAAGTTGTCACGCCAACGATTACTTCTACTTCTATGGCTAACCGTTTAGCAACAAAGTAAAGTAAATTACATGGCGTTATTCAATGACACGCAGGTCATGCAAAATAATAAAGACAACTCCTATGGCTCCTGCCGGTTGTCATACTCATCGACATGCAAGTCGTGATTCCTATTACAAGAATATGATCAATCTCATACATCACATATATCATTCATCACATCTTCTGGCCATATCATATCACATATATCACTTGCTGCAAAAACAAGTTAGACGTCCTCTAATTGTTGTTGCAAGTTTTTACGTGGTTTGTAGGTTTCTTAGCAAGAACGATTTCTTACCTACGTATGACCACAACGTGATTTGCCAATTTCTATTTACCCTTCATAAGGACCCTTTTCATCGAATCCGTTCCGACTAAAGTAGGAGAGACAGACACCCGC
Source organism: Aegilops tauschii subsp. strangulata (assembly GCF_002575655.3). Classification (NCBI taxonomy): domain Eukaryota; kingdom Viridiplantae; phylum Streptophyta; class Magnoliopsida; order Poales; family Poaceae; genus Aegilops; species Aegilops tauschii. The sequence continues at coordinate 617,029,930 of NC_053041.3, forward strand.
TAGCCACCTTATGCAACTAGTGCATGTCAGTCGGTGGAACCTGTCTCACGTAAGCGTACGTGTAAGGTCGGTCCGGGCCGCTTCATCCTACAATGCCGCCGAAACAAGAAACGACTAGTAGCGGCAAGAAGAATTGGCAACATCAACGCCCACAACTTCTTTGTGTTCTACTCGTGCATAGTAACTACGCATAGGCCTGGCTCTGATACCACTGTTGGGAATCGTAGCATAATTTAAAATTTTCCTACGCTCACCAAGATGCATCTATGGAGTCTACTAGCAACGAGGGGAAAGGAGTGGATCTACATACCCTTGTAGATCGCGAGCGGAAGCGTTCCAATGAACGTGGATGACGGAGTCGTACTCGCCGTGATCCAAATCACCGATGACCGAGTGCCGAACGGACGGCACCTCCGCGTTCAACACACGTACGGTGCAGCGACGTCTCCTCCTTTCTTGATCCAGCAAGGGGGGAGGAGAGGTTGATGGAGATCCAACAGCACGACGGCGTGGTGGTGGATGTAGCGGCTCTCCGGCAAGGCTTCGCCGAGCTTCTGCGCGCGAGAGAGAGGTGTTGCAGGGGAGGAGGGAGGCGCCAAAGGCTGTTGTGTGCTGCCCTCCCTCCCCCCCCCCTTTATATAGGCCCCCAAGGGGGGTGCGCAGCCCTTGGAGATGGGATCTCCAAGGGGGGGGCGGCGGCCAAGGGGGAAGGGGTTGCCTTGCCCCCCAAGGCAAGGGGAAACTCCCCCCCTAGGGTTCCCAACCCTAGGCGCATGGGGGGGAGGCCCAAAGTGGCGCCCCAGCCCATTAGGGGCTGGTTCCCCTCCACTTTCAGCCCACGGGGCCCTCCGGGACAGGTGGCCCCACCCGGTGGACCCCCGGGACCCTTCCGGTGGTCCCGGTACAATACCGATAACCCCCGAAACTTTCCCGGTGGCCAAAACTGGACTTCCTATATATAATTCTTCACCTCCGGACCATTCCGGAACCTCTCGTGATGTCCGGGATCTCATCCGGGACTCCGAACAACTTTCGGGTTTCCGCATACATATATCTCTACAACCCTAGCGTCACCGGACCTTAAGTGTGTAGACCCTACGGGTTCGGGAGACATGCAGACATGACCAAGACGCCTCTCCGGTCAATAACCAACAGCGGGATCTGGATACCCATGTTGGCTCCCACATGTTCCACGATGATATCATCGGGTGAACCACGGTGTCGAGGATTCAATCAATCCGTATGCAATTCCCTTTGTCAATCGGTATGTTACTTGCCCGAGATTCGATCGTCGGTATCCCAATACCTATTTCAATCTCGTTACCGGCAAGTCTCTTTACTCGTACCGCAATGCATGATCCCGTGACTAACGCCTTAGTCACATTGAGCTCATTATGATGATGCATTACCGAGTGGGCCCAGAGATACCTCTCCGTTTACACGGAGTGACAAATCCCAGTCTCGATCCGTGCCAACCCAACAGACACTTTCGGAGATACCCGTAATGCACCTTTATAGTCACCCAGTTACGTTGTGACGTTTGGCACACCCAAAGCACTCCTATGGTATCCGGGAGTTGCACGATCTCATGGTCTAAGGAAAAGATACTTGACATTGGAAAAGCTCTAGCAAACGAAACTACACGATCTTTTATGCTATGCTTAAGTTGGGTCTTGTCCATCACATCATTCTCCTAATGATGTGATCCCGTTATCAATGACATCCTATGTCCATAGTCAGGAAACCATGACTATCTGTTGATCAACGAGCTAGTCAACTAGAGGCTTTTACTAGGGACAGGTTGTGGTCTATGTATTCACACATGTATTACGATTTCCGGACAATACAATTATAGCATGAATAATAGACTATTATCATGAACACAGAAATATAATAATAACCATTTATTATTGCCTCTAGGGCATATTTCCAACATTAAGTACCAATGCATCCACGTTCACAACCTTATACCATTTATATTGGTCGTAATTATGTAGAAAGAAGTTCGTTGACCACTCTTGTCTGCTTTATGACCATTTAGTGTAAGGCAATTTCAGGGCATGAGCCCTTCCAAGCGAAATGGCCGTGGATTTACGACCAATTCAGCCGGGGTCACTGAAAGAAGGTACAAGTTGACATATTTCTTGTAGCGATTATTCATCTAAACATGGCTAGTGAAAAGGCTAATAGATCGGGACATCATATATGTATATAATTATGCAGCAAAGAACTCAAATAAAACCAAATAGAAATTCATATATAATCCGATCATAAAGTGACAATTCATCACACCGCAACAAACCATATTGGGAAGCACACCAAATTTATCACAATCATGTAGGGCTCATGTGACCTTTGTATCGGCAGCGGCGACGCTATGCGCCCTTCTCTGTCCTGAGGGCGTTGTCGTGGGTCTTAGGTGTATTAGGGTGTAGTGTGGCGGTGCTCTCGGATCTTCCTTTGTTTTGCTTTGTTTCGGTAGCGTAGCCGCCTACGGTGTATGTGATCCGTGTATCCTGAGATCGGCTTTGTAAGAGGTTACCTCATCACCTTGTATCGTTCGCCCATGTACTTAGTCCGATTGTTGCTTCATATATAAAACGGGACGAAGACCTGTTTTGTGGACTCATGGGTTAGGGAGTGTGATAAAAATTTTTCCCGTTGTACGACACGGGCTCTTTTCCTAGTTAGTTTTTAAATGCACAACAAATAGTTTATTAATATACGATGAGCACTTTCAAATACGTGGTCAACACATATTTCAAATATGTGATGAACATGTTTTTTTCCATCTGTCATATCTCTTTTCAATTTTTTTCCTAACTGAATTTAACACTTTCTAAAATCTTTGAAGCAAAACATTCCCAAAAAGATTTTTTTGGCTCCCATCGCAAAAAAAAAAAAAAATCGCTCAACCATTTACATGGGCCTTGTCCATAGGCGTGGGTTAGGAAGTCTCAGCTCGATCCAGAGCTATTAAAAAAAAGGTTCGATCCACAGAATCCCCAATCGCTCCAGTTCTGTTCACCTTCCTACGGCGTCGCTCCCTCCGTCAAAATCATCAGCGAAGAACGGCGACGAAGATGGCGGCGGCCTCGACGCCGCTTGGCGTCGCTGCTCTCGTACTGGGCTTCGGACTCAGGGCCTCCGCGCTGGCCATTGGGCGTGGCGGCCCTCGATCTCGGCCGCCACCTCGCTAGGGGCGGCGGGGCAGCGACCTGGTCCGGACTCCGGAGCTGACGAGTGAGACGTGCAGGAGGTAGTACAACTACAAGGCTTAGCCGCCGAGCCAGAGCCAGAGCCAGAGTCTCCCGATCTGGCCGCTGTGAGTAAATGGTCTCTTTTTAATAACTGATGAAATCACTGCATGTAAGGATCTCTGTCCTAAGCTGAATTCTGTAGGCTTGATAGATTCACCGAGCCGAACTGATCTCAGCGACTGCCTGAGTTATTTTACAGATATTATTATTATTATTACTCCATCTGATCCATGTTAAGTATCCCTGATTTAGTACAACTTTATGAATCAGAGGGAGTATTATGTTTCATTCCAAGTATTTTCTTCTGTGACCCTGGCCCCTGGGTGTGGCACAATAAACCTGTTGGCTTCGGCCTTTATGTTCTTATATTTACTGGGTGCATGATTCAGTACTGCTGGACGATGAAGCCGTGCGAGTCTTTTTGCACAACTGTTGATCCGCTCTCATGGCTAGCTATCTAAAAATACTCATTGATCGTTCAGATGCACTTACAGAATAAGTTCACAAATGAGTACAGATAAACTCGTTCATAAGAAATAATATTGCCTGCATATTAGTACAGTAGGCATTACAAAATAGGTTCAATTCAACGATAAATGCAATAAATTTGATGACAAGCTGAGTATTATATAAAAATATTTAAATGGGAAATACTAATCCTGGTCACCCTTGAATTGTTGCAAGACATTTTCTATCAAATCTGCCTTGAGTTGTCGATGCATTGGTCGCTCATGAATAGCTGCGTTACGTCAGTGGCAAGTTTATGAATTGGGCCTTGGGGTGTGGGAGTACCTTTGACAATAGGTTTGGGGATATTGAGATTGTAGTGGTATGCTTGCATGGTCTGGATGTGGATTTGAGGAGTTTGGCCTCATGTAATTTGAGAGATTTCTGTCTCGTGGATCCATGAACTGCTATTCCAAATGTTCAAAACTTATGGTTTTTTAGTTGTGTTCAAACTCTCTTTTGTAGGCAGCTGAATGGAGAGGAGCCTGAAGGAGGCAACGGTATTTTGCTACAGAGGAAGCAAGCTGCGATGGCAACCGTTATTTTCAGCCAACAGACACGGGTGAACAGTGTAAAGTGATTCCGTGATTTATTATTTTCTTATATTTAGTTTGCTGTGGACCATTTGTGTATTTGTCAAATTGCTCTGCTTCCATTTGAAGAAAAAGTAAATTCCATTTTCGATGATGTATTTGAAATTTTGATAGTTTGAGCAATATTTTGAACTGAATATTGTGTATTGAACTACACTTGAGAAGTTGAGAGCCAAACTGACCAGATGGGTCAATTTTTAGACCTGTCAAAATGTGGTTCAATTTGGGATATCCAGATTAAAATGGCATTGTACTTCTCATAATGTAGCTGTTCTTCGAGATTTGGCTAATCTTATGAGCGATCACAGCTGCTTGCTAACGGCTTGTAAGTGTCTATTTCTGTGATTTGAATTCTTGTACATTTTATCATCGTTTCAGGTTATGCAGAGGATCATTTTTGTTCCAATCCAGGGATACATCAGGTATAGTTCTCATTTCCTTTGTTGAGTTCCTGTTACTGTATGTGAAATTGCTTCCAAATATTAATGGAGTACTCAATACCCTGTTAGAAAACATGTACCTATATACTTTGAAAAGCATCATATATTCCCATAAGAAATTAGGGGAAAAAATGTGGCTTGGGTCACCTGAGAGATATCGAATAAAGCACAAGATTTGCATGCATGCTGTATCTGCTTTTTTTGGATACATATTATTTCATATATGTCTATAGTACAAGACTGCACTTCTGTTTGGTGTTGCCTTGCATATAGGCTAGACTTTTCCAATCAAAGAGACTGAAGTACCAAGAAATTTACGGAAGATCCAATTGCTGACTGTACAACCAAAGCATGCCACTTACATTCAGCCGTGCTTCTAAATCTGAAAAGAAGCCACCACCAAAATGCATGCTGATGGAAAGGCAGCAGCAAATCCAAACAGCACACCATGCAGAATGATTATTCACAAGAAAACAATGTAATGGAAACAAGCAAGCCCGATCATGCACGCTCATGACGGCATGAAGCACAACAAACACAACACAGGATAACTGCTCCCCTTGAAAAGGGGTGTGCGGGGAACGGACACAAAGCTCTATGGTTCAAGCGCATGATGGCGCTGTGCCTCCCAAGGTGCAATGGCTGGCCTGGTTATGCCGGTATGCGTGCACAGCGCCCAGAGCACGGTGATGAACTCGCCCCCTTGTGCCAGCGCTTCCTTGTGTGCCTTCACGTGCAGCTCTCCACCAGATGGAGCCACATACACCATGAGCTCCGTCCAAAGGTCAGCCAGTAGCTCCCACACATCCTCCTGCTTCTGTGCCATCTCCAGAAGCAAATCCCCCAACTTTGCTCCCCTCTGCACCATCGTTGTCTCCTCCTGCTCTTTTGAGATCTCAACCAGCTTGTCATACCTGGTGCCTGGCAAAGACAGGTGGTACCTCCAACACCCTCCCAGCGCATTCTTCAACTGCTCTTGCATCTCCTTGTACACGTGGGTCGTCCCGTCCTTATTGTCTGGAAGCAGCTCCGGATATGAGGCCACCAAGTAAGTGCAGTACCCGGATAGCGTGACTGCCACCTGGCGATGAGCTCCCATCGAGGTCTTATTCTGCAGCGGGCATTTCCTGCCCAAAAGGCTGGTAGCAATGTGCCAGATGAGGATAACCTCGGCGACGCTCTTGCTCTCGCATGCCAATGAGAGCTGCGATCTATACTGGCTTTGTCTGTGCTTCTCCGACTGCAGCGTGGACCAGCCGTTGCTGAGAGGCGCAGCATGGGCGTGGCCATCATTGATTTGAGCCACAAGGTATTTCATGATGGACTTCTTCACTTCCATGGGCACTGCCTTCTTAGGCAGCATCATGGGTGATAGGCCGCCGAACCCAATCATGGAGAATTGGTTAAAGCAAAGGTTGCGATGGCTTATCTTACTCCGTACCCATAGGATACGACGGATGAGGCCGCTTAAGATGCGGCTGTCACGCCAGCGGCTCTTGGTGGTATACTCACAGACAAGTGACACCATGAGCCAGTTGGAGAGGATGAAGACGAGGAACTCCCATACTTCCTCGTAGAGGAAGGTGAGCAAGAGCAGCATAGTGATGGCCAGATCGACGGTTGTGAAGAGCGCCTCCGGTGACTGGATAATTCTTCCTAGGAGGCATCCGACTATTTTCATCATGCCGATCGATATGAGGTAGTTGTCGGTGATGATGCTATGGTACGCATAGCGCACGTCCCCATTGCCGCAGAGGATGAACGTCAGGAGGCAGAAGGCCCATACTACGATGGGAAACAGGATGTAGTTTGCAAGGAAGAAGAAGGGGTTGGAGAGCACAACGGGCACAACAGAGTGGTAGTATTCGCAGAGGAATTGGATCTCCTCGTCGAACACTTCGAACACTGCAACTGCGACCACCATGCCTTTCAGTTCCTCCTTACGCTCCTCGTCGAACCTTTGGGTTGACAATACAACCTCGGTGCCTTGCAGCAGCTCTTCGCGAAGGCCTCTAAAGATGAGACTGTGGCAATTGGAGGTTTCCTCTTGGGTGATGGGGAGGTCCTCGAACCTCCGGCGCAGCAGCTTATAGAGGGCGAACGAGAGGCATAGCCTTTTAAGACTTGGGTCTTCTTGGAGGACTCCGTCCTTGTCCTTCTCTGCGAGCCTCCAAATATCACCAACGGTGATGATGGTGGAGTCGGTGTTAGTGTCCGTGTCAACAGTACTGGGCTTCTTCAGCTCAAGACGGTAGCCCTCCGGGCCAGGCTTCATCTCCAACTCCTCTTCTCCCATCACGGCGTACTTGCACTTCTTCAACAACTCTGCTCCTTCATCCTGGGCATTGCCGTTGCCGGCTTGCTGATCTTTCTCTTGTAGCATCTGGGCCATGTACGAGCTGAGCAGCTCAGCGTTCTTGCCATAGGCGAAAGAACGCTTGAGCAGCTCATTGATGGAGACCCTCTGCAGCAACTTGGCAGCAGCGAGGACCCATAAGGTGCCATAGATTGCTTTCTTGCCGGTGCTGCTGAGGTTGTAGAAAACGAGGTAGCCCAGCCAAGCAATGCGGGAAGCGCGATCAATGGTGCCGGAGTGCCATTGCACGCCCGCGTTGACCAAGATGGCCTCCACTTTCTTTCGGAGGAGCTCCACGAGAAGCATCCACATGAGGATTGTCCGAGCCCGTAGCGACAGCTCGGTACCGAGCTGGCTGTAGCTGGAGCTATTGGGACTTATAGCAGCCAAAGCAGAACCTTCGTTCTTGGCCTCGGAGAAGAGGTAGGACATGACCGGCAGGAAGAGGGACAATGAGGTGGAGAGGAACAGACGAACGCTGGGGTTGAGGATGGCGCTCAGGACGGACAAGCGGCTGAAGAGATTGAGCGTAAAGAAGAGGGTGGCAAGGATGAACATGACAGCCGAGGTGAACACCATGGTGACCTCATTTCTTTGGTCTGTGTAAGAGGAGGTGAGGTTGTATACAAATGGGTGTAGCTTTGCATCACAGGGTGAGCTACTGGCGAGGAAGATCATCTTTGGATAACTGCGTGGTGTGCATGGGTTCTAGCCATAGCTAGTTGGATACATATATATAGGGACGTCTATTAATGAAGACAGAATCGTTGTATGAGAACGCCACAATAAATTTCATAGAAATTGAAATGGTTAGTATATATCTGCTACATGGCATGATCATTTCATCAACTAGATAACATGTACTCCCTACTTCCAAATATATGGGGCTTAACATGTTTTTCAAGGCTGCCTTTGACCATTGATAAATAAAATCGTTTCAACTGAAACTCCTTTCACATACGAATTTACTATATACTTTTTGTAACATGCCTTTCATATATTATTGCTCTAACCGATGGTCAAAGGTAACCTTGAGAAACGTATTAGGCCCTATGTATTTGGATGGAGGGAGTACCTGTACTACATAAAACTAGAGATTTTCAGGATATGCAAACACATACTCCCTCTCTTTGGGTTTAGACGGCCTATCTTGATTTTTTTTTTGTTTTCCAGTTTATTAGTTCCATGTTTACTTCTCTTCATCACCTGTTTTTATTACAGGAAGCTCGAAGGAAATCACTAGAAGTACCAGTGAAGATTGGATGTTTAAAGCACAGCTACAAACTTGATCGAGAATCTATAAGCCAGCTGGCCTCAGTGTCTCCTGTCTCCTGGGAAGTCAAGCTCAGATTAGATTGTCTAGTAGTTTTTTTTGTTGATATGGTTACCTATAGAGCATGATAGGTAATGAGCACATAATCTCTTAGGACACCGAAGCCTACACCCACTAATCTTTGGGGTCGAAGAGGGTGCTTATGCCAATAATCTGGCAGGAGCATTTTTATATCTGAAGAAAAGGCACGAACCATTGTCCTTTTTTTCGTTTTGAAAGCTTACCTTATCAGAAGGGCCCAGTGGCTGGATGATCGGTACAAGCTTTATACTGAACTTGGTAATTAAGCAAGGTATGATTCTTTCTTTTGGTACAGCTTGTTGAAACTTGCGATCCAATGAAGGAAAATATTCTTAGTTCATCTCTTTTGGAACTCTCATTGCAGATGATACAGAATTCTGTCCTTGCAGCTTTGGACTTTATTTTAGTTTTCTAGCTGCAAATCCAAAGAAACTATTCTTAGCTCCTCCCTTCTGGAACACTCATTGCAGATGATGCAGAATTCTGTCCTTCGGCTTTGGACTTTATTCTATTTTTTTATCAAAAGAAACCACTCTTAGTTCCTCTCCTTTGGAACTCCCATTGCAGATGATGCAGAATTCTGTCCTTTCAGCTTTGGTCTTTATTTTATTTATTTTTGCTGCAAATCAAAAGAAACTATTCTTAACTCCTCTCTTTTGAAACTCTCATCGCAGATGATGCAGAATTCTGCCCTTTCGGCTTTGGACTTTTCTTTTTGCTGCAAATCGAAAGAAACTATTCTTAGTTCCTCTCCTTTGGAACTCTCATTGCAGATGATGCAGAATTCTGTCCTCTCAGCTTTGTCCTTTATTTTATTTTTTTGCTGCAAATCAAAAGAAATCCTCTCTTTTAAAACTCTCATCGCAGATGATGCAGAATTCTGCCCTTTCGGCTTTGGACTTTTTTTTTTTGCTGCAAATCGAAAGAAACTGTTCTTAGTTCCTCTCCTTTGGAACTCTCATTGCAGATGATGCAGAATTCTGTCCATTCAGCTTTGTCCTTTATTTTATATTTTTGCTGCAAATCAAAAGAAATCCTCTCTTTTGGAACTCTCATTGCAGATGATGCAGAATTCTGCCCTTTCGGCTTTGGACTTTATTTTATATTTTTGCTGCAAATTGAAAGAAACTATTCTTAGTTCCTCTCCTTTGGAACTCTCATTGCAGATGATGCAGAATTCTGTCCTTTCAGCTTTGGCCTTTATTTTTTATTTTTTTTGCTGCAAATCAAAAGAAATCCTCTCTTTTGGAACTCCCATTGTAAATGATGCAGAATTCTGCCCTTTTGGCTTTGGACTTCTTTTTTCTGCAAATCGAAAGAAACTATTCTTTGTTCTTTTACTCTTATTATTTGGTAAAGGAAAAGGAAAAAGAGAAAGACCAAAGACTGGGCGATGCCAATATTCTAGTCCGATCGCTTGTACACACCATATGATTAATGAGCCCCACTTAAATTTCAGTCTTTTGCATGTGAAGTATTGCTCGGAATCCTATAATTGACATGTTCCCCTTTCTAATTTCCAGGCCTATATCTTGCACAGTCCCATGCATCCAGCAAATAAGGGTTGTGTGGGCTGTCAACCAAGCATTTTCTTTATTACCTTGTATTACTTGCTTTTCAACTCATTCACTGGAAAAATAGAAAGAGCACTGCTTGGCAGACGACACTGTGCAGACGAATTTTGGACGACAAAGGAATCAAGCCGTCCATGCATTGGCAACAGACAGCCACTCACCGCTAGATAAGGCCATCGTGCAATGGTTGTCTACACTATTTCGTGTGCAGAGCAGTTTTGAAATAGAAAACTGGTTGTTGCGTTGTGTCTTTTCAAAATGGCTTGACTAGGCTGCCTAGTTAGTTCATAATGCCTGCCTTACATTTTACCTTGTTTATATAGATAATAGTTTATTGCAAAGTGAAGCACACTATGGTAAGCAATAAAACATCAAATTATCAAAATAGATGTCAAAATAGAAACATCCAATGGACTCCTAAGTTGATTTTCGTTTTCTAGCGCAACCACTCAATGGTATGGTATACCCGCCATGACATGGCGTCAACCTTATGTTTTTTGCTCCCTAAAGCGGCCAGTCCATGTGAACTCCAAAATAATGTTCCTAATGATTACATCTGGGGAGTATAGCTGGCTCCTAAAGACGCAAGCATTTCGGGCATCCCTGATTTATGTGCCACATCTTTGTGAATGAAAGAATTGTTCAAGTTGCAGATCCATCCCGACAAGTCACATAATTGAAAAGCTAATGCCAACACAGAGACCAGCACCAATAATCCGTGGAGACCTCCCATGAGTCCATATGCAACCGAGTATAATTTTGGCATTTTGCCCGGTGCTCTCACTTCTCTCCAACTATTTTTCTCGTACGGTGCCCAGTGACCATGGGTAATTTGCGGGGTTGTGAAATTATGGGATGATTGTGGATAACTTGCAGGTATGGGGCATTAGGGAACTGGGCTAATCCCCCTTTTGAAGAAAGGGGGAATTAGGGAAGGGTGAGATTCTTTATAGGTATGAGCGCAGATACACCCATACCATCCTTAAGGGCACCCCGAAAATTATTCTTGCCGTTCTTTCAGAGCCTTGAATTCTTAGTACTAATCCATGGAACCACAGATAGTACACAAAGTACAACATGCACATCACATTACAAAGGCACAAATTTATTTATTACCATAATAGCCAAAGTACACTAGACAAATCCAGACAGAACAAACATGCTGCACTCATGCATGTTCGTTAAGAGTGTACCCTGTGCACCGGGAGTTTTTGTGCTACCAGTGCAATGAACACCAAAAGCTTGCTCTGTAAGTTCTCAAAAATTCTGAAAATAATATAGTATATAGACAAAGCATACATCTATTACGTCACAAAATTTAAATTGCAGATTTAACTTACATCAAGAGAAACAACAATAACAAATTCAGCTACAATAGTGTTAACAGGCCCAATTCATAGACCAGTTTAAAGTAACTACTACTCATACCATGATTTGTCTTTTTAATTTCTCGGCTGCGAGTTGAATTTAGAACTTAAATTTTGTAACATTATTTATACTGTGTTCACCCACTCAATTATCTTCAGATATTTTTAGAACTTGTTGCACATATTATTATTTTTACTTCAGGTGAGCAGGTTGCACATGAAGAACCTCCAGTGCACCAGATTGGGCCTCCATGTTCTGCATGAGTGTCGAATTGCTCCTTGACAAAATATTGTAATTATCCAAGTAATAACTAACAAAGGTGTAGTATATTTTTTCACGAGGGAACAAATTAATAGTACCGAATGCGGCACATATGAGCAGGGGTTGCGCGTGGTAACAGACATATATAGATAGTCGAAAAATACAAGTCGAATAGCCATAACACACAAAACATATATGATTTTTTGCTCGTTACTAAAAAAGGAGAGTGCATAAACTACTGGCACGAAGGACAGATGGGTGCTGACACGGATGGACGTAAGCGATCCCGCTTGATTAATGCCATATCGATGGAGATGGCCGGATGCTTGAATCATCCGTGCGTACAGTCGACAATGGCATCAGCGCGATCGAAGTTCACCAGCGAGCAGGACGCCCTTATGTTGTACGACCTTGTGCTGATCCCTCCGGCCTTGAACCACACCTTGGCCATCACCACCACCGTGCAATTTGACCAGTCTGTGTTGTTGGTGGCGGGCGGCGGCGGTGGGCTTCCTATGCCACCAGAGCTTGCCTGATCCGGGGCCTTGTTGCCGCTGGCTTGCTCGGACTGCCAGTACTCCGCCGACACGTTGATGTGGGCCACATTTCCCGGCGCCTGCCTCCTCCCGTCCTGCAGCACGCTCAAATCGACCATGGCCGGCACCCATGCCGTCTCGCTGTACCATATCTCAGTGTCCAGGGCACCGTACAGCACCGCCATGCGCGGGCTGCTGTTGTTGGCAACGATGGTGAAGTTGTAGAACTTGGTATCTTCGACAGGCCCGCCGACTTTCATGTCTGTGAGAGAGAGGTAGATATGCGCGGGGGAGAGGCTGATGGAGACGATGGCCGTAATGGCGATGGCGACCAGGGTTCCGATCAGGGTCACAAGTATGATGTGCTTGTGGCTCCATTTGCTGGGAGGAGGGATATGAATCGCCATGGCAACTTAGACTTAGCTTGTCAGCAGGCAGGGAGTGCATTGGCTATATACTCAATAATATATATGAGGCTGATTAAAAGTAACCAAAAAGGGTGGATTTGACATTGGATCAGAATCAGTGCCTAGCTCGGTCACTGGATTTACCCAAGAATATACATGATTAAGCATTGGACACAGGATGTTTGTTCAAGTCACTAAAGTGAGGCATTGTTTATGAAGTTGCAATGCCACACCACAATATATACACACGTGACCTATCGAAATGACATTCTAAGCAGTGGCAGGCTATTCTGCTGTACACACCAGCACACCAGCTCACATCGATCTAAGAGAGGTGGTTGCACCAAGACGTGGCGGACACCTTCACATCGGCTTTCTTTAGTTGGTGAGACCATATAGGGAAATCGTTGATTATATTTTGCAAATTACAATGGGACAAATTGAAATATGGGGGAAGACATTAGTGCTCCTAGAATCTTAAATCTTCCCCGGCACAGTAAGCAAGACAAAGTGACACGAAGTGGAAAGGGAGCTTTAGTGGGGCGAGAAGGCCACACACAGGTGTGCAGGGTGCAACAATCAATATGATGGGTTGTCTGCCAAACCGCCCCACTTTGCGGACTGACAAAAAATAGATGTCAATGGAATTCAGTTGTCTCGAGCAATAGGGGTACACTCTATAAAGCCTCATGATCCTCTTTAAGAGGTTCAACTTAATGTTCAGTCTCTTTACAGAATAGCAAGGCGAACACTTTCAGTTTTCATGGGGAGGTGCTTATTCCAGATGAAGGCAACGTTTTTTTATATTCTAGATGAAGGCAGCGTTTTTTTTTTCTGCAAGGAAAAAAAATGATGCCTTCATCTGGAATATGCACCTCCCCATGAAAATCTAAGTGATTGTCGGAAGGGGAAGGCAGCATTGCTATCATCTTCAGTGGGAGATCACAACTCATTCACCGCCTTTGTGGTTAAAAGGACATTCTCGAGGAGGAATTTGCAGTGGGGGTCGTGCGAGAGAGCATAGACCTAAGATAAAATACACCTGAAAGGCTTAATTTTGAACAAAAAAAGCACGTACTTTATTAAAGAGTGCTATCCAATCTGATTTTCATACTTGCTTGTTTCGACTTTTCAAGTCTTCTTAGGTGGAGCAAACGAAGTGCATGAAAATCACTGCTCTCGCTTATTGTGCACACACTTTCTTTTCTCGCACATCAATGCAAAAACTTGGTATATAAAATCTCCAGACATGAATGCGAGGTCTCTGAGGTCTATATCAAAATGATTCCTTTTGTTCACGGTGCATTTTGTGCTCCCTGGGACTCAGCTTGATTTATCAGTTGGAACAAAGTTGGCAATCAACATAATATCTTTTGATAAGGGACATTATTGTTAAAACAAAAGGAAGCAGAGGAATCCTCTAGTTTTACCCCCTTTTTCCTTTTGCTCGGGATCAAAGGTTGCTTGGCATTGACTCAACATTAAAGTAGTAAATGTTTAGGGAATTTATCATGTGTAGGTTTGTGCTTCGATTTAAAAAAAATCTTGTCATATAACATATTTAGAACTCTTGAAACATAAGAAAAAACTTGTGATTGAGTGAGAACTTGAAGGATTTATAGGAAACAAAAACCAACAAACTTGATAAAAAAAGGTAATTTGGATGCAACACAAGAGTTTGAGGAGAGAACTTTTCCATGAGGCTTAACTTATGTTAGATATCATCCAAGTTTTCAATTGATTGAGACATTGCGCGCAATTCTTACAACCCCATTCATATGATCCAAATGACTATAGGGAAGAAAATCCTAAGGAATGGAATCATCGAAAATTTCCATGAAATGTTACAATAAAAATCATATTAGTAGTCCTGAAAAACACATGTAATATCATTTATATTGATCATATGAAAATTTAATTCACTATGCATGGCTGTGATATATGTCCCTAGAGATGATAATATTCTCTCGTCACTCTGCACATTATTTTCTAATAACCCTTTTTAGTGCATAACTCAATTTCAGAACTTGGAAGTTATTTTAAATATTATATTTTTCGGGTATAATGTTTGTCATCGTGTTGGCTATAGCTAATCAAGATCGCCTTCTTCTCCGGGATGCTGATATGATCCGCAATTCGCTGTAGTCAGATCCTTCTGGCTCTGATCGGGGACCCCCTAGGTGCATGGTTTGCAATGTTACCCTGACTTCGAGGGTGTTATGGAGATCCAGAGGGGGCATTGAGCTTTGCTTATGGTGCCACGCCAACGAGTGCAAGGGCAAGATGACATGGATATATACCAAACGACATTTATTCCATTTTCTGCCTTTGTAAGGATTTAACAGTTATAATATATGGCTTTGGCCTTCTCACCAAAATAATAATAATCAAGACTATTCTAGGTGTACAATTGTCCAATGTATTAAAGGAATTGATTGTTTATTCGTGCATATTTAAAACTATAATTCAAAGTGCACTTAACATTGAGAAGTGTCCATATTGTGTTGGATCAATGTTAATTTTGCACTCCTACATGCATCTAGATAAATAACAAAGTTTAGAAAGAGCTGCCGGGGACAAAAACGAGGTCTGACACCACAAGTATATTAAATGCCACATATCAACCAACTTATTGCGAACTAGGGGTAGCTCGGATGGTTAGGTTCCTTGTGATGGAACCAACCCACTAGGATGCAAGTCCTATACTTGGCATTGGTAGTCGCACTTTCCTCAATTTATTTCAGGCCTTCCGGCGATGTGCGTTCAGTGGGAGGAGACGTTCCCGTCGTCACGAAGACGTCTATGGCGATTTTGGCAATCTCAAAATGATGTGCCGGCTCAGTCTTTCGGAGGTGTTCATAGGGGATAGGGTGTGCGTGCGTGTGTTTATATGTGCAGATGTATAAGCGTCTGTGTCTGTACTGTGTTAAAAAAACCAACTTATTCAAAGATCTGAGTCGCTACTCTCTTTCATGTCTACGCCCTATAGAATTTTAGTATGGGTTTAAATAAATTGGATCTTGGCGGAGGCTTCCCGTATAAATATTTACTTTTTTTTATCCATATTGCTCCATTATCCACACATAATCTAACCCACCTTTCCTGAGTGGGGTAGAATCAACTAACTCTCAAAGCTCAGACTACTGGTGGTGGGCTTACATACATCATACATACTGGATTAAAGAACACAGGTGTTGAGATATATATCTTATAAATGAATTATTCCTAGACATGGCCCACATAGAAGATCACTTTAGTGATCTCGTGAATCATTATTTCTTAGTAAAGCCCTTCTGAAGAATAAAGTACATGCGTAGCTCCCTAAAGAAATGCATGCATGTATGGTCTTTTCCTTAAATAGTTCATGTTGGGCTTTTAAGTGACCGTCTGCTGGTAAGGTGACTGGTTTTTTTTGCGTCACTCATTTTGTCTTTTTTTCAATAAATCAAACATAAACAAAAAAACATAAGTTTTTGAAAGAAATATTGAATTGAGGACATTCATATTATCCGTACAGAGAAAGAAATAAAAAAAGGTAAAACAAATGATCACCAAAAGGTACACAAAAATTGCATTATTTTACAGTAGGTAAAAACTAGCACATAGTAATGTGATCTTCAAATGTGACAGTATGGAAACCCTAAGCAGCCGTCCGTCAAATCCGTCCTTTTTTCTCACCCCCGACCCCCGCGTCCCTCTCTGAGGCGACACGGGGGGAACCCTATCCGCCCCGCCGCCAGCGCCCCCTTCTCCGCCTCCCTCCCTCGCCGCCGTCGTGGTCCGCTGCGGGGCAAAGCCCTGGCAGTGTCGGCGGCGGCGGGGCATCTCCCCGGCGCAGCTCCCCTACCTCCTCCAACGACGGCTCGGATCTGGCCGCTGGTGCCTTGGCGGCGTGGCGCAGCGGAGGCACGGTGGCATCCCTGCTCGGCGCCGGAGGTGGTGGGCCGCCTGCTGCCGGTGGTGCTGCCTCGACGGCTGGTGCAACCCGGGACCTGGGATTCACCTTGGCTGGATCTGGGCGGCGGGGTTCGGGGCTGTGACCTCTGTTAGGCGTGGCGTGGTGTTCCCGTGGCTCTGCTGCGACTCGCTCCCGGCGGTGGTTGGCTAGTGGCGGGTCGGTAGTGCTGGCTGGCGGTGCTCGGAGCACGGATCTGGTGCGTCTTCGGCGCTGGCCAGCGTCCTTGGGGTACTCACGGCAGGGAGTGCGGCGGTTGTCTCTGGATCCTTGCGTGGAGCGTAGCAGGATGGAGGGTGTAGGTGGTGCACCGGCACGGGCGATGGCGGCGGTGCGAGCGCAGCCATGGCGGCGGCGGCGCTGCGAGGCCTTGCCAGGAAGGGTCTTGGCGGGCAGCGGGCGTTTGGTTGCTGCCGTGTGAGGTGTGCAGCGATGCCTTGGCGGTGTGGGTGCCGGAGTGTGGTCGGAGGTGCGGGTCGGATCCATTCTGGTGGCAGTTCCCTGGCGTGGGTGAAGGCCGCCGTGGCGGAAATGGCTTTGCACCGCTCGGTGGTTCCTGCGGCTCCTAGTTGATGTTGAAGGTGATGGCTTTAGGCGTGTTCCCTCGGAAGTGAGGGGGGCTTCGATGGCAAGTTGTTGCGGTGACGGCGGTGCGAGGCATCTGATCGGGACTAGCCGGGATCTTGGAGACGTGGTGATGTGCAGCGCTACGGATGAAAATCATGTTCGGTTGTGGCCGGACCGGCGTTGATGGCACCTGCGGGTGTCATTCACCTTCCTGGAGGCTTCGTCGAGTGCAACGCCATCTTCCTCGCGACCTCGTATCGGCAGCTGTCTCCGGGGCAAAAGCCTTGATTCGTAGGATCGGCATGATGGCAACGTCTTTGAGGTTGTTACTCTGTTGGGAGCATTGTGCTGGGAGACTCGAGGTCCCATGATGCGCTCCTCCGGTGTTCACCGCTGCCCGGATCTTTCTCCTCCGACGCCATGTACGGTCGTCGCTGGCTAATCCAAGAAAGCTGGAGTTGCTGTTCTTCGGAGGTCTTCAGTGTCGGCCGAGACGCGGCGAGGGGCTCGGTGTTGGGTAGGCTTTTTGTGTCGTAGCTGTGTTGTTGTGTTTGGTTGTCCTTGTACGAACTGGGTGTGGAGTTGGTCGCCTTCGTTGTTCGCAGCGAGTGATAGACGTTGTTGTATGTCTTATTTCTCTCCTTTTATAAAGCTAAGGTACGCAATTTGCGTACCCTCGAAAAAGAAATGTGACAGCATGATTTGCACATAGATACATAGAACTTACGTGTATACGGCCATATTATATATACTCAGTACTTAAACAACAAAAGAGTAACGCTGAAGATTATTTGTCTCCCATCTATGATTGCATCTCGTGTTGATTGCACCGTCTCTCATGCGCACACGCCATTGCAGATGCACACAAATCCACTTGTAGAACAAACAAACACGCGAGCGCCCACACACAGAGAGAGAAAGAAATAAAGAAACTAATACAAACTCACAACAAGGAAAAGACGTTGAACAGAAGGGAAGAGAAGTAACTGAATCAAAAAATAATAATCAACGCGTGATTAATAATAGCAAAAGCGGGTATTTAATTAATTCTGGAAGGGGCCTGCATATGTAGTAGAGTACACATCTTCTTCGTCATTCACTCATAAAAGTAGTAGCCAATTAGCTCACTCAGCGAGCAAGCGCAAGATGAGTGACATCAAATACATCATTGCATCCGAGGCCGACAATGGCGAGCATACAAGATTCCCGTGCCTAGCCGTGGTGCGCTGCGCGGCGGCCACCGGGGTAACCGTGCTTGCCCTCGCAGTGATTGCGATGGTGATCCACGCCGTGCTGCGCTCCGAAGACATCCGCCTCTCCGTCAACGACGGCTATATCGGGGCCGACAACCTGCGAAGCCAGACCTATGTGCCCAAGACCAAGACTACCACCGGAGTTGGAGTAGGCAAGCTTGCTGAAACTCAACGTCGTAGTGGTGACGGCATCTCCACCGACATCATAGGTCGACAACCTCAAACCAGCGTCGTCTCTGACCGGGACGCCAACATAGGTGCCGGTCTTGGCATTGGTGGCTACGGCTACGGCGACGACGACTTCCAGGCAACCCCCAGGGTGGGGAATAATTACGGTAGTAATGGTGCAACTCGGGTCGTTTACCAGCGGGCTAACACGACGAATCTCCGGGTCATCTTGATCGCCAACAACCCCGGCGGCAGAACCAAGATCGACTGCAACGACACCACCGTGAGCGTCATCGACATGCAGTCCCCAACCAGTTCATACGAGATCGGCACGCTGAAGCTGGACAACTTCACCGTGCCGCCGCAGACGACTATCACGCTGCAGAAGCGGCTCAAGATCACCGACCCGGCTAAGCTGAGCTACATCTGGGACAACTACGGCGGGGAGGACAGCTTCAGCGTGGTGGTGCGGGTGAGCGCGAGCGTCACGTCCTATCCGCTGGGGAAGAAGACGCAGACCGAGACGCGGACCTACATTTGCCGGCTGGTCACCCTCGGTCTGATAGACCACGAAACGTACCTTGCCGCCGCCGACAGAGACTGCATCGCTGAGCCGCAAACGCTGGCATCTGCACCGGCACCGGCACCGGTACCGGCGCGGTGATCGTTGCACTGCAGTCTAGAAATTAAGCATGCAGGAGAATTTCATCAGCAACTTTGTGCTACGTATGATCTATCCATTTCGATTCCCTTGTGTTTGCTTGCTATGCGTGCACTGTAAGTTTCTCCATGTTTTTTTCTCTTCAACTGTACGATAGTGTGATTTGTGTAAGTCCCTTACTTTTCATCTGGCCGGCCCCTGTTTCAGCACAACACGGGTTGGAGAATCAATCATGTATGCATGCACGTACCCATTGTTCATTGTCTCAAAAAAAAAACATACCCATTGTTCAGCATTTGCAGTTTGATAGTCGTTTCTTTGTCTAATTTAATCCGGTCTGCGATGGTTACGGATGTACGTGTTCAATTTTTGATTGGAGTGGCTTTCGAGACGAGACTTATTTTTTTCTAAACGGAGGCAAAAAATTAACCTCATTAATTAAGGAGTTTAGAGTTGCTTTTACAAAAGCAAAAAAGATGATTACATGGCCACTACTCACATAATAGTAAAACTAATTATTAAAATAGTTCTATTCAGTATAAAGTATTACCTTGACTATGAAATGCACTCTCTCAAATGCAACAAAGTGATGTTTAGTTGTTTAATATTTAATATGAACGCATCTTAAAATTATTTGGTTAAACCAAATTACTCTAGGTGCAAAAAAGGTAAAAATTGCATGCCTTTGTAGAACAGTTGAAGTCACTTAGATTTCAAAATATGTACATGTTGAGGTCATTTTGTTCCTTAAATATCGCGGCAGAGAAATCCAAAGCTGACAGAGATTTCTAGAATGCTTCCAAGAACTTCCAGCCTTAAGGTTACTGCAAGGAAGAATAAGACCAGTATCAAATGGGTGTCTGACCTGATCTTGAGTGAACCAAGGAGATGGGATGAGAATTTGGATAGGCACTTGTTTTATCCATATGATGTGGAGGGGATTCTTTGGTTGCGTCTTCAGTCGACAGGGCACGGTGATTTTGTTGCTTGACACTTTGAGAAGAATGGGTTGTTCTCGGTTAAAAGCGCGTACAAGCTGGCGCTTATTCTAAAGGAAAATAAAAAGACGAGGGGAAATATAGTGGTGCTGTGTTGGGGGAGAGAAAATTTTGGGATATTATCTGGAAGGCCAATGTTTCTTAGAAGATCCGTATTTTCACGTGCCATGTCGCTACCAATAGCTTGGACGTCAACCGAGTTTTGCACCACCAAGCCACTATTAGTACTTGCTCTATTTGTGGAGTGGAAGATGTAATTACTTTTCATGCACTAGTCACGTGTCCAAAGGCATATATGTTGCGTATGGCCACGAGGGACATATGGGATTTACCTACGGAGGAGGGTTTTAAACATATTGGGACAGATTGGTTTCTTATTCTCTTGTATCAATTGAGTTCTACTATGCGTGACCAAATTATATTCATTTTCTGGAGAGCTTGGCATTGGAGAAATGATTTGATGTTTGGTAAGGGGAAGGAATCCGTCTCAGCCTCTTCTAGCTTTGTGGATAATTATTGGTCATCATTTGTCGCCTGTCATTCCTATCGAGTGGTGGACTCGAAGAATAAAGGTAAAGGTTTGATATCTAGATTTAGAATTGCTCCTAATCCTATGGAAACTCAGGTGATATGGTAACCCCTCCTTCGGATTATATCAAGATCAACGTTGACTTAAGCTTTGTGGAGAGCATTAGTGCTGCAAGTGTGGGTGTGGTGGCCAGGACACTTATGGGAAGGTCATCATCTCTTCTTTGGATTTCGTTGGGCTTTATAAAAGCATGGAGGAGGCGGAACTCCGGGCTGCCTTGCCGGCCTCAACATAGGTATCAGTCTCCACAATCCCATAATTTTAGAGACTGACTGTGCGTTTGTGGTTCCGGCCCTTGCAAATGAAAATTTTGGCAGGTCTTCACTATTTGATTTGTATAAGGAAGCGATCAGTATCTCAAAGCTTATAAATAATTTCAAATTTTCCAAGATTAACCGTTCAGCCAATGTGGTGGCCCATCTGATTGCAAAGTTTAATTCTGATAATAGATCGGATGTTATCCTTGTTAATGATGTCCCGTCCTATGTGGTGAATTTTGTATTGAACGATTCTAATAACTCTTTTATTTAATTAATATATGAGGCGGTTTTCAAAAAAATGCATGGACGTCTATTAATCTTAGGTGCAAGTAAGTATAAGTGATATTTATCAATGTACTAAATAGAAATTTCAAGAATATACAAAATATAAACCATGATTTGTCCTTCAATTGTTGCATTGGTCTTTTTTTAATCGTCAGATATGTTTTTGGTGTTCCTGGATTCAAAATTTGCTTGGAGGCATGCAAACTGTGAACTTGGTCTTGAAATAGCCTCGTTCGGAAAAGGTCACACTAATGTCGCAGAACAACAAAAAATGCCGCACTATGGAAGCGAGACTCCATATCTGATCTTTCCTCTAGATTTGGTAGTTCGGCCTATCGTTATTGATCTGGGTCAGTTTGCTAGCTAGCTGAATTCAAAGGACAACCGAACTTATGTGGTAATATTTTACATTAATTTGAACGATTTCACATGGTTGGAGCATTCTTCATGCCGAAAAAGGCTCGCGCCCCGCTTTATATATAAAGCACCGATCACCAAACAACGCAACACATACAACTTACCCCTACAACACACACACTTAAGGCAAGATATAAGGGTGTAAAAGAACAGCTAGATCACCCCATCAACTTCAAGCAACAACATGTAGGCAGAGAGAGCACCACTTGGAACCTCCGGAGACCTTAATTGTGAGCGAGTCACCGCGAAGAGAGAAAGCTCTGCACGACAAGTTGAACACTCCAAGGCGGTGCCTTCAAGGAGGACACGACACAGGAGCATTCTTCATCAAAGAAGTGAAATAGGATCAGATCCAAAGGGGACGTGTGGTAAGCCGGCAACATATATAGATAGCGGCAGTCCGTCAGTGGGCGCCCGGGCAGCTTCTTGCTCCCCGATCTCCACATTCTGGTGCATGGACATCAACACGAATCAGCGGCGGAGGCTCCACGATTGCTCCGAGATACATGTCATTTCCTAATAACTTTATTAACCTTGTATAGGGGGGGGGGGGGGGGGGGGGGGGGGGGGGGGGTCTGGCAAGAAGAATAATCCTTTTTACTGTGTTATGCGTTAAAAGTTCTATTTTCTTTCGGAAAAGCTTACCTTGTACCGTAGCAGTGCCCATTTTCTTTAGCTCAGTTTTTACCGTGCACTCTTTCCTTATCAATGATGCCACGTGGGCGGGTGGTTATGTCGCTGAAGGTTCAGGCATGTTACTTGGTCATGAAAACACAAGCATGGTACCCGCAACAGAAAAAAAAAACACAAACATGGTACCTGCAAAAAAAAAAACACAAACACTGCACATAAGGGAAATTGTTGGTGTTGTTTGTAAGAATGTTCGTCGAGTGTTTTGAAGTGCCATTTTTTTTTCAGAAAACGAAGTGTCATGTTAAGATGGTGGGCTGTCAAAGCGTGAACTCTGACCTAAGCTTCAGGAACCAACACTCGGACAGTGAGGAACTAGTATATGCAAATGGATATATACCACCCCAGATTGCGAGATTATGGTTCCTGCGACGACCATTTGGGTCAACATCCGACACCCCGGATAGCTCGTCAGAAGGATGTCGCGTGGTATGTGTTGTGTCTGTTGAAATATATTGCCCACCTTCTTCCATCAGTTCGGACTTTTGGATGAGTTGGCTGGAGCATGAATTCAATATGGTATACGAGCCAAGAGGTTTTGAGTTTAAGACCTTGCCAACGCAGTATTAAATAAAACGATTCTGCGGTCTACATCGATCCCACGTCTAAGAACTAAAATAGTCAAGACGTGAGGGGGCGTGTTGAAATATATTGCCCACCTCCCTCCATCAGTTCGGATTTTTGGATGAGTTGGCTGGAGCATGAATTCAATGGTGTCCACGTGCTACAGTTCTAATAGGCTTCAACAGCCAATGTCGTGTACAAGAGAGGGCAACCGATGTGTGGTTTTCCTTCACTTCAGGCTTCTAGATCGATAATCACCGTGCATTTCGTGTGGAAGCTCTAAAGACACACCTGTACCATACTTCATCTGGCAACAACCTACCTCTCCTATGAGCAAGACCTCTTCAGCCAATTCTTGAGCACGGACCGTCAACCACGGCATAGCAGAAATCAGAGACTGATGGTATCTTAACTAGGCATATAGTAGAGCAGAACAGATCAGTCATGTTATCCAGATCAAATCTAATGACAAACAAACTACTTGGGGAAAAGGCAGCATCTAGATATGTCTCCCATACCCTGCCATAGCAACAACGTTGGAGTAAAAAACCCTGTCCCGCTACAGTGACATTCTAACAATGTGATTTTCAAGTGGTAAATAAATCTCAAGGTTACAGATCTCTGCATATGTGAAAATTCTAACCAAGAATAAATTCAAGTAACCATACACAAATATTGACCGCCCTTTGCAAGAACAAAAAATGGATCCCAGATAGCATATATTCGGAATGGCAGGATTTTTGCATTCATTAAGAAAAAAGAGTTACTCGGTTAATTAGAAAAAACCGAGCGAAAACCAGAATGTACAGTTTTTATGAAAAAACGGACGAAACCATCACAACCGCTGAGCGGCACACATGGAAACCCCACGCACACCACTCTAAAGAGGGCCTGGTCGAGACTGCACGCAGGAGTGATCGTCATCACTCCTCCCCTAGAAGCGTCATTGTCATCCCTAAACCCTGAGAAAACAACTCCGACTTCGCGGTAGACGATCGTCGACTCAACCCGCACTGCAGAGGCAGTGTGGAGTTGTATGAAGATCCGCATCAGACTCAGCAACCTACGACCATGCAGCGCAGCTCCGACTCTGACGAATAGCTATGGAGGACAAAACCAGGCATGGCTGGCACCACGGAAGATCGCCGAACGGGCTACCTGCAGCCAGTCATCGTATACCATAGGGCCCCTCTGCAGTAGCTTCGACTTCACAACAACAAACAAAACAAGACAATGTTGCGGACACCCCGGAGAAGAGCCGACTACCTCAACCATTTTCATGTCGTCGACATCGCTTCCACCATCATCATTTCCACAGAAGTCTCGACTTCACAACCGCCACCATCCACCGGCCCCGCTCGCCGATGCCGAGCTCCCAACACGAAACCCCCAAGAGGGAATACGACGCCTAGGTGCCACCATTGTCCAATCAAGGATCAAGGGTTTTCCCTGGAGAGGCCGAGATGGCAGGATCCGCGCGAGAGGGGTGCAACAACAAAGCAATGATGCCTCCAGAATGGTCCATGATGGACACAGCCGCCGCCATCGCTAGTCACGACACAGGGCCGAGACAGGGTCTTCACCCAAGCTCCCACACCACCTCAGCTGCACATCATCCCGCACCGGCGCCGGCAAGTCCACCAACCACCACCACCATCGAAGCTGCCCATCAACGAAGAAGAAGCATCAAGATCCGCCGCATCCAACTGCACCTCACGGAGACCACCAGCGGCCAAGCTCCAGAACGAGGCGCCGGATCCATCGACGATCACCCAGACGCAAAGCTACTGGACACACCACAAGTCATCATGCCCAGCCGAGCATCATGCTGACAAGGGACAGAGGAGCACTACCCGAAGCCAGGAACTACCATGGTCCTGAACCGAAGCTAAGCATCAGAAGCGCCGACGCGCCCCATGTGCGCCAATGCGGCTGACGGAGGCCGGATCTGCCGCACCCGCCGCCAGAGGCGCCCTTCCTTGCCATCTCGGCCCACCGAACCATGCACCACCAAGGGTGTCCACATGACGCCATATAATGCAGCCACATGCCTATCGCGTCCCTCGTGGACGAATCCACCGCCCGAGCCCCTCCGCCATGCACCCGGCCGGGGCAACAGCACCACGGCAGGCCTCCACCATGCTGGAGCAAGCTATCTCCACTGTCCCAGCCTCCTACGCACCCCACTAAGAGCATCTCCAACAGCCGCCCCAACGCGCCGCACCTTAAAAACTACTTTGTCGCGCGCCCATCGCCTGGTTTGGCGCGGCGGGCAGCGCTAGCTCCAGCAGTCGCGCTAAAATGCAGCGCGTGCGCAGCTCCAGCAGCGCGCGTGACACTCACACAAACAACATATGCTTTCCAAACACAAGCAAAAAGATCAAACACAAACAAAATAAATAGTTCAATTTCGTTATTACAACTCAAACAAATAGTTTACCGTTCAATACAACAAATAGTTCAAGAATACAACATCAAACGCACAAATAATGATGCTCTTTGTCGCCCATTCCAAGCCCACCACTCCTCAATGAGATCCTTCTGAAGATCATCATGCGCCGCGGGACGTCGGATGGCATGATAGGAGGCAACAAAACGGGCCACCCTTTCAGCCCTCCGTCGCACTCGCACGGGATGTCCCAAGAGCTCATACTGAGAGTAGTCTACATCTTGGCCACGCTCATTCTCGATGATCATGTTGTGCATGATCACACAAGCGTGCATGATGTACCAAAGCATCTTTTGATCCCAAAATCCAGCCGGGCCTCTCACAATAGCAAATTGGGCTTGCAAAATCCCAAAAGCTTTCTCCACATCTTTTCTAGCCGCCGCCTGAGCATTGTGGAAATCAAGATTTTTCTTACCTTCCAGTTTTTTCAATGGCTTCACAAATGTTTGCCACTTTGGGTAGATGCCATCCGCAAGATAGTAGCCATAGTTGTACGTACGGCCATTTGCTACAAACTGCACCGGTGGCAAATCACCATTTGCAATCTTATTCATCAGTGGTGACCAGTTGACAACGTTGATGTCATTCAAAGATCCAGGCATTCCAAAGAAAGCATGCCAAATCCAAGTCTCTTGATCGGCCACCGCTTCAAGGATTATAGTGGAACCCTTTTTTTGACCATGGAATTGCCCATGCCATGCCTTTGGACAATTCTTCCAACTCTAATGCATGCAATCTATTGAGCCAAGCATACTAGGGAAGCCGCGAGCTTTGTTCATCTCCAATAGCCTTGCGGCGTCTTCAGCATTGGGAGATCTCAAATACTCCTGGCCGAACACTTGCACAATTCCGACTGCGAAGCGCTTGACACACATGATGGCTTGGCTCTCACTCATAGCCAAGTGATCATCAACAAGATCAGTCGGGATACCGTATGCCAACATACGCAAAGCGGCTGTCACCTTCTGAAAGGTGCTATGCCCGAGGTCTCCGATGGCATTCCTCCTTTGCTGAAAAAACCGGTCATGGCTCGCTAGTTTCTCTGCAATGCGCCTGAACAACTCGGTGCTCATCCTAAACCGGCGACGAAAATACGACTCGGGGTATGTGGGATTCTCCACAAAATAATGCCTGATCAATCTGTTATGGGCATCGATCGTATCCCTCCAAATTTTCTGCCGGCCCATAACCGAACCACCGTGCTTCGGTTTTTTTTTCTTTTTTGATGTGCATAGCTAGGATCATTTCAAGATCCTCCTCCTCTTCCATATCAAATTCTTCTTCGGAAGAATCATACGACGAACTCATCTACAATGTTCAATACTATGCTATAAAAACTACAATCAACATGCACCAAATTCATGAAGTTTGAGCAATACATACCTTGCAGGCGTTTTGTCGAACACCTTGCGGGCGCCGAGCGGCAGCGAGCGTCCGGGCGCTGTTCGTCGAAGGACGGCCGCGCAGGAGGAGCGGCGGTGATTAGAGGGGGGCGGAGGAAGCCGCCGCGGCGTGGGGATAGGCCGGGGAAGCGCCGGAATG
Source organism: Aegilops tauschii subsp. strangulata (assembly GCF_002575655.3). NCBI lineage: Eukaryota > Viridiplantae > Streptophyta > Magnoliopsida > Poales > Poaceae > Aegilops > Aegilops tauschii. The sequence continues at coordinate 617,056,984 of NC_053041.3, forward strand.
GTCGCCGGGTCGCGCGGGAGCGGGCGCAGCAAATAAGCGGCGCGTGATGGAGTTTCGGCCCGCGCGCTGAACTAGATATGCCGCGCGCGCGGTTTTTGCGCGCCCGCTGGACCCACTCTACCGATTGCGTGCGCGCTAAAATGGGCAATTTTGCGGCGCGGCGCTTGTTTAGCGCGGCTGTTGGAGATGCTCTAAGGCACCCTACATGGCCATGCCCGAGCCACAGGTCACCCCGCCCGCGAAACGGCCCAGCAAGCAAGAACTATGTCGGCCTTGCCATCCCGCGAGCCTCCGGATGCCCTCGCCACTCATGTCGCGGCCACGCGCCAGCGCTGCCCGTGGCCGCCAGTCGGAGCTGCGCCCACGCGTTCGCCGGGACCCGACGCCCCAAATCCGCGCAGGCCTCACCATCCCGGGTACCAGATCCGCCGGAGCCGCCGTCGTGCTCCCGCCGGGACCTGACGTGGCAGATCCGCCCTCGCGCCTTCTAGAGAGGTGCCCCGCCGCCACCCTCCCTGGAGCTTGACCTCGCTTCGCCGCTAGGGTTCCCCCGTGTCACCAGAGAGAGGCGACGCCGGGGTGGGGAGTTTGTGACTTTCCGGGTTCCACTTTTGTGCGGGTAGCATATATTAAACAACACTGACCACCATTAATAAACAATGGTAAGTAAGAATAAATACTATATCAAGTAAATCTCTTGAAAAAACAAGTATCGTGCTACCATAGCATGCTGGTTCAAGGCCTACTTGTAGATTAGATGTGGTAGCATATCACTCCATGACTCCAATAACCGGACTGGCTAAGCTTTATCTTCGTCTCTGAAGCTGCAGACAGGATCATAATAGGGCAATAAACTGAAGAGGTACCTATTCAACAGCTTATCAAGTGAAATGCTGTCCCTCCACAATAGGAATAGGGTAACCAAATGCGGAATTGCAGAACATAAAATATGACACAGTGGGCCGTGCCTGGTTAAACTAGTTTGTAATCTTCACAGGTTTTGGTTCCAAAAGCACCCTTTTTTCGAAGTTCTACCTGCCCCCAAACAAGCAAACAAAATAACTGGTAACTAAAAGGCAAACTAGCCATTTTACATCGGAACAATGATGTGAACAAGATATTGGTCTTGTAACAGACTTATTTGGAGTCGTATATAATTAGGACTTATGTAATGTAAAAATCGGCACCTATTAATGATTTTGCCGAATAATTCAGTGTAGTAATGCTATTTGCTAATGTTTCATCACATTTCATGACAGATATGGTCATGATATCGATAGCTACTCACTGGATGAGAAAGCATAAAAGGGATTTGTAGCACTGAAAAAAATAGCGCGCTACAGCAAAATAGCGTGCTGAGAATTGCCTCGCTAAATATATCGGTGTACAATGTCTCGCTAATAGCACGCTATAGCGCGATATAGCACGCTAATAGCATATTTTGAGGTCGCCGCTATTTTGCTGTAGCGCGCTATTTTTTTTCATTGATTTGTAGTGATCTAGCATAGGTTAATACTCCCTCCGTCCCAAAATAAATATCTCAACTTTAGTACAACTACAAAGTTGTATTAAAGTTGAGACATTTACTTTGGGACCGAGGGAGTAACACATAGCATGTCCCAAGACATGCAATTTTTTAAACTTACCCTCAGCCAAAAGATCTCCAGTAACTTAATAAATAGAGAAACTAATCTCAGATTGCTAGTCTCAACTGAAGTAACTACACTGAAGCTGAACAAAAATTACAGCACCCCACTGTGCACACGGCAAAGACCCGGGAAACAACAACAAAAGGAAGAAGAAGAATTGGACCGCCCAAGGTACATAGATTCCGGAGAGAACAAAACGACCTGAAGAAATCAAAGCAAAGGCAAAACAGCAATGATTCTTCTGATCGATCAATCAATCCCTTGACCAATCTCCAGAAACTTCAGTGCATATAGCGAATTCAGTTCAAAGTTTCAAACTAAGTTCTTTCCAGCATTCCTTCGACCCCAAGAAGACGCTTTGACACGGTGCACTCCAACATAAAGGACACTGAAGAAACTACACTAATAAAGCTATAACATGGCGATCATACTACTGTAATTTGCGAATCTTCGCAGCTTTCTCCCACATACCAACAAAGACACTAGGACATGCTCTTTTCAGGTGCTGATACCCTGTACTAGTCATCACGTCATCCACTCTATCTAAAGAGTTGATAAATCCAATGCAAGCATCTTTGAGCTTGCTGCAATGATGCTGGTCAGCAAGAGCTAACGTGGTCGCCACATTATTGGCCTCAAGAAACTTGCAAAGTTTTCTCTCACACATCAACTTCATCCTCTCCACGCCGTATCTGTCCGTGGCCACGAGCAAATGCTTGACCATTTCTTGTTTGTCATCATCATTGAGGTCGTCCATGGGAGGCAACTCATCTGAGTAGATGAAGCGAAGCAATGCTTTGAAAACAGCAGGCTCCATATCTTTGATGGTTATACTTTGCTCAAATTTGTCCCTCATTGGCCCGTAGAGTTCGGCCTTGAAGACCGGCGACCGCATTGCGAGGACGATCTTATGGGCAGTGAAAACCTCATCTTTTTTTTTTTTTTTGAAATGGAACGCAGCGATTCCATACTTCACACCGGCTCAGCCAAGACGCTGGCCAAACGTACAGCTCCATCGTCAGGGAGATCCTCAGACCAGGTTTCTCCACTTGCCTCATGGCAAGCACCATAGGCAGCTAAAGCATGAGCAAGCTTATTACATGCCCTCGGGGCAAAAGAAAAGGAAACTGTGCTAAAATTTAGCCTAGCGAATTGACGAATCTCCCTGAACAGGAGGCCTTCAGGAGCACGGTCCGCCTCTGTTCCCTTCAGCGCCTTGACAAGGACCTGGCAGTCCAGTTCGACCTGAATATTTGTCATGCCCCAGTTCGATGCCGCCACCAGGGCTGCCGCACAGGCTTCCGCTTCTGCCTGAGTCGCCGATGCAACATAGCGCAGCCGTCCAGCTCCAGAACCACAGATATCACCCTGGTGGTCCCGCACCACAAAGCCCCAGCCACCCGTCATCTGTTCTGCTGAAAAGGTTCCATCACAATTGATCTTCAGGCAGTCCTCCGGAGGTTTGTTCCACTCCTGAATTTGTCGTGGCTGCTTGTCGGGACAAGGTGGTTTGCACAGCGCGAGGGAGTCCGTGGCCCAGTGATTGATCTCCGACGGCAGCCGCTCAGCAGATCCCGCCTTGTCTCCCGCATTCAATTTGTTTCGCCAGGTCCACCACCGCCACAGAAGACATGTAATCAGTACTTTCTTGGGCTCCGGTAGTCGAAGTATCTCATGCATAAGTTCAGAAGCATTTCTGCTCGTGCACATTCGCTGCCGCTCTGGTTCTAGCTGCATCGCTATCCAAACTTTCCTGACCTGCTTGCAGTGCAAGAATAAGTGTGCCCCATCTTCATCTCGTCGCCGGCAGCAAACACAGAGAGTGTCACATTCTATTCCTCTCCGCTTCATATTCAATTTCAGTGGTAGGCTGTTGTGCGCAAGGCGCCACATGAACTGCTGAATCTTTGGTTGGCAAGGTAAGGACCATATCTCCTTCCACTCCCAATCTGCTACCGGGGGGTTTGATGCTTGAGGCAGACCTGAGTCCCGTATACTGATGTACAACTTATAGGCAGATTTAACTGAAAATTGGCCCTTGCTGTCATAATACCAGGCATAGAAGTCCTCGACCTCCTCACGGACAGGTGTAGCAAGGATGATTCTAGCTTCTTCCTCTCTGAAGATTGCACGCACTAGCTGTTCATCCCACTGTTGGGTTTCAGGGTCGACCAGTTCACAAACTCGGGTCAATAAACATCGTCCCCTTGGCGTCAAAACAGTTCTCACATGCTCTCTGTTCAGCCACGGGTCGTCCCAAATTCGCACTGAGGTTCCATCTCCCACTCTGAATATAAGGCCTTCTTTCAGAAGTGACACTCCTTTCAGAATGCTTCGCCAGGTATAGGAAATTCCAGGGTGCGGTGCAGCATCAAGAATCGATGATCGTGGGAAGTATCTTGCTTTGAGAACCTTTGCACAAAGGGAATCGGGGTTGGATAACATACGCCAGGCCTGCCGTGCTAACATCGCAAGGTTGAAGCCATATATGTCTCGGAACCCCATCCCCCCCCCTCCTTTTTTGGCCTTGTCAAAAGCTCGCAACTCAGCCAGTGCATTGTGTTCTTCTTTTCTTGCTTGGCCCACCAAAATCTACATACCATCATGCCAATCTCTTCACACAGAGTTTTTGTTATATCAAAACAAGACATAGCCAAGGTTGGTATTGCCTGAGCACAAGCTTTAATAAGCACATCCTTGCCCATTTTTGACAGTAGTCTCTCTTGCCATCCCTGAATTTTCTGCCAAATCCTCTCCTTCAGATATGCAAAGACTTGCTTCTTAGCTTGTCCAACATAGACTGGCAGCCCCAAATATCTTTCCGACCTCGCCTCAGCTCTAATATGTAACGCATCCAGCACCTCCTTTTTCTGTGCCTCCTTTGTATTCTTGCTAAACATGACAGAGGACTTTTCAAGATTGATTACCTGCCCCGAGCACACTTCATATAGTTGTAGCATATTCTGCAGTGACGTAGCGCTCTCTCGTGAAGCTTTAATGAGCACTAGTGAGTCATCCGCAAACAGTAGATGGTTGAAACTAGGGGCTGTACTGCAAATTCGAATACCACTTAAGGATCCCGTTGCCTCAGCCTTATTCAGCAAAGAAGAGAAACCTTCCGCACAGATAAGGAACAGGTATGGAGAGAGAGGGTCGCCCTGTCGGAGCCCTCTCTGCGGCACAATGACATCAGTGAGTTCTCCATTGACCCTGACTTTGTAGGATACCGAAGTTACACACATCATGATGCGTTCGATCCATTGCTGCTGGAATCCAAGCTTTGCCATCATCTTCTCCAAAAAGTGCCACTCGACTCTATCATATGCCTTGCTCATATCAAGTTTCACTGCCGCATACCCTTCCTTCCCTTTCCTCTTATTCTGCATATAATGTGTGCACTCGTATGCGAGCAGGATGTTGTCCGTAATCATCCGGCCAGGGACGAAAGCACTTTGGTTAGGAGAAATAATATCTGGGAGGATTTGCTTCAACCTATTGGCAAGTACCTTGGATATTAGCTTGTATACAACGTTGCATAAGCTGATCGGTCGGAGGTCCTTCATACTTTCAGGATTTCTAGTCTTGGGGATCAGAACAACACATGTCTCATTCCATCCTTCCGGCATCCGACCCCCATTGAGAAACTGAAGCACTTCAGCAACGACTTTGTCCCCCACCGTGTCCCAGCATTTCTTGTAGAAGACTGAGGGCATCCCGTCCGGGCCAGGGGCTTTGATATCCCCAATGCTCTGTAAAGCCTCGAAAATTTCCCCCCGTGTGTACTCTTTCTGCAACATCTCATTCATGCTGGGGGTCACACGTGCGTCCACACACTCTAGCAACTCCTCTTGGCGGGCTCCTGCACGGGATGTAAACAGGTTTAAAAAGTAGTTAGTTACAACCTCTTTCATCTCCTCCACCTTCTCCACAACACCACCATCCTCCTTCCTCGGCCTCTTAATTTTATTCCTCCGCCTTCTCTCCGATGCTGCCGCGTGGAAGAATTTTGTGTTGCGGTCTCCTCCTTTCATCCAATTAACATGAGCACGTTGCTTCCAATATGTTTCAAGTTGCTCCTCCAGCCGGCTTAGTTTAAAGCGGAGGATATGTTCTCGTCTGACTTGCTCCTCACTAATGTTCTTCCTTCTCTCCGCTTCCAACTCCTCCTTCACACGATGTATTCTCTTCTCAAGATCCCCCAGGATATTTCTACTCCAATCCACTAGTTCTTTCATGACTCCCTTCACAGCCCCCTCCACCTCTTTTCTCTCCATACATGTCTCCCTCTCCCATGCATTCTTCACTATTTCCCGACATCCCTCCTCGTCCAGCCATCCCGCTTCAAACCGTGGCATGGCCGCGTGAACAGAAGCTCGCCTGGTTGCTGCCTGTCCAACCGTGTCAATAATGACCGGTCTGTGGTCGGAATGACGAGGATCTCCATTTGTGACTCGGTATGCAATGAACCTATCACGCCATGCCTGTGTCGCCACAGCTCTGTCCAACCTCTCTTTGACATACTTCGCTGCTATGTGGTTGTTGTTCCTCCATGTGAATGTGTCCCCCACATATCCAAGATCTCCCAACTCGCACTCTTCTAAAGCGGTGCGGAATCTGTCCATACAGCCTTGGCTCCTTGGAGGGCCCCCTTCCTTCTCCCAAGAGTGTAGAACCTCGTTGAAGTCTCCAGCACATAGCCAAGGCTTGCGGCTTTGGTGCTTAAGATTCCTTAGGAGCCTCCAAGTCTTGTCCTTCTCATCCATCTTCGGTTCCCCATAAAGTCCGGTGAACCTCCACGTAAACCCATCCTCCTCCGTGATTTCTGCATCGATATGATATTTTGAGATGAAACCAACAATCCTAAAATTTACCTCCTTCTTCCAAAACAAAGCTAGCCCTCCACCTTTCCCTTCACAATTCTTAACCATCATGCATGTCATGTTCATCTTCCACCGAAGCCACTCCAACCTTTGCTGCTCCAGCCTTGTCTCAGATAAAAATAGAACGTCAGGGTCCTCCTTCTTCTGGAGCTCCAGAAGACTACGAATTGCCGGGCCGTTCCCTAACCCCCGGCAATTCCAAGTTATTAGTCTCATTGGGTCTCGCGGAGCTGTTCCGACAGCCCCGCGTTTAATGTTACATTATTGCCCTCCATCTGCATCACTTCTTCCATCACTTTGCTCTTTTTTTGTGAACTCTCCTCTTCCTCTTCCATGTCCTCCAGCCCCCTTTTCTTCTCCAAACCCATCACCGCACTGCCTTTCGTCAACTTTCCCTCCCTGTGGATCCTTTTGAATTTCCCCCCTTTTCTGTTCGGCTGCTCCTCCCGTACTACTCCCTTCTTTGACCCCTCTCCGATCACACCCCTCTCTCCCACCCCACCCTGCCCCTCATTTTCGTCTGAAGTTTTTACCATCTTCCGCTGTTCTGCACTTGACTTCTCCGGTTCTTTCACCACTACCACCTCCCGTTCACTTCCAGCAAGCTTATCATCCCCCCGTGGTTTGTTTGGTGGGTTACCCCCCTTCTCCCCGCCTTTTGTTTGCTCCGGAAACAATTTCTTCCTATTACCAGAGTCCTCCTTGCTGCTCCGGTGCTCGTCGTCCTTAGCTTTCAGTTTTAGTGGGCTTGTGACCTCACCCTCCTCCCCTTTCTTCCTACCCGCAGCTCCTCCTGAGGATGTATCAGACTTCCTCCAACTAGGCCCATCACTGGCCGACCTATTTTCACTACCTCCCCACCCATACCACCTTCTGCCATAGCCATAGCCACTGCCATACTCCGCACCTCCCCTCCTCCTATCATCAGCTCCCACATTAGCTTCAGGTACATAACAGAGCCATCTCCCGTATTCAGCTTCCTCCCCTCTTTTCAACTTTTTCTTGCACTCTCTGTCTATATGTCCCATCAGTCCACAAATGTAGCAAAAATCAGGCAGGAATTCGTACTTGAAATAGCACCAGTTTTTCTCCTCCTCCTCCCTCCTCTTCCTTGAGTCTTTCACTACAGTGTCCCCATCCTCATCCTCCTCGTCCTCCAGAAATAAACCCCTCATGAGAGGTTCAGCCACTTTGACTCGCACCTTAACACGGAGACACTGACCCACCGCCGTACCATCTTCTCCTGTATCCACCTCCACCAGGTCATCGATCTGCTCCCCTATGTCCTCAGCCAGATCCTTGCACATCATCCCCAGCGGCACATTGTATATGCGAACCCAAATTGGGACCTTCTCAAAAGTGTATTCGTCTATGGTTTTGGCCGGATCAAATTCCTCTACCACAAGCAGATCCTTATTGAACGTTCAGGGACCATTCTCCACCGCCTTCCTCCTCCCCATCTCCTCCTGGAACACAAACAGAAATCTATTCTCCCCCATGTCCTTCACTTCCAATCTCTTCATTGGGCACCAAGCTTTCCCCAGCACCACCTCCATCCCCCCCGTGTATCCCGGCTTGTCGGACATTAGCTTCCCCATCGCCTTCAGGTCAGCGTCCTCCTTCTGCTTCTGCATGGATCTTCTCCACCCCACCTTCACTCCCTTCTTCTCCGCTTCCGACAGATTCATCTTCCGCAGCATCCCTTCCACCTTCTCCATCACTACACACTAGGGATCAAAGCACAGATCCGATCACTCTAGGTTTGGTGGTTTTACGACCAGGTGCCCTAGAACACCCGGAAGGCTGATCTGTGTGGGTTCGGGAAAAACGGAACCAGACCCGGGATGCGATCGTTGAGATCCACCCCAACTCCGGCCAGTGGAAAGATGTGTGGGAAGACCCAGGGACGGAGCCCTAGCAACGGCGACGGCTGCTGGGGAAGACGAGGGGGCGAAAGAGATCGCCTCCCGATCGCCTCAGCAAAAACCCTAACCGTCACTCACGGGACGGACCTCCACTGTGAAAACCTCATCTTTGACCTTGAAAGACACATCCGATCCCTCCCCCTCCTCCAGCAAACTTCTAAGATTGTCCGACAAGTCCGAAGGAGGCACTTGGATGTGGAAGTTCCTTGTGGTCATTGACATCTGTGCTACCTTTGGCTTGATAACAGTGAGCTCACACTTAATGAGAAGCACATCGTCGGGGATGTACCAGTGCGAAGACGCTTCGAGGTCGCTCCTCGTCGCGAACGTGGCATAGCCCCAGGACCAGGTTATACTACCAATGGAGCTGCTCAACAGCACAGGCGCCATTAGTTTTGGCGATGCAAATTGTGCCGGCGACCCTGTAGCCTGCTGGACCAGCGTCAGATGGCACAGCGCCAGCACCTCCACATCTCTGTTCATGAGCTCGAGGTAGACTGAGACGTAGTCTCTGTAGGCCTCCGTGACACCGTCGGGGTAGTAGCGGACACACCAGTCATGGCCCCCGACGGAGAAGGTGGCCGACCGGATGAACTTGCCGACGCCGAAGCCCTTGCACACGCTGTAGCCTTCAATTTTGAACACGTGCTCGCCGCGCGTCCTCTCCGGCGCGCAGGTCGAGGTCGTCGAGATCACGGGATCTGGGATCAGGGATGCCGCCATTGCTGGTCTCGATCTGTGCTGGATGGACAAGGAAACTAAGCGCCGCGGATAGGAGATTTTTTTTTTTGAGAAATCCGCGGATGGGAGATGTTAAGGTTGATCACGATGGTCTCCGTGGACTACTCGAAGTGTTTTTTTTTTTTGAAAGATCCAGCAAAATGCTGGCTTGATTTGATTTAGCAGGAAGCAGCGGAAGAACAACATGATGAAAATCCGAAGATCAAAGAAAAAGAAAACGACAGCCCTATTAACTGCCGAGCTACCATCCCAGCCAACACGACTACAAAGCAAAAAAGGCCTGTCCTAGGCTAAGCGTCACCGCCGCGTCACTTGACCAACGCCGGTATCCTCCGAAGACAGCAGCAGCTCCAACTAAGACTTTCTTTGTCAACGCACCATCCACCCTTGAAGCAGAGTGCAGGCAGATGGCGGAACTCGGTCGGTCCCAGACAAAGCTTCGTCTTGGACTTATCAGCGATGGCGTACATTGCGCCTGGAGCTTCACCAAAAACAGCGGCGAGCACCGGAGGAGCGCCACATAGAACCTCCAAGCAGTGTCTCAAAAACGTGATGCTCCCAACAGAGGAACGACGTCGGAGACGCCGTCATCACGCCGATCCAACCGGACCTAGGCTTTCGCCCGAGACACTACCAACCAAGCCCGAGGAAGATGCCGACACACCTCGGTGGCGCCTCCAAGGAGGAAAATGACACCTTCAGGCGCCATCGGCACCGGCTCTTGTTGTGCAGGACTTTCGTCCGTATCGTCGCACACCTCCGCTCAAGCCCTACGGAGCTCGTCCATGTCGTCTCACACCGCCGCCGCAGCAGCACCTTGTTGTTGAAGCCGTGAAGGCATGGTCCACCTCCCCACGGCGAGCATGCAGAGGCCAGATCGGGCCCCGCATCCCGCATCTACCACGGCTGGAGCCTCCTTGCTCCAGCAAGCGCAGCCCTCCCAGATCCAGCACGGCCCATCAGTGCCCTCGACGCCCTCCACTCGCCGCCTGGTGCAGTGCCCACCTCCGCGCCAGGCCAGGAGCAGCACGGGACGGAACTCGAGCCCTCGTGGCGGCAGCGCGCCAGATCCGCGCCACTGCCACCGCCGGACCGCTGCCCAGCCCTACGCCGGCCAGATCCGTACCGGCCCTCATCCCCGCGCCCTCCTCCTCCTTTACCGCGACCCCTCTCGGCGCCCTCTTCCTCCACCTCGCCATCTCCCGGGCACCGCACCAGATCCGCTCGCATGGACGCGCCGCTCGACGCCGCAGGCCGCGGAACAGCCGCCCATCGCCCGACGAAGCCTCCCCATGCAACCAACCGTAGAGCGCCTCCGACCCGAGAAGATCCGCCGTCGGGCCGCGCCCCGCCGTGAAGCCGGCCGTCCCGCGCCGTCCTGGCGCCTCGCAGGGAGGGGAAGGGCCCCGCCGCCGCCAACGTACGTGCGGGCTTTGCCCGGCGCCGTCCCCTGGCGGCGGCGAGGGAGGGGGGCGAGGGTGGAGGGGGGCTGTGGCGGCGGGCTGGGGTTTTCGCCCGGCCGCTCGCGGGAGCAGACGAGCGAGCGGGCTAGTGACTACTCGAACTGTGATCAATCACCGTGAGATCAGGGGACAAACAAGGCAGGGTCCTGGGCTAATGGACGCTTCTCTCGCCTCAAGCGCATTGCACCGCGGACAAGCTCGTTAACCCTTGACTCGTTCGCAAAAGGTTCGCACGCTGAAGGTTTTCTCCGGGTTTTTTTTCAGTTTCTTATGTTTTTCTTCTTTGGGTTTTTTCACCGGCTTTTCTTTTTTATTCGTTATAACTTAAGTTTTTGTTATTTTTTCACCGGTTTCCTTCGTTTCTTTCTCGAATTTCATAGATTTTTTACAATCTTCCTCTTTCTCTTTGTTTTTTATGGTTTTCTTTGTTCCTTTCTCGGATTTTCTCCCTTTTCTGATTTCTATGTTTCTTTTTATTTTTTGCTTGTTTATTTCTGGTTTTCTTGTTTCCTTTTTCTCTTCGGTTTCTTTTCATGTCTTTCTATGGTTTTCTTTGTTTTTCCCTTTTTTCATTTCTTTTTTCAACACATTTCTACATTTTTGTTACACATTATACATTTTTCATACATGTCAAGAGACATTTTTTAATACACGCTAGACATTTCCAATACATGATGAAGATATTTTTTTTCAAATAAATATTATGATGTCTATTGTTTTTCATACACAATGTACATTTTTTACATAAAAAATATTTTTTAATACAGAGTTAACATTTTCATACATATGATTAATATTTTTTTCAAATATATGTTTTGATGTCCAATTTTTTTCAGACACATCTTACATTTTCTTATACATCCGATATATTTATTTGTACATGTTTAAAATTCTTTATATACATGTGTTCAAGGAAACATTCTAAATATACATGTTTAACATTGTTTAAAACATCTATTTTTTAAGTACATTAACATTCTTATACTACTGTATTTTGCGGGGCTTAGCAAAGATACTAGGACATGCTCTTTTCAGGTGCTGATACCCTGTACTAGTCATCACATCATCCACTCTATCTAAAGAGTAGATAAATCCAATGCAAGCATCTTTGACCTTGCTACAATGATGCTGGCTGGCAAGAGCTAACGTGGTTACCAAATTCTTGGCCTCAAGAAACTTGCAAAGTTTGCTCTGGCACATCAACTTCATCCTCTCCATGCCATACCTGTCTGCAACCACGAGCAAATGCTTGACCATTTCTTCTTTGTCGTCATCATTGAGGTCGTCCATGGGAGGCAACTGATCTGGGGCAGACTAGTGTAGAATCTGGGCTTACAATGAAAAAATAGAAAAAAGCAACCTTAGCTGTTGGATTGAATATGGTCGGTACAAATTGAATCTTTTTTCTATTCTTTCAGTGTAAGCCCAGATTATACACTAGTCTCTCCCCTCTCTTGCACACAGACACTGGTTGAAGTCTACTATAGACATCTAATACCCAAGATTGCTCGTCAGAAGGGTGTCGTGTCGTCTCACCTTTGTCGGCGATTATCGATCTAGAAGAAAAAACACACATTGGTTGCCCTCTCTTGCACACAGACACTGGTTGTTGAAGTCTACTACTCCCTACGTCTCATAATATAAGATCATTTTTTACACTAGCGCATTTTATATGAAAGTTCAAGACATTTGACACTAGCGCATTTTGTATGAAAGCTCAAGACATTTGACACTAGCGCATTTTGTATGAAAGCTCGAGACAGAACTATTCGGTAGTTCATCTGGCCACTGACTAACCTCTCATCTAAGTCTGACCAAGACCTCTTCAGCCTTTCCGTGAGAATTGTACTGCAGTTCATCTGGCAACGACCGATCTCTCCCACGGCATACAGTAGCCTGACAGTCAACCACTTGAGACTGATGGTATCATAACTAGGCATATATAGAACTGATCAGTCAGGGGAGCTACAGTAGCCGGACTTCCCTTCCCTGAGGTTCCATAAACAGTGCTCTAATACAACGATACAACAGTAATTTGTGTACACTTGCCTCCTCTGTTTTACTCAAGAAGGGTATTGTAGCACCCTGACTTCCCTCCTGTAAGTCAGAGGATCCTCTTCCGCATCTAAGATATGTCTCCATGCCCTGCCATAGCGACGATGTTGGAGCAGAAAACCATGTCCCACTACGGAGACATTCTGACAATGTGATTTTCATGTGGTAACTAAATCTCAAGGTTACAAATCTCTGCATATGTGAAAATTCTAATCAAGAATAAATTCAGGTAACCGTACACAAATGTTGAGAGGTCTTTGCAAGAACTAAATTGGATCCCAGATAGCATAGATTAAACAACAATTGCTACCATTAAACAATGGAAAGTAGGAATAAATACTGTACCAAGTAAATCTCTCTTGAAAAAGCAAGCCTCCCGCTACCATAGCATGCCGGTTCAAGGCCTACTTACAGACAAAATGTGTCAGCATATCACTCCGATAACAAGAATCGTTAAGCTTTCTATTTGTATTTAGAGCAATAAACTGAAGTGGTAGCTATTCAACAGCTTATCAAGTGAAATGCTCTGCTTTCACAAGAGGGTAACCAAAATGTGGAATTGAACAACATAAAACATGACACAGTAAGCAAACGTAAGAGAACAGTGGGCGCTGCCTGGTTAAACTGGTTTTGTAATCTGCACAGGTTTTGGTTCCAAAAGTTCTCTTTTCCGAAGTTCTGCCTGCCTCCAAATAAACAAACAAAAAGAATCTGGTAGCAAGACGCAAGCCAGCCATTTTACATCGAAACATTGATGCGAACAAGATATTAGTCTTCTGACAAGACTTACTTCCAGTCGCATACTCACATATAGTTAGGACTTCCGCAGTATAAAAATCGGCACTGATTAATGATTTTGCTGAATAATTTTCTATAGTAACGCTGTTTCCTAATGTTTCACCACAATTCACATTTGATATGGTCATGATAGCTGCTCATTGCTATGAGAAAGCATAAAAGGGAATTTGTAGTGATCTGGCATAGGTTAATAATATATATCATGGCCGCATACAATTTTTTAAACTTACCCTCAGCCAATAGATCCCCGATAACTTAAGAAATAAAAAAAACTAATCTCAGATTGCTACAGCCTCAACTGAAGTAGCTACACTGAAGCTGAACAGATTACACGACCCCACTGCACACGGCAGAGACACGGAAAACAACAACAAAAGGAAGGAAAAGAACTGGACTGCCCAGGTTACATAGATTACGGAGAGAACGAAACGACCTGAAGAAATCAAAGCAAAAGCGAAACAGCAATGATTTTTCTGATCAATCAATCCCTTGACAATCTCCAGGAACTTCAGTGCATATAGCAAATTCAGTTCAAACTAAGTTGTCCCAACATTCCTTCGACCCCAGGAAGACGTTTTGGCACGTTCCACTGCAACATAAAGGATACTTTAGTAACTACACCAAAGCTAACCTGTGGCAATCATACTATATTTTGCGAGCCTTGGCGGCTTTCTCCCATATATCAATACAGATAGTAGGACATGCTCTTTTCAGGTGTTGATACCCTGTACTAGTCATCACTTCATCCATTTTGTCCAAAGAGTTGATAAATCCAATGCAAGCATCTTTGAGCTTGCTGCAACGATACTGGTCCGCAAGTGCTAATGTGGCCGCCACAGTCTTGGCATCAAGAAACTTGCAAAGTTTTCTCTCGCACATCAACTCCATCCTTTCCATGGCATACCTATCCGAAGCCACGAGCAAATGCTTGACCATTTCTTCTCTGTCATCATCAGGTCATCCATGGGCGGCAACTCATCTGTGTAGATAAAGTGAAGCAGCGCTTTGAAAACAGCGGGCTCCATGTCTTCAATGGCTATGCTCTGCCCGCACTTGTCCCTCATCGGCCCATAGAGCTCCGCCTTGAAGACCGGCGACCGCATCGCGAGGACAATCTTATGGGCAGTGAAAACCTCATCTTTGACCTTGAAAGACACATCCGATTCCTCCCCCGCCTCTAGCAAACTTCCAAGATTATGCGACAAGTCTGAAGGCGGCACTTGGATGGTCTCGAAGTTCATTCTGGTTTTTGGCATCTGTGCTTCCTTCAGCTTGATAACAAGGAGCTTGCACTTAACGATAAGGACGTCGCGGGGGAAGTACAAGTACGACCAAGCTTCGAGCATGCTCCTCCCCGCGAAATTGGAATGGCCACGGTGCGAGGTTTTACCAGGGGAGCGGCTGAACACCACCGGCTCCGTTGGTTTTGTCCACACGAAGCACCCCGACTTCGGTTCGGCTTGCTTGAATAGCGTCAGATCGTACAGCGCCCTCACCTCCACGCCCTCGTCCATGAGCTCGAGGTGGACCGAGATGGAGCCGTTTCTGGCCTCCGTGTCGCCGTCGGGGTAGAAGAGGAGGCGCCAGTCGTGGCCGCCGACGGCGAAGGTGGCCGACGGGAGGAAGTTGCCCTTGCCGAGGCCCTTGGACAGGCTGTAGCCGTCGATCCTGAACAAGTGCGCGCCCCCCGCCCTCTCCAGGGTGCAGGTCGAGGACGAGGTCGCCCAGATCCGTGGGCTCTGGGGTGCCGCCATTGCTGGTAGCTTGAACTCTGAACAAGTGCGGCGGGCGGTGGTGTCGACGGGGTCAGCGGGGACGGAGAACGGCTGCGACGAGGCTCGGGAGGCGCCGCAGGGCGACGGGAACGGCGGCCGGCGGCGGTGATGGTGGGGAAAGCGAGGGTTCGGCTGCGCGAGAATGGGTAATTGGGGGGAATTGCTCGGCCCACTCCAGGGCTCCTTTGATTGAAATAAAGTTCAAAAGAATTTGGATAGATAAGAAATTTTCTTCTTCTTTTTTGCAGGGATAGATAAGAAAATTTTAAGCCCGTTTGAGAGGGGGGTTTTCGGACATCCCATGAAAACTCTGTTTGAAAGAATGGTTTTTTGTCGGGCTAAACAAATTATATGGAGAGGCGGATCTCCTTGCCCTCTGCTCTCCCATCTAGTGATGCCCTCTCGTGCAACAGCTCCTCTGGCACGAACATTTTTTCAAACTCGCGTACGATCTTTTTAATTCACAAACATTTTTTATTAGACAGAACTTTTCAAAATTAATAAAAAAAACCGACCATTTTTTCGACATAGCGGACCGAAAAAAATAGCGCGCAAGCGGCTGGGGCGAACGGGCGAGCCTAATGGGTGGTGGCTCATGTGCCCACCCATGATCGTTTTACCAACAAGTTGGTGCTTAAGGGCATCTACAAGGCTTCAACGCTTATATGGGAGCTTAGGAAAATAAAAGATTTTTTTTCTGAATCTCCAAGGCTAGCCGTAAATTATAGGCGCTACCCAGAATGAAAAGAGAACAGAAAAGTTCGCTAGCGCCCGGTGATAACTTTTGCTTCAACGCTAGCAAATATTCTGGGATTGAACGGGATTTTGCTGAAACGGCTGGGAAATAGATCCTGGCGTCTGTGCTTAGCGCCTTCACTATAGACGACCAAAGGTGGAGACCTCCTATACAGCATGGTGTGCGCCACCAATCGCTTCCGGTGCTTGAAGGGAGCAACTTGGGCCACGGCCTGATACGTCTCCAACTTATTTATAATTTTTCCTCGTTCCATACTGTTATATTATCATTCTTGGATGTTTTACAATCATTTTATAACAACTTTATATCATTTTTTAGGGTTAACCTATTGACATAGTGCCCAGTGCCAGTTGCTGTTTTTTGCTTGTTTTTACTTCGCAGAAAATCAATACCAAACGAAGTCCAAATGCAGCGAAACTTTTTTGAGATTTTTTCTGGACCAGAAGACTCTTGTTGGGCCAAAGAAGTACCAGAGGGGGACTCCGAGAGGAGCACAACCCACCAGGGCGCGCCTGGGGGCCCAGGAGCGCCCAGGTGGGTTGTGCCCACCTCGGCCGACTCCCGCACCGCCTCTTTGCTCTATAAATACCCCGAAAATCCAAAAACCCTAGGGGAGTCGACGAAACACAACTCCAGCCGCCGCAAGTTCCAGAACCACCAGATCCAATCTAGACACCATCACGGAGGGGTTCATCATTCTCATTGGTGCCTCTCCGATGATGCGTGAGTAGTTCATTGTAGACCTACAGGTCCGTAGTTAGTAGCTAGATGACTTCTTCTCTCTTTTTTGATTCTCAATACAATGGTTTCTTGGAGATCTATTTGATGTAACTCTTTTTGCGGTGTGTTTGTTGGGATCCGATGAACTTTGAGTTTATGATCGGATCTATTTTATCCATGGAAGTTATTTGAGTCTTCTTTTGATCTCTTATATGCATGATTACTTATAGCCTCGTATTTCTTCTTCGAATCTTTGGTTTAGTTAGGCCGACTAGATTGATTTTTCTTGTCATGGCAAGAGGTGCTTTGTGATGAGTTCGATCTTACGGTGCTCAATCCCAAGGACAAAAGGGGACATGAAACGTATGTATCGTTGCTACTAAGGATAACAAGATGGGGTATATTCTTACATGAATAGATCTTGTCTACATCATGTCATCGTTCTTATTGTATTACTGCGTTTCTCCATGAACTTAATACACTAGATGCATGCTGGATAGCGGTCGATGTGTGGAGTAATAGTAGTAGATGCAGGCAGGAGTCGGTCTACTAATCTTGGACGTGATGCCTATATAATGATCATTGCCTGGATATCGTCATGATTATTTGAAGTTCTATCAATTGCCCAACAGTAATTTGTTTACCCACCGTATGCTATTTTCTCGAGAGAAGCCACTAGTGAAATCTACGGCCCCGGGTCTATTTTCTCATCATATATTTTTAGATCTATATTGCTATATGCCTTTTTATTTATTTGACACTTTTATTTTCAGATATATATTATCAAAAACCCAAAAATACCTCGCTGAATTTTATTTGCCGTTATTTGCATCTATCAATCTATCACAATTTTTATCCCGTCAACTTGACAATTTCTGGCACCGTTACCCGAAAGGGATTGACAACCCCTTTAACATGTCGGGTTGCAAGTATTTGTTCTTGTGTGCAGGTACCGTTTACATAGTGTTGCTTGGTTCTCCTACTGGTTCGATAACCTTGGTCTCGTCACTGAGGAAAATACCTACCGTAGTTGTGCTGCATCATCCCTTCCTCTTTGGGGAAATACCGACGTAGTTGAAGCGACATCAAAAGGAATTTCTGATGCCGTTGCCGGGGAGACATCATCAACATCTATCAGGTTCCTAATCATAAATCTCATCTCCTTGCAATTTACATTATTTGCCATTTGCCTCTCGTTTTCATCTCCCCCACTTCACAATACAGAGACAGATGATGGCCTGACTCCTAAAATTGGACGATCTGGCAATCTGGATGCCAAAACTTTTGTTTTGGGGCAAGGGAATATTATGGGAAAAGAACATATCCAAGAATTTTTCAATTGTGTCGGAAATTTAACTCTTGACGATGCTCCTATACTTAGAAGAACTAAATCTTATGCGGAAACTATTTCAGCACTAGTTCTGAAACTTGAAAATAAATTTATTCATACCCATCCTACCTTGCAAAGATTGTTTTATGAGTTACCTGTTATAAAGAATCCCAAAGCTAAAAAGTTGGTTACCCTTGTTCTTTTGAATGAGTTTGATTGCATAATACGGGAAGCTAAGGAAATCTTTTATTTTTATGGTATGAACCGTGAAAAAACGGTGATAGACGGGATCATTAATAATAGCGATTATATGTTGAGACACTTGCTTGGAAATAATCAAATTTTCGATGAGAATCTTAAAAAGGAAATTTCCGTTTTAGATATAATCCAACAAGTTTTCAATGATGATAATCAACACTATTCTTGGGTTGTTGCCGGAAATCAAAGGGGATATGATGATAAGCAACTCGATAGTGCTAAAGTTAATATGGTCAATGTGTTTCAAGTTATTTTTGCAAAACCTCCTGACAAAAACACATCTAAGGGAAATAAGGATAAATTTGACAACACTTGAATCTATGCCTTATGCCTAGCTAGGGGCATAAAACGATAGCGCTTATTGGGAGGCAACCCAATGAATAAAATTTGTTTTTTATGTTTTAGTTAGTGTTTGTGCCAAGCAAAGCCTTTCGGATCATGTTGGGTGATGGTTGATTTGATTGTTTGGAAAACAGAAACTTTTGCGCTCAGTAAAATAATTTTCATAAATCACAGAAACGTGCTTTTGCTCTTAATTTTTTTACACACGATTGATATACAAATTTTCCACGTTGTCCTAATTTTTCAGAATGTTTGGAGTTACAGAAGTATATGGAGTTTTCATATTGCTACAGACTGTTCTGTTTTTGACAGATTATGTTTTCTTTTCATTGTGTGCTTATTTTGATGAATCTATGGACTTTATCGGGGGGTATGAGCCATAGAAAAGTTGGAATACAGTAGATATAATGAAATAATAAAATATTAATGGGTTTCTAACAGTACTTAGGATGGTGATTTGCTTTGTTATACTAACGGATCTCACGAAGGTTTTGTTAAGTTTTGTGTGATTGAAGTTTTCAAGTTTTGGGTGAGATCACGATGGATGAAGGAATAAGGAGTAAGAAGAGCCTAAGTTTGGGGATGCCCACGGCACCCCAAGGTAACATTCAAGGATGAACAAGCAGCTAAGCTTGGGGATGCCCTTCTAACAACGATCGGTATTTTACTTGGAGCTATATTTTTATTCATCACATATCATGAGTTTTGCTTGGAGCGTCTTGTATTATATGAGTCTTTGCTTGTTTTACTTTTTGTTTTGTGTCAAGTATCCTTGCTGAACACACCTATTTGAGAGAGCCCAAATTATGCTATGATTTGTTAGAATTGCTCTAGTGCTTCACTTAAATCTTTTGAGCTATGGAATTGCTCTAGTGCTTCAGTTATATCTTTTTGAGCACGGTGTTCTTTAATATTTTTGAAGAAATGCTCTCATGCTTCACTTAGATTTATTTGAGAGTTAGTAATTTTTGAAGAAATTCTCTCATGCTTCACTTATATTATTTTGAGAGACGAAAAACGTTTATGCTCATGTTCTTCACTTAGATTTGTTTGAGCTTTCAAAAGCAACATATTAAACTAGTCCCAAAGTGATAGATATTCAAGAGGGATATAATAAAAACTTTCATGAAGATCATTGGACAAAATAAACTTGATTCTTTGTAATAGTTTTGCGATATGATGATAGTGATATGTGAGTCATGTTGATGAGTAATTATGCTTTAGTAAGAATAATTGTGTTAAGGTTTGTGATTCCCTATGCAAGCATGAAAGTAAATAGTTATTCAATGAAATTACATCCTACTTTTGGTGCCTTATTCGGTGTTAGTTATGCTTAATGCTCGCTTATGAGATTTTTCGTTTCTTGGTTCGATGCTTCTTAATCTTTTGGCTAGCCTTCACTTGTACTAAGTAGGAATACTACTTGTGCATCCAAATCCTTAAACCCAGTTCTGCCATATGAGTCCACTATACCTACCTATATGCGGTATTTCCATGCCGTTCTAAGAAAATTTGTATATCATATTCAAAATAAATTCCCCTTTTGTGTGCCCGTACTGCTCATGAAACGGTAGGGGGTGGCTGATATTTTTCCATTCTAGATGTGTTATTCTCAAGATGAGTGTTTATTCACTTGTCATTGCACGAGAGTACAACAAAGGTATTAGGGATGCCCAGTCCCAAAATGAAAAAATGAATTTACTTTATGTTGTCAAATAATAAATTCCTTGGAAGAAGTTGGTATGGACGGCACCCGTGGATACGGCTAGCCGTGGAATGTGAAAGTATGGTGGAAAAAGAAATAAACTTTATTTTCTGTTTGGGAACCGCCTATGGTATATCTAGCATGGAAAGTATTGAGAACTACTCGATCGTTTTCGTTGACAGGAAAAGCATGCCACCCAAAAAATTTATCTCTTAATTTAAGCCTTCGAGCTCTGGCACCTCTACAAGTCCCTACTTCCCTCTTCGAAGGGCCTTTCTATTTACTTTATGCAATTTTTATTTTTATTTTGAGTCTCCATCTTCTCTTATAGAGCACCAACTAAGGGGCACTATGATCGTACTTGAGCATTGGGTGTAACTAATATGCGAGTGTGTTTCATGAATGGATCAATGATTGAGCATAATGGGCTAGGGATAACTTGCTTTAGTGTTGATATTTTGAAAGACATGGTTGCTTGTTGATATGCTTGAGTATTGAAATCTTCATGTCAAAACTAGACTATTGCTTTGAACCATATAAAAGTCCATATGCCCATGTTACAAGAGAAAAGAATGTGATGAACATGTTAGGCAGCATTCCACATCAAAAATTCTGTTTTTATCATTTACCTACTCGAGGACGAGCAGGAATTAAGCTTGGGGATGCTGATACGTCTCCAACGTATCTATAATTTTTGATTGTTCCATGCTGTTATATTATCATTCTTGGATGTTTTACAATCATTTTATAGAAACTTTATATCATTTTTTGGACTAACCTATTGACATAGTGCCCTGTGCTAGTTGCTGTTTTTTGCTTGTTTTTTACTTCGCGAAAAATCAATACCAAACGAAGTCCAAACGCAGCGAAACTTTTTGGAGATTTTTTCTGGACCAGGAGACACCTGTTGGGCCAAAGAAGTACAAGAGGGGGCTCCGAGGGGAGCACAACCCACCAGGGCGCGCCTGGGGGCCCAGGCGTGCCCAGCTGGGTTGTGCCCTCGGCCGCCTCCTGCACCGCATCTTTGCTCTATAAATACCCCAAAAATCCAAAAAACCTAGGGGAGTCGACGAAACACAATTCCAGCTGCCACAAGTTCCAGAACCACCAGATCCAATCTAGACAACATCATGGAGGGGTTCATCATCCTCATTGGTGCCTCTCTGATGATGCGTGAGTAGTTCATTGTAGACCTAAGGGTCCATAGTTAGTAGCTAGATGGCTTCCTCTCTCTCTTTTGATTCTCAATACAATGGTCTCTTGGAGATCTATTTGATGTAACTCTTTTTGCGGTGTGTTTGTTGGGATCCGATGAACTTTGAGTTTATGATCAAAGCTATTTTATCCATGAAAGTTATTTGAGTCTTCTTTTGGTCTCTTATATGCATGATTACATATAGCCTCGTATTTCTTCTTCGAATCTTTGGTTTAGTTAGGCTGACTAGATCGATTTTTCTTGCCATGGGAAGAGGTCCTTTGTGATGAGTTCGATCTTACGGTGCTCAATCCCAGTGATAGAAGGGGACATGACACGTATGTATCGTTGCTATTAAGGATAACAAGATGGGGTCTATTCTTACATGAATAGATCTTGTCTACATCATGTCATCGTTCTTATTGCATTACTCCGTTTCTCCATGAACTTAATACACTAGATGCATGCTGGATAGCGGTCGATGTGTGGAGCAATAGTAGTAGATGTAGGCAGGAGTCGGTCTACTAATCTTGGACGTGGTGCCTATATAATGATCATTGTCCGGATATCGTCATGGTTATTTGAAGTTCTATCAATTGCCCAACAGTAATTTGTTTACCCACCGTATGCTATTTTCTCGAGAGAAGACGCTAGTGAAATCTACGGCCCGGGGTATTTTCTCATCATATATTTTCAGATCTATATTGCTATTTGCCTTCTTATTTATTTGCCACTTTTATTTTTAGATCTATATTATCAAAAACCCAAAAATACTTCGCTGAATTTTATTTGCCGTTATTTGCATCTATCAATCTATCACAATTTTTATCCCGTCAACTTGACAATTTCTGGCACCGTTACCCGAAAGGGATTGACAACCCCTTTAACACGTCGGCTTGCAAGTATTTGTTCTTTGTGTGCAGGTACCGTTTACATAGTGTTGCTTGGTTCTCCTACTGGTTCGATAACCTTGGTCTCATCACCGAGGGAAATACATACCGTAGCTGTGCTGCATCATCCCTTCCTCTTTGGGGAAATACCGACGTAGTTCAAGCGACATCATTCCGGGGAGATGCTTTCATCCTCAGAGAGTATTATCGGGTGATGAAGCCATCAATAGTCATGTTGGACACAATTAAGATTTGGATCCAGATTCATGATGTACCTGACCTCTACGCTCATCTTGTTCCGTCCCTTGCTGCTAAGGTGGGAGAGGTGTTGTTCACCGAATCCCAGTCACATGATTTCACGGGGAACTTTTACCGTGTTTGGGTCAGGATCAATGTCACCAAACCCCTCAAGAACACAGTCTCCATGATACGGGTCGGATGGCGAGCTTCAGATCTATAAGGTTAAATACGAGAAGCTTCCCGACTAGTGTGCGGTGTGTGGTATGATGGGCCATCTCTTCAAGGAACACAGAAACAACATTCATCCTCCCTCGGCTCTGGTCTTTAAGGAGCTTAGGGCATCCTGGTTCATGCGAAACGGTAGAGGCACAGGTGGTGGGCGTGGCCGCAGGGGTGGCCACACTGGAAGGGGAGGAAGAGGCGAGTACTCAAGCTCTCAGTACAACAGGGCCGATGACCTGTATGCTGAATCTGACCTGGAGATGCAAGATGTAGAAAGAAACAGGAAAAGGGGGTCGAAACCTGTGGTGACCCATGGCCCAGCTGCGGTGCCAAGTAGTTCAGATCAAGTAGCGGCTGTAAAACAGGGAAAGGTGCGCGCATTGCCGCCTCCTGCAGTGCCTCAGAGCCCAAGTGCCAAACAAGACATGAAGAGAGCAAAGGTGGTGACTGAGCTGGAAAATAGTTCAGCGGCACAAGTCTGGAATACTGAGCAAGAACGACCCAAAGTTGGCGGAGCCCAATGAGTGTGTTCTGCTGGAACTGTCGCGGCGCGGCCAAAGTTGCGACAGTCCATGAACTTCACGATTTTGCGAGGAAATTTGCCCCTACCCTTCTTTGTATTGTAGAAACTCAGCTTGATGGCTCGAGGGTTGAAGTTCTAGCAGGAACACTTGGTTATGATAATGGTTATGCAGTGAGTAGTCAGGGTAGAAGTGGTGGCATTGGTATTTTTTGGAACAATGAAATAAAGATTGAAATTTTTGGTTATTCTGTGTACCACCTTGACTGCTCTGTTCTCGAACCAGGCGTTGATCCATGGAGGTTAACAGTGGTATATGGTGAAGCTCAAACCCACCTCAGACATCAGACTTGGGACACTTTAAAAAACATTAGCACTTCGAGCAACCTCCCTTGGCTTTGCATTGGGGATTTCAATGAAGTTTTAAGTCCGAAAGAGCATGTGGGAATTGGGCAGCAGAGTAATGCGCAAATTGAGGCCTTCAGATATGTTGTAGATGTTTGCATGCTAATGAACACTGGTTATTCAGGGATTTCCTGGACTTTTGAAAATAAGGTGACGGGCGTCACGTTTACTCGTGTGCGTCTCGACCGGGCTTTGGTTTCAGCAGGTTGGCACGCCCTGTTCCCTATGGCTGACCTTACTCATCTCGTTGCAGCTACATCAGACCACAGCCCAATTTTGGCGAGAATGAATAGAGAGTAGATACAACATCAACGGCCTAGTTCCTTCAAGTACGAGGTCATGTGGGAGGGCCATACCTCTTGGACGAGTAAGATCACTGAGGCATGGTCGGCTCATGGTGCCACGAACAGGGTGGAGGAACTCCGTGCTAAACTCCAAGCATTGTCACATGATTTGAGGCGATGGAACAATGACACATTTGGGAGTGTACATAAAGATTTTAAAAAGATGAAAAAGGAATTGGAGAAGATCCGGTCTGATGCAAGCCGTACTGTACCCACACATGTGGAATTAAAAATTAATGAAAAGCTTGTGGAGCTTTATCACCGGGAGGAAATTATGTGGCGTCAGAGGTCTAGGGTGGAGTGGCTCACTTCGGGCAACAGAAACACCAAATTCTTCCACTTAAGGGTGAGTATACGCCGCAAGAAGAATATGATAAAAGCCTTGCAGAATTCTTTGGGGGTACATGATTTTTACAAGACACTGTATACCACAGAGGGGGTGAGTAATATTGAAGCGGTCCTTAATTGTGTTCCAGTGAAAGTGATGGCGGAGATGAATGAGCTGCTGTGTTGCCCTTACTCAAGTGAGGAGGTCAATGCAGCACTTTTTCAGATATTACCAACCAAAGCGCATGGGACTGACGGTTTCCTGGCGCATTTTTACCAGAGGCACTGGGAATTATGTGGCGCAGAGGTGACAAAGGCAGTACTGCGGATTGTAAGAGGGGAGGAAAGCCCGGAGAGAATACATGATATTATACTTGTTCTAATCCCCAAGGTAACAAATCCCTCTATACTGTCATAATTCCGGCCTATTAGCTTATGGAATGTTCTATACAAATTAGCATCAAAAGTCATTGCAAACAGGCTCAAGCAAATTCTGCCACACATCATATCCGAGGAGCAATCTACTTTCGTCCCTGGACGGCTCATAACTGATAACATTATAAGTGCGTATGAGTGCCTGCACTTTATGAAATGCAACAAATCAAAAGCTAACAGTTATTGTGCACTAAAGCTTGATATGGTGAAAGCGTACGATAGGATGGTGGGATTACTTGGAAGCCATGATGGGAAAGCTTGGTTTTTCCGCCCCCTGGATAAAGACTATGATGAGCATGGTTCAATTTGTTTCTTTTCCGATGCTCTTCAATGGTGAGAGGCTTGATCAGTTTATGCCGAGTAGAGGTATTAGGCAGGGAGATCCGATATCCCCTTATCTTTTCTTAATTGCAGCAGAGGGCCTTTCGTGCCTCCTGAAAACCAGTTCTTCGTCATCAAACATTGTTGGACTAAAGGTGGCACCTACGGCCCCGTCCGTGAATCACCTTCTCTTCGCAGATGACAGCCTGCTGCTTTTTAAGTCAGGAAACGAGGGGGCAGTAGCGGTATCAAACCTACTGGACAGTTACTGTTTGGCGTCGGGACAGAGGATAAATCATGACAAGTCATCTATTCTTTTTCAGTAGAGGATGCCCGCAAGTGGTAAGAGATGGTGTTAAGAATATTTTGAATGTCCATAATGAATCTCTCAGTGCCAGGTATCTAGGGATGCCAACTGATGTTGGGCATTCAAAGAATGGGACATTTAAATACTTGAGGGATCGAGTCTGGGAAAAGGTGAGAGGATGGATGGAGAAACTCTTATCTTCTGCAGGAAAGGAGGTGTTGATTAAATCAGTGGCGCAAGAAATTCCAGTGTACTCGATGGCATGTTTCCGCCTTCCCCAGGGACTATGTGATAGTGTTACCTCACTTATCAGGCAATTCTGGTGGGGAAGCAAGCAAGGGAGACGGAAGCCCAGTTGGGTGGCTTGGGACGTTATGACTTTACCAAAGCATATGGGAGGTCTCGGCTTTCGGGGCCTAGAGATTTTTAACCTTGCCCTACTAGCTAGGCAGGCCTGGCGCATGCTGCAAAATCCTTTGTCACTAAGCACTCAGATTTTGAAAGAAGTTTATTATCCAGATAGTGACATATTCGGTGCAACTTTGGGGTCACACCCTTCCCAGATATGGAGGGCTATTTTAGACGGGTGAGACATCATGGTACATGGAATCATTCGAAGGATTGGGGATGGTGAAACAACTAATATATGGGAAGATAACTGGCTGCCAAGAGCCAATTTGAAAAGGCCGATCACCTCCCTAGTCCCACAACCACCGATCGAGGTTTCAGAATTAATTGATCACACCTCATCCTCATGGAATGTGAACTTGGTCAGGTCGGTCTTTATACCGACAGATGCAGCAGCTATCTTGCAAATTCCCCTCTGTACCCGTCAAACGGAGGACTTTTGGGCCTGGTCAGAATAAAGGAGGGGGAATTTCTCAATGCGAACAACGTACATGATGGTTCAGCGTACTAAACTGAGCCGGGAGGCATGGCTGTATGAACAAGGGGCCTCTTCTGACCCCCACGGGGTCAACCAAGGCTGGTCTGAGTTGTGGCAGATTAAGGTTCCATCTAAGATGAAGTTCTTTTTGTGGAGGCTATCTAGACAATCCATACCTACAACAGCACTCCTGAATTACCGGAACATGTCCACTTCCAATGCATGTTGTCTTTGCAGAGCAGTTGACACATGCCATGCACTTCTTGATTGCTCGGTCTCCAGGAGCACCTGGCACTGTCAAATGAAGCAATCCTTGACAAACTAAGCACTTATGTAGATGATAATGCAAAGTGATGGCTCTTTGCAATGCATGAAGCCCTGAACCAGGATGATTTTCTTGCTTTTGTTGTCACATTATGGGCGCTTTGGGGTGCACGGAGGAAGACCATGCATGAGGATATCTTTCAAACTCCTTTTGCCATCAATGGTTTCATACAAACATACATCGGAGAGCTCAAAGCCATATAAGTATCATCTGCACCTAGTACTAGTGCACCAGGAAGCCGACCGAGCCACTGGATTGCGCCACCAGCTGGACTAGTAAAGATCAATGTCGACGCTGCTGTTGGAAGAGGAGGTTCGCATGGTGCTGCTGGAGTAGTCTGTAGAGATCAACATGGAGCTTTCCTTGGAGCTTCGGCTGTTGTTTTTTCCCACATATCATACCTAGGCACACTAGAGTCACTTGCCATCAGGGAGGCACTAGCGTTAGCTGATGATCTCTACAAAAGGAAGATTCATGTGGTCTCGGATGGCAAAGTGGACGTTGATGACATCCAGCAGAAGAACAAGGGGACCTATGGGGCAATTGTGCATGAAATAATACAGCACAAGTCTACCTTTGATACATGTAATATTAGGCATGAATTTAGGAGCTTGAATTTCGAGGCTCACAAACTTGCAAAGCACGCTTTATCTCTAGGTGCTAGTTGTCATGTTTGGTTAGGTCAGCCCAATGGACTTGATTTCGTCCCTATAAACATTGTGATATCGTAATAAAGCTTTGCAGTTTGTCTAAAAAAAGTTGTGACCACGAACAGTGATAGTTGACCAAGACATATGACGTGGAATTTTTAAACAATAGTGTACTTTAATTTGTAAATTAGAAAAAAGTTCATGGAATTGAATATATTCATGGATTCGAGAAAAAGTATACAGGTTTGAAAAAGTTCACGGGTTTTCAAAAAAAAGATCATGAATTCAAAAAACATTCAAAAATTGGAAAAAAGTTCACGATTTTAAAAAACTACATGCATTAGCAAAAGGTTCACTAATTTGACAAAAAATCACAAATTTGAAAAAAAGTTCACGAATTTGAAAAAGAATTTATTTTGAAAAAATATCACGACTTTAAGAAAAAAATCACTAATTTGGAAAAATGTAAAAAGCACGAATTTAAGATAAATATTTAGGAATTTGAAAAAAAACAGTTCAGTAATTTGGGAGAAGTTCACAAATTTAAGAAAATCATGTAAATTAAAACTAAAAAATATATAAATAAAAATAAGAAGAATATTTTAAAAACGAAGAAAAACACCAAAAATTGTCCTAAAAGCAGATAGAAAAAAACTACCAGAAAAGGAATGCGATATGAACCAGACTACCGCTACTGTGCTAAATGGGCCGGCACATTTCGATGGGGGAGGGGGTGTGCGTTGCGTATGGAACAGCCTCTATTTAGCGCATGCAGCGCCAAATAGGATTCCGTGAGGAGCTCTCTACTATTATCGGCTGCGTTGAGATACGAAATTCGGGCGTGGAGCGCAGCGGTCCAACCGGTTATGGCCGGTCCATATCGTACGTTGCGCTAGTGTCAGGTGCCTCCGTAAATAGGCTGGCCCAGCACGCGAAAGGCCACAGGCCAATACCTTAGTTTTTTTAATTTTTTGTGTTTTTGTTTTATATTTTTCCTACTTTTGAATAAATTTCCAAATATTCTAAATATATATCATAGGAAAGAATTTACATAAAATATTTAAGAAATGTTAAATGTTTATGGAGAAAATATTCATTAACACAAAGTTGTACTAAGGCAGTGTCAATTATATGGATGGAAGGGACCATATAAGAAATATACAATATGTATGAAAAAAGTTGATAATGTATTTAAAAATATAAATCAAATATTTGAAAAGTATTAATGAAGCATATGAAAAATGTTAAATTTTATAGAAAAAATGTTTTACCAGTATATGGGAAAAAAAGTATAAAATGTGTATGAAAAAATATTCATCATGTACGTAAAAATTAGTAAACGTCTATTAAAAATATTAAACATGTAGAAACAATGTTTCCTGGTGTATACAAAACATGTTTATTGCCACTAAAAAATGGCCGTCGTGTATTGAAATTTTTTAACCATGTATTGAAAATATGTTAAATGTGTATATAGAAAATATATTAGATGCACTAAAAATTTACAATGTGTATGGAAAAGTACACAATAAAAATTTAGATTTTAAAAAATATTAATCATGTTTGTCAAAAATGTTAAACATGTATATAAAATATGTTTCCGATGTAGATGAAAATATAGAATGTGTACTGAAAAAAAGATGGCATGTGTTTAACAAAAAAGAAACCAATGAAAATCGGCAAATAAAACAAAGAAACCCAATAAAAACACAGAAAAAAACTTAAAAATAGTACAAAAGAATAAAAACAATAAAACCAAGGAAGAAACAAAGAACATATGAAAACCAAGAAAGAAATAAAGAAAAAATAAAGAAAGTAGGAAATAAAAGAAAGAACAAATGAAAACGGAGAAATAAACAAAAGAAAAAACCAGTAATAACAGGAATAAAACAAAGAGAACCGGTGAAAAACAAAGGGAAAAACCAAAGAAACATGTGAAGAAACAAAATAACGAAAAGAAACATGAAAAGAGAAAAAACAGAGAAAAAAGCAGCGAACACAATTACCAGCGAGCGAGCAAGCACGCCTGAGCGAGCGAGAGCGCTATGAAACGGGCCGGCCCAGTATTGTACAAAACAGAAAAAAAAAAGAGCTTCAGGCGAGACAGAAGCTACTCTCGCTATAGGCGAGATATAGCTCTAACAGTCCGATACGGTCTCACTGTGACCTAGCGATGGCGTTGTCGTGACCGTCCTTTTCCATGGCACATCCACCTCTCCATGGCCGCCGCCTCACCCTCTCTATGGCCGGTGCCGCCTCCAGCTCTAGGAAAATATCAATGTGTTGATTCCATGCTCTCCGGAGGTAGGGTTGAGGTATAGAGGAGGAGCATGTCCCTAGCAATGGTGAGCTCTCCATCGTGTCCTCAGTGCCGCACTCTCCATCACTATCGTCTTGTGGAGGTAAGTTGTGATGTCCTTCACATGTCCGGGAAAGTATCTGGTGCACCGGTACTTATGGTGCTACCGGTGCACCGGATGCCCGTAGCGTGCTCACAAATGTTCGAATTTTTTTGGAAAAAGATATAGCACATTCACACAACATCCGTCTATATTGTCGCAAAAATTCAATCAAAATTTGAAATATTTCTCAAGGTACAAAAATCACAAAATCGACACTGAATAGTACATAATAGAAGTTGAGTTTTAAATTTGGCACATTATCAGATTGATGCTAAAATTGTCATTTTGTATCTCATCCAGTGTTTTCAATTTTGATTTGAAATTTTGCGACAACATCGACCAATGTTGTGTCAATGTGCTACATTTTTTCAGATTTTTTGAAACATTTTTTAACACGCTACGACGTCTGGTGCACCGGTAGCACCACAAGCACCGGTGCACCAGATACTTTCCCTCACATGTCCTCCCTTCCCATCCCGGCCTTCTGGTGCACACATTGTCGGGACGGGGCACAACTAGGGATTGCAGTCGTTTTCCAGTAAAAGAAAAAAGATGGTCAAAGCGGTCACATTCGGACACTGACCGAACGCGTCCACTAATGTTTAAGGCCAACTCCAACGCACGACCCCAAACGGACGTCCGCTTCGTCCACTTGTCGTCCGCTTGGGGTGGCAATGGGGTCGTGCCCGCCCGGATTTGTGGATGCGTCGGTCATGCGCGCAACGCGCGGCTGCATTTCGGCCGCATTTCGTCCGCTGTTCATGCAACATATAAAAAAGAACAAAGGGTGCAGCTAAATGGCCATAGTTCACGGTAGTGGCCGCATTCTCGTCAGTTCATGCCGGCCGGCAACAAAGCCAGCGCCTCAGAATGGTCACCCAAGTTTCACGCTAGCAACAAAGCCAGCGGCCGGTGCACGAGCCAGCCTTCAAAATGGACAAGTTTTTGGGGCCGGCAACAAAGCCAGCGGCCGGCATACGAGCCAGCCTTGACAATGACAAGTTTCTTCGCGCCGACAACAAAGCGAGCAGCCGGCCTTCAAAATGGACAGCCATCATGGCCGTGGTCTCACCTAGTTCAGGTCGTCGCGAGCGAACATCTCTTGCTGCCGGTTCGCGAACCAAGCCTTCCTCTCAGGTGAAATGTTGTTCTTGTCGACGCTCATGAACGCGAATGCCATCTCTTTGGATTTGGTCTCAGCATTGGTGGCCTCGATCTCGAGCTTCTTGAGTTGAGCGGCCTCCTCGATGTCAAGCCTCCTCCTCTTGACGGCCTCCTCCATGTCAAGCTTATTCATTTGAAAATCTAGGTATATCTTCATTTGCTCCTCCTTCCCTTTGCTCCTCCTCTCCTCCCGCACTTCCTTTTGGCTCATCATGTTCTCCAAAGTTCCTTGCAAGGCTATAGAAGACGCACCGCGCTTCTCATTGGCCTTCGAGCTTGTCTTGCCCCTCGGCCTCTTGAGCAAGTCTCCCTCATCAGCCACGGCCGCCTTCCCTCCTTTCTTCTTACGAGCGACACATTGGTCTTTGAACTTGGGGCAATCTTTGATGAGCACCCAACAATGCGTGAGAGTAAACGGCTTGTTCTTGTGTCGGGCCTTGAAGGCCTCCAAAGATTGGAATGCCTACACAATCAAAGATGCGCCCACAAATGTAACATGAAACGACACAAAATGCATCAACCATAAATGGCATGCCGACATGAATGGACATAAATGGCATACCAAATCACCAAGGCCTAGGCCGCTCACGGGACGAGCTTGAACGCTCTCAAGCGCGACACAAATACTTGTTGCACTCTTGTTAGATGAACCCACATCTCTTTTGGATTGCGTTGATGCCGTGTGTGCTCGTAAATTGGTAGGGGGCAAACTTCCTTCGCTCATGAAAGTTCTTGTGAACTCTTGTCCAAAAGACAGATCTTTTTTTCTCGGCACCTTTCATGGGATCTTGGCCTATCTCCATCCAACTCTCGCAAATCAAAGTGTACTCATCTTGGGTGTACGATCCCGTGCGAATGCTTTGCCTCCTCTTTTGTGCCTCGGCCCTTTGGGTGAGCTCATCGATAAACACCAATGGCTCAGCCGAAATGTCGACCTCTTCTTTCTCATCTTCACAATACAAGTCATCATCTTCATGCCAAGACTTGCCATGGTCGTCCTCATCTTCATCATGGCCGGCAAATTAAGTGTCTTCATAGTGGTCGCGGCCATCCTGGCTTTGGGTGGCGTCGGGATCAAAAGCTTGGGCCTGGCTGTCGACGTGGAAGGCCTCACCACGGCCCTCGAAGATGACGTTCTCCATGAACGCCGAGTACTCAGGGTCATCGGCCGTGGGCGTTGGCACTGGCATTTCGTTGAACAGCTTGCGCACGTCGGCCATGTTTGCTGAAGTGAACGACCGGGGCTGCTTCCTTTGCGTCCCGTCGGGCGGCTGGCTAGCACAGTTGTACCCCGGCGTGACGTTGAGGTCAATGACGCCCGCGGGAGTGGCTGGAGCGACCACACTGTAGTTCGGCGAGGTGAAGAACCGTGTGTGCCCATGGTCGTGGAGGGGTGGTGCACGATGCGTCTCGGGCGTGACGGACAAGCTTGGGGAATGGTGCTGCGGAGGACGAGCGGCCGACGAGCCTGTGCTGGCTGCGGAGTGATCGAGAGGATCGCCGGCGGGGGTTGGCACAACACTAACACGAGGAGGGTGTGCGCCTTGGCAACGATGGACTCCTTGCCGTCAACATCCGCCTGGTGCTGCATCGCCTCAGCGACATAGCTCACAACAGCCTTCTTCTCCTTGTCCTTCGCCCGCCGGTTCCTCCTCTTGGCCGATTTGGCGTCGAGCTTGGCGACCTCCAACGCCGTGAGCTCCGACCGCGACTTCTTGGTACCCTTCTTCGACGTGGGACGCACAGTCGCGGACGGGTCTCCGGGATTCATCGGGTCGCCGTCCATGGTGGAGAGGGAGAGGCGGAAGAGGGCGCGGGAGAGTTTTGGGCAAAGTGGAGGGAAAGAGTGGGCGGCCGTTTCCCCAACAGGCGGGCCAGAGGAGGACAAGGGTGCGCGTCCCGCGCGTCCGTGCACTGTCCGTTCGGCCGCAAACACGTCCCAACTTTGGGCCGGGAATGGGTCGAAAGCGAACGAAAAACAGACGACGTTGCTGCTGCGCGTTAGACGGCCTATTCTGTCCGTTTACGCTCAAACGGACGCGGCCGAACCATTTGGGGTCGCACCTTGGAGTTGGCCTAAGGTTCGAAATTAGTCCATCCTTTTGCTCTTTTTTGAGAGCACGCAAAGCGCGTGCCTTAATTTTATAGAAGAGAGCAAGACAATTTACAAGAGGTCTAGCGAGTGTGGGACACTCGAAGACAAACACCCACCACCGCTCCTACAATACAACACGAGGCTACTCTCTCACAAAGCGTTGCAAACTACCTCCTCCCCGAGCCGCCAACTTCCAATCTTTCATCTCATCGAGGATCCTCACCACGAGCTCTTGCGTGTCTACCTGTTGCTCAGTTCTGTTGAACACCCTGGCATTCCTTTGCTTCCAAAGTGACCATGCCGTGCAGATGACCAGGGTGTTGAAACCATGTTTGTCTTCCTTCGCGAATCCCGATCGTTGTTGCATCCACCATTCTAGAAAGGAGCCCGTGCTCGTGGGGCAAGTAATCTGTAGTTGCAGCTTGTCAAAACAGCCCATCCAAGTACCGCGCGCATAACCACATTGCACCAAGATGTGGTCCACAGTGTCTTCATCCTGCAGACACGTGTAACAGGCCGAGGTGTGATCTTGCAATCCATGTCTAGCGCGTCGATCCGCCGTCCACAGACGATGTTGTGAGGCAAGCCAAGCAAAGATCTTCCATTTGAGAGGGGCGAGGCTTCTCCAGATGGTTGCGGCGTAGGGGCAAACCGGCAGGCCCTCACAAAGGCGATTGTAGGTAGATTTGGCAGAATATGACATGGATGTCGCGCATGGCCATAAGAAGTTGTCAGGCAACTGATCATCCCTATGCACCGAGGCGATGGCATGTCTCAAGTGCATGAGTTGAAGGAGCGCCATGTGAGAGGAGATGAAGGGGGCGTCCATTGACCATTGCTCATCTTCCAGTGCCCACTGCACAGTCCTAGTGTTGATGCGGCGTGTTTCAACGAGCTCAAGAATGAGAGGCGCGATGTCTTGCACAGAGTGGCCATGAATCCGTCGATCCTTCCAGAACAACACTTTGTCTCCTCGACCAACCTCGATGTGCACCAAACAGTCGAAGACGGCTCTCGCCTCCTGATCGACCAGCATTCCTAGCCCTTGCCAAGGCCGTTCTGGCTTGGTGCGTCTCAGCCATTCCCACCTCACGCGCAAGGCCAGTGCCTGAGCTTTCAGATTCTTGATTCCAAGGCCTCCGTACTGCACCGGACGGCAGATTCTATCCCATGCGACCAAGCACTGCCCACCATTGACCTTATCTTCCCCAGCCCAGAAAAAAGACCGCATCCAACTGTTGATATCTTCAAGAACCCATGCGGGGGGCTGCAGCACCAGGAGCTGGTGAATTGGGCGAGCAGAGATCACGGATTTTGCAAGCACCAGTCTGCCCGCTCTCTGGACGAGCCCTCTATGCCATGCAGGCATACACTTCCTCACCATGTCAAGTAGAGGCTGCCAATATTGCTTTGTTAGTTGCTTGATAGCTAACTGCAGGCCCAGATATCGACACGGGAACTCCGCAAGCTTGCATTGCAGAAGCTCAACAACTCGCTCTTTGTCCTCTTGATCGCCATGAATGAGAGTGGCAGTGGATTTCAAGTAGTTGACCTTAAGACCTGAAGCTTCTCCGAATATATACAATGCGTGCTTAGTGAAGCTGAGGTCGGTGATTGTGGGATGAACGAACAGTGCAACATCGTCAGCATAAATGGACACCCTTTGCCAAGCTGAGATTCCTCTGTAAGCGGATAACACTCTCTGCTCCAGCGCCTTGCCGATGATCGTGGTCAGAGCATCCATGGCAATCACGAATAAAAGTGGCGAGACTGAATCACCTTGACGAAGACCACAGGCATGCGCAATGCTTCTCCCAGGCACACCATTCACCAGGATCTTAGTCGTTGCTGATTGAAGCAAGATCGAGACCCACTTGATCCACTTATTGCCGAATCCTTTTGCTTTCAGAACCTCAAAGAGAAAAGGCCAGGAGAGGGAGTCGAACGCTCTCGAGATGTCAAGTTTTAGGAAGACACTTTGCTTCTCCTCGCAACAATCTTCCGAGCCACTTGGCAAACCAAGAGAAAATTATCATGTAGGTTTCTCCCTTTGATGAAAGCCGACTGGTTGATGGTGACCAAGTCCTTCATGTTCGCGCGCTCTCTAGTTGCCTGTAGCTTCGCGAAGATTTTGGCAATGCTATGTGGCAGACTAAT
This sequence comes from Aegilops tauschii subsp. strangulata, assembly GCF_002575655.3. Taxonomy (NCBI): domain Eukaryota; kingdom Viridiplantae; phylum Streptophyta; class Magnoliopsida; order Poales; family Poaceae; genus Aegilops; species Aegilops tauschii. The sequence continues at coordinate 617,092,267 of NC_053041.3, forward strand.
AGGACGATAGTCGCCCACTCTTTCTGCATCCGGCTTCTTCGGCAGTAGAACCATCAAGGCACGATTCAGCTTGGAAAAGCCTCTACCGTCTCCCACATAGATCTTGAGCAAGCCTGCCATGATATCATGCTTAATGATTGGCCAAGCTTTTTGGTAGAAAGCGCCAATAAACCCATCCGGTCCGGGGGCTCTGTCCGGGTGGAGCTCTTTGATAACTGCCCAAACCTCTTCTTCAGTAAAGATAGCCTCAAGATCTTCGAGGTTCAATGGTTCCATGCCGAGATAGTTTAGGTCAAGAGTGAATTGCCTTGCGTGCGCCGTTCCGATGATTGCCTGGTAAGTCTCAGAAAAGACTTGCTCCATACGATCCGGGTTCGTGATCACCTCGTCTCCGTGCTTGATCAGCGGTATAAAGTTCTTCACCCTCCTCCCATTAGCGAAGGCATGGAAGAACTTGGTGTTAGCATCCCCTTCTTTTAGCCATCTGAATCTCGACCGCTGCCTGTCGATAGTATGTTGCAGCGAAGCCAACGCAAGCAGAGCTAGCTTTAGGGTGTTCCTGAGCCAGCGCTCGAGCTCCGTGAGCTGTCTATCTTCCATAGCTTTGTCAAACCTGAACACAATCCAATTGGCCACTGCCATCTGCAATTTAATGTTGCTGGTCTTGCGCTGGCCCCATGCTTGAAGAGCAGCTGCGGTGTTGCGCAACATAGCATTTAACCTCTGAAAAGGATCTGTAATCCGCTCGTCGCATCTCAAGGCCTCACGCACGACATCCTCAAAGCCCTCCAGCTTTAGCCAAAACATCTCAATTCTAAACCTCTTCTTATGAAAGAAAGGGGCATTGGTAGTTAAATGAAGTGGTGCATGATCAGAGATCCCAGTAGACAAGGCCTGCAATAAATTGTCCGTGTGATCCAACTCCCAATCCTTTTGCTCTCGTATGCCCTGCATCGTCATGTACAAACCCAATTCGATGCAGCCGCATCCCACTGGCCCGTAGGAACAAACCAACAAACCCGTGGCGCCAAGAACGAGGACGCACTGACTGCCGCTCGCCAGACGCGTGTCGAGCCCCGACTGGCCGCCGGGTCACCTCCTCCGGGCCCCATCGCCGGCGGTCCCCGCTCCGCCTCGCATGGTCCGCCCTGCGCCCCCCGTCGCCGTCCGGGCCGGCCGGTCACGCGCACGCACCCGGGCCGGAGGGAGGGAGAAAAGGATGAACATCACGTCCCCCGGTCGCATCCATCCATCCGTCACGCTTGACCTTCCGCAACCAGCCGGCTGCCACTTTGAACCCCCTCCACAATCGGCCACAAGTGGATAATGGGCGCGGGATCCGCCCCAACTTGTTCCGGAAAAGAAACAGCGACGGGCAGCGACGATTGCGCACGCGCGCACGGCACCCCCTCCCCGTTTCCTTGACCTTTCTCCGCACGATATCGCCGTCGCCATGAGGTTGTGACAAATCATGTGTGCCGTAATCGCCATTTTTTAGGTGGATATTTTATGGCCCAGCCGTGCCGTGCAGTCCAATTATCTATGCTTGTTTATGAGTAGCACCGGCCATGTGAAGATCAGGTCACAGAGAAAACGCAACAAAGAGAAGGAACCACTATTTTTTTTTTTGCGAGAAAAATTCCGATCTATTCATCTTCAATCATGGCAGTACAACGAATATCCGTAGACCACCTAGCGACGACTACCAGCACTGAAGCGAGCCGAAGGCGCGCCGCCGTCATCGCCCCTTCATCGCCGGAGTCGTGCACAACTTGTTGTAGTAGACAGCCGGGAAATCGTCGTGCTAAGGTCTCGTAAGACCAGCGCACCAGAACAGCAACCGCCGCAGATGAAGAATAATGTAGATCCACTATATTTAACATATTATTGTACTAAATAAGCAACAATTAAGATGGATCGGACGGAATACGGATCGGATATAATACATCAAATTGTACGAGAACGACACGCGTGGTCCACAACACTCCACCGATGCCGTCGTCAGCACGATACGGCTTTTGCTTTCGTTGATTTAATTAAAATTATGGGCCGGCTCAACATCAACTTTTCATACTACTTGAAACTTTCTTTTGTATATATAAATAGATGTTGTTGACAAGTACCAACACTCCACATAGTACTAGTATGATTTGATTTTCCTCCCATAAACTAGGAGCATCGTATTGATCACCAGGTCTGTAACCAAACGATGCCATTGGACAGGACGCTACACTCAGCTTCAATTCAACACACAATGTGCCAATATATAAACGTTGGGTCCGGGAAGACGACTGTATATCCAAACTGAAACTTAGGCCGGCGTTTTGTCGTGTTTTTCTTTTTAATTTGAACAGATCTACTACTTCTTTTATCCTAGTTATTAACAAGATGGCTCTTGAGTTAAGAAAATTCAAACTGCTGCATCCATATTTACTGTTATGTTGTTTTCCCTGGACAAATTGTTGACACATGCTTTGCTAGGAGGGTGCCACCAAAGGTCATTCCTGCCTCGACGAAGTTCATTCCTCTCTTTTTAGTGTCAAACAACTAGATCATGGCATGCAAGCCTTCATTGTGTCCCATTAGATTTCCCGGATCATAAATAATTCCATTATAATAGGAGTGAATTTCGCCTTCTTTACCCCGATGAAGTTCCAACCCATTCAAAATTCTTCAATGTTACCCCATTGAGTATTTTTGTTTTGTTTTTTCACCTTGGTTAACATTTGAAATTGTTCTGCTAGGTAGGGCATCTCATTAGGCCGAAGTGGCGATGCCACATCCGACACGACTTTCTTTTGGATATCTCCTAGTCAAAAGGGGTGATTTCAACATTCTGGTCATGAGAAAAAGCACTCCCCTCTCACTGGGGTTAGTTCCTCTCGCTGCCACCGGATGGCACTGAGACTCTTCTTCCCCCTGTTGTTTCCTCCTGATCTGCATCCACCCGGGCCAATTCAGGGGTGACCATGCATTGCTACTCAGCCTTGGAGGATTGCTATTATGGTCCAGACAGAGCCCATAATGTCTCACGGTTACACATGGAATCTACTCAACTTTGAACTCATACGGTCCCATTGATACTTGGGTGGCATTCCCCACCAAAGAGTACACTCCGATGTCCCAATCAAATCCAGTCCACCCAGATCGATTCATTAATTAAGCAGTAGTTAACTAGTCAACCATATAGTAACCTTTTTAATGTTGATCCCAATCCACAATATAGCAGCTAAGCAATTACTTGTTGGTTACAAGGTCATGGTGAAATGGACCCGCATTTCTTCTACTGGGTTCTGTCAAGCACAAAGTAAACTCATATAGGGATTCCTAGTTGAAAACAACTACAGTGCATGAAAAACATAGGTTATGATCAAAGGTTTCACTTGCCTGGTATTGATGATTCTTCACTCTCACGATCTTGATCAAGTTACTCTTTGTTGCCCGTATAATCTAGAGTAAGTAAAGAGCAATCATAAACAACCAATATACAATGCAATCAAATATACAACAAGTGTTGTGCATGGTGTCAGTGTCATTGTGCTATTAGATCACGTGTCAGAGTTAACTCATAAGAGTTTGCTAAACAACATAGTGGTTGTTAATTGGAATACATGTGACGTCAGGGTTCACATGCAAGTTTTCAAATATGGGTTCATCACATAAGGAGTATGTGATGTCCAGTTGTGGTTGTCAGATTCTGCAAAAGGAATCTTGCAACTTGAGTCATGGTCTATGAATCTTGCATAGCCAAATTCATGTTCAAGTTTGAAATTCAAACTTTTTGACCTTTCATGAGTTTGAATGCACTAAGTGTTTGAAAATAATAACTCGGTCTGGCTTCCAATTCAATTTGGATTTGAGTTGGGGTTCATCTTATTTGAACTCAAATTGAGTTTAGATTTGCATTAAAGATTTCAATCCCTAAAGTCAGGTAATAATTCAAACTGATTCTAAACTTTATTTATACTTTTATCAAGTTTGAACTAAAGTCAACTATAAGTCCAAGATGATCTACTATGTGTAAATTGTTTTCAAACTTTATTTAAGTTTGAGCTAAATTCAATTTAAATTTAACTTCCTAAAGTCAATTATCACTCCAAAATATTCACTGGGTTCAATTAATTTACTAAGTCAAATATAAAAAGTTTGTTCAAATTAAACCTTGGGTTTCAAGTTTATAACCGATCTAGTTTGAATTTAATTAAAATATTATTTGATTTTTTCTAAAGTCAAATAATAATCCAAAAATATTTAATAAAGTTTATTTTGATTTTCTAAAACATCTTGCAAATGGTTTATTCTATTTAGGTCTTCTATTTCTAAGTTAACCTAAATAGGTTTAAATTTCATTTGAATTCTAGCTCCTACTGAATTCTATCTAAAATCAATTTTTAATTATTCATATTTGAACTAAACTGATCTTGGTTGAAACTATATTTCACTAGGTTCATTCTGCAAAAAGAATCAATTTATTTGGAATTCTAAATTGCAAACTATGCCCCACTTAATTTCTAAATCATTATGTTTAAATTTGAATTTTAAAATATTAAAATTCAAAAATTTATTAGTTAGGTAAAAGTGCATTTCCGAAGGGTCATTTTGCAGAAAGTTCCACTCAATTTTGATCTGCAAATAAAATGTTGTGAATGTTTGAAGTTCCAGGGTTTTTTTTGCAAAACTGCCAATTAGTTCAATTAAACAGAAAATGTTCTCGATAATGTTTCGGATAAGGTTGTACACATGGAGGCTTCTAGTTGGGCGATACTGTTTCGGGTTTAAGTGAGTGTGTGTGCACCATTGATCTAAAATGGACAACCAAGATTTGATCATAGGGCTAGGGTTTCAGAGCTCACTGGAGTTTACTCGCCGGAAAACACGAGGGCGGCGACGCTGTGCTTGGGAGTTGCCGAACTTGGCGTTCTAGAGGTCTGTAGGGACGGCGAGGGACTCGGGTTGATGCGGAATACGATGGTGGGTGATAAAAACACAAGTATAGGGGATCGTTTGTAGCATTTTCCGATAAGTAAGAGTGTCGAACCCAACGAGGAGCTAAAGGTAGGATTTATATTCTCTTCAAGTTCTATCAACCACCGATACAACTCTACGCGCATCAACGTTTGCTTTACCTAGAAACAAATAATTAACTACTTTGTATGTGTAATGGGATAAGTTTGCAAGATAATAAAGAATGTGAAAATAAAAGTTAGGTGTTGTTTTAATAAAAGAACAATTAAGCTAGTATAGCTAGTGTGGAAAAGTGATGGTAGGATTTGCTAAGTTGTCATAGGCAATTGATAATAAGATCAATAATCACTATTGCAATTTTATATGAGGGAGCGGCATAATCTAACACACTTTCGGTAGTTGGATCACATGAACTTATGATTGAAAATCTAGCAACATCCGCAACTACTAGAGATCATTAAGGTAAACCCAACTATAGACTTAAGTGTAAAGTCCTCTTTAATCCCATACGCAACAACCCACTTACCCGAGTTTGTGTTTTTGTCACCCACGTACTCATCAGTAAGTAGATCATGAACATATTGCAACAGGCTACAACGGGAATCCCCCATGTGTGTGCGACATAGATGGCGCCATAGGACATCACCAAAATAAAACATGCAACTCAAACCAATCAAGATCATAAAAAAGAATCTACTCAAACATCATAGGATGGATACACATCATTGGATAATAATATATAGCATAAAGCACCATATTCAAGTAGGGGATACAACGGGTTGTGGGAGAGTGGACCACTGAGTTTAGACTGGGGAAGGTGATGGTGATGACGGCAGTAAAGTTGTTGATGTAGATCACCGTCATGATGGTTCCCCCGACGGTGCTCTGATGTCTACTACGCAACCTTCTTCTTGTAGACTCGTGTTGGGCCTCCAAGCGCAGAGTTTTGTAGGACAGTAGCAAATTTCCCTCAAGTGGATGACCTAAGGTTTATCAATCCGTGGGAGGCGTAGGATGAAGATGGTCTCTCTCAAACAACCCTGCAACCAAATAACAAAGAGTCTCTTGTGTCCCCAACACATCCAATACAATGGTAAATTGTATAGGTGCACTAGTTCGGTGAAGAGATGGTGATACAAGTGTAATATGGATGGTAGATATAGGTTTTTGTAATATGAAAATATAAAAACAGCAAGGTAACTAGTGATAAAAGTGAGCAAAAACTGTATTGCAATGCTTGAAAACAAGGCCTAGGGTTCATACTTTCACTAGTGCAAGTTCTCACAACAATGATAACATAGTTAGATCATATGGCAGTCCCTCAACATGCGACAAAAGTCACTCCAATGTTCCTATCGCGGAGAACATAATTGCTTGTAGGGTACTAAACCACCTCAAAGTTATTCTTCCCGATCAATCCATTGAGCTATTCCTATAAGTGTCACAAACAGCCCTAGAGTTCGTAGTAAAATAACACCGTATGATACATATCAATCAACCCTAATGTCACCTAGATACTCCAATGTCACCACAAGTATCCGTGGGTCAATTATACGATATGCATCAAACAACTTCAGATTCATAATATTCAATCCAACACAAAGAACCTCAAAGAGTGCCCCAAGATCTCTACCAGAGAAAGAAGGATGAAAACATGCATCAACCCCTATGCATAGATTACCCCAATGTCACCTCGGGAATCCGCGAGTTGGGTGTCAAAACATACATCAAGTGAATCAATAGAACACCCCATTGTCACCACGGGTATCCCACGCAATACATACATCAAGTGTTCTCAAATCCATAATAGTATTCAATCCGATAATAGTGAAACCTCAAAGGTAAAATTCAATTCATCACAAGAAGGTAGAGGGGGAGAAACACCATATGATTCAACTATAGTAACAAAGCTCGTGGTACATCAAGATCGTGCCATATCAAGAACACGAGAGAGAGAGATCAAACACATAGCTACTGGTACGTACCCTCAGCCCCGAGGGTAAACTACTCTCTCCTCGTCATGGAGACCGCTGGGATGATGAAGATGGCCTCCGGTGATGGTTTCCCCTTCCGACAGGGTGCCGGAACGGGCTCCCGATTGGTTTTCGTGGCTACAGAGGCTTGCAACGGTGGAACTCCCGATCTAGGTTTCTTTTCGGGGGGTTTTGGTATTTATAGGAATTTTTGGCGTCGGTCTCACGCCAAGGGGGTCCACGAGGCAGCGGCAAGACAGGGGGCGCACCCTCCACCCTTGTGGTTGCCTCGGGACTCTTCTCGCCCAACTCTTGTGCTTCGCGGTCTCTTTAGTTCCATAAAAAATCACCGTAAATTTTCAGCCCATTCCGAGAACTTTTATTTCTGCACAAAAAACGACACCACGGTAGTTCTACTGAAAACAGCGTCAGTCCGGGTTAGTTCTAATAAAATCGTACCAAAACCATATAAAATTGTTGCAAACATGGCATGAATACTTCATAAATTATAGATACATTGGAGACGTATCAGCATCCCTAAGCTTAATTCCTGCTCGTTGCTACTTCTTGAGCTTGCGTTGGTTTTTCCCTTGAAGAGGAAAGGGTGATGCAGCAAAGTAGAAATAAGTATTTCCCTCGGTTAAGAACCAAGGTATCACTCCAGTAGGAGAAGAACGCGCAAATCACCAATACCTGCACAAACAATCAAACACTTGCACCCAACGCGATAAATGGGTTGTCAACCCCTTCAGGTTACTTGCAAAAGTGAGATCTGATAGAGATAGATAAATAAAACTAAACAAAAGATAAAATATTTTTGGGATTTTTGGTATATAGATCTGAAAATAAAAGATTGCAAAATAGTAGATCGAAAACTGATGACCCACAAGTATAGGGGATATATCGTAGTCCTTTCGATAAGTAAGAGTGTCGAAGCCAACGAGGAGCAGAAGGAAATGATAAGCGGTTTTCAGCAAGGTATTCTCTGCAAGTACTGAAATAAGTGGTAACAGATAGTTTTGTGATAGGATAATTTGTAACGAGCAACAAGTAACAAAAGTAAATAAAGTGCAGCAAGGTGGCCCAATCCTTTTTGTAGCAAAGGATAAGCCTGGACAAACTCTTATATGGATAAAAGCGCTCCCGAGGACACATGGGAATTATCGTCAAGCTAGTTTTCATCACGTTCATATGATTCGCGTTCGGTACTTTGATAATTTGATATGTGGGTGGACCGGTGCTTGGGTGATGTTCTTACTTGAACAAGCATCCCACTTATGATTAACCTCTATTGCAAGCATCCGCAACTACAACAAAAGTATTAAGGTAAACCTAACCATAGCATGAAACATATGGATCCAAATCAGCCCCTTAAGAAGCAATGCATAAACTAGGGTTTAAGCTTCTGTCACTCTAGCAACCCATCATCTACTTATTACTTCCCAATGCCTTCCTCTAGGCCCAAATAATGGTGAAGTGTTATGTAGTCGACGTTCACATAACACCACTAGAGGCTAGACAACATACATCTCATCAAAATATCGAACGAATACCAAATTCACATGACTACTAATAGCAAGACTTCTCCCATGTCCTCAGGAACAAACGTAACTACTCACAAAGCATATTCATGTTCATAATCAGAGGGGTATTAATATGCATAAAGGATCTGAACATATGATCTTCCACCAAATAAACCAACTAGCATCAAGTACAAGGAGTAATCAACACTACTAGCAACCTACTAGTACCAATCCCGGACTTGGAGACAAGAATTGGATACAAGAGATGAACTAGGGATTTGAGAGGAGATGGTGCTGGTGAAGATGTTGATGGAGATTGCCATCTCCCGATGAGAGGAGCGTTGGTGATGACGATGGCGATGATTTCCTCCTCCCGGAGGGAAGTGTCCCCGGCAGAACAGCTCTGCCGAAGCCCTAGATTGGTTCCGCCAAGGTTCCGCCTCGTGGCGGCGGAGTCTCGTCCCGAAAGGTTGCTTTCGATTTTTTCCTCAACGAAAGACTTCATATAGCATAAGATGGCCACTGGAGAGCCAACAGGGGGCCCACGAGGCAGGGGGCGCGCCCTGGGGGTAGGGCGCGCCCCCCACCCTTGTGGCCAGGTGGGGCCCCCTCTGACGTACTTCTTCCGCTCAATATTTTTTATTATTTCCAAAAATAACTTTCGTGGAGTTTCAGGACTTTTGGAGTTGGGCAGAATAGGTCTCTAATATTTGCTCCTTTTCCAGCCCAGAATTCCAGCTGCCGGCATTCTCCCTCCTTATGTAAACCTTGTAAAATAAGAGAATAGGCATAAGTATTGTGACATAATGTGTAATAACAGTCCATAATGAAATAAATATCGATATAAAAGCATGATGCAAAATGGACGTATCAAAAACTAATATGATGGAAAATAGACCCGGGAGCCATAGGTTTCACTAGAGGCTTCTCTCAAGAAGGAAAATAATACGGTGGGTGAACAAATTACTGTCGAGCAATTGATAGAAAAGCGCAAAGTTATGACGATATCCAAGGCAATGATTAATAGGCATCACGTCCGTGTCAAGTAGACCGACTCCTGCCCGCATCTACTACTATTACTCCACACATCGACCGCTATCCAGCATGCATCTAGAGTATTAAGTTCATAAAGAACGGAGTGACGCCTTAAGTAAGATGACATGATGTAGAGGAATAAACTCATGCAATATGATATAAACTCCACCTTTTTATCCTCGATGGCAACAATTCAATACGTGTCTCGCTACCCCTACTTTGTCACTGGGTGAAATCACGCAAGATTGAACCCAAAGCTAAGCACCTCTCCCATTGCAAGAAAAACCAATCTAGTTGGGCAAACCAAACCGATAATTCGAAGAGAAATACAAAGATACCAAATCATGCATATAAGAATTCAGAGAAGATTCAAATAATATTCATAGATAAGCTGATCATAAATCCACAATTCATCGGATCTCGATAAACACACCACAAAAGAAGATTACATCGAATAGATCTCCAAGAACATCGAGGAGAACATGGTATTGAGAATCAAAGAGAGAGAAGAAGCCATCTAGCTACTAGCTATGGACCCGTAGGTCTATGGTAAACTACTCACGCTTCATCGGAAGGGCAATAGAGTTGATGTAGATGCCCTCCGTGATCGAATCCCCCTCCGGCATGATGCCGAAAAAGGCCCCAAGATGGGATCTCACGGGAACAGAAGGTTGCAGCGGTGGAAAAGTGTTTTCGTGGATGTTTCTGGTGGTTTGGGATATGTGAATATATAGGAGGAAGGGCTAGGTCAGGAAGGTCACGAGGGGCCCACAAGGTAGGGGGCGCACCCTCCACCCTTGTCGCCGCCTCGTGGCTCGTCTGACTTAAACTCCAAGTCTCCTGGGTGTCTTCTGGTCCAAGAAAAATCATCGTGAAGTTTTATTCCGTTTGGACTCCATTTGGTATTCCTTTTCTGCGAAGCTCAAAAACAAGGAAAAATGGAAACTGGCACTAGGCTCTAGGTTAATAAGTTAGTCCCAAAACAATATAAAATAGCATATTAATGCATATAAAACATCCAAAACAGGTAATATAATAGCATGGAACAATCAAAATTTATAGATACGTTGGAGACGTATCAAGCATCCCCAAGCTTAATTCCTGCTCGTCCTCGAGTAGGTAAATGATAAAAACAGAATTTTTTGATGTGGAATGCTACCTAACATATTTATCCATGTAATTTACTTTATTGTGGCGTGAAAGTGTAGATCCATAAGATTCAAAACAAAAGTTTAATATTGACATAAAAACAATAATACTTCAAGCATACTAATAAGGCAATTATGTCTTCTCAAAATAACATGGCCAAAGAAAGCTATCCCTACAAAATCATATAGTCTGGCTATGCTCCATCTTCATCACACAAAATATTCAAATCATGCACAACCCCGATGACAAGCCAAGCAATTGTTTCATACTTTTTATGTTCTCAAACCTTTTCAACTTTCACGCAATACATGAGCGTGAGCCATGGATATAGCACTATAGGTGGAATAGAATATGGTGGTTGTGGAGAAGACAAAAAAGAAGAAGATAGACTCACATCAACTAGGTGTATCAACGGGCTATGGAGATGCCCATCAATAGATATCAATGTGAGTGAGTAGGGATTGCCATGCAACGGATGCACGAGAGCTATAAGTTTATGAAAGCTCAAAAAGAAAACTAAGTGGGTGGGCATCCAACTTGCTTGCTCACGAAGACCTAGGGCAATTTGAGGAAGCCCATCATTGGAATATACAAGCCAAGTTCTATAATGAAAAATTACCACTAGTATATGAAAATGATAATATAGGAGACTTTCTATCATGAAGATCATGGTACTACTTTGAAGAACAAGTGTGGAAAAAGGATAGTAACATTGCCCCTTCTCTCTTTTCTCTCATTTTTTTGTGGGCTTCTTTGGCCTCTTTTATTTTTGCAAATTTCGGAGACTCATCCCAACTTGTGAGGGAATCATAGCTTCCATCATCCTTTCCTCACATGGGACAATGCTCTAAAAATGATGGTCATCACACTTTTATTTACTTACAACTCAAGAATTACAACACGATACTTAGAACAAAATATGACTCTATACGAATGCCTCCGGCGGTGTACCGGGATGTGCAATGACTCAAGAATTTATAATAATTATTAATGGTGGCTTTGCCACAAATACGATGTCAACTGCATGATCATGCAAAGCAATATGACAATGGTGGAGCGTGTCATAATAAAACGGAACAGTGGAAGTTGCATGGCAATATATCTCGGAATGGCTATGGAAATGCCATAATAGGTAGGTATGGTGGCTATTTTGAGGAAGGTAATAGGTGGGTGTATGGCACCGGCGAAAGTTGCGCGGTACTAGAGAGGCTAGCAATGGTGGAAGGGTGAGAGTGCGTATAATCCATGGACTCAACATTAGTCATAAAGAACTAACATACTTATTGTAAAAATCTATTAGTCATCGAAACAAAGTACTACGCACATGCTCCTAGGGGGATAGATTTGTAGGAAAAAACCATCACCCGTCCCTGACCGCCACTCATAAGGAAGACAATCAATAAATAAATCATGCTCCGACTTCATCACATAACGGTTCACCATACCTGCATGCTACGGGAATCACAAACTTTAACACAAGTATTTCTAGAATCCACAATTACTCACTAGCATGACTCTAATATCACCATCTTTATATCTCAAAACAATCATAAGGAATCAAACTTATCATAGTATTCAATGCACTTTTATATGACAGTTTTTATTAAATCCCTCTTGGATGCCTATCATATTAGGACTAAATTCATAACCAAAGCAAATTACCATGCTATTTAGAGAGACTCTCAAAATAATATAAGTGAAGCATGAGAGTTCAATAATTTCTAAAAAATAAGACCACTGTCGTGCTCTAAAAAGATATAAGTGAAGCACTAGAGCAAAATTGCCTAGCTCAAAAGATATAAGTGAAACACATAGAGTATTCTAATAAATTACGATTCATGTGTGTCCCTCTAAAAAGGTGTGTACAGCAAGGATGATTGTGGCAAACTAAAAATTAAAGACTCATATCATACAAGACGCTTCACGCAAAACACATATCATGTGGTGAATAAAAATATAGCCTCAAGTAAATTTACCGATAGACAAAGACGAAAGAGGGGATGCCATCCGGGGCATCCCCAAGCTTAGGCTCTTGGTTGTCCTTGAATATTACCTTGGGGTGCCTTGGGCATCCCCAAGCTTAGGCTCTTGCCACTCCTTATTCCATAGTCCATCAAATCTTCTCCCAAAACTTGAAAACTTCACAACACAAAACTCGACAGAAAATCTCATAAGATCTGTTAGTATAAGAAATTAAATCACCACTCTTGGTACTGTTGTGAACTCATTCTTTATTTATATTGGTGTAATATATACTGCATTCCAACTTTTCCATGGTTCATACCCACCGATACAACCCATAGATTCATCAAAACAAGCAAATAACACACAGAAAACAGAATTTGTCAAAAACAGAACAGTTTGTAACAATCTGTAAACCTCGGATACTTCTGTAACTCCAAAAATTCTGAAAAATTAGTACAACCTGGGCAATTCGTGTACCAATCTTGTGCAAAAATAATCAGATCAAAAGCACGCTTCTGTAAAAAATGAAAATTATTTTCCTGGGCGCAAAAGTTTCTGTTTTTCAGCAAGATCAAAACAACTATCACCGTAAGCCATCCCAAAGGTCTTACTTGGCACAAGCACTAATTAAAACACAAAAACACATCTAACAAGAGGCTAGATGAATTATTTATTGAGAAATAGCAACGAAAAATATTGGGTTGTCTCCCAACAAGCGCTTTTCTTTAAAGCCTTTTAGCTAGGCATTGAGATTTCAATGATGCTCGCATAAAAGAGAAGAATTGAAGCACAAAGAGAGCATCATAAAACACGTGACAAACACATATAAGTCTAACATACTTCCTATGCATATGCATTATATAAGCAAACAAATTATCAAGGCAAGCAAAAACAAGCATATGCAAGGAAAAAAAAGACTATAGCAATCTCAACATGAAGAGAGGTAATTTAGTAACATGAAAATTTCTACAACCATATTTTCCTCTCTCATAATAATTACATGTAGGATCATAATCAAATTCAACAAAATAGCAACCACATAACATATTCTTAACACGATCCACATGCAGGCGAAGTTGACACTCTTCCAAAATAGTGGGATTAACATTAACTAAAGTCATGACCTCTCCAGACCCACTTTTATCAAAAATTTCATAAGATTGAACATTCTCCAAATATGTGGGATCTAAAGTTGACACTCTTCCAAACCCACTTTCAATATTATTGCAAACACTATTATCAATCTCATATTCATCATGGGGCTTAAATGAATTTTGAAGATCATAAGGAGAATCACCCCAATCATGATCATTGCAACAAGTAGTAAACATAGCAAAATTAGCATCCCCAAGCTTAGGGTTTTGCATATCATTAACACAATTGACATTAACGGGATTTATAATAACATCATTGCAATCATGCTTGTCATTCAAGGCACTATCGTGAATCACTTTATAATTTCCTTCTTTCAACACTTCATCACAATTTTCAGATTCACGAATTTCAAGAAAAACCTCATAAAGATAATCTAGTGCACTCAACTCACTAGCAATTGGTTCATCATAATTGGATATCTTAAAAAGATTAGCAAGTGGATGAGGATCCATAAACTTTTTGGTTTCTGATTTTCAATAAACACACAATTATACCAAGCGAACGAGCAAACGAACCAAGTAAGACATAAAGGCAAACGAAAATACGAATGAAAAGAAGGGCGAATAAAAAGGCAAATCTTTTTGAAAATCGTTTTAGAAGTGGGGGAGAGGAAAACGAGAGGCAAATGACGAATAATGTAATGCAAGAGATGAGAGTTTTATGATGGGTACTTGGTATGTCTTGACTTGGCATAGATCTCCCCGGCAACGACGCCAGAAATTCTTCCTGCTACTTCTTGAGCTTGCATTGGTTTTTCCCTTGAAGAGGAAAGGGTGATGCAGCAAAGTAGAGATAAGCATTTCCCTCAGTTAAGAACCAAGGTATCAATCCAGTAGGAGAAGAACGCGCAAATCACTAATACCTGCACAAACAATCAAACACTTGCACCCAACGCGATAAAGGGGTTGTCAATCCCTTCACGGTTACTTGCAAAAGTGAGATCTGATAGAGATAGATAAATAAAACTAAACAAAAGATAAAATATTTTTGGGATTTTCTGGTATATAGATCTGAAAATAAAAGATTGCAAAATAGTAGATCCTGTGGCCATAGGTTTCACTAGAGGCTTCCCTCATGAAGGCAAATAATATGGTGGGTGAACAAATTACTGTCGAGCAATTGATAGAAAAGTGAAAGTTATGACGATATCCAAGGCAATGATTATGAAATATAGGCATCACGTCCGTGTCAAGTAGACCGACTCCTGCCTGCATCTACTACTATTACTCCACACATCGACCGCTATCCAACATGCATCTAGAGTGTTAAGTTCATAAAGAACGGAGTAACGCCTTAAGTAAGATGACATGATGTAGAGGAATAAACTCATGCAATATGATATAAACTCCACCTTTTTATCCTCGATGGGAACAATTCAATACGTGTCTCGCTACCCCTACTTTGTCACTGGGTGAAATCACGCAAGATTAAAACCAAAGCTAAGCACATCTCCCATTGCAAGAAAAACCAATCTAGTTGGCCAAATAAAACCGATAATTCGAAGAGAAATACAAAGATACCAAATCATGCATATAAGAATTGAGAGAAGATGCAAATAATATTCATAAATAAGCTGATCATAAATCCACAATTCATCAGATCTCGACAAACACACCGCAAAAGAAGATTACATCGGATAGATCTCCAAGAACATCGAGGATAACATGGTATTGAGAATCAAAGAGAGAGAAGAAGCCATCTAGCTACTACATATGGACCCGTAGGTCTATGGTAAACTACTCACGCCTCATCGGAAGGGCAATAGAGCTAATGTAGTTGCCCTCCATGATCGAATCCCCCTCCGGCAGGATGCCGGAAAAGGCCCCAAGATGGGATCTCACGGGAACAGAAGGTTGCGGCGGTGGAAAGGTGTTTTCGTGGATGCTTCTGGTGGTTTGGGAATATATGTGAATATATAGGAGGAAGGGCTAGGTCAGGAAGGTCACGAGGGGCCCACAAGGTAGGGGGGCGCGCCCTCCACCCTTGTTGCCGCCTCGTGGCTCTTCTGACTTGAACTCCAAGTCCCCTGGGTGTCTTCTGGTCCAAGAAAATCATCGTGAAGTTTTATTCCGTTTGGACTCCGTTTGTTATTCCTTTTCTGCGAAGCTCAAAAACAAGGAAAAACAGAAACTGGCACTGGGCTCTAGGTTAATTAGTCCCAAAAATAATATAAAATAGCATATTAATGCATATAAAACATCCAAACAAATAATAGAATAGCATGGAACAATCAAAAATTATAGATACGTTAGAGACGTATCACTCGTCCACGAGTAGGTAAATGATAAAAGAAAGAATTTATGAAGTGTGAATGCTACCTGGCATATTTATCAATGTAATCTTCTCTAATGTGGCATGAATGTTCAGATCCGTAAGCTTCGAAACAAAAGTTTAATATTGACATAAAAACAATAATACTTCAAGCATACTAATAAAGAAATCATGTCTTCTCAAAATATCATGGCCAAAGAAAGTTATCCCTACAAAAGCATATAGTCTGGCTATGCTCCATGTTCATCACGCAAAGTATTAAATCATGCACAACCCCGATGACAAGCCAAACAATTGTTTCATACTTTTGATGTTCTCAAACTTTTTCAACTTTCACGCAATACATGAGCGTGAGCCATGGATATATATATAGCACTATAGGTGGAATAAAATATGGTGGTTGTGGAGAAGACAAAAAGAAGGAGATAGTCTCACATCAACTAGGCGTATTAACGGGCTATGGGGATGCCCATCAATAGATATCAATGTGAGTGAGTAGGGATGCCATGCAACTTATGCACTAGAGCTATATAAGTGTATGAAAGCTCAAAATGAAAACTAAGTGGGTGTGCATCCAACTTGCTTGCTCATGAAGACCTAGGGCAATTTGAGGAAGCCCATCATTGGAATATACAAGACAAGTTCTATAATGAAAAATTACCACTAGTATGTGAAAGTGACAAAATAGGAGACTCTCTATCATGAAGAACATGGTGCTACTTTGAAGCACAAGTGTGGTAAAAGATAGTAACATTGTCCCTTCTCTCTTTTTCTCTCATTTTTTTATTTTCTCTTCCTTTTTTTGTTTGGGCTCTTTGGCCTCTTTTTTTGGGCGCTTTGGCCTCTTTTTATTTTTTTAAATCCGGAGTCTCATCCCAACTTGTGAGGGAATCATAGCTTCCATCATCCTTTCCTCACATGGGACAATGCTCTAATAATGATGATCATCACACTTTTATTTACCTTACAACTCAAGGATTACAACTCGATACTAGAACAAAATATGACTGTATATGAATGCCTCCGGCGGTGTACTGGGATGTGCAATGATCAAGAGTGACATGTATAAAAAAATATGAACAGTGGCCAAGCCACAAATACTATGCCAACTACGTGACCATGCAAAGCAATATGACAATGATGGAGCGTGTCATAATAAACGGAAGGGTGGAAGTTGCATAGCAATATATCTCAGAATGGCTATGGAAATGCCATAATAGGTAGGTATGGTGGATTTTTTGAGGAAGGTATATGGTGGGTGTAATGCACCGGCAAAAGTTGCGCGGTACTAGAGAGGCTAGCAATGGTGGAAGGGTTAGAGTGTGTATAATCCATGGACTCAACATTAGTCATAAAGAACTCACATAGTTATTGCAAAAGTCAATTAGCTATTGTAACAAAGTACTACACGCATGCTCCTATGGGGATAGATTGGTAGGAAAAGACCATCGCTCGTCCCCGACCACCACTCATAAGGAAGACAATCAATAAATAAATCAAGCTCCGACTTCCTCACATAATGGTTGACCATACGTGCATGCTTCGGGAATCACAAACTTTAACACAAGTATTTCTACCAATCCACAATTACTCACTAGCTAGCATGACTCTAATATCACCATCTTTATATCTCAGAACAAATGCAAGGAATCAAACTTCTCATAGTATTCAATTCTCTTTATGAAAGTTTTTATTATATCCTTCTTGAAACTGACAAACTACTCCAAAAAAGATATAAGTGAAGATCAATGAGTAGTTGAATAATTATGTAGCTGTGTGAAGACTCTCCTCTCATAAATAAAATTTCAGATCTTAAGTACTTTATTCAAACAGCAAGCGAAACAAAATAAAATGACATTCCAAGGATAGCATGTATCATGTGAAGAAGCAAAAAGTTAGGCTCAACCAAAAATGACTGATCATTGTTGAAGAAGAAAGGTGGGATGCCAATTGGGGCACCCCCAAGCTTAGATGCTTGAGACTTCTTGAAATATTATTTTGGGATGCCTTGGGCATCCCTAAGCTTGAGCTCTTGTGTCTCCTTAATTCCTTTTACATCACGGTTTCCCTAAATCTTAAAAACTTCATCCACACAAAACTCAACAAGAACTCGTGAGATAGGTTAGTATAAATCCATGCAAAACCTTATCATTTGCTAGTGTAGAAAATCACTAAAATTATAATTTGACATTGCATGCTAAATGCCTGTGCATATTTAATACTCCCATCCTCAAATAGAATCATTAAACAAGCAAACATAACAACAATTTGTCTAAACAAAACAGTCTGTAAAGAATGCAAAAGGAATCATACTTCCCTAACTCCAAAAATTCTGAAAAATTACCACACTGTAGAGAATTTATCATTTCATATTGTGTCAAAATTTCAAGCTTTTATCACATTCTGACTTTTCTAGGGAATTTTTGCAATAGCGACAAACTTTCTGTTTTGAAACAGCAACTCATATACATGTAAATTGTGCATGGTGAAGGCTATCCTTGACACTTTTATTGAAATAAAAAATACAAAACATTATTCTAAATAACAACAAGCAAATCTAAACCAAATAAAATGACGCTCCAAGCAAAACACATATCATGTGGTGAATAAAAATATAGCCTCAAGAAAATTTACCGATGGATTGAAGACGAAAGAGGGGATGCCATCCGGGGCATCCCCAAGCTTAGATGCTTGGTTGTCCTTGAATATTACCTTGGGGTGCCTTGGGAATCCACAAGCTTAGGCTCTTGCCACTCCTTATCCATAGTCCATCAAATCTTTACCCAAAACTTGAAAACTTCACAACAGAAAACTCAACAGATAACTCGTAAGCTCCGTTAGTATAATAAAGCAAATCATCACTTAGGTACTGTTGTGAACTCATTCTAAATTTATATTGGTGTTATATCTAATGTATTCCAACTTCTCCATGGTTCATACCCTCCGATAC
The DNA here is from genome assembly GCF_002575655.3 of Aegilops tauschii subsp. strangulata. Taxonomy (NCBI): domain Eukaryota; kingdom Viridiplantae; phylum Streptophyta; class Magnoliopsida; order Poales; family Poaceae; genus Aegilops; species Aegilops tauschii. The sequence continues at coordinate 617,111,253 of NC_053041.3, forward strand.
TACCCATAAATTCATCAAAACTAGCAGAGTGACCCGCGCATTCGCGTGGCTAGATTTTTAAGTTATAACTAATTTGTTCATTACTTTCATATGAATATGCCAATGTTGGTACATTAAGTAAATAAATGATAAAGGATCGTCCTATTATCATTGACAATCAAAATGTCATGAATATATTAGCAGCTAATTTTTAAAAGTTAGGCAACATACATTCGTTCTCGCTCTCGGTCTCTTTTACATTCATCATTGATTTCCAATGACACCAAAGGTGGCATAAGTCTTTTTGTTAATTTTAATATATAAATAAACTTCAACATTGGAATAAATCTAAATATGGATGTCTTACATCCAATCATGGTTTTTCGTCCTCCACATGACACAACACTATCGGTGTGATGGCTGGTGCATTCGTGGTTGTACATTTATTACATATTGTTGTGCTTAGTTTTTTGTCAATAATTTTTCCTGCCATGCTAATTTTTATTAAATTATATTCACCTATACATTTTCCTTAGGAAAGTTGTACAAAATTCAATTCCAAGGAGACATGTTACTTAGCTTGATATAATCATTTTTAGTCTTCTGTTCACCGCACTTCTATTTTTATGCCCCTATCAAAATCATACTTATATTTCTATCGAGTCTCTGCTCATACTTTTACTACCACATATATCTTTTGATTAATAATGTTCTTTTGTTGTTTGAAAAAATCGCGAGGTGCCTTATTAAACAAAACTTAGAGAATAAATTTGATCATGACATATAAGTAACTTTTTTTGCATTATTGCTCTTGTGGAAAATCATCTTCAGATGTTATTTCATGGCTATCTAATATGATTGATTCTCATAATCGATATATAATAGATTAGACTGAGTAATTGGTCAAATGGTCCAACCTGCAATGATGGTGTTGCATGCACTTCATGCAATATGGATTGCTTTAGATTGATTTCCATCATAGCTGATTTGGCTACTAATACATACATTACTTTTAGTTCCAGTTTTTAATCTCAACTATGAGAATGAGGACCCATCACACAATCTACATAGCAAATTATTTTGCCCATGTGGACCAATGTATTGTCTAATATATTTTTTCTGTTCTCTTCGATCCCTGGAAATGTTGAGTATCAGCTGTCCATTCATTTTTTATTGTGGCTAACATCAAATTGTAGAAATATTTTACTATTAAACAGAAATATATTGAGTATTCGTCTGCTCCAAACTCTATGCTATGTACGTATATATACATGCACTTTACTTTATTCGGGTAAAGAAAGTTTGTTATCGCCGATGGGTAGGGGAATATTTTTTTAGGGACGTAGATAAAGTTTCTTATCCCACGTGGAGCGCTAATGTAGATGTCCAGATTGATTAATTGAAAAAAATCATATCCTAATTTATTTTGGCTGACATCATTGATGATGTCACCAGATATAGTATTGCGAATTTGTGATCGGACGCTCTCCACTCAAAAACAGAGAAAAAAATATCGGACCCTTTGTTTTTTCTTTGCATGGGCGCTCTGACTCATTATAATAGGAAGCCTGCCTTCTTAGCTTATTGGTAGCCGTGCTGTTTATACGAGAGAGGGCAGCCTTGCTTTATAATCCCCAACATGCGTTCACTTCTAGTTGTCTAGGACAGATTTTTTTTAATAAGAGAAAAAACATAGTATGACTTAGAAGAAAGTTCTAATCGGACTCTTGTTTTTGGGGGTGGCGCTCGGCCTCTTTATTTTTTCTAACTCTTTATAGTTGGCAGTTGTGCCTTTTTCTAAATGTTTGGTAGCCGTGCTTTTATTTTTTTGGAAAAACTAACGCCCACACGTGTGGGCGTTTGCACATCGCTCACACGCCTTCATCACCACTCATTTTATCACGTATGAACAGATGACATTAGCAGAAATCTTTTGGATTTTTGGCTTAAAAATATTTTATCTCCTAATTAAAAAATCCGTTTTCAGCATTAAATCCGTCTCGACGAGATCTTCAAAACTAGACCCCATGTTGATATGTTTCGACGATTTTTTTTGCCCAAAAGTTGCCATGATGTTTACACTTTAGTTGCCATAGTGCTTAAACTAAAGTTGCCATGTGGCAATTTTAGTTTGTAGATCATGGCAATTTTAGTTCTTCGATTATGGCAATTCCAGTACTTTGACCATGAAAATATTTTTTTTCTATGAACCATGGCAATTTTAAGTGCATGTATCATGTTAATTTTAATTTATGGTGCATGACAAGTCTAGTTTCTTAATTCCCCGTTTTATAATATATCAAAGTTTACTTTTAAATGTAGAAGAAAATAGCTGAAACATATCATGGCAACTTCAGTATAAACATCATGGCAATTCATGTGCAATAGACACTGCAACTTTTAACCCAAAAAAATAATTCGTCGAAATATATTGATATGAGATCTAGTTTCGAAGATCTCGTCGCGAGGGATTTAATGGTGAAAATGGATCTTCAATCGGATTTTTCATTTAAGAGATAAAACATTTTAAAAATAGAAAATCTAAAAAGATTTCCACATGCATGCATGCGGTGACATGACGTAGTCTGTGTGCTATAGGGCGTGTGGGCGGGTTTGGCTCCCACCACACATGTGAGCGTTAGCGTTGTCCTATTTTTTTTTATGGGAGATGGCAGCCTTGTTTTACGATGCCAACATAGTACGCTTCTAATTGTCTTGGACAGATTTTTGTAATAGAAAAATATATGACTTATACCAAAGATGTGCTGAACTATTTTTACGTGCCATGCCAATTGTTTGTGCATACCTATATTTGTATGTAACGCTACATATATTAAATCCTAACCGTTAGTATATGAAATTGATGGTCAAGATAATTTAACCTATGCGGACGAACGTGATCGCTTGTTAGACTTTTGTTATATGTATATAATAGATAAGCAAACACTATAATGAAAACAGAATCTGTCAAAAACAGAACAGTCTGTAGCAATCTGGAAACTTCGTATACTTCTGTAACTCCAAAAATTCTGAAAAATTAGGACAACCTGGGCAATTTGTATATAAATCTTGTGTAAAAAATTCAGATCAAAATCACGTTCCAGTGAATTTTCAAAATTCTTGGACTGAGAGCAAAAGTTTCTGTTTTTGCACTAAATCAAGTCAATTATCACCATAGACCATCCCAAAGGTCTTACTTGGCTCAAACACTAATTAAAACACTAAAACACAATTACTACAGAAGTAATATTGTGTATTTATTAAAAAACAGAAGCAAAAACAAGAAACACAAAATAAAATTGGGTTGCCTCCCAACAAGCGCTATTGTTTAACGCCCCTAGCTAGGCATGATGATTTCAATGATGCTCATATGAAAGATAAGAATTGAAACATAATGGGAGAATCATGAAGCATATGACTAGCACATTTAAGTCTAACCCACTTCCCATGCATAGAGATTTTGTGAGCAAACAAATTAAGGGAACAAGAATCAACTAGCATAGGAAGGTAAAACAAGCAAAACTTCAAAACTTTCAACACATCAAAAGGAAACTTGATATTATTGCAATATGTAAAAGCATATGTTCCTCTCTTATAATAGTTTTCAGTAGCATCATGAATGAATTCAACAATATATATCATGAGATACATAATCCAATTGAAAAATAAAATCATGATGACAAGCTTCACGGTTATCATTATTCTTTATAGCATACATGTCATCACAATAATCATCATAGATAGCAACTTTGTTCTCATAATCAATTGGAACCTCTTCCAAAATAGTGGATTCATCACTAAATAAAGTCATGACCACTCAGAATCCACTTTCATCATTGTAATCATCAAAAATAGGAGGCATGCTATCATCATAATAAATTTACTCAACATAACTTGGGGGACAAAAAATATCTTCTTCGTCAATCATAGCATCCCCAAGCATGTGACTTTGCATATCATTGGCATCATGGATATTCAAAGAATTCGTACTAACAACATTGCAATCATGCTCAAGTGGATGACTTAAGGTTTATCAATCCATGGAAGGCGTAGGATGAAGATGGTCTCTCTCAAACAACCCTGCAACCAAATAACAAAGAGTCTCTTGTGTCCCCAACACACCCAATACAATGGTAAATTGTATAGGTGCACTAGTTCGACGAAGAGATGGTGATAAAAGTGTAGTAATGATAATAGATATTGATTTTTGTAATAGGAACAATAAAAACATACCCTCAACCCCGAGGGTTACTCCCTCCTCGTCATGGAGACCGCCGGGATGCTGAAGATGGCCTTCGGTGATGGTTTCCCCCTCCAACAGGGTGCCGAAACGGGCTCACGATTGGTTTTTCGTGGCTACAGAAGCTTGGGGCGGCGGAACTCCCGATCTAGGTTTCTTTTCTGGGGTTTTGGTATTTATAGGATTTTTCGGCATCGGTCTCACGTCAAGGGGGCCCATGAGGCAACGGCAAGACAGGGGGCGCGCCCTCCACCCTTGTGGTTGCCTGGGGACTCTTCTGGACCAACTCTTGTGCTTCAGGGGTCTCTTTTGGTACATAAAAAATCACCGTAAATTTCAGCCCATTCCTAGAACTTTATTTTTGCATAAAAAACGACACCACGGTAGTTCTGCTGAAAACAGCGTCAGTCCGGATTAGTTCTAATAAAATCCTACCAAAACCATATAAAATTGTTGCAAACATGGCATGAATACTTCATAAATTATAGATACGTTGGAGATGTATCATGCTCCGGCGCCACCAGGAGAGAGGGGATAGGTCCCCCCCCCCCTCCTTCTTCTTCTTGCTTGGCCTTCTCCCTAGATGGGAGAAGGATTTCCCTTCTGGTCCTTGGCCGCCATGGCCCCCGAGGGGCGGGAACCCCTCTAGATTGGACCTCTCTCTGTTTACTTCTCTATTTCACGTCCTCATTTTTGGCCGAAAACCGTTTCTTAAATATCCGGAGATCCATAACTCCGATTGGGCTGAAATTTGAACACGGTTTTTTGCCGATATTAGCTTCCTTGCGTCCAAAGAAGAGTTCCAACCAACTTACGGGGTGCCCACAAGGCACTGGTGTCTACTACACAACTTGTTCCTGTAGACTCGTGTTGGGCCTCCAAGCGCAGAGTTTTGTAGGACAGTAGCAAATTTTCCTCAACTGGATGACCTAAGATTTATCAATCCGTGGGAGGCGTAGGACGAAGATGGTCTCTCTCAAACAACCTTGCAACCAAATAATAAAAAGTCTCTTGTGTCCCCAACACACCAAATACAATGGTAAATTGTATAGGTGCACTAGTTAGGCGAAGAGATGGTGATAAAAGTGTAGTAATGATAGTAGATATTGATTTTTGTAATAGGAACAATAAAAACAGCAAGGTAGCAAGTAGCAAAAGCAAGCACAAACGGTGTTGCAATGCTTAAAAATGAGGCCTAGGGTCCATACTTTCGCTAGTGCAATCTCTAAGGGCCCATTGGATGTCTTCTGCTCCAAAAAAAATCTCCAAAAAGCTTTGCTGTGTTTGGACTGCGTTTGGTACTGATATTCTGCGAAGTAAAACACAAGCAAAAAACAGCAACTGGCACTGGGCACTATGTCAATAGGTTAGTCCCAAAAAATGATATAAGGTTGCCATAAAATGATTGTAAAATATCCAAGAATGATAATATAACAGCATGAATACTTCATAAATTATAGATACATTGGAGACGTATCAGGCACCCTAGCGCGCTGGGGGGGGGGGGGGGTAGTGTCGCCCCCTGCCTTGTGGAGCCCATGGGCCTCCATTTGCGTTTATTCTTGCGCCAAAAATTCAGATATATTACAAAAAAATTTGCATAAAATTTTATCGCGTTTACACTTCGTTTGATATGGATTTTCTGTGAAATACAAAAACATGCAAAAAAAATAGGAAACTGGCACTGGACACTAGATCAATATGTTAGTCCGAAAAATATATAAATTGTTGCCAAAAGTATGTCGAAGTGGTATGATAATGGTATGAAACAATCAAAAAGTATAGATACGTAGGAGACGTACCAGTGGGGCCATTGGTGGCCTCGGACATGGCTGGGGACGACAGAGACGATGACGAGGGGCTCGCGGGGGGATGCACGAGGCGGCAAAGCTCTTGGGTGGTGATGTGGGGCTCGATTTGGCGCGCTTCTTGACAAATGGAAGAGTCAGGGGTTGTGCACATGTGAGGTGGACTTGATGGACAAGGTGGTGGGGTCATTTCCTCTGGTGATCGCCAGAATGGAGTTCACGGCAGCGGAGAGCTTCGGCTTTTGATGAACTCGATGCTCCGGTGGGCCTAGGGCACTACGTGGATGTCTGGGAGGTTCGCCGTGGCTCGGGGAGTGGAGTGGTGGCAATGGTTGGTGCTAAGGGCGTCGGGGTTGCCAGAATTTTTCCGGCGTTGAGCTAGGGCAGAACGGAGAAGGTGAGGTCACGGTGGAGCAGCCTGGCGACGAGAGGGGCTGTGGTGTTTGGGCTTTTGCAGAGGAGGGCGAGGGCTTCAGGTCGACCTGGCGCGGGCGTGGCCATGGACGAGCGAGCGTGCTAACGTGTGCATGGGGTGCTCTAGTCGTGGGCACCGTGGGCGGTTGCCGCAACGTGGAGGATGACGTGAGGGCCGAGGGTGTCAACGGGAGAGGGGGGAGAGAGAGGCCGAGCGCGGGTGGGCTGGCTCGCTGGGCCGCGTTCAGGTTTGCAAGGTTGAGCGCGTAGTTTATGTTTCCTTTTTATTTTCTTCTTTTCTATTTTTTTGTTTCTGTTTTCCTCAATTATTTTTATTTTACTTTGAATTTGAATTTTCTTCCAAAAGCAAACTTGCTCTAAATTCATTTGTGAATATTTTTGAGCTTGTCAACATTTTGTTTGGGCATTTCGAACATATATTTTCTGCACCTTATTCCCTCTTGGATTTCAATTTGGTTTTAAAACGAAATATATTTCAAATCCAATTTGGAAATTTAGCAGAAAGTCAAGCTCACAATTTGGACTTATGAAATTCACTTTCTGCCAAAATAAGTGTGAAGCCATTTTTTATAACCATCCCTTTGATTTTTGAATTGATTCCAAAATAGATATAGCTCAATAATTTAGGGATGATTTATTAGGGCTTGATTATCATTTTCCCTGAAGAGGTGACCCACTGCGGCTTCTCGTCCTACTTACTTGTAGCAGAGTTTAGGGTTTCTTATCCCTTCAATTTCCTCAAATCAGCACGTTCTGGGCTGATCAATTGTTCTTTTCTTCCATAAGTGGCGTCTATGGTCAACGATGTGCATTCACCAGCTCCATAGCCCGATGATTTGATACCCCCAGAACTCCATTTTCTCCTGGCCATCGACACAGGTCGGGCTATAGTCTGTACATCGCATGCCAAGGAGCCTGTAGCACAGATCGAGTATGAAGAGTTGTATTCCAACTCTAGTTGTGGAGCTAAAGAGGACGGACTAGCGAGTTTATCCTGAAAAAGCAAGACCACAATGACGGGGCGTCAGGCTCCCAGACTGTACCACCAAGCCAGCCCGAAGACGACATGAACATCTCCTCCCACTGAGATTGATATCTTGAAATTGACAAAGTCATCACAGACGCCTTCGTAGTCTACGAAAACGTCTCCTCCCACTAAACGAACATCACCAGAAAGCCTGGAATAAATCTAGGAAAGTGCAAGCACCAGTGCCAAGTCTAGGACTTTAACCCTGGTGGGCTGGTTCCACCACAAGGAATCTAATCATTTAAGTTATGCTCTGTTCGCTGTTAAGGGCCTCTTTGACTAAGAGGATTTTCATAGGAATAGTGGAGGCTACAAATCCTTCATAGGATTGCAAAAACACAGGAATAGGGAAAACGTAGGATTGGAATGGCATGTCCATTGGATCCCTATAGGATTTGAGTTTGTTTGATTGTGTCATGGGAAAAACAAAGGATTTCTTTCAAGAGGTTGGAACGGATGTTAGAATTCATGTAAAATGTAGTACAAATGAATCCTTAGGAAAAAAACCCTACAGGATTCAATCCTACGAATCAAACGATCAACGTAGGAAAAATTCCTAAGGATTCTAATCCTTCAAAGATCCTATGAAAATCCTTTGAATCAAAAAGAGTTTGTTCTATGTTGGTTCATTGGTTCATACGATTGAATCCTATAGAAATTTTTCCTAAGAAATCCATTACACTGCATTTCAAAGGAAAAACTACAGCCACTCTAACCTCATGCAAAAAATCTTTGTTTTTTCTATGATGCAATCGAACACACTTAGGTGGGAACAAAATCTTATACTATCTGGGTGGACATGCATGGCAGTGATATCCTAGTTTTTTTTTTCTATTCCCATGTTCCAATCTATCTATAAAGAAGGCCTTAGAGGCCAGAACACACAATGGGACAAGGGTGCACATGCACCCGAATTGCAAAAGGAAAAGTAAAAATGGTCAAATATTTTTTGAAACTTCTTCGGAACAAGCATTGTCCAGTGTATTACCCGCGTTTAAAGTTCCGCAACAAAACGACTCTCGTGGTATTCTGAACGAACAAAAATAAAACCGACACTATATTAAGGGCGCGTTCGGTGTCCCTCCGCTCCACGCTCCACTCCTGGAGCGGACGGAGTTGGAGTTATAATCCCTGGAGCGAGCTAACAGTTGCTCCGTAGATTCTAGGATTTGAAGGAGCTGGTGGATTGCCGAACGCGGCCTAAGCTTGTTGTTCACACAATTTGTAACTGCGATTTAGTCTTTTTTGCCAACAATACCACAAAAGTCATTTGTCCTGAAACCTTCCACGTGAGTAATTCACTGGACAATGCTTGTTCCGACAAAGTTTCATTTTCTTTACTATTTTTAATTTGTTCTGCCTAATCGAGTGCACCTAGACCCAGGTTTCAAAAAATCCGCACTGCTGTTGAAAGTGGAAGAAAATTTACTACAAAATGAGATACAATTTTCAAATATCCAATTCTGAGCCCGACCTCATCTGCTCCCGGTCAACAAAAAATTCAAAAAAAATCCCATTTTTTTGTGCAAGGTAGATAATTTGGTGCGTGAGGTGCGCTTCAAATTTCAGAGCATTTGGACATTTGAGTAGCTCTCAGCAAAAAAGACAAAATGGGTCAGAACAGTATATAAACAGTACACTATTTAACAAACCCCGAATTTGTCTTTTTTACCGAGAGCTACTCAGATGTCCAAATGATTCGAAATTTAGAACGGACATCACGCACCAAATTATCTACCATGCCGAAAAAATTGGAAATTTTTGAATTTTTCTAGCATTTATTTTGATTTTTTATTCAACGAGGGTGCAGACGAGCCTGGGAGCCAAAACGCCTCACTCATAAATTTTGACGAACTTGCGTCAAACAAGGTAAGAAGTGCCGTAATCCGGTAATTTTTTATTTTTTTTTGGAATTCACATGCAGGAAAAGGGCTGCTGCGCCCGTAAAAAGTTTGGTTGTAGCTCGAGCGGTGTGCAGCTCACTGTCGCGACTGTCGTACGAACCACGTGGAAACGCGAATACATATGGCTGTGGTTCCTCCTCGACCCCGCCCCGCGGTCCCCTCTGCCGCTGCACCGCTCCGCCCCGCCCGCCTGCTCTGCCTGCCCGCCTGCTACTGCTGGCGCCCTACACCTACACCCATCCGTCCTCCTCCTCTACTTGACCCGGTGGTACCACTCGTCCCTGAGCAAGGCAGCGGATACCAAGCGGGAGCTAGCCCGCGCACGCCTCTCCTGCGCGCGCGGCGAGGGTACGGCCATGGCGTACCAGTACCACCACCAGGACCACGCGCTGGGGATGGACGCGGCTGCGGCGGCGGCGGGGAACCCCGGCGGAGGCTTCGCGCCAGGTTTGGGCGCGGGCGCGGGCGGTGGCGGGTGGGAGAGGGAGAAGGCGGCCATCGAGGCGCACCCGCTGTACGAGCGGCTGCTGGAGGCGCACGTCGCCTGCCTGCGCGTCGCCACCCCCGTCGACCAGCTCCCCCGCATCGACGCGCAGATCGCCGCGCGCGCCCCGCCGCCCATGCCCCCCGCAGGCGCGCCCGCCGGCGGCGAGGAGCTCGACCTCTTCATGGTGAGCTGCTACCACGAGGCCTCCTCGCCTCACGCCGGCCGCGTACGGACGCCGCGTCGGCTGGGCCGGGCTGCTCCGCGCGTGCTGTAGTATGGTAGATTGACGCGGCGTGCGTGCGTGCGTCCGTGGTTCGAAAAATTGGGGATTGGGTGGGATTTGGCGATGAAATTTCCCCGCTCGTGCTGGGATTGGGATTTCAAACGGGCTAGCCAGATTACCCTTTTTTTCGAACGCACACAACATGTTTGATTGGTTGCGCATGAGCTCATATGGGATTATTAGTACTCGCTAATCCCTGCGGGTGGATTTGGTTAAAGTTAGCTTCTTCAACTGTGAGTATTATTATGCTAGTTCATCCCTTGATTATTACCCATCCCACCTGCAAATAATTTACTGCTTGCTCTAGGCTCTAGCTGTGAGCAACTTTGTTTTCTCAACCACAAGCGCCTCACCTCTGCGATAGAGACAAAAGCAAACCCCAAAAAACAACTACAAGTGTCCCTTTGCTAAGCAAGCAGGGGCTCCTTTGCCTGGAAATGGCAATTCTCCTTGTGTAAAGGTTATTACTGACCACCTGCCTTTTTCTATATGTGTTCTAAAGGTTCTGCTTCCCTTGTTGCAGACACACTATGTGCTGCTGCTCTGTTCCTTCAAGGAACAGCTCCAGCAGCATGTGCGCGTCCACGCCATGGAAGCGGTGATGGCCTGCTGGGAGCTCGAGCAGACTTTGCAGAGTCTTACAGGTACCATACAGCATCTTAAGTTCATCAGTTTCAGTTGAACAGCTAGATATGTGCTTCTAAATATCTCCAGGAAGAGGGTTTTACAATCTCTAGTTCTCTACACTACATGCTTATTAAGAGGTTGATAGGCACAGTAAGTATCATGCTACATGAGGGGCGCCGTTTTATAGGATCTCAGCCACAGGGGAATTCTTTTTTAACAGAAGGGATTCATTGCTTCTGCTCTCTGCATCCAGGGAGTACAAACATAACACAAATAGTTAATTGTTTCCATTCAACTAGAAAGAGCTCGATGACTTTTGATTGAGTTCAACGGCAAGAATGTTGCTTAAGTTCTCTATGAAGAGGGTTTAACAATCTGTACACTACATGCTTGTTAATTGACAGTCACAGCAAGTATCATGCTAGAATGAGGGACACCTTTTGGAATCTCAAAATAATTAAAAGAAAGGTTTTATTACTTCTGTTCTCTGCACCCTGGGCCCCAGCGTGTACAAATATAACAAAAGTAGTTAATAATTTTAAAATTCAACTAGAACAAACTTGATAACTTGACCATTTTCCTCTATTGTTGCATTCCCTGACAGAAAATATAGGTCATAATTCACACCCTTGTAGGTCCTATGAGATACTAGGTCCACCTTTATAGTAGTACCGGTTCTTCTTTTATATTATCAGTTACAAGAATCGCAGACTTAAGCTGTTGAACCTGGCTTTAAAGCTATACCTTTTGAGATTTCAGTTCGGTGTATGTGGCAGTTGTTCATGAACCTTGTGTTGCACCAACCATGCAACTGAACTGACAGTACCTTGCGTTCATAATCTTAGCTAAGCTGTCCTGATAAAGTTTCTCTTACTATGTCTATTGCAATTAGCTTCCACACGGAACAGTCACGGACTATATAATAGGGCACCATCACATAAGGGTTACCCTTTCAGATACTTTATGTTGCTTGTCGAAATGACATACAATCCATATAGGAAAAGAAGCCCTTTGCCTAGTGCAAAAAAGTTTTTCATATCGAATAACGCTTCAGTGTCAAAATGAACTGACATGGCTAGAAAACTTTCTAGTGGAATTGTACTTTACTTGAATTTGATTCATCAGAGATTGTCTGCATATAGTGCTGTTTCTATTTACTTTTACTATGGCACATTTTCCACCATTCTGCCTATAGGCATCACGAGGCACACACCTATGAGAAAACCATGCTAATATCCATTCACACTGGAAACTGGTGTCTCCGTGAAAACCAAAGGGAGTGATTTTCAGTTTTTTGTTGGCAATAGAACTTTGCATAATTTGTTTGTATGTGTAATAATCAATCAGTTTACGATGAGAGGCATATGCTTGAACATGGAAGTTTGCCTTCAGATAATAATGAGAATTGTGTCAGAAAAAATAATAATAATAATATAAAACTAGAGCAAGCTTAAGTAAGCCTGGATAGGCTTAGTTATATATTGTACCTGCCAAGGCAAGACGCAATATAAATGTGACCAGGATAAGTTGGAGATTGGCCAGTTCTGAGTTTTGCTAATATCGATTCTTCCTGTAGGGGCATCTCCTGGTGAAGGCACCGGGGCAACTATGTCTGATGATGAAGACAATCCGGTCGACAGTGAGAGCAACATGTTCGATGGAAATGATGTGTCAGATGGCATGGGCTTTGGGATGCTAACCGAGGGTGAGAGATCCTTGGTCGAGCGCGTAAGGCAAGAGCTGAAGCATGAGCTTAAACAGGTAAAACTGCTGCCTTCCATTCTGTCAGCTGCCACCATGTTTGTGTCCAAACTGAACTGTAAACAAAATTCTATTCCTGACTTGCAGGGGTACAGAGAAAAGCTTGTGGACATCAGGGAGGAGATACTGAGGAAGCGAAGAGCCGGAAAGCTCCCAGGAGACACGGCGTCTACTCTGAAGGCTTGGTGGCAAGCCCACGCAAAATGGCCGTACCCAACTGTAAGTGACAGTCCGCAGATTCCATCATCACCCTTTTACCTGCAATTTTTGTTCCGCTACTACCGATGATCATCAATCGATCTCCCTGTGTTGGCTTTGTTAGGAGGAGGACAAGGCGCGGCTGGTTCAGGAAACAGGGCTGCAGCTGAAGCAGATCAACAACTGGTTCATCAACCAGCGCAAGCGGAACTGGCACAGCAACCCTACCTCGTCCTCATCAGACAAGAGCAAGAGAAAAAGGTACAGCGATCCGCTCAAAAACAATCCTTTCACATGCTTGAAATCGCTCAGGTGTTCATACCCTCGTATTCTCAAAAAAAAAAAGGAACAATGCAGGTGACGGCAACGCCGAGCAGTCCTGGTAGGGCGGGCGCGGCCGGAGAGCGAAGAACGAATGCCCCGTATTATGTACATAGCGCTTCCATCTTGGAGAAGGCTTGATACTGCTATTTATTGGTCCGGGATACGACGGCGGCTGCTCGCCCCGGAGTCTCCCGGACCCAACACCGTCTGTACTGTACTGTACCCCAAAAAAGAAAAAACATGTAGTGGTAATGTTGTAACGGAGTTGCCAGAAATCTGTAGCTGTTTTGTGGCGCGCCGCCGTGCTCGGAGGCGCGGCGTCGCTGTGAGTGAGTTTATACGGGCTGTTCCGTGGTGTGTGTCTGTGGGTTGTGTGTTGCGTTCCCGTGGGATTGATGGAGGTGTCGTGTGATCTGTGTCGTGTGGGTGGGTGCTGTATGTTTGCGTACCTGTATGTGTACTGACCATGATGCGCTTGTCCGGGTCTGCACCCTCGGTCTTTTCCTGCGTTTTTTTTTTCTGTGAAATCAGGTGGCGGTTTTCCGTCAGAAGAAGAATCATGAGGGGCCAGAACGCGTTAAGTTAATAATCACACCTGGTAGTAGGGCAAGGGGGGCCTGGACGTTGGGTGTCGCAGCTGGTGCGTGGTACCGCCAGCCAGCGTAACCTCGCAGATTCGGGTCCCCTGAAAGAAAAGGCCCGCAGATTCAGTTTGCGGCGGAGAGCCGAGAGATTTGGCACGCCGAGAGGAGGAATATCTGCGATGGGCGGGCATGATGCATGGACTGCACGAACCAGAAAAGGCTTTGGTTTGCGGAGATATCTCCGGATCCCCTCGCGCAGATCTGGGGAAGGTAACGAAAGATCCCGGGAGGCACGATCAAGGAGCAGATGTGCACGTAAACTAGTTGTAGTGTACTAGCAGTAACACAATGCGATTAACCCCCGTCCCGTCCGTCGGCCCGGCCGACGCGGCCGGATCTGGGCCCTGGTACCGGAGCCGCCCGACCCGTCCGTCCCTACTGGAATCCAGTCCTTGCCAGCCAGCCAGCCAGCCAACCCACAGACCAGGCCCAAGAATCGGATCCGTCGCCCCATGCCCGAGGCGCCGCGTCAGGCCGGTCACGTTGGGCGCGCCGTCCCCCACGCACCTCGTCGCATCACGCCATCACATGCATCCGCATCGTCCTCGTCGTCGCAGCGCATGTGCCCCGGGCATGGGCGCCCCTGCTTCCCCGGACTTCACTCGGCCGTGCAAAGTCAGCAGCATCCAAGATGGCATCGGCATGGGTGAGCCACGGGCCACAGAATCTGCACAAAACCAAGGACGATGGACACACGAGTAACAAGGGCCTCTTTGATTCATAATAAGATTTCGAAAATGCGGGAATAGGAAAAGCATAGGACATGTGCACTTGATTCCTATAAGGTTAGCAGGGAGTGTTTGATGTCACATGAAAAACAAACAAGCTCTAAAACGAGGTTAGAGTGGATGTTAAATTTTCAGGGCTGTTTGGTTCCTAGCCACACTTTACCACACCTCGTCTTAGGCAAGTCTGATCAAATTAGGTTCATGTTTGGTTCTAGCCACATCTAAGGCAAATATTGTTTTACGAGGAGTGAACCCCACATGTCATAGACACAAAAAGTGTGGCTAACATTTGAGCAACTCAAGTCAGGCTAATGTGGCAATATATGACAAAGGTAGCCACAATCCAAACAGCCCCTTCCTACGAAATGTAGCAACTACTCCAAAAGATTTCATATGGAAAATCCCTATGGCATCCAATCCTATTATGAACCAAAGGACCAACGTAAGAAAAATTCCCAAGGACTTCAAAGGAGCCCTAAGAAGAATTCCCAACGTAAGAAAAATATCCTATAGTATTTCTTTGCAACAAAGGAGCCCTAAGAAGAATTCCCAACGTAAGAAAAATATCCTATAGTATTTCTTTGAAACAAAGGAGCCCTAAGAAAAATTCCCAAATTAAGAAAAATATCCTATAGGATTTCTTCAAAACAAAGGAGCCCTAAGAAAAATTCCCAACATAAGAAAAATATCCTATAGGATTTCTTTGAAACAAAGGAGCCCTAAGTACAACAACTGCAGCTCTTTCAGGCAGAAAACAGAGGGAACAACATGCTGACAAGGTAAATCAAATGACTGGATATATTTTTTATCTCACAGGATAATAAAACAAAACAACTGGACCCTTTTTACAGCGACACCGAACCATTTCGGCATACATCACAAACACACGAAAAACCAAGCATATACAAGCAACATAGGACCTCAACTGACAGTTCCCAAAACTTGTATTACCACCGACCAGATTACACAACCAGTTCATCACCTTCTTCAGACTGACCCGACCAACAGACCGACCGAACCGACGACTTCCAAACAACTCGATTATTACCCACAAGAAAAGGAAGGGAAGAAAATAAATAAAATATCGGACTCTCTATAACTGACAATAAGTCTGGCTTATTCAGCGCGCCTCTAAGCCAAAGCCAAAGGGGAAGGGTATAAATGAATGAATACGGATCTGGGACGACGACCGACCGACACTTCTAGACACGGGGAGGTTGGGAGGGAGGGCTCATGATTTTATGATTACAAGGTATGAAACAATGAAGGGGTATGAACAGATAGATAGACCCTAGGGACGGACCGACCGACGGACGCAACGAAAGAAAGAAACCAACCATATATATAATATTTATATATATCAGCACCGGATTTCCTAAAATACGCAATATGCGAAGACGAACTTGTCCAAGACGGATGGATGGCCCCAGAAGTTTTTTCAAGACCACTGCTGGCGCTACTAGGATTGCACCTTCTGGGACGCTGCCATTGCGCGCAGCCTGACGGCGATCTGGGTGAAGCTTGGCCGTTCCGACGGTTCCGTCGCCCAGCATTGCTCCATCAGCGACCTCCACTCTGGGTCGCATGAGTCGGGCACCTGCGGCCGCAGAGTGTTGCTCACAATGCCACCTGACAGTTAAATAACAGCTTACATCAGACTCTCACCATCCACTGCACAAGTAATTTCTACGAGGGTATGGCTGATTGTGTACCCACCAATGATAACACCATAATGCAAATCTGCATATGGTTCCTCTCCTGTGAGGAGTTCCCACAGAACAATCCCAAAGGAGAAGACATCAACCTGAGGGGAACATATCAACATTAGTGTGCAAGTTATACGTAAACCTGGATATAGCTATCTGAACTTGGACACGGAAGCAATATGAAGGGATTAGCAAACCTTTTCAGAGACCAGGCTGCTGCTTCCATTCAGAAGCTCTGGGGCCATCCATGGAAGCGTTCCCCTCACACCACCAGAGATGAGGGTCTGACATTTGACTTTTGAAAGCCCAAGATCACCAACCTGCATCATCAACATTAGTTTGTTGACAGTTCGCATGAGCAATATTGCATTTGCAATTTTGCGTGTGACAATGCAAAAACTAAAAGTGAAGCCTTAATTACCTACAGACCACATGTGACATGGATGTTTCAGTAGATAGAGTAAAAGATGACAAAACTCAGATGGCAAACAAGTAATTCTTTAGTATGAAAATTCTAAAAAAATACTCCTCCGTACCAAAATATAAGATGTTTTTTAAGGCTAGTTTAGTCTACAAAAACGTCTTATATTTTGATATGGAGGTAGTATTTAGTACATAAGTAGCTCATCGTTACATAGTTGATGTACCTAAAATAGTCATTTCATGTGGTTAGGATTTATATACTTATGTCATTATTAAACTGCATGTTCCTTCCAGTCTCCACGGAAGATGCCTGAAGTTTAGCTACAATGATCCCCAGCAAAATTTAAATCAATATTGTGTCTATTTTAAGGTGTGACTCATCAATTGCCTAAGCAACAATACATTTTCACCCTCATGAATGTCCATATTATTATCACAACAAGCAGTGTATATTTCCAACATGAGGTGCAACAAGCCAGTCATAGTATAAAACAGAAGAACTGCAGTTCTTACCTTGCATATTGGACGCTGAGGATCCCTTAAATTAACAAGTAAATTGTCACTTTTGAGGTCAAAGTGCACAATGTTTTTGTTATGCAGATACTCCATTCCAAAAGCTGTGTCCATGGCAATAATTAGCCGTTTGCGTCGATCCAGGCTCCTGCACATGCAGAGAATATTAATCGCCTCAACTTCATGTTGGATTATAAGTTTCAAGTTTTTAAGATGTGGCAGCTGATAGATGAGAATTACTTCTAAAACATATGCTAGAATGCAGACATTTTTTTATTTTGAGAAAAGGCCTGAGGCCCAGCTTTATTCAAAGCTTTGCAGACATATAAATAGTGGACGTACTTGGAATTCTTCAGCAAAGCCGTCCTAAGTGAGCCATTAACCATGTATTCTGTAACCGTTGCAATGGACCCCCCAGGCCCATCTAGAACAACACCATAAAAGGCCACAACATTGGGGTGGTGCAGATCAGCAAGGTTAGATGCTTCATTCCAGAAGTCATTCCGCTGCAAACATTCAGGACATATCAGTACAAGGACAGGCATAAACAAATAAAAGGAAATCTAAAATGTTATAATTATACCATTTTTTCTTGCTCAGATGGCTTCCCAGCAAAACATCTGTCATTGATTCTTTTTATTGCAACATCAGAGCCCCTCCATTTACCATGATATACAGTTCCAAAAGTTCCAGAACCGAGTTCTTGGAGCTCTTCGAGGTCATCATTCTTTATAATCTGAAAACATGAACATGTGGTTGGTAAAAGAACATTACTTTGTAGTACTAAAGATGTGCATGATAAAAAAGATAAAGAGTTCCTGACTGTAACCTGAAGGCGTCCATGCTCATCTGTGACTGGTTGTCCTGAAACCCAATCTAGTGGTTTGCCCTTGCTAACCTGCACATTTCTCTTGTTAGGTTATTAATTACTGAAGATGACATAAAACAGAACATATATGAACTTCTAAGGAATTCATCTAACCTCATTGGTGTGAGCTTGCCCGTCTACTTTATTAGTGACATTCCCAAGCCCTTCATTCAGCACAGGAGGTGGAGGCTCAAATGCGGCTAGACCATCCTCCATACCCAGCAAGTCTGGATTAGTGATACCATCACCTGCATTCATGAAAGACGGTAATAATTATTCACAACTTATGACTCATAAAGCACATATACTGGCACAAGGTGTAATTGGAAGTATTGTTAAGAATTGAACCTTTGACAAACTGAGCTTGTTCTGCATGTGTGTCTTTGTGATATGGTTGCTCCTCAGCCGGGATATTCAAATCTGGCCCTTTGCAATTCAACAGAGAGTTTTGGGAATGGGGATCCTTTGAGCTGATGTTCTCCCTGCTTGCTACCCTCTTAGGTCTTGGTGGCAGCGCATGTACATTGCTGAACTGTTGCCCCGGTAAACCACACTCCTGGAGTTGCTCGACTGGAGCATGATTTGTCAGTGCTGGTGTCGGTAGTGGTACCTGAGCATTAGCGTTCGGAGGAGGAATGGATTCATGTGGAGCTTCCTTGTGATAAACTTCAGGCATAGCATCCTTCTGCTCGCCCATTGGGTTAATAGTGGCTTTTGTATACGCAGGATCAACACCATAAGCCGATGGGGGCACACCCACATGCCCAATCGTAGCGGCAACATAACTGGGGTATGGTCCCCCAATGCTCACCATTTGCGGCGGCATATGGTTAACGTTGGCATGCTGGACATTATGCATATAAGGACTGGCCACCGAAGGCGGTGGTATTGATTCAGTTGGATGGGCTATCTTTGGCTCGCTGACATCAAAAAAGGTGTTTGTGTTGCTCTGAGAGTATTGTGATGTTGCATTCTGGGGTAAACCATTCTCGGCATACATCCTTTGTTCAGGATAGCGGGGCTCGTTGGGGTTCACCCGTAGTGAATCCATCATCCTGTCCACATTGGCCATATAGGTTGGCACAGCAGCAGGTGCCACTGAAGGCACATTATCACGGAGCACTTGTCCATCCTCCCGATGCCTAGAATTGCCACTTAAACTACCTTCACCTTCAAGCGGATTGCTGGGATTAGTTTGCCTCACTTGGTACTGAGCCATTCCATGGGGTGAAGGCATTTGATGCAGTATAGCTTGTTGATGAGAGCTTGCAGTATCAGAATGAACGGAATTTGGAGAGACCATCTCAGTAGGCATCATGGGGATATGGTTATTAAATCCATAAGTCGCCGGCACCTGCTGGGGTGGCAATTGCTGCTGCTGGTGCTGCTGCTGCACATAGACATGCTGATGAAAGCTCGCTGGATCGACGGGCATTGGGTTTGCAACGCCTTCCATCTTTGGTGCATACATCCTTTCCCTGTCAGGCTGCACTGGATGCATATGTGTGTACCCATAAGCCCCCATTTGAGAAGGTATTTGCCGCTCTCCCATCATGATCCTTGCCACATCTTCAGGCCGCAGGCTCATGAACACTGGTATTGGCTCAACTGGCGCCCCTCCACGCACATCGCTGGAATAGTCATTCATGACTGGATCGGAGTGCGCGTGAGGCAGAGCCTTGATACACATATTGCAGTCCTGCAACCAGGTCGCATTTTCTGGTGGCTGCTGATTCAGACCCTGCATAGCCTCTCTATGATCGTTCATGAACACTGGTGGCAGTGGTGGTAGCTGTGAGAGTGGCTGACGGTACCTTGCTGTCTCCGGATGCGGATGCGGGTGTGGATGTGGATGGGGGCTTGGCTGGGAGGGCGCGGCACTCTCCTGCGGCTTCACCGGGACAGGGGCAGGAGCAGCATTGGTGAAGACATCAACAAGCAGCTGCTGGGGTGGCGGCGGAGCAGCAAAAGCCGATCTGGCGGCGTCGTAGGAGCAGGTGGAGGTAGGGGAGACAGCAGTCGGGGAGCCCCCGCCGCCGCCCACTCCCCCTCCCCCTCCTCCAGAAGAAGGCACGGCGGGGGTGGGAGGGGGAGGCCCGCCATCTGAGCACTGGGTGGACGACAGGCTGGCGATGCTGTCCTTGCGCACAATGCCGTTGACGGCCTCGAGGTACCTGAGGCCGGCGTCGAAGCCGGCGGCGCCCTCGGCGCCCTCGTCCCCGGCGGCCGCCGCCTCCGAGACGGGGAAGATGAAGACCCGCAGCTTGGGGCTGGCGACGGCCAGCTTGTCGTACTCCTCCACCATGTTGTCGAGATCCTCGGGCGAGGAGACCGAGATGAGCGCGTCGAGGCCCTCGTCGGGGAGCTGGTACTTGACCGCGAAGTGCGGCCCCGTGGCGCCGCCGTAGGCGTCGGCGAGGCGGGCCAGAAGGTCCTGCAGCGCCACCCCGCGCGGCACGGACACGATCCGGGTGTCGCCGCCGGCGTAGCGCAGCGTCCCGTCCCCGGGCCGCGGCAGGATGCGGCCGCCCAGGCTGCACAGCAGCTTCATCCGCTCCCCGCCGCCTCCGCCTCCGCCCCCTCCTCCGCCGCCGCCGTCCTCGGCCATCCCGCCGCGGCGGCGCGGGTCCGCCTCCACTCCCCGCCCCTCCCCCCCTTCCCCGGATCTAACCCCGCAGGGCTCGGGCCGGGCCGCGAACCAAACCCCTTCACCGCCACACCACCAGGAACCCTACCGCCGGGCGGATTCGGGGATTCCGGTGGCGGCGGGCCGCTCAATGCTCAGTCAATTGAAATTTTTTCTGGGGGAGGGGAGCGGGGAGCGGGGTGGGGGGGGGGGGGGGGTGAGGGGTGGGGTGGGAGGGGTGCGTTCTACTCAAAAACCCTTGGCTCGCTCCGGCTGCTGCTTGGTATGGTAGGCTGGCTTGGTGTTGGTGGTTCCCCCTCGCCCCGGCTGGCCCCCGTTTTATATATTTTCCGGCCTTGGATTTTCCCGTGCCGGAATTTGGAGCCTTCCCTTTGGTTTTCCGTGTGGCTCTTCCCCCTGCCTCCCCTTTCTGTTTGCCTTTGGGCTTCGGAGCATTGGCAAAACCTTGGGTCTGGGTTTTCAATCTGTGGGTCTGTTGAGGAAGAGGCCATTCGTGTTGGTGGAATTCGGCCGGGAGCCCCACCTTCCGGTTTGTTAGAAAAAGAGGATTTCTCGAAAAAGAAAAGTTAGAAAAAAAAAAGAGGAGGCGAATTGGGTGTTCTAGAAGGGTCGGATGTTCACCTGGGCCGCCACCGCTTGATCCATCACGCATTTATGATAATAATTGAAGGATAATTTCAGTGAAAATTGTTTTGTTGATGTGGAACGTGATGGGAGGTGTTGAAGGAATCCAATGATGATTTAATTGCAGACAGAGGGTAGTTGGTTGGTGTTGAACAGGAGTCGAGAACGAAATTGTGATTGACTGCTAGGGATAGAAGAGGTGTCGTCGGATTGTGATCTGTTGTGACACTCGATGGAAATCAATTTATGTGTGCAAGATTTAATGTGGAGATGGATATGTGGCATTTAAATCTAGACATGGATGTGTGTACTTACATCAATAGGATCAATCAGATGTACATGCAAATAATTTCCTGTGGTGCGTAGGCTATTTTTTAATTCATAGTCATTTTATATTTATTTCTTTGAATATTAAATCTATGGTGCAATTATATCTATCCTAATTAGGTTGCATGCAATAAAATAAGTCAAGAAAACTCACAACTTTGGGGGGTCATGCCCAGCTTTATTTCCGGCGATGAAATCAAGTAAGAACGGGGACATGATTTGTGCGGAAACTCGTCACCTGAGTAGAGAGAAAACAAAGAATCGGCGATGTGACAAGGCGGCGGCGTTTGTGCCTTGTTTGGGTCGCGGCGGAGGGGAGGGGTAGTTGCCGGCGGTGGGGGTGGTCGCAGATCAGCTCGAGAAGAATCATGGCAGGGTGGCGGCGGAGGGGAGGGGTAGTTGCGGGCGATGGGGGTGGTTGCAGATCAGCTCGAGAAGAAATCATGGCAGGGTGGCGGCGGAGGGGAGGGGTAGTTGCCGGCGGTGGGGGTTGTCGCAGATCAGCTTGAGAAGTATCATGCAGGGTGGCGGCGGATGGGAGGGGTAGTTGCCGGCGGTGGGGGTGGTCGCAGATCAGCTCGAGAAGAATCGTGGCAGGGTGGTGGGAGGTCATCGTTGGTCGGGCCAACGATCAGTCAACAATAATAGGGCGAGGGAAATCTATGGAGACGGAGTTTGGAGAATATCGCCTTGGGGGCGACATCGAAATGTCTTGACGGAGTGAGAGCTCGGAGGTGGAAGGGGCGGCGGCGAGGGGGGAGAGGTTATTAGGTCTTGATGGCGGGGGTCCGTGAGAGGTTGCATTTACATAGCAGTCGAGCAAGGTTCTCTTTATCTATATCTAAAGGCTCGATGAGGATCTTTTACCATAAATGCCTCCTTGTTTTCTAACATTGTGTATGAAAGGAATAAATGTATATATGACATGTTGAAGCGGAAATATGTTTTGGAGCCTAGGCCCAATGGAGCCCATTGTTTTGAAATGTTACAAAATTGTTGAAGTTTCAAAAGAATCCGAAAAAACCCACCTTATATATAGTTGTAGTCTAGGTGCTTGTAAAATATTATCAGGAACTAATGGAATTGAAAATATAAAAAAATTAAATGCATTGTTTGTTAAAATTCCTAAAATAACTCACATGTTAAAGTACTTCCTAATTAATTTTAAAGCACATGTAGAATACATCTATAGTATGCATGTGGACATTTTTCTAGAATTTCATTAGAAAAAATTCCAAAAAAACTGGGCTCCATGGAGCCCGCGCTCCAAAAAACATTGCTCATGTTTGAAGAACTTTTATTTGTTTTGCTTATTTTCTAATCGTCTTTGCAGCAAGAAAACACTTTTCTTATTTACAAGAGAGCGCATGCAGGATACATCTAGAAGAGTTGTCTTAGTTCATCTTATTTGCTATTTATATTTAAAAAATCATGACCAAAAGGTTAGATATTTTTCCAAACAAAGAACACTTTTTTTCTTATTTGGTATTCTTTTCTTTATAATAACAAAAAGAAGCTTACCTATGTTTGCTAAGAAAATAAAAAGATACATACATGTATAACAATAATTTGTTTTCTCTTATTTACTCTTCTATTTGGAATGAAGGTTGAAGAGTTGTTAAGAAGACATGACCAATTTAAAATATGAAAATAAATGGTGTATGCTCTTGCAAGAAAGAAACATGTATCTAATGTGTTTGAAATAGTTTGTTTTGTTATATATATTTTTGTTTTGGAAGTCAAGTCTAAGGCCTCCTTTGGTTCATTGGATAGGAATAGCATAGGAACAGGAAATTCATAGGATGGGATGACATGTATCTCATTTCCTACAGGGAAAAAGATGTCATTTGATGCATAGGATAAACATTTTTTTTTCATTGAGTTTAGGCTATTTTTTTCGTTTGAAATGTGAAGGATTGGTTCCTATCTTACGTAGGAACAGGAACCCATTCTTACAAACCAAAGGGCTCCAAAGGAATTTTTCCTTCAAAAATCCTATCCTTTAGAATTTCTATAAAATTCGTGTAAACCAAAGGAAGCCTAAAGGGGTGTTGATAAATCCCATTTTAAAAAATCAAGGACATAATGTTGACTATGTTTGTAGCAACAAAAAAACAAAAACATACAAGAACAATAGTTTAGGTGCACTGCAAGATAAAGAAACGTATACGAGACATCTCTAACAATCTTTGTTCCATTTAGTCTTGTTTGTTCTTCTTTTTTAGATTGAACCAAAAGGATAGCTAGACAGTAAGAAAAAGGAGCGTACACTACACATATCTAACAATATTTGTTTGATTTCGCATTCTTTGCTCTTCTTTTTTTAGACAGTCTTTGCTCCTTTGGTAAGAAAAAGGAGCGTACACGACACATCTTCTTGTTTTTACAAATCAGTTGTATTGGCTATGCTTGCCAACTAAAAAGCAATTTTTATAAGATCCATCGAACAAAAAGAAACATATACGGATATTGCCCAACAAATTTTGTTCCATTTAGTCTTGTCTGGTATTCTTGTTTAAGACCATGACGAAAAGGATAGCTACACTGCAAGAAAAAGTGGCGTATGTTGGACATGTCTAACAAAAATTATTTGATTGCACATTGTCTGATCTTCTTTTTCTAGAACAAAATCAAAAGCATTGTTATCTGCATACTTGTTATTATATAGATCAAGACCAAAAGTTGGTTGAAAAGATAAGCACCCACGTCCTCTTTTATGAATTTGCAAAATTTATATAAGAAAAACTAAGGGCTCTCTCGAAGCTTTTCCAATCAATGAATTCCCACCATTCTCACGGCCCGTGATATGACCATGAATTAAACGACACGCCCTTTTTACAACAATGGCTAATTAATCGGCACACTAAACATATATGTAAATCAGGGGCTCCTCTGATTCGCAAAAATGTAGAAAAAAAATACTTATGACACATAACCACGTTCTTATATTTTTACCTACCAGTTGTACTGGACCTGTTTGCCAACTAAACATTAATGTGTATGAAATACATCAAACAAAGTTTTTTTTGTCATCTATCTTGGAACAAGACTAAAAGTGTAGCCACATTGCAAGAAAAGGAACGTACATGGGACACGGGAATCAAATTCGTTCCATTTATTCCCTAAAAAAGAGATACATTATGTTTTATTTGGCCTTCGACAACGGCGTAACTAGGGGGTGGACAGGGTGGTCCATGGACCACCCTGGAATTTCACCATGTTCTATATAGCATAGAGAAAAATAATTTTTTATAGTAAATAATTATATTTGTGTGAACATTTTGCATTGTTGGACCACCCTGGCATGTTGGGCCGGCTACGCCACTGGCCTTCGATCATATAATTTGTTTGATTTCACATTATTTGGTCTCCCTTTCTTTGTGTGGAATTTGTCTCCTTTTTTTTGAAGATTATTATGCGTGGTCTTCTTTCATACACAGAGACCAAAAGTTATAAAAAAATTAGTAAAAGTCCCTATCAAGCGAAAACATAACGATTTGGCGTCATCAAAATAACAATGACACAATGCAGACATAGAAAAGGTCAAGCATGCCAAGCAACGTCCCAGCTTGACATCCATAGCGACGGCCCATCACCTCGCTGAGTTGTAATTAACTAATTGCACAATATGGAAATGCAAAAAAAAAAGAGAGAGGTAAATATCAAGCATTTCCATCAAAAATAGTGCAATGGAATCATACTAACCCGCACCCACTAGATTAATAACCGCTAACCTCGGCGCTGCACGTGACACCCTCCCATGTTAAGACTTCAGGTGCTCTTAACTAAAGAACTGTCACTACTAAAATCACCCCTCTGCCAGGAAGACTTTAATTTCATAAATTTTTAAAACATTTATGGGGCCAAGAAACGACAGATCTCGCGTTGCAGTCACAAGAGCAGAGAAAATTGAAGAGCCTTGACCTTAGGTGGTGGCAATGCATTTACAGAGCACCACCCATTAAACAAGCACAGCTGAGCTTGCAGGATCTTAAATCGGCTAAGTTCATTAAGATGATGCCTTAGTGTGCAATTGAATGGATGGCTTCATCTTTTCAGATGTGGCGTGAGACGATGTAGTGAAGTAGTGATGGAGGCCTTTGGGAAGCATCGATCCTAATATACAAGTATAGCTTCAGCTTTCCAGGCTGATTTGGTAGGTCACCCATGCTTCAAGCTTCATTGCTTCCTGTACTGCCAAGACAAAGCGAACGCTAGTGCAGCTGATTACATTATTTTTCTGTGGGGATGTACAATTTTTTTTCCGTGAAAAGGTACATTTGATTACTTAGAGTGTACAATACTCCCTCCGTCCCAAATTAAGTGACTCGACTTTGCACTAACTTTAGTACAATGTTAGTACAAAGTTAAGTCACTTATTTTGGGACGGAGGGAGTACAATATAGAGCATTGCAGGAATTCCAAGACTTAGGGTTTTACATATGCTTAACGAACGGACTTTTTGATCCGGATTTTTTTCCCGAGAGTACAAAGAAGATGCGTGACCTACGCGCACCACATTTACACTATCGCACGCGCGGTTTTACCGATTGAACCCGGGTGAGTAAGAATGAAGAACCTCGATCCCACTTCCATAAAAAATGGACCTCGCTCCCACCACTGATCCACGGGATTCACGATCCTACCTCGTGGTATTGAACTTCTACATTTCTTAATATACTTATACTATCTATGTATGACTCAATTGACCGGGAATACTTATTTCTTATGTGGCATTGCAATTTTTTTCATACATGATCAGAAAATGTCTGCGTCTGCTAGTTTGTTCAATAATTATATATTAAAATGTGAATCTGTTGTATTATTTCTCGGTTGGCTTAACAATTTTGTTCATACACATTTTGAAAAGGTTGTCCACGGAGTTGTGGTAGTCCTATTTTCTTCACCCGAGTGGAAATATATAGATTATTGGCTGAATATCTCAACACTGGATCAACGGTGTTTAGCGTAGACTCGCGCCACCAAGGTACGACAAAATTGACAGTGAAACCATCTCAATAGTTGCAAATGCTGAGGGATCCCTTTGATTCAAAGCGATTTCATGCGATTTGTAGAGGATTTGGATCCTCATGGATATTTTTACTCCTAGTTCCTTTAGTCATTTGTTTCACACAATGGAATCCTTGCGATCTTTTCGTAAGAATTCCTCTGCACTCTATTCCATCCATGTGAACCTCTTGCTATATTTATGTTTGTGTTTTGCCCTTGGTGACAAATATTTGATCAATATACTTGTAGTTTTA
This sequence comes from Aegilops tauschii subsp. strangulata, assembly GCF_002575655.3. Classification (NCBI taxonomy): domain Eukaryota; kingdom Viridiplantae; phylum Streptophyta; class Magnoliopsida; order Poales; family Poaceae; genus Aegilops; species Aegilops tauschii. The sequence continues at coordinate 617,138,070 of NC_053041.3, forward strand.
TGTTTTGATAGGACTGAAAATTACATGCCACTTAAAGTATGTTTTTTTTTCTCTATTTACAGTGTTTTCGAGAATCAGGGCACCACAATGATTGGCTTTTACCACGTTATGATAGGCAAAATGCTGATGTGACACTGTAATTAAAGAAGAAAGAGATTGGGGTCATACGTTAGCGAAGATATGGCTCTTTCCTCGTTTTTTCTATGCAATGTAGTTTGCTCTGATCCTTTGTGGCCTATCTCCTTTTTTGCGGTCGAAAAAATATCTTTAAAGTAATTAGGTGCAATAATATTGGGATGCAAAAATATATCTTTAAAGTAATTAGGTGCAATATCATTTAGATACAACCCATAATATATTTAATATCTTTAAAGTAATTAGGTGCAATAATATTGGGATGCAAAAAATATCTTTAAAGTAACTAGGTGCAATATCATTTAGATACCGCCCATAAGATATTTAATGCACTGGGTTGATTGTCTCTCAAGTAAAAATAATCATTATCTAGAATAATGCGTTAAGAGACAATGCGCTGTGAGAGCGGCTACAGCCGGACGCTCCAAACCTGCCTCAAATGCCTGGGCGGACGGCCCTGTCACTGATCGGTAGCGATAATACAATCCAGATGGGCACCACAAACGGGCCTCAAACGCCCGGGCTGACCGGCACTCCTCATATCCAGCCCAAATATGGGGCGCCTGGGTGCGTCCGCTGCGTCGGAATGACGTTGGGGTCCAACACGAAAACGGTCCGGAACCCGGCGGTCCGAAGCTCCGGCGGGCCGTGTAGTGCCTAGCCATGCTATTTAAGCCGACCGCCGGCACCGAAACCCTACCCCATCCATATTTTCCTCCTCCACCGTCGACGCCGCCACTTTCCACTCCCCGTCCGCCACCACTAGTAGTCATGCCCCATGCCGCCGGGTGAGGAGCTATCAATTTTTAATGCTAGAGCGCCAGCTGGAACTCCTTGAGCAGATCCGGGCAAGGCGCGTAGCCCAGATCGCCGCAGGGCTACCTTCGGATGCAGTGGATCCAGAGGAGGAGTTGGAGGAGGAGGTGGTGGTGGGGGATGCTGGGGACACGGATCTGCAGGCGGAGCAGCAGGCCATCCTCGATTCCCTCCGCTCGGAGTCGGATGCAGAGGCCAGTCGCCGTCGTCGGCACGAGATGGAGGCGAAGCACGGCGCAGAGGATGAGGAGATGCTCGCCTACATGGATGAGGTCGAGGAGGAGGAGGAGGAGGAGGAGGAGGAGGAGGAGCCGGAGCCGTCCTACACGCCCGTCCACCCGGTGCCCGGCACCGACGTCATGGACATCTCCGACGACGAAGATTAACTAGGTAGTACATAATATGTAGTCCGTAGGATTTATTTTGAATGCTTTGTATGGATTTAGGGGTTGAAATATGAGAGACTCGGATACAGAGTAGCAAATTTGAAACATGACCGGTCACTGTCGCGTTCACGGGCGTTTGAGAGACCGGATTTGCCAAGTCCGGATGTAGATGCTCATCAGTGCGCGTTCATGCCAATAAAAGATGGCCATTGCAGCCGTACCAAACTGACATCTATTTACGGAAACACAACGCACACTAATGCTGCCCACTTGAAGCAAGAAAAGAGAACGAAGAAAGGCCACAGCTGTGAGCGAAAACGATGGTGCTGATGTTGATGTGGTAGGCCCGACAGAAAGATGGAACCTCGAAGTATCCGATTAGCACGGCGTCGAGCAGGATCATCAGGAGCAAAATGGATGCACGCTGGGCCCACGCGCAGGGAGGGAAGGAGCTGGTGGTGTTGCCGTTCGTCCCAACATCTCCATTGGAGAGGAGGAGATCCTCCCCTTTATCTTTGCTTTGCCAGCTTCCTCACAGGTGGCGCCATCATCGCCTACCATGGATCACCTTTTTTCCTGTAACGACCGCTTGTGCCCGGAGGCCGGAGCAGTAGTATATTCAGGATGGCGCCGCGCCGGCGATATAGTAATGAGCAGTGTACGATGTTGCCGGTGGCTCGTATTGTATTCTTCTTCTTGGCTTTGGATTTGCCTATGAATTAGTAGAATCTTGCCCGAGACTGAGCTTCTTTTCTTTGCTAATAATAACAACTTGACAAGGTGATAAGGGCATCTTCAATGCGGACCCGCAAATCTCCCGCAATCGTCCGGACCGTGCTGTCCAGACCGCGGAAACTATCTAGCGACGACCTGTATCGGTCTGCGGGGCAGTTGGATGCGATTTCTCCCGCAAAACGGGGACAAAAGTGGGAGAGGTTTGCAGGAGTCCGGAACTATCCCAAGCCTGCTTCTAACCGTCCTGGCCCACTAAAAATCCCTCCCGCTCCTGCGCCCGCATCCCACCCGACGCTAGCTGCCCACATTCATGCTACTGTAGAGCGCGCTGCTCCGCATTGAAGGCGGCTCAGGGCGAACGAGACCTCTCACCGCCTTTACCATTGAAGCGGCTCGCCGGCCGAGGGCGCCGCCCGCTGCACGCCCGACACGCCTCCTCGCCGCATTCATACGCCCCCATTAACCCCGCGTTGAAGCCGAGAAACCTACTCCGGCCACACGTCCGCTCATGAGCGGGCCGACATTAAACGCAAACGCCGGCCGATCTCCTCCCGTCCGTCCTCTATTTAAACGAGGTCAGACGCGGGGCAAGAATCTCACTCCTCCGCCACTCCCCCATCTCCTCCTTCACCACTCTTCTGATGGCTTCTGAAGTGTAGTTCTCCGGCATACAAGGCGGCTGGGTGGTCCGCTGAGCCCGCCGGATACGAGCGAGGCAGCTCGCTGCTCCACCACCCGCGCCTGGCCCGACGGAGCAAGTTGCAGCCCCAAGCCAGCGCGTGGTTCAGCAACTCACCGCTCCAGGCCCACTCGATGAGGAGTGGCGAGTTGCTCCACGATGGCACGGCAACACGGGCGTCATCGCTGCCATCGACGACGACGCGTCGTACAACGCATCCCATGCCTACGACCGCGTCATGTAGGCAGAGACAGAAGCCAGGTGCACGGAGAGTGACGAGTCAGTGGCCGGCGTGATGCGGAGCATCCTATGGTCATCCCCATGGACCTACCATCGCCTCATCAAGTGCCAAGAGGACCCATGACACGAGCACGAGCTAGAGCTCTCGAGACCGAGGTGACTTCTTTCCTTAGCGATATCACATATGATCCACTCGAGACATGGCTACTACCTAAGTCCGAGATGTTATGCATGATTAGGTACCAAGAAGGCCCTCTCGAAGATGTACGTGAAGACGGACAAGTCCCCAAGTTCACGGATGAAGAAGAACGCCGAAAGGAGAAGAAGGCAACTCCAGGGCCCGGACATCCGGCCGCTGGAGACGTCCACTACAGCAGCATCCCAGCCGCCGAGCACCTACAGGCCCCGGACATCCGGCCCCAGCCCGGACATCCGGCCAGAAGCCCGGAAATCCGGCACCACGCGCTCGAACCTGCAGAAGTAGCCGCCTCCAGCCCGGACATCCGGCCCGTCGCCCGGACATCCGGCCCCCCTGTCTGCGCACAGTAAAGGGCCGAAGCCCGTGTACCCCCTTCGCCCCCTAGACTATATATACTCTTCCTCCTCCATCTTTCTAGGGTCAACATTGGTTTAGCTCATTTGTGAGATAGAGCATTGCTCATCCATACGGATCTCCTCCACGAGAGAGACTGCGGCCCCTCTTCGGAGAAGATCACCTTGGATTCAAGACCCCCTCTTGGGTGGCCCCATCAAGACCTCCTCTAGGAGAAGAACCGGTTACCTCTTGTATCGTCCCTTGTTGGATTTGGATCGTGTATCTCTTCGTGTTTCGAGGATCTAGCATATGTGTGACTTATTCTTGTTGGTTTGAGTGATTCTCTTGTGTTCTCCCTCGTGTTTCCCCTCGTGTTCTTCGTGTTCCTCGTTGGGATCCGCTCCTTTCGTGAAAGATCGGCCATCTAGGGTACCACCCTACATCATCATGGTATCATGAGCCACGTTGATCATGATTTCGGAGCCTCCCCCCTTTTGTTTGCTAGCCTAATTTTGTTGATTTCGTCCTAAATTCGAAAATCCCCACCAAAAATAGCCCCCAATTTTTTTTGTGATTTGTTGGTGTGATGAAGTTTTGTTGGATTTGATCCGCGGATTTCGTGTGTTGCAGGTAGATCTAGCTTTCCCCCATCTTTTCCCCGATTTCCATCCAAAAATTCATCCGAATTTTGCCCCGGATTTCACCTCTCCACGCGAAGTTCATCGCGTTCGTCCACGGATCCAGAGCCCGGACATCCGGCCCGACAACCCGGACATCCGGCACTCAGCCCGGACATCCGGCCCCTGGCAGCAGCCACCTCCATCCACCGCTCCGTTTGCCGCCCACCTTTCGCCAAATTTGGCCCCGGTTCCCACTTTCACTTCCGCATACCTCCACCACTTCCGCATACCACCACCTATGATTACCCGCTACCAACTCCGACAATTTTGACGTGTGTTTGAGAATTTGAGTTGCGGTTCCCGTGTCCTATTGTGTTTCGGCTATTTAGGTACGGAGAGACAACAACATCACCACCGCTCATCTTCGCCAAGGGACTCGACACCGACCGTTTTGTCATCTTTGACACATCAACCGTAAGCAAGGACGGTAATCTCGACGACATCTTTGTCTACTCCTTGCCATTACATTGATAACCACTTAGCCCATATTTGCGTACCCTACCTATCGAGACTAGCCTTTGAGTATTGCCGGCAACGTGACTTGTGCACATTAGTGATCATACTTCCCATAGCATACATACCATATTACCGTGGTGCATATCTTGGTATCATCTCTTGTGTCACAAAGTGGCCATCGCATATACTCAATTGATATCTTGGTTCGTGAAGCACTGCATGAGAAAAGAGCTCAAACAACAAAGAGCCAAACAAGCTTTTAAGCAAAAGGGAGAGATAAGCAAAGAGCTTATAAGTAAGAACCATAGCATCATACTACATTAAGATTGTCATACTCGATCATCTTGGATCAAAGCACCGAAACATCATACACATAGCATACTTGGGATAGAAGTCGTTGCATTTTGCTTAGTAGGTTGTGCACAAGTTCGTATCCGCCTATTGTGCAATCGTGCTAGCGTCTCTCTAGTGTTGTGCAACAAGAGCATTTTCGTGGATTCCACATTTTGGCTCACCCTTGGTTGCACAACCCCACTTATCTATTTGCGTGTGTGTTTCCGTGTACCATATCTTGCTTTTGGTCTACTTGTTGCATTTGTAAAATTGTGAATATTTTCCAACATTATTGAGTCTCACTTACAATTGCATCAAATTTTGTGCCACCATCCTAACCAAGCTCCACCATAAGCTTTTACTTGTGTAGGTGTGAGAAACCGACAAGAATTGGTACCAATTGTGCTATTTCCTTGTTACACATTGAGTGATCATTGATCCATCTTCAACATCGGTCAAGGTACATTTGGTATTGGTTCTTCTCTTTCTCCCACTCATATATCTTTGTTTGGAATGATGGATAGGCCAAGCACTTCTACCAACCCACTCTTCTTGGAGCAAGACGACGACATGTCATCCTATGTCACAAAGAGCCACCTCTTTGGTGCACAACGAGCTTTGCATCAAGAGCAACAAGCAATGAGCGACCGCATCGGCAACCTCGCCACCGACTTGCGACTCTCCGAGCAACGTACAAGAGACTACTTCAACAACAAGCTCGACGAACACAAGCACGAGAATGGCGCAAGAATGGACGAGATTCGTGCCTTGTTGGTCAACCGCTCTTCTACCACTTCGTCCTACTCAAGAAGGAGCCGCTCGAGTCGACACTCCGACGACACTATCTCCGGTTCAAGTACACCGACATCGAACACTCTTCGTCATGCCGCGCGTCAAGACCGTCAAGCTAACCGCAATCCTCTACACGACATCGACTCTCAAGAGCACTGACAACGTCAAACCCAAGCGGCATTCGCGCAAGCACAAGAACGGCAACGTCCACGCCAACAAGAACAAGAGGAACGAGCGCGACAACACCAAGATGCACAAGATGCTGAGGCTCAACACCAAGAGCAACAACTACGAGAAGCTCAAGCACTTGAGGCGCAACGTGCCCTTCGAGATTCAAGTCGTGCCGTAGCCAACCGAGGCCGACAAGCTCATCTACACCAAGAAGCACTTCGCGATGAAACTCAAGAGAGGATTTCCCAAGCACGTGTGCATCGACACGCTCCTCCACAAGCTCGACAAGCTCCTCCACAAGCTCGACAAGCTCCTCCACAAGCTCGGCAAGAACATCACCTCCAACAAGAGCAAGATGACAATGAAAATCCTCCAAGGCAAGAGCATCATGAGATCGACAACCCCCCTCGACAAGAGCAACATGAGATTGTCAACCCTCAACGACATGGGCTTCATCATCCCCGTCCCCAACACAATGAAGAGCAACGATACGGCAAGCTAAAGTTCACCATGCCCAAGTTCAACGGAAGCAATGACCCCGAAGAGTACCTATCATGGGCATTAAAGGTTGACAAAATCTTCTTCCGCTTGCACAACTATGAAGAAGAGAAGAAGATCGCGATGGCATCCCTTGAGTTCCAAGATTACGTCCTCATTTGGTGGGAACAAGTTGTTGAGACGAGAGAAGCCAAAGGTGAACCACCAATCACCACTTGGGCGCAAATGAAAGATGTCATGAGAACACGGTTTGTGCCAACCTACTACAACCGCTACCTCTTCAAGAAACTCCAACTCCTCAAGCAAGGAACCAAGAGCGTTGAAGAATATTACAAGGAAATGGAGATTGCCATGATAAGAGCCAATGTCAAGGAAGATGATGAGCAAACTATGGCACGTTTCTTGAATGGACTCAATCATCCTATCAAGAAGATCGCCGACTTCCAACCATACTCGAACCTCATCGAGCTAGTGCATCAAGCTACCAAAGCGGAACGTCAAGCGCAAGATGACTTCAAATACGCCAAGTTCTCTTCCAAGACATTCGGCTACAACAATCAAGCTTCAACGACTCCGACAACTTCTACCTCAACCAAGCCTTCTACAAGCAATGGCGACAAGTCAAATTACAAGAAAACTTCGACAACTTCAAGTCGTCCTCCTACTACAAGCAACTTCAAGCCAAAAGCTTCATCGTCATCTACTCCAACCGATGAGACCGTCAAGACAAGTTCCTTCAAATGCTTCACATGCGAAGGCCGAGGCCACAAGTCCTATGAATGTACCAACAAGCGCACCATGATCCTCAATGACGACGGAACCTACGACTCCATGAGTGAAGAGGAGATGGAAGCCCTTGAGCAAGTGGCCATGCACAAGCAAGTGAACGAGGATGAAGATCAAGTCTTTTGTGATGAAGATTCAAGCCCCGCTCTTGTTGTCTCCAAGGTCTTGACTCTTCAACATCAACATGAAGAAGACCAAAGATGCCATATCTTTCACACAAAGGCTGGCATCAATGGAAGGTCGTCAAGGTCATCATCGATGGAGGGAGTTGCCATAACTTAGCGAGTGAAGAACTATGCTCCAAGCTCCAATTGGTCAAGATGAAGCACCCGCACCCCTACAAGGTTCAATGGCTAAGCGACTCCGGCACTATCCAAGTCGAGCATACGGTCAACGTCAGCTTCAAGATCGGAGCTTATGAAGACCTTTTGGAGTGTGATGTTGTTCCAATGTCCGTTTGCCACCTCCTCCTTGGACGGCCATGTCAATTCGACCGCGGAGTCATCCACAATGGGCGTACAAATCACTATAGCTTCAATATGAAAGGAAAGGAGTACGTCCTACGACCTATGTCTCCAAGCCAAGTGATCACCGACAAGAAAGCTTCCACCCATCATGGAGATACTTGTGAGAGAGTGAACCACCAAAAAGAAAGTGAGTGCCACAAGCCCAAATTGAGCGACTCTTCGCCAAGAGAGAAAAATTAGTCCTCCTAGCCACAAAACGTGAGATGAGAGAAGTGTGTGAGAACCCATCGAGTGTCATCCAGTATGTCCTACTATGCAAAGATGATGTAACCAAGACTAACCCTCCTAATCCACTTCCTCTAGTATTTTCCAACCTGTTGCAGGAATTCTAGGATGTCTTTCCCGATGAGCTACCTCCCGGCCTTCCTCCTCTACATGGCATTGAGCACCGAATCGACCTCATACCCGGAGCACCTCTACCTAACAAGGCTCCATACCGTGTCAACCCCGAAGAAACTAAGGAGATCCAACGGCAAGTACAACAACTCATCGACAACGGCCATGTACGTGAAATCTTAAGCCCTTGTGCCGTTCCGGTTATACTTGTGCCTAAGCTAGATGTTTCATTTTGCATATTCTCCGATTGTAGACCCATTAATGCTATCACCGTTAGATATAGGCATCCCATACCTCGCCTTGACGATATGCTAGATGAACTTAGCGGTGCACTATTTTCTCCAAAATTGATCTTAAAAGTGGTTACTATCAAATCCGCATACAAGAGGGTGATGAATGGAAAACCGCTTTCAAAACTAAATTTGGCTTGTATGAGTGGTTGGTTATGCCTATGGGTTTATCGGAAGCACCCGGTACTTTCATGAGACTCATGCACTTTGTTTTCCGACCCTACATTGGTGTCTTTGTTGTGGTCTACTTTGATGATATTCTTGTGTTTAGCAAATCTCTCAAAGATCATGTCACCCATCTTAGAACGGTATTACAAACCCTTAGGAAAGAGCGTCTTTATGCTAATATGAAGAAGTGCATTTTTGGTGTTGATAAGCTTGTTTTCTTGGGTTTCGTTGTGTCTTCTAAGGGTGTTCATGTTGATGAATCTAAGATCAATGCTATTACAACTTGGCCCCAACCAACTAATTTGCAACAAGTGCGTAGTTTCCTTGGTTTAGCCGGTTTCTACCGTAGATTTGTGAAGGATTTTAGCACCATTGCTTCACCTTTGCATGCTTTGAGCAAGAAGAATGCGCCTTTTGTTTGGGGACCATCCCAAGATACCACTTTCAATGAGCTTAAGAATTTGCTTACTCATGCTCCCTTGCTTGCATTACCCAACTTTAACAAACCTTTTGAAATTTATTGTGATGCTAGTGGTAATGGCATTGGAGGTGTGTTAATGCAAGAGAAGCGCCCAATTGCCTATTTTAGTGAGAAACTTTCCGGCGCGCAACTCAATTATCCCATCTATGACAAAGAGCTATATGCTTTAGTGCGCGTTTTGCGTGAATGGGAACATTACCTTCGCCCTCATGAATTTATCATCCATACCGACCATGAAACACTTAAGTATCTTAAGGGTCAAACTAAGTTGAACAAGCGTCATGCTAAATGGAGTGAATTTATAGAGTCTTTCCCCTATGTCATCAAATACATAAAGGGCAAGGAAAACGTTGTGGCGGATGCACTTTCCCGTATATGCATGCTTGTTACTAAACTTGAGTTAAATGTCATTGGATTTGAGCACATAAAAGATTTGTATGAGCATGATCCTTCTTTTTCCATTCCTTATGCTAAGTGTTTGACGCACCCATCTTGGGAACGCTACTACATCAAAGATGGATATCTAATGAGAGCTAACAAACTTTACATCCCCAAGTCCTCTCTTCGCTTGCTGCTTTTGCAGGAATCTCATGGAGGCGGACTCATGGGACACTTTGGACGCGACAAGACATTTGCTACGCTCTCCAAGAACTACTTTTGGCCCAAGATGTTTCGCGACGTCAATCGCTTCACCAACCGATGATCTACATGTCGCAAAGCTAAGCCTAAAGCTCAATCTCATGGAATCTATATGCCTTGCAACCTCTTGAGCACTGTGTTGGTTTTCCCTTCAAGAGGAAAGGGTGATGCAGCAAAGTATCGTAAGTATTTCCCTCAGTTTTGAGAACCAAGGTATCAATCCAGTAGGAGTCCACGCGCGAGTCCCACGCACCTACACAAACAAACAAGAACCTCGCAACCAACGCGATAAAGGGGTTGTCAATCCCTTCACGGTCACTTACGAGAGTGAGATCTGATAGAGATGATAGGATAATATTTTTGGTATTTTTATGATAAAGATGCAAAGTAAAATAAACGGAAATAGAAATAGCAAAGTGTTGGAAGATTAATATGATAGGAAATAGACCCCGGGGCCATAGGTTTCACTAGTGGCTTCTCTCAAGATAGCATAAGTATTACGGTGGGTAAACAAATTACTGTCGAGCAATTGATAGAATTGAGCATAGTTATGAGAATATCTAGGTATGAACATGTATATAGGCATCACGTCCGCGACAAGTAGACCGACTCCTGCCTGCATCTACTACTATTACTCCACACATCGACCGCTATCCAGCATGCATCTAGAGTATTAAGTTCATAAGAACAGAGTAATGCATTAAGAAAGATGACATGATGTAGAGGGATAAACTCAAGCAATATGATATAAACCCCATCTTTTTATCCTCGATGGCAACAATACAATACGTGCCTTGCTGCCCCTACTGTCACTGGGAAAGGACACCGCAAGATTGAACCCAAAGCTAAGCACTTCTCCTATTGCAAGAAAGATCCATCTAGTAGGCCAAACCAAACTGATAATTCAAAGAGACTTGCAAAGGTAACCAATCATACATAAAAGAATTCAGAGGAGATTCAAATATTGTTCATAGATAATCTTGATCATAAACCCACAATTCATCGGATCTCGACAAACACACCGCAAAATAAGATTACATCGAATAGATCTCCAAGAGAAACAAGGAGAACTTTGTAGTGAGATCCAAAGAGAGAGAAGAAGCCATCTAGCTAATAACTATGGACCCGAAGGTCTGAGGTAAACTACTCACACATCATCGGAGAGGCTATGGTGTTGATGTAGAAGCCCTCCATGATCAATGCCCCCTCCAGCGGAGCGCCGAAAAAGGCCCCAAGATGGGATCTCACGGGTACAGAAGGTTGTGGCGGTGGAAATAGGGTTCCAGCTCCGTCTCTAATGTTTGTAGGGTATACGGGTATATATAGGAGGAAGAAGTACGTCGGTGGAGCAAAGTGGGCCCCACGAGGGTGGAGGGCGCGCCAAGGGGGGTAGGCGCGCCCCCTACCTCATGCCTTCCTCGTTGATTGCTTTACGTAGACTCCAAGTCCTCTGGATCACGTTTGTTCCAAAAATCACGTTCCCGAAGGTTTCATTCCGTTTGGACTCCGTTTGATATTCTTTTTCTGCGAAACACTGAAACGGGCAAAAACAACAATTTGGGCTGGGCCTCCGGTTAATAGGTTAGTCCCAAAAATAATATAAAAGTGTATAATAAAGCCCAATAAACATCCAAAACAGAATATAATATAGCATGGAACAATAAAAAATTATTGATACGTTGGAGACGTATCAAGCATCCCCAAGCTTAATTCCTACTCGTCCTCGAGTAGGTAAATGATAAAAACAGAATTTTTGATGTGGAATGCTACTTGGCATGGCTTTTAATGTAACCCTCTTAATTGTGGTATGAATATTCAGATCCGAAAGATTCAAGATAATGGTTTAATATTGACATAAAAGTAATAATACTTCAAGCATACTAACTAAGCAATTATGTTTTCTCAAAATAACATGGCCAAAGAAAGTTCATCCCTACAAAATCATATAGTTTGGCTGCGCTCCATCTTCGTCACACAAAATACTCAAATCATGCACAACCCCGGTTTCAGCCAAGCAATTGTTTCATACTTAAGAATTTTCAAACTCTTTCAACTTTCACGCAATACATGAGCGTGAGCCATGGACATAGCACTATGGGTGGAATAGAATAATAATGGGGGTTATGTGGAGAAGACAAAAAGGAGAAGATAGTCTCACATCAACTAGGCGTATCAACGAGCTATGGAGATGCCCATTAATAGATATCAATGTGAGGAGTAGGGATTGCCATGCAACAGATGCACTAGAGCTTTAAATGTATGAAAGCTCAACAAAATGCAACTAAGTGGGTGTGCATCCAACTTGCTTGCTCATGAAGACCTAGGGCATTTGAGGAAGCCCATTGTAGGAATATACAAGCCAAGTTCTATAACGAAAAATTCCCACTAGTATATGAAAGTGACAAAGCAAAAGACTCTCTATTATGAAGAACATGGTGCTACTTTGAAGCACAAGTATGGAAAAGGATAGTAGCATTGCCCCCTTTTTTCGGGCCTCTTTTTTTTTCTTTTGGCCTTTCTCTTTTTTAGGGACAATGCTCTATGAATGATGATCATAACACTTCTATTCATTTACAACTCAATGATTACAACTCGATACTAGAACAAAGTATGACTCCATATGCATGCCTCCGACGGTGTACCGGGATGGGCAATGATTCAAGAGTGACATGTATGAAATAATATGCATGGTGGCTTTGCCACAAATACGATGTCAACTACATGATCATGCAAGGCAATATGACAATGATGAAACGTGTCATGATAAACAGAACGGTGGAAAGTTGCATGGCAATATATCTCAGAATGGCTATGGAAATGCCATAATAGGTAGGTATGGTGGCTGTTTTGAGGTAGATATAAGGAGGTTTATGTGTGATAGAGCGTATCGTATCACGGAGTTTGGATGCACCGGCGAAGTTTGCGCTAACTCTCAAGGTGAGAAAATGCAATGCACGGTACCGAAGAGGCTAGCAATGATGGAAGGGTGAGAGTGCGTATAATCCATGGACTCAACATTAGTCATAAAGAACTCACATACTTATTGCAAAAATCTACAAGTCATCAAAACCAAGCACTACACGCACGCTCCTAGGGGGGAGGTTGGTAGGAGTTAACCATCGCGTGCCCCCGACCTCCACACAAGGGATGACACTCAAAGAACATCTCATGTTTCAAATTTGTTACACAACGTTTACCATACGTGCATGCTACGGGATTTGCAAACTTCAACACAAGTATTTCTCAATTTCACAACTACTCAACTAGCACAACTTTAATATTACTACCTCCATATCTCAAAACAATCATCAAGCATCAAACTTTTCTTACTATTCAACGCACTCATAAGAGAATTTTTTTTCTAGTGTTGAATACCTTGTATATTAGGATTAATTTCATGATCAAAGCAAATTACCATGCTGTTTTGTAGGACTCTCAAAATAATATAAGTGAAGCATGAGAGAACAATAGTTTCTATAAAACAAATCCACCACCGTGCTCTAAAAGATATAAGTGAAGCACTAGAGCAAAAAACTATATAGCTCAAAAGATATAAGTGAAGCACATAGAGTATTCTAATAAATTCCGAATCATGTGAATCTCTCTCAAAAGGTGTGTATAGCAAGGATGATTGTGGTAAACTAAAAAGCAAAGACTCAAATCATACAAGATGCTCCAAGAAAAACACATATCATGTGGTGAATAAAAATATAACTCCAAGTAAAGTTACCGATGGACGAAGACGAAAGAGGGGATGCCTTCCGGGGCATCCCCAAGCTTTGGCTTTTTGGTGTCCTTAGATTATCTTGGGGTGCCATGGGCATCCCCAAGCTTAGGCTCTTGCCACTCCTTGTTCCATAATCCATCAAATCTTTTACTCAAAACTTGAAAACTTCACAACACAAAACTCAACAGAAAATCTCGTGAGCCCCGTTAGCGAAAGAAAACAAAACACCACTTCAAGGTACTGTAATGAACTTATTATTTATTTATATTGGTGTTAAACTTACTGTGTTCCAACTTCCCTATGGTTTATAAACTATTTTACTAGCCATAGATTCATCAAAATAAGCAAACAACACACGAAAAACAGAATCTGTCAAAAACAGAACAGTCTGTAGTAATCTGTAACTAACGCAAACTTCTGGAACGCAAAAAATTCCACCAAATTAGGAAGTTCTAGATAATTAGTTTATTGATCTACTGCAGAAAGAATCAACTGAAAAGCACATCCCTGTGATTTATGAAAACTAATCTCGTGCGCACAAAGTTTCTGTTTTCTGCAGCAGGATCAAATAACTATCACCGTAGGTTATCCTAATGGTTTTACTTGGCACAAACACTAATTAAAACACAAAAACGAATCTAACCAGAGGCTAGATCAAATTATTTGTTCCTAAGCAGAGGCAAAAAGCAAAAAAACTAAAATAAATTGGGTTGCCTCCCAACAAGCGCTATCGTTTAACGCCCCTAGCTAGGCATAAAAGCAAGGATAGATATAAGTATTGCCATCTTTGGTAGGCAAACCATAAGTGGCTCTCATGATAGATTCATATGGTAATTTTATTTTCTTTCTAGGAAAGTGTTCCATGCCTTTCCTTAACGGAGATTGGAATCTAATATCCCTTCCTTCATATCAATAACTGCACCAATCGTTCTAAGGAAAGGTCTACCAAGAATAATAGGACATGAAGGATTGCAATCTATGTCAAGAATGATAAAATCTATGGGCACATAGTTCCGATTTGCAACAATAAGAACCTCATTCATTCTTCCCATAGATTTCTTGATAGTGGAATCCGCAAGGTGCAAGTTTAAAGAGCAATCATCAAATTCACGGAAACCTAGCAAATCACACAAAGTTTTTGGAATTGTGGAAACACCAGCACCCAAATCACACAAAGCATAGCACTCATGATCTTTGATTTATTTAATTGTAGGTTCCCACTCATCATAAAGTTTTCTAGGGATAGAAACTTCCAACTCAAGTTTTTCTTCATAAGATTGCATCAAAGCATCAACGATATGTTTAGTAAAAGCCTTATTTTGACTATAAGCATGCAGAGAATTTAGCACGGATTGCAACAAGGAAATACAATCTATTAAAGAGCAATTATCATAATTAAATTCCTTGAAATCCAAAATAGTAGGTTCATTGATATCTAAAGTTTTAACTTCTTCAATCCCACTTTTACCAAATTTTGCATCAAGATCTAAAAACTCCGAATTTTTGGAACGCCTTCTAGGTAAAGGTGACTCATCTCCAGTTCCATCATTATCAAGATTCATATTGCAAAACAAAGATTTAATAGGGGACACATCAATAACTTTTAGATCTTCATCTTTATTCTCATAAAAAAAATTCTGGTTTGGCAGCCATCTTATTAACTAAGGTGGCCTGCTTATCCGAAACTTCAGTGATTAATTTTTCAAGATGAGCAATCTGAGATTTCAAACCATAGAATTCTTTAGACATATCATCAAGCTCTTTATTCATGTACTCCATAAAGCCTTTTTGTTCCTTAAGCTCGTTTTAAAGAAATTATTATGCTCAAATTGTAAAGTCATAAAACTTCGGACGTTGCTTTCAATCTCTTCCAACCTTTTAAGGTGAAGATCACTAAATCTAGGCATGACCATAGGGGCAATAAGCAACAAGAGGCAAGCGAAAAAGAGGCGAATGGAAGAGAGGGCGAATAAAACAACAAAGGTGAAGTGGGGGAGAGGAAAACAAGAGGCAAATGGCGAATAATGTAATGTGAGGGAAATGAGTTTGTGATGGGTACTTGGTATGTCTTGAATTGTGTGTAGACTCCCCGGCAACGGCGCCAGAAATCCTTCTTGCTACCTCTTGAGCACTGCCTTGGTTTTCCCTTAAAGAGGAAAGGGTGATGCAGCAAAGTAGCGTAAGTATTTCCCTCAGTTTTGAGAACCAAGGTATCAATCCAGTAGGAGTCCACGCGCGTGTCCCACGCACCTACACAAACAAACAAGAACCTCGCAACCAACGCGATAAAGGGGTTGTCAATCCCTTCATGGTCACTTACGAGAGTGAGATCTGATAGAGATGATAGGATAATATTTTTGGTATTTTTATGATAAAGATGCAAAGTAAAATAAACGGAAATAGAAATAGCAAAGTGTTGGAAGATTAATATGATAGAAAATAGACCCGGGGGCCATAGGTTTCACTAGTGGCTTCTCTCAAGATAGCATAAGTATTACGGTGGGTAAACAAATTACTGTCGAGCAATTGATAGAATTGAGCATAGTTATGAGAATATCTAGGTATGATCATGTATATAGGCATCACGTTCGCGACAAGTAGACCGACTCCTGCCTGCATCTACTACTATTACTCCACACATCGATCGCTATCCAGCATGCATCTAGAGTATTAAGTTCATAAGAACAGAGTAATGCATTAAGAAAGATGACATGATGTAGAGGGATAAACTCAAGCAATATGATATAAACCCCATCTTTTTATCCTCGATGGCAACAATACAATACGTGCCTTGCTGCCCCTACTGTCACTGGGAAAGGACACCGCAAGATTGAACCCAAAGCTAAGGACTTCTCCTATTGCAAGAAAGATCAATCTAGTAGGCCAAACCAAACTGATAATTCGAAGAGACTTGCAAAGATAACCAATCATACATAAAAGAATTCACAGGAGATTCAAATATTGTTCATAGATAATCTTGATCATAAACCCACAATTCATCGGATCTCGACAAACACACCGCAAAAGAAGATTACATCGAATAGATCTCCAAGAGAAACAAGGAGAACTTTGTATTGAGATCCAAAGAGAGAGAAGAAGCCATCTAGCTAATAACTATGGACCCGAAGGTCTGAGGTAAACTACTCACACATCATCGGAGAGGCTATGGTGTTGATGTAGAAGCCCTCCGTGATCAATGCCCCCTCTGGCGGAGCGCCGGAAAAGGCCCCAAGATGGGATCTCATGGGTACATAAGGTTGCGGCGGTGGAAATAGGGTTTCGGCTCCGTCTCTGATGTTTTCAGGGTATACGGGTATATATAGGAGGAAGAAGTACGTCGGTGGAGCAACATGGGCCCCACGAGGGTGGAGGGCGCGCCCCCCTACCTCGTGCCTTCCTTGTTGATTGCTTTACGTAGACTCCAAGTCCTATGGATAACGTTTGTTCCGAAAATCACGTTCCGAAGGTTTAATTCCGTTTGGACTCCGTTTGATATTCTTTTTCTGCGAAACACTGAAACGGGCAAAAAACAGCAATTTGGGCTGGGCCTCCGGTTAATAGGTTAGTCCCAAAAATAATATAAAAGTGTATAATAAAGCCCAATAAACATCCAAAACAGAATATAATATAGCATGGAACAATAAAAAAATATAGATACGTTGGAGACGTATCATGCCTCTTCCAATTCTGTTCCAACCATGGGAAGATATTAGCATGGATTTTGTGCTTGGTTTGCCTAGAACTAGAAATGGAAAGGATTCCGTTTTTGTTGTTATGGACCGTTTCCAAAATGGCTCATTTCATTCCTTGCAACAAGATAGACGATGCTTCACATGTCGCAAATTTGTTTTGTAGGGAAATCTTGCGCCTTCATGGAGTGCCCAAGACGATTGGCTCGGACCGCGACGTCAAGTTCTTGAGTTACTTTTGGAAGACATTGTGCGCCAAGCTCGAAATCAAGCTACTTTTCTCTTCGGCATACCACCCACAAACCGATGGCCAAACGGAGGTGACGAACCGAACACTCTCCACTCTACTACGCGTGTTGATCAAGAGGAACATCAAGGAGTGGGAGGAGTGCCTACCTATCGCCGAGTACGCATACAATCGAGCAAGACATTCGACTACCGGCAAGTCCCCTTTCGAGGTCGTCTACGGCTTCAACCCGTTGTCCCCATTGGACATTCTTCCTCTACCACTACAAGAGCGCACAAACATGGACGCGAGTGCAAGAGTGAACTACCTCAAGAAGATGCATGAAGATACACGGAACACCATCGAGCGCCAAGTACAACGCCTCGCGACCAAGCTCAACGTCAACAAGCAACCTGTGATATTACAAGTTGGAGATCTTGTGTGGCTACACCTTCGCAAGGAACGCTTCCCTTAAGAACGCAAGTCCAAACTACTACCACGATCCGACGGACCCTTCAAGGTGCTTGCACGCTACAACAACAACGCCTACAAGATCGACATACCACGCGACAAGTACTCCGTGAGCGAACTCTTCAACATCAAAGATCTTTCCCCGTACCATGGTGATGAGGATTTCGATCCGAGGTCGAATCTTTCCCAAGGGAGGGGAGATGATGCGGAGCATCCTATGGTCATCCCCATGGACCTACCATCGCCTCATCAAGTGCCAAGAGGACCCATGACACGAACACGAGCTAGAGCTCTCGAGACCGAGGTGACTTCTTTCCTTAGCGATATCACATATGATCCACTCGAGACATGGCTGTTGGGAATCGTAGCATAATTTAAAATTTTTCTACGCTCACCAAGATGCATCTATGGAGTCTACTAGCAATGAGGGGAAAGGAGTGCATCTACATACCCTTGTAGATCGTGAGGGGAAGCGTTCCAATGAACGTGGATGACGGAGTCGTACTCGCCGTGATCCAAATCACCGATGACCGAGTTTCGAACGGATGGAACCTCCGCGTTCAACACACGTACGGTGCAGCGACGTCTCCTCCTTCTTGATCCAGCAAGGGGGAAGGAGAGGTTGATGGAGATCCAGCAGCACGACGGCGTGGTGGTGGATGTAGCGGGTCTCGGCAGGGCTTTGCCAAGCTTCTGCGAGAGAGAGAGAGGTGTTGCAGGGGAGGAGGGAGGCGCCAAAGGCTGTGTGTTGCTGCCCTCCCTCCCCCCCTTTATATAGGCCCCCTTGGGAGGGGGGGCCGGCCAAAACCCATGTAGGGTTGGGGGGGCGGCGGCCAAGGGGTGGAAAGGGGTGCCTTGCCCCCCAAGGCAAGGGGGAAGCTCCCCCCCCTAGGGTTCCCAACCCTAGGAGCATGGGGTGAGGCCCAAGGGGGGCGCCCCAGCCCACTATGGGCTGGTTCCCTTCCACTTTCAGCCCACGGGGCCCTCCGGGATAGGTGGCCCCACCCGGTGGACCCCCGGGACCCTTCCGGTGGTCCCGGTACAATACCGGTAACCCCCGAAACTTTCCCGGTGGCCGAAACTTGACTTCCTATATATAATTCTTCACCTCCGGACCATTCCGGAACCTCTCGTGACGTCCGGGATCTCATCCGGGACTCCGAACAACTTTCGCGTTTCCGCCTACATATATCTCTACAACCCTAGCGTCACCGAACCTTAAGTGTGTAGACCCTACGGGTTCGGGAGACATGCAGACATGACCGAGACGCCTCTCCGGTCAATAACCAACAGCGGGATCTGGATACCCATGTTGGCTCCCACATGTTCCACGATGATCTCATCGGATGAACCACGGTGTCGAGGATTCAATCAATCCGTATGCAGTTCCCTTTGTCAATCGGTATGTTACTTGCCCGAGATTCGATCGTCGGTATCCCAATACCTTGTTCAATCTCGTTACTGGCAAGTCTCTTTACTCGTACCGCAATGCATGATCCCGTGACTAACGCCTTAGTCACATTGAGCTCATTATGATGATGCATTACCGAGTGGGCCCAGAGATACCTCTCCGTCACACGGAGTGACAAATCCCAGTCTCGATCCGTGCCAACCCAACAGACACTTTCGGAGATACCCGTAGTGCACCTTTATAGTCATCCAGTTATGTTGTGACGTTTGGCACACCCAAAGCACTCCTACGGTATCCGGGAGTTGCACGATCTCATGGTCTAAGGAAAAGATACTTGACATTGGAAAAGCTCTAGCAAACGAAACTACACGATCTTTTATGCTATGCTTAGGATTGGGTCTTGTCCATCACATCATTCTCCTAATGATGTGATCCCGTTATCAATGACATCCAATGTCCATAGGCAGGAAACCATGACTATCTGTTGATCAACGAGCTAGTCAACTAGAGGCTTACTAGGGACACGTTGTGGTCTATGTATTCACACATGTATTACGATTTCCGGACAATACAATTATAGCATGAATAATAGACAATTACCATGAACAAAGAAATATAATAATAACCATTTATTATTGCCTCTAGGGCATATTTTCAACAGTCTCCCACTTGCACTAGAGTCAATAATCTAGTTACATTGTGATGAATCGAACACCCATTGCGTCCTGGTGTTGATCATGTTTTGCCCTAGGGAGAGGTTTAGTCAACGGATCTGCTACATTCAGGTCCGTATGTACTTTACAAATATCTATGTCTCCATTTTGAACACTTTCACGAATGGAGTTGAAGCGACGCTTGATATGCCTGGTCTTCCTGTGAAACCTGGGCTGCTTCGCAAGGGCAATAGCTCCAGTGTTGTCACAGAAGAGAGTCATCGGGCCCGACGCATTGGGAATCACCCCTAGGTCGGTAATGAACTCCTTCATCCAGACCGCTTTCTGTGCTGCCTCCGAGGCTGCCATGTACTCCGCTTCACATGTAGATCCCGCCACGACGCTTTGCTTGCAACTGCACCAGCTTAATGCTCCTCCATTCAAAATATACACGTATCCGGTTTGTGACTTCGAGTCATCTAGATCTGTGACGAAGCTAGCGTCGACGTAACCCTTTACGACGAGCTCTTCGTCACCTCCATAAACGAGAAACATATCCTTAGTCCTCTTCAGGTACTTCAGGATATTCTTGACCGCTGTCCAGTGTTCCATGCCGGGATTACTTTGGTACCTTCCTACCAAACTTACGACAAGGTTTACATCAGGTCTGGTACACAGCATGGCATACATAATAGACCCTATGGCCGAGGCATAGGGGATGACACTCATCTTTTCTATATCTTCTGCCGTGGTCGGGCATTGAGCCTTGCTCAATTGCACACCTGGCAATACAGGCAAGAACCCCTTCTTGGACTGATCCATACTGAACTTCTTCAATATCTTGTCAAGGTATGTACTCTGTGAAAGACCAATGAGGCGTCTCGATCTATCTCTATAGATCTTGATGCCTAATATATAAGCAGGTTCTCCAAGGTCCTTCATTGAAAAACACTTATTCAAATAGGCCTTTATACTTTCCAAGAATTCTATATCATTTCCCATCAATAGTATGTCATCCACATATAATATGAGAAATGCTACAGAGCTCCCACTCACTTTCTTGTAAACACAGGCTTCTCCATAAGTCTGTGTAAACCCAAACGCTTTGATCATCTCATCAAAGCGAATTCCAACTCCGAGATGCTTGCACCAGCCCATAGATTGAGCGCTGGAGCTTGCATACTTTGTTAGCATTCTTAGGATCGACAAAACCTTCCGGCTGCATCATATACAACTCTTCCTTAAGGAAGCCATTAAGGAATGCCGTTTTGACGTCCATCTGCCATATCTCATAATCATAGTATGCGGCAATTGCTAACATGATTCGGACGGACTTCAGCTTCGCTACGGGTGAGAAAGTCTCATCGTAGTCAACCCCTTGAACTTGTCGATAACCCTTAGCGACAAGTCGAGCCTTATAGATGGTCACATTACCATCTGCGTCCGTCTTCTTCTTAAAGATCCATTTGTTTTCTATGGCTCGCCGATCATCGGGCAAGTCAGTCAAAGTCCATACTTCGTTTTCATACATGGATCCTATCTCGGATTTCATGGCTTCTAGCCATTTGTCGGAATCCGGGCCCGCCATCGCTTCTTCATAGTTCGAAGGTTCACCGTTGTCTAACAACATGATTTCCAGGACAGGGTTGCCGTACCACTCTGGTGTGGAACGTGTCCTTGTGGACCTACGAAGTTCAGTAACTTGATCCGAAGCTTCATGATCATCATCATTAACTTCCTCCCCAGTCGGTGTAGGCACCACAGGAACATTTTCCCGTGCTGCGCTACTTTCCGGTTCGGAAGGGGTGACTATCACCTCATCAAGTTCCACTTTCCTCCCACTCAATTCTTTCGAGAGAAACTCCTTCTCTAGAAAGGACCCGTTCTTGGCAACGAAAATCTTGCCCTCGGATCTGAGGTAGAAGGTATACCCAATAGTTTCCTTAGGGTATCCTATGAAGATGCATTTTTCTGACTTGGGTTCGAGCTTTTCAGGTTGAAGTTTCTTGACATAAGTATCGCATCCCCAAACTTTTAGAAACGACAGCTTAGGTTTCTTCCCAAACCATAATTCATACGGTGTCGTCTCAACGGATTTAGACGGTGCCCTATTTAAAGTGAATGCGGCAGTCTCTAAAGCATAACCCCAAAATGAGAGCGGTAAATCGGTAAGAGACATCATAGATCGCACCATATCCAATAGAGTGCGATTACGACGTTCGGACACACCATTTCTCTGAGGTGTTCCAGGCGGCGTGAGTTGTGAAACTATTCCACATTTCCTTAAGTGTGTACCAAATTCGTGACTTAAATATTCTCCACCACGATCTGATCGTAAGAATTTTATTTTCCTGTCAAGTTGATTCTCAACTTCACTCTGAAATTCCTTGAACTTTTCAAAGGTTTCAGACTTGTGTTTCATTAGGTAGACATACCCATATCTACTTAAATCATCAGTGAGAGTGAGAACATAACGATATCCTCCGCGAGCCTCAACACTCATTGGACCGCACACATCGGTATGTATGATTTCCAATAAGTTGGTTGCTCGCTCCATTGTTCCGGAGAACGGAGTCTTGGTCATCTTACCCATGAGGCATGGTTCGCACGTGTCAAATGATTCGTAATCAAGAGACTCCAAAAGTCCATCTGCATGGAGCTTCTTCATGCGCTTGACACCAATGTGACCAAGGCGGCAGTGCCACAAGTATGTGGGACTATCGTTATCAACTTTACATCTTTTGGTATTCACACTATGAATATGTGTAACATCACGTTCGAGATTCATCAAAAATAAACCATTGACCAGCGGGGCATGACCATAAAACATATCTCTCAAATAAACAGAACAACCATTATTCTCGGATTTAAATGAGTAGCCATCTCGAATTAAACGAGATCCAGATACAATGTTCATGCTCAAAGCTGGCACTAAATAACAATTATTGAGGTTTAAAACTAATCCCGTGGGTAGATGCAGAGGTAGCATGCCGACGGCGATCACATCGACCTTGGAACCATTCCCGACGCGCATCGTCACCTCGTCCTTCGCCAGTCTCCGTTTATTCCGTAGTTCCTGTTTTGAGTTACAAATATGAGCAACCGCACCGGTATCAAATACCCAGGAGCTACTACGAGTACTGGTAAGGTACACATCAATTACATGTATATCACATATACCTTTGGTGTTGCCGGCCTTCTTCTTGTCCGCTAAGTATTTGGGGCAGTTCCGCTTCCAGTGACCACTTCCCTTGCAATAAAAGCACTCAGTCTCAGGCTTGGGTCCATTCTTTGACTTCTTCCCGGTAACTGGTTTACCGGGCGCAGCAACTCCCTTGCCGTCCTTCTTGAAGTTCTTCTTACCCTTGCCCTTCTTGAACTTAGTGGTTTTATTCACCATCAACACTTGATGTTCTTTTCTGATCTCTACCTCAGCTGATTTCAGCATTGAATATACCTCAGGAATGGTCTTTTCCATCCCCTGCATATTGAAGTTCATCACAAAGCTCTTGTAGCTTGGTGGAAGCGACTGGAGGATTCTGTCAATGACCGCGTCATCCGGGAGATTGACTCCCAGCTGAGACAAGCGGTTATGCAACCCAGACATTCTGAGTATGTGCTCACTAACAGAACTGTTCTCCTCCATTTTACAGCTGAAGAACTTGTCGGAGACATCATATCTCTCGACCCGGGCATGAGCTTGAAAAACCAGTTTCAGCTCCTCGAACATCTCGTATGCTCCATGTTTCTCAAAACGCTTTTGGAGACCCGGTTCTAAGCTGTAAAGCATGCCGCACTGAACGAGGGAGTAATCATCAGCACGTGATTGCCAAGCGTTCATAACGTCTTGGTTCTCTGGGATTGGTGCTTCACCTAGCGGTGCTTCTAAGACATAATCTTTCTTGGCTACTATGAGGATGATCCTCAGGTTCCGGACCCAGTCCGTATAGTTGCTGCCATCATCTTTCAACTTGGTTTTCTCTAGGAACGCATTGAAATTGAGGACAACGTTGGCCATTAGATCTACAAGACATAGTGTAAAGATTTTAGATTAAGTTCATGATAATTAAGTTCATCTAATCAAATTATTTAATGAACTCCCACTCAGATAGACATCCCTCTCGTCATCTAAGTGAAACATGATCCGAGTTTAACTAGGCCGTGTCCGATCATCACGTGAGACGGACTAGTCAAGATCGGTGAACATCTCCATGTTGATCGTATCTTCTATACGACTCATGCTCGACCTTTCGGTCCTCCGTGTTCCGAGGCCATGTCTGTACATACTAGGCTCGTCAAGTCAACCTAAGTGTATTGCGTGTGTTCCGAGGCCATGTCTGTACATGCTACGCTCGTCAACACCCGTTGTATTCGAACGTTAGAATCTATCACACCCGATCATCACGTGGTGCTTCGAAACAACGAACCTTCGCAACGGTGCACAGTTAGGGTGAACACTTTCTTGAAATTATTATAAGGGATCATCTTACTTACTACCGTTGTTCTAAGCAAATAAGATGCAAAAAACATGATAAACATCACATGCAATCAAATAGTGACATGATATGGCCAATATCATTATGCTCCTTTGATCTCCATATTCGGGGCACCATGATCATCTTCGTCACCGGCATGACACCATGATCTCCATCATCATGATCTCCATCATTGTGTCTTCATGAAGTCGTCACGCCAACGATTACTTCTACTTCTATGGCTAACGCGTTTAGCAACAAAGTAAAGTAATTTACATGGCGTTATTCAATGACACGCAGGTCATGCAAAATAATAAAGACAACTCCTATGGCTCCTGCCGGTTGTCATACTCATCGACATGCAAGTCGTGATTCCTATTACAAGAATATGATCAATCTCATACATCACATATATCATTCATCACATCTTCTGGCCATATCACATCACATAGCACTTGCTGCAAAAACAAGTTAGACGTCCTCTAATTGTTGTTGCAAGTTTTTACGTGGTTTGTAGGTTTCTAGCAAGAACGTTTTCTTACCTACGTATGACCACAACGTGATTTGCCAATTTCTATTTACCCTTCATAAGGACCCTTTTCATCGAATCCGTTCCGACTAAAGTAGGAGAGACAGACACCCGCTAGCCACCTTATGCAACTAGTGCATGTCAGTCGGTGGAACCTGTCTCACGTAAGCGTACGTGTAAGGTCGGTCCGGGCCGCTTCATCCTACAATGCCGCCGAGACAAGAAACGACTAGTAGCGGCAAGAAGAATTGGCAAACTCAACGCCCACAACTGCTTTGTGTTCTACTCGTGCATAGTAACTACGCATAGGCCTGGCTCATGATGCCACTGTTGGGAATCGTAGCATAATTTAAAATTTTTCTACGCTCACCAAGATGCATCTATGGAGTCTACTAGCAAAGAGGGGAAAGGAGTGCATCTACATACCCTTGTAGATCGCGAGCGGAAGCGTTCCAATGAACGTGGATGACGAAGTCGTACTCGCCGTGATCCAAATCACCGATGACCGAGTGCCGAACGGACGGCACCTCCGCGTTCAACACACGTACGGTGCAGCGACGTCTCCTCCTTCTTGATCCAGCAAGGGGGAAGGAGAGTTTGATGGAGATCCAGCAGCACGACGGCGTGGTGGTGGATGTAGCGGGTCTCGGCAGGGCTTTGCCAAGCTTCTGCGAGAGAGAGAGAGAGAGAGGTGTTGGAGTGGAGGAGGGAGGCGCCCAAGGTTGTGTGTTGCTGCCCTCCCTCCCCCCCTTTATATAGGCCCCCTTGGGAGGGGGGGCCGGCCAAAACCCATCTCGGGTTGGGGGGGCGGCGGCCAAGGGGTGGAAAGGGGTGCCTTGCCCCCCAAGGCAAGGGGGAAGCTCCCCCCTAGGGTTCCGAACCCTAGGCGCATGGGGGGAGGCCCAAGGGGGGCGCCCCAGCCCACTATGGGCTGGTTCCCTTCCACTTTCAGCCCACGGGGCCCTCTGGGATAGGTGGCCCCACCCGGTGGATCCCCGGGACCCTTCCGGTGGTCCCGGTACAATACCGGTAACCCCCGAGACTTTCCCGGTGGCCGAAACTTGACTTCCTATATATAATTCTTCACCTCCGGACCATTCCGGAACCTCTCGTGACATCCGGGATCTCATCCGGGACTCCGAACAACTTTCGGGTTTCCGCATACATATATCTCTACAACCCTAGCGTCACCGAACCTTAAGTGTGTAGACCCTACGGGTTCGGGAGACATGCAGACATGACTGAGATGCCTCTCCGGTCAATAACCAACAGCGGGATCTGGATACCCATGTTGGCTCCCACATGTTCCACGATGATCTCATCGGATGAACCACGGTGTCGAGGATTCAATCAATCCGTATGCAGTTCCCTTTGTCAATCGGTATGTTACTTGCCCGAGATTCGATCGTCGGTATCCCAATACCTTGTTCAATCTCGTTACCGGCAAGTCTCTTTACTCGTACCGCAATGCATGATCCCGTGACTAACGCCTTAGTCACATTGAGCTCATTATGATGATGCATTACCGAGTGGGCCCAGAGATACCTCTCCGTCACACGGAGTGACAAATCCCAGTCTCGATCCGTGCCAACCCAACAGACACTTTAGGAGATACCCGTAGTGCACCTTTATAGTCACCCAGTTACGTTGTGACGTTTGGCACACCCAAAGCACTCCTACGGTATCCGGGAGTTGCACGATCTCATGGTCTAAGGAAAAGATACTTGACATTGGAAAAGCTCTAGCAAACAAAACTACACGATCTTTTATGCTATGCTTAGGATTGGGTCTTGTCCATCACATCATTCTCCTAATGATGTGATCCCGTTATCAATGACATCCAATGTCCATAGTCAGGAAACCATGACTATCTGTTGATCAACGAGCTAGTCAACTAGAGGCTTACTAGGGACACGTTGTGGTCTATGTATTCACACATGTATTACGATTTCCGGACAATACAATTATAGCATGAATAATAGACAATTACCATGAACAAAGAAATATAATAATAACCATTTATTATTGCCTCTAGGGCATATTTCCAACAATGGCTACTACCTAAGTCCGAGATGTTATGCATGATTAGGTACCAAGAAGGCCCTCTCGAAGATGTACGTGAAGACGGACAAGTCCCCAAGTACACGGATGAAGAAGAACGCCGAAAGGAGAAGAAGGCAACTCCAGGGCCCGGACATCCGGCCCCAGCCCCGGACATCCGGCCACTGGAGACGTCCACTACAGCAGCATCCCAGCCGCCGAGCACCTACAGGCCCCGGACATCCGGCCCCAACCCGGACATCCGGCCAGAAGCCCGGAAATCCGGCGCCACCCGCCCGAACCTGCAGAAGTGGCCGCCTCCAGCCCGGACATCCGGCCCCCTGGCCCGGACATCCGGCCCCTCGGGAAGGCCCGGACATCCGGCCCGTCGCCCGAACATCCGGCTCCCCCTGTCTGCGCACAGTAAAGGGCCGAAGCCCGTGTACCCCCTTCGCCCCCCTAGACTATATATACTCTTCCTCCTCCATCCTTCTAGGGTTAGCATTGGTTTAGCTCATTTGTGAGATAGAGCATTGCTCATCCATACGGATCTCCTCCACGAGAGAGACTGCGGCCCCTCTTCGGAGAAGATCACCTTGGATTCAAGACCCCCTCTTGGGTGGCCCCATCAAGACCTCCTCTAGGAGAAGAACCGGTTACCTCTTGTATCGTCCCTTGTTGGATTTGGATCGTGTATCTCTTCATGTTTCGAGGATCTAGCATATGTGTGACTTATTCTTGTTGGTTTAAGTGATTCTCTTGTGTTCTCCCTCGTGTTTCCCCTCGTGTTCTTCGTGTTCCTCGTTGGGATCCGCCCCTTTCATGAAAGATCGGCCATCTAGGGTCCCACCCTACATCACAGCGCCTCCGCGTCCGCCGCCATCATCCAGGAGAAGTAGAACATGGGAGTGCGCCGCCGCTTGGGTCCCATGAAGGCCACCGCCGAGGCGACGCCAGTGTACACAACCGGTGTCTTGCCTGGTTCTTCTCTTGCGAGGAGCTTCGTCAATCGCACATGGGCTCCACAGAAACGGAGGCGCCGCCTTCCCCTCGCGTTGAAGCATCTGCCAGGGGTTCCACTCCGATGAGTGGTGGGGTAGCGAGTCGTCCTTTGCGCTGAAGCATACACCTTCAGGGCTCCCGGTGGTCCGGTGATTGGCTGACGGACATGAGGAAGACAATGATTAGATATTATTGTACCTCCTTAGCCGAACTAGTACCGTTGATGTAAATGCACTGAAATTCGTCATGTTTAATTATACGAAGATCCGGCATATTTATATGAAATCCGTCATGTTTATATAAAATCCAGCTGTGTTTATACAAATTTCTCGTGTTGGTTCAAGTTGTTGTGAAAATATATGCGGCTACGGTTGAATGCATCCTCCCGCATCCGTGTCCACGCACAGATGCAAGAGGATTTTTACGTGTTGCTGTTGGAGATGCCCTGACCGGGCAGAGATGCGTCAACTCACAAACCTTGGGCCGTACATCATGGTTATGCGGAGTTCAGTTCAGACTTGAGACCGTTGTGGAAAAAAGAAAGAAAGAAAGAAAGAAAGGTGCTGCGTTTGCATGCATGCAAGCAGCAACGGTGGACGTGTCCTGCGCGCGAGGCTGCGATAGCTGACTGCTCACTCGGTCGCAATCCCACTCCCTACCCAGGTGGATCGCATGCATGCATGCCCGAGAGCTCGGGTCAAAGCCATGCAAGCCAAGGCGACGACCGGACCGGTCCAGGCACCCATCTACTTTTTTTTCTTTTTTGCGAATAAGGCACACATCTAATCACATAACACCCCGTTCCCTCCTCCCATGGACCATGGTTCCGTGGAGTAGTACTTTATTACTGAACTAATGAAGTGATCAAAGGCAGCTCAAATCGTATAGTACCAGTAAGGGAGGGCGAGGGAGGGGCGCACGCACATGGGCGCGGTGCCTGACCGGGCCGGGCCATGTGTCCGTGCCTCCGTCCTCTCCTCTGCGAAGATCATCGATCGCCCAGTGCCCCAGCCCCAGCAGGAAGGAATCCAGCTCGCAGGCAGCCTTGCCGGTACTTGCGCCACCATGCTTGGGAACTCCCAACCCCATCAACGGCCCCACTTCTGCTGCTCCAGCTCGCCATTTTCTGCCTGTCATACTACATACTCCCTTCCTTGCTGTACGCTCGTCCCGCCCCCAGGTCGGCACCCCCAGGTCGACGCGCGCTAGCTAGCTAGATTTCCTTCGGTTTTTTTCTATTGCTCCAGCATGCACTTCTTCTGTACCACTACAGGTGCAGCTCGCCATTTTCTGCTTATCATACTGCCTTTCCTCCTCCCGCTCCCCACGTCGGCATGCATCCCCACGTCGGCATGCACCAGGTTCAAGTATCGGCTTGAGCATCTGATGCTTACGGAGTTTTCTTCTATAAAAAAATGCCAACCGGCTAGTCTAGCCTGAATTGGTCTCTTTTTTTTTATCTCATATACGGATTGGGCCCATTTCCTATGTTCCATGTCCAGCAGGAAGGATGATTGTCTCAAAAAAAAAAGCAGAAAGGATGCTGCTACTTGTTTACGGAGATCAGTCTTACTGCATCGGATTCAACTAAATCTCATCTCAGTTTTATAAAGGGCGTACGTATATATGCGAATATTTTATTTACTTATTTATTTTGACAATAAGAGCATATGCGAATTGGTGCCATCCATACATCTCCTTTTTCCTTTTCTCTGGACGGGCTCCATCCATGCATCTGGACCATGCACCATCTCCCATAATCCTGCCTTGAATCAATAAGCAAGTGCATGCACAACTCATTCGTGCCACTGTTATAGTCGTATCAGCCCATGACCATGAGGCGTCCGCGATCGCCTCCAACCTATATAGTACCCAAAGGAAACAAGACTTTTTTAATAATATAATAATCTACACAAGAAGAAATCCCTCCCTTCGCAATGCTCGAGAGTGTAAGCGAAGAATAAAACTCCTGTTGGGAATTAGCACATAAATGCACTTGTGGTTAACTGAAAACTGCAGCGGAAACAAGTAATCTCAGCACCACATCATGTACTAATTCAAGGATCGTTGCTTAGCACGGAAGGAAACATATGCAGCAGCATATATAGAGGCAGAAAATGTTACTCAACAGGCAAGACACTCCTCAGCCTAGTGTCTTGTGGTAGGAGTAAGTTTCTGGACAGCACCAAGCATCAACAAAGAGACATCAGATTTTTACGTGGAAAACCCCTCAACTTGAGGGGAAAAACCACGGGCCGAAGCCACCCAAATCTCTTCCACTAGTATCAAATGTGGGATACAACAAGTTCTTCTCTAGACAGCACTAGAGGATCTCATACATCAAGATTTCTGAATCTTGGATGAACACAACAAGATTTGGGGCTCAAGAACTAGGGATTGGAACAATCTCACCAAAGATGGTGGAACCGAAGCTTGAAGGAGACAAGGTAGTGGATCTGGACCATCACAACCTTGGGGAGGAGCTCCCTTTTCTTCTTCCTTCAATCTTCCTCTTCTTCCCTTGCTCTCTTGGTTTTCTCTCTCCTTCTCTCTTGGAGGATGAACTGATTTTCGTCACACTTGGTAGTGGCTGCTGGATTGAGGGTAAAGCATACCCATCCACTCATGTGCAAAGTCCAAAATGACCCTAGGTCATGACCCTAATGGGTAGTGGGCTTCTGCACCTCTTTGGGCTGCCTAAAAGGCCTTTAAATGGTCATCTCCTCACAGCCCACATGAGGAGGATATCCCAACAAATCTCCCCCTCCGACTCATGAGGGGGGCACCGCCATGCCCGCTACCTTGCAACATGCTTGTAGCTTCTCATTTGGCAATATCTTGGTCATCATATCCGAACCATTGTCGTCGGTATGGATCTTCTCAAGTTTCAGCAACCTGGAACTAACAACATCTCGAATCCAATGGTACCTCACATCAATGTGCTTGGTTCGAGAGTGATAGCTTGAATTCTTGGCAAGATGAATAGCACTCTGACTGTCACAAAACAGAACATACTTCTCTTGCTTCATGCCGAGCTCTTGCAAGAAGTTCTTCACCCACAAAATTTCCTTGCCAGCATCAACTGCTGCAATGTACTCAGCTTCTGTAGTTGATGTAGAAACACATTTCTGCAATCTTGATTGCCATGACACTGCTCCCCCTGCATAAGTCATCAGGTATCCGGATGTGGACTTCCTACGATCCTTGTCACCTGCATAATCTGCATCTGTATAGCCCTGCAATACAGGATCACCGTTTCGAAAGCATAGACAAGATGTAGAAGTACCCTTGAGATACCTGAGAATCCACTTCACTGCTTCTCAGTGAGCTTTACCTGGATTTCTCATGAACCCGCTAACAACTCCAACTGCATAGGCAATGTCAGGCCTAGTGCATACCATGGCATACATCAAACTGCCCACAACAGATTGGTAAGGTACTTTCCTCATTTCTTCTTTCTCCTTCTTGCTTGTAGGACATAGTTTAGAATTCAGTTTGTGATGGCCTGCAAGCGGAGAGATAACAGATTTTGCATCTTTCATATTGAACCTTTCAAGTACCTTCTCAATGTATCTTTCCTGTGAGAGCCAAAGCAGCTTCTTTGATCTATCACGGGAGATCTTCATGCCAAGTATTTGCTTAGCTGGTCCTAAATCCTTCATGGCAAATGATTTACTCAATGCCTTCTTGAGGAGAGCAATCCTCTTTGTGCCATTTCCAACAATCAGCATATATCATCAACATACAACAAGAGAATAATGAAGTCACCCTCGGCGTACCTCTTCATAAAGACACAATGGTCAGGTTGTGCTTTATGGTAACCAAGCCCGGTCATAAAAGACTCAAACTTCTTGTACCACTGCCGAGGAGCTTGCTTCAAGCCATACAAACTCTTCTTAAATTTGCAAACTAAGTGCTCCTTGCCTGCAACCATGAATCCCTCTGGCTACTCCATGTATATCTCCTCCTCTAGGTCACCATGTAAGAATGCAGTCTTCACATCAAGTTGTTCAATTTCCAAATCCATGGTGGCAGCCATGCCAAGCACAACTAGGATCGAAGACATCTTGACCACCAGAGAGAATATCTCGCCATAATCAATGCCCTTTTTCTGACTGAATCCTTTCACAACCAATCTGGCCTTGTACCTTGGATGTGAGGTGTTTTCTTCAGTCTTCACTCTGTACATCCACTTGTTCTTGAGTGCTTTCCTGCCTTTTGGCAGATTCACCAACTCAAAAGTATCATTCTCATACTGGGAATTCATCTCATCCTGCATGGCTTCTGACCATTCTTCTTTGTTCTCATCAGACATTGCCTCCTCATAGCATGAGGGCTCACCTGCATCTGTCATCAACACATATTGATGTGGTGGATATTTGGAAGAAGGAATGTGACCTCTTTCACTTCTTCTTTGCTGCTGCACTGGTGGTGAATCAGGTGGATTTTCGTTGGCATCATCATTACCAACTTCATCATCATCATCACTTGATGGCTGCTCGTCACTTTGACTTGTACTGCCTTGATCAGTTGCATCTCCACAGTCTTCAGTGTCATCATCTCCCCCATGATTGTCATGCACGAGAGGAGGACGGATTGGATCCATATCAATCTGAGGTGTGCTGGTCATTGACTTCTCTGGTTTCCCAATATCTTTTATTGTTTCATCTTCAATGAACACCACATCTCGGCTTCTCACTATCTTTCTATTTGCTGGATCCCACAACCTGTAGCCAAACTCTTCACTTGGTTGGCTGAGGTAGATGCACTGCTTTGTCTTGCTATCAAGCTTGGATCTCTCGTCCCTTGGAACATGTACAAATGCCCTGCAACCAAAGACCTTCAAGTGCTTGTATGATACCTCCTTCCCTGACCAAACTCTCTGAGGAATATCACCTGCCAGAGGAACTGAGGGAGATAGGTTAACCACATACATAGCATTCATCAATGCTTCAGCCCAAAATGAATTAGGTAAATGAGCATGAGAGAGCATAGCTGTGACCCTCTCTGTGAGTGTCCTGTTCATTCTCTCAGCAAGACCATTGAGCTGAGGTGTCTTTGGTGGACTTTTCTCAAGCCTGATACCAACATTTCTGCAATACCTTTCAAAAGGACCTCTGTATTCACCACCATTGTCTGATCTCACGCACTTCAATTTCCTACCAGTTTCTCTTTCAACTTTGGCATGGAACTCCTTGAAGGCTTCAAGCGTCTGGTATTTGTGTTTCAGCACATACACAAAAACCTTTTTGGAATGGTCATCAATAAAAGTCACAAAGTATAATGCTTCACCATGAGATTTTTCAGTCATGGAGCAAACATCAGTGTGCACAATATCAAGAACATTTTCTGCACGATGTGGAGGGAGTGTACGAAATGTAGCCCTATGTTGTTTGCCAGCAAAACAATGTGCACAGGGTTTCAAGGATATACCTTTCAACTCAGGGAGGTACTCCATGCGAGCAAGAGCGTGCATGCCCTTCTCACTCATATGCCCAAGCCTCTTGTGCCACAATTCAACCGAAGTATCTTTTTCAGAAATGTTCAACACCTCATTGCACAACTTGGTTTTAGTCACATAGAGATTACCTTGCTTACTTCCTCGAGCCACAATCAAAGAGCCTTTGGTGAGCTTCCACTTTCCTGCACCAAAATAACTAGGATGTTTGATATCATCAAGCTTGCCCACTGGCAAAAAATTTAGCCTTATGTCGGAACATGCCTCACATCATCGAGCATCAATCTGCAACCTGTGTTTGTTTCAATGCATATAGAGCCCTTGCCAACAATTGTTGACGAACAACTATTTCCCATCCTCACTTGGCCAGTAACACCACTAGTGTAAGATGTGAAATACTCCTTGTGTGATGTGATGTGGAAGGACGCACCTGAATCCACAACCCAACTCATGGCATCATCACGAACGGCACTATAGCAATCTTCATCTTCAATGACTAGATAGTCCTCATCTGTTGCGGTCATGGCTGAACTGCTCTCAGCCTTTTGCTCAGTTTTCTTTGTGAGTTTCCCCTCTGCAAGCTCTCTCTTGTACTTCCTGCACTCGCTCTTTATGTGTCCCGGATTACCACAATGAAAACAAGTAATATCTTTTCTCTGTTTTGACTTTGATCTCCCCCTGGATTTGCTTTTGCCTTGCTGAAATCTTGTATTGCTGCGTCCACGGTTCTCATTCTTCCCATGGGTTTCAGCCACATACGCATCACAAGAAGAGGCATCACCCTTTTATTTCTTTCTGGCTTCTTCATTCAGCATACTGTTCTTCACCATCTCCAAAGTCAGCTTCCCATCCGGAGCTGAATTGCTAAGTGACACAGCAAGCGTGTTCCAACTATCAGGCATGGAACTCAGCAGCAACAATGCTTGCACCTCATCCTCAAAGTTGATCTTCATGGCTGAAAGTTGATTTATATGGCATTGGAAGACATTCAAGTGCTCAATCACACTTGTGCCATCTCGGTACTCAAGCTTTGCAAGTCTTTTTTATCACCGAGGCTTTGTTCATTGATGTCTTCCTCTCATACATAGACTCCAACTTCTGCCACATCTCATAAGCATTTGTGTCATTTGCAACATGGTGGAAAATATTGTGGTTGATATACAACCGAATCATACCAACTGCCTTTTTGTGCAACACTCTCCATTCTTCTTCCGTGACACCTGTGGGTATCTTGTCTTTCACAATTGGCTCATACAAATCCTTGCAATAAAGGATGTCTTCCATCATGGGCTTCCATAATGAGTAATTGGAAGAATCAAGTTTTATCATGCCACTTGTAGTAGCACTTCCAGCAACAATCAAGCAACTGGGATTTGCAACCTTCTAAGCAACCAAGGCTCTGATACCACTCTGTTGGGAATTAGCACACAAATGCACTTGTGGTTAACTGAAAACTGCAGCGGAAACAAGTAATCTCAGCACCACATCATGTCTAATTCAAGGATCGTTGCTTAGCACGGAAGGAAACATATGCAGCAACATATATGGAGGCAGAAAATGTTACTCAGCAGGCAAGACACTCCTCAGCCTAGTGTCTTGTGGTAGGAGTAAGTTTCTGGACAGCACCAAGCATCAACAAAGAGACACCAGATTTTTACGTGGAAAACCCCTCAACTTGAGGGGAAAAACCACGGGCCGAAGCCACCCAAATCCTCTTCCACTATTACCAAATGTGGGATACAACAAGTTCTTCTCTGGATAGCACTAGGGGATCTCATACATCAAGATTTCTGAATCTTGGATGAACACAACAAGATTTGGGGCTCAAGAACTAGGGATTGGAACAATCTCACCAAAGATGGTGGAACCGAAGCTTGAAGGAGACAAGGTAGTGGATTTGGACCATCACAACCTTGGGGAGGAGCTCCCTTTTCTTCTTCCTTCAACCTTCCTCTTCTTCCCTTGCTCTCTTGGTTTTCTCTCTTCTTCTCTCTTGGAGGATGAACTGATTTTCGTCACACTTGGTGGTGGCTGCTGGATGGAGGGTAAAGCATACCCATCCACTCATGTGCAAAGTCCAAAATGACCCTAGGTCATAACCCTAATGCGAGATGATTAGCGAGGCGGCCCTGCAGGGTCTGGTGGCCGGCTCGCCGAGGGACCAGTTTGATGTGTGCACGGTGCCAATCCACCCTGCAGTCGTGGATGTTGATAGATTTGATTTGCCGGTGTTAGTTGCATGGTTGCCGAATTGTGTGCGTTCCATTTTCGTTTGTCGCTGGGAGTAAGGAGGGATGGAGCAGCGCCTTGTGGAGCAAATAGTGTGGCACGAGGCCTCGCTCGCGCTAGTAGAAAACGGGCCTTTAGTCCCAGTTCTAGAACCGGGACTAAAGGGTCGGTACTAAAGCCCCCCCTTAGTCCCGGTTGTGTTACGAACCGGGACTAAAGGCTCTCCACATGCCCGTTGTCTGGAGCTCGACCTTTAGTCCCGGTTGGTAACACGAACCGGGACTAAAGGAATATTTTTGATTTTTTTTGAATTTTTTGAAATTTTGAATTATTTGCATTTAATCTCTACTCACCCCTCATCACTGCTCAATCTAATCTCTAATCACCCCTCATATTTCCAAATCGTCTAAATTCCCAGCAGGTCACCCATCCTCTCACTACTCCAGCCTGAGCACGCTTAACTTTGGAGTTCTATTCCCCCTTGTTTCCAAGTCTGCACTTGTTGTTTTCCTGAAAATAGTAAGCTGTCAATCCTATTAACCCTTAGGAGTTGAAGTTGAGCATTAAGTCACACGTTACACCGTTTGAAATCAAACTATTATTCTTAAACCAATGATTATTTAGTAACACTAATATTTCTTTAATAAGTAGTTTGACCAGATTTGACCAAAATTCAAAAAAATAAAATAATTATTTAGTAACACTAACATTCTTGAATAATTATTTAGTAACACTAATATTTCTTGAATAAGTAGTTTGACCACGGTTTGACCAGATTTAACCAAAATCCAAAAAAACATAAATTCAAGCATATCTTTTTTTCCTTTTCGAATTTGAGGATTCTAAAAATTTGCAAAACGGCCATAGGCGGTGAAAAACGGATGAGGATTTTCGTGCTGAACATTTTGATATATTATACGTTTTTTTCTGACATCGTATGCAAAAGTTATAGCCGTTTTACTTTTTCATAACACTTTTTTGCAAAACATGTCGAAATTTAAGTTTTTTAATTTTCCTAACTAGTATATGTAGTAATATAACTACATCTCGTAGGATTTTATTTTTTGAAGTTTTTATCATTTTCTTTTCTTTTTTTCAAAACTGAAATAGCGATACACCGGGGGGGGGGAGAGTTTGAGACACGAACCGGGACTAAAGGGCATCGCACCCTTTGGTCCTGGTTCGTATCTCAAACCGGGACTAAAGGTCTCATTTGAACCGGGACTAATGCCTTTAACCGCTCGAACAGGAACTAATGCTCACATTAGTCCCGGTTCATAATACAACTGAGACTAATGTGTATATTGAGCTGTGACCAAAGCCCTGTTTTCTACTAGTGCTCGGTTCGGCAGCACAAGCGTCTAGCGACTAATTGGAACAGGGCCGGGTAGTGATTAGCTAATACAGCCGGCGGCGGACTGGGCATGGCGCGCTCAGACGGCGATACAGCGGGATCAACTGCTTTTTTTTTGAGAGAGTCTCGCCAAGCTTTATTCATGTAACCATAATGTTTACAGGTACAAAAAGAAGATCGCCGGGCTGGCCAAACCATACATGACGGCCAATCCCTAATGATAAAGCATGCTTAGCGAGATTGTGAGCCTCTGTATTCGAGGCTCTGTGCTCGTGAACTATATTACAAGAAGTAAACGAGGTCGAATGATCTATGATTTCACGAATTATGGCTCCACACTCCGCTGCTGATCCTGTCTTTATTCTGTGCACCACATTCTGGTAGTCCGATGCCACATGTATTTTTTCCTCATAAAGATCGTTCGCCAAAGCCAGGGCTTCTCTTACTGCCAAAGCCTCAAGAATTTCAGGATCCGAAATGTTCCTAAGTGTTATGCATGAAGCTCCCAGGAAAGTACCTCCCGCGTCACGGCACAAAGCCGCAACTGAGCCATAGCTTCCATTTCTCGTAACTGCCGCATCGGTGTTGAGTTTCACATATTCCACCGGAGGTGCAATCCACACCTGTGCTCTGGCCGGCTGGTTCCTAGTTTGAGCTATAGTTGGCTGCTTAAGAGACTCCAAGTCATCCAGAAAAGAGTTAATGAAAGAAAAAGTTGACAGCGGACTTTGGAATATCTCCTCATGTGTAGCTTTCCTCCTATCTCTCCTGATTGCCCACAAGGTGACCACCAATCTTGTGAAATCATTTTGGGCCAGAGTTTCATGCATCAGAAACAACCAGTCCTTCGCTTCCAGCTCCAAGTTTGCTTGCATATGTTCCACCATCTCAGAAGGAGCTAGCACCCATACACTACCCGCCATATGGCAATTGATCAGCGCGTGCCTCCAACTGTCAGAAGATGAACAAATTGTTGGGAATCATAGCATAATTTAAAATTTTCCTACGCTCACCAAGATGCATCTATGGAGTGTACTAGCAACGAGGGGAAAGGAGTGCATCTACATACCCTTGTAGATCGCGAGCGGAAGCGTTCCAATGAACGTGGATGACGGAGTCGTACTCGCCGTGATCCAAATCACCGATGACCGAGTGCCGAACGGACGGCACCTCCGCGTTCAACACACGTTCGGTGCAGCGACGTCTCCTCCTTCTTGATCCAGCAAGGGGGAAGGAGAGGTTGATGGAGATCCAGCAGCACGACGGCGTGGTGGTGGATGTAGCGGGTCTCCGGCAGGGCTTCGCCGAGCTTCTGCGAGAGAGAGAGAGAGGTGTTGCAGGGGAGGAGGGAGGCGCCCAAGGCTGTTGGTTGCTGCCCTGCCTCCCCCCCTTTATATAGGCCCCCTGGGGGGGCGCCGGCCCCAAGAGATGGGATCTCAAGGGGGGGCGGCGGCCACAAGGGGGGAAGGGTTGCCTTGCCCCCCAAGGCAAGGGGGAACTCCCCCTAGGGTTCCCAACCCTAGGCGCATGGGGGGAGGCCCAAGGGGGGCGCCCCAGCCCACTAATGGCTGGTTCCCTTCCACTTTCAGCCCACGGGGCCCTCCGGGATAGGTGGCCCCACCCGGTGGACCTGCGGGACCCTTCCGGTGGTCCCGGTACAATACCGGTAACCCCCGAAACTTTCCCGGTGGCCGAAACTGGACTTCCTATATATAATTCTTCACCTCCGGACCATTTCGGAACCTCTCGTGACGTCCGGGATCTCATCCGGGACTCCGAACAACTTTCGGGTTTCCGCATACATATATCTCTACAACCCTAGCGTCACCGAACCTTAAGTGTGTAGACCCTACGGGTTCGGGAGACATGCAGACATGACCGAGACGCCTCTCCGGTCAATAACCAACAGCGGGATCTGGATACCCATGTTGGCTCCCACATGTTCCACGATGATCTCATCGGATGAACCACGGTGTCGAGGATTCAATCAATCCGTATGCAGTTCCCTTTGTCAATCGGTATGTTACTTGCCCGAGATTCGATCGTCGGTATCCCAATACCTTGTTCAATCTCGTTACCGGCAAGTCTCTTTACTCGTACCGCAATGCATGATCCCGTGACTAACGCCTTAGTCACATTGAGCTCATTATGATGATGCATTACCGAGTGGGCCCAGAGATACCTCTCCGTCACACGGAGTGACAAATCCCAGTCTCGATCCGTGCCAACCCAACAGACACTTTCGGAGATACCCGTAGTGCACCTTTATAGTCACCCAGTTACGTTGTGACGTTTGGCACACCCAAAGCACTCCTACGGTATCCGGGAGTTGCACGATCTCATGGTCTAAGGAAAAGATACTTGACATTGGAAAAGCTCTAGCAAACGAAACTACACGATCTTTTATGCTATGCTTAGGATTGGGTCTTGTCCATCACATCATTCTCCTAATGATGTGACCCCGTTATCAATGACATGCAATGTCCATAGTCAGAAAACCATGACTATCTGTTGATCAACGAGCTAGTCAACTAGAGGCTTACTAGGGACACGTTGTGGTCTATGTATTCACACATGTATTACGATTTCCGGACAATACAATTATAGCATGAATAATAGACAATTATCATGAACAAAGAAATATAATAATAACCATTTATTATTGCCTCTAGGGCATATTTCCAACACAAATAGGACAGACCAAAGAAGTTGACATGTTACGGTGATTTAGCAAGTCTGTTGTTGGTAATGAATTCTGACAGAAACGCCATAAAAAGTTCCTGAGCTTCGATGGAACCTTAATCTGCCACAGATTAACCCACCTCTTCGCCTCCACTGCAACATCCGCAGGGCTTTCAGAATTCTCGAGCCAACTTTCCCTCTCTAGTTTCATTTTCACGAGCATTTTGTAAACCGAGCTAACTGAAAATCTCCCGCGGGGATCAGCACCCCAAGCCCAGAAATCAGCAACCCTACGAGTACACAGTGGTATCCTCAGTATACTATGGGCGTCATAAGGATTAAAGGTTGCCCGAATCAGATCTTCTTTCCAAGTGGCTGAAGTGACATCAATTAATTCTGAAACTAGTTCAGGCGGGTGAGCAACCATCGCGTTCAAAGGTCGTTTTACTCCCTCTCGGGGGAGCCAGTTATGCTCCCAGATCCTCGTTTCTTCTCCAGTTCCAACTCTTCGGATGATGCCCTGGGACAAGATATCCCGCCCGTCTAGGATCGCGCGCCATACCTGAGATGGGTGACCGCCGAGGCCTGCTTCTAAAATGCTCGTGTCGGGATAATAAGCTGCCTTCAAATTTTTTGCACTGAGTGTCATTGGCTCCTGAAGGAGCCGCCACGCCTGCCTTGCCAAAAGAGACAGGTTGAACAGCTCCATGTCACGGAAACCTAGGCCTCCCAGATATTTCGGTTTCGTGCACACGTCCCAAGCGACCCAGCATGGCTTTCTCCTTCCTCTCTTACTGCCCCACCAAAACTGTCTGATTAGAGATGTTATGCTTTCACAAACTCCTCTTGATAATCTGAAACAGGCCATCGAGTAGACCGGGATAGCTTGTGCGATTGCCTTAATCAGAACCTCTTTGCCAGCATAAGATAGCAACTTTTCCATCCACCCTTTAATCTTCTCCCAAACTCTATATTTCAAATATTTGAAAGTGCCATTTTTGAGTGTCCCACATCAGTGGGCATACCCAAATACCTCTCGCTAAGTTGTTCATTGTGAACGTTGAGTTTCCCCTTTATGCCATCCCGCACTGTTTGAGGGCACCCCTTACTGAAAAAAATAGAAGATTTGTCATTGTTCACCCTTTGGCCAGACGCATTACAATAGATATCCAACAAGTTTGACACTGCAACTGCTCCATCATTACTTGCCCTGAATAGCAGCAGGCTATCATCAACAAAGAGAAGGTGGTTGACAACCGGGGCTGTCGGCGCCACCTTAACTCCCACAACACTAGATGACTGAAAACTGAATTTCAAAAGGCACGAAAGGCCCTCCGCTGCAATCAAGAAAAGATAAGGAGAAATTGGGTCTCCCTGTCGAATCCCTCTAGAAGGTTTAAACTGATCAAGTTTTTCACCATTGAACAACACCTCAAAAGAAACTGATTTCACCATTCCCATCACCAACTTTATCCATTCTGGGGCAAAACCCAGTTTGCCCATTATTGCTTCCAAATATGTCCATTCCAGCCTATCATAAGCCTTCATCATGTCCAACTTTAGGGCACAGTGGCTATTGACCTTTGACCTGCTTCTTTTCATAAAATGTAAACATTCATAAGCAGATATGATGTTATCAGTAATGAGTCTCCCTGGGACAAATGCTGACTGCTCCTCTGATATGATGTCTGGAAGGCTACCTTCGAAGCTATTTTGTATAACACATTGCATAAACTTATTGGTGTAAATTGAGTCAGGAGAGTTGGATTCATTACCTTTGGGATCAAGACCAAAAAAGTGTCATTAATGCATTCGGGGCTCTCTTCCCCTCTCACTATTCTCAGCACTGCCTTCGTTACCTCTTCCCCACAGACGTCCCAATGCCGCTGGTAAAAGTGTGCTGGGAACCCGTCCGGTCCTGGTGATTTAGTCGGAAACATTTGAAATAAAGCTGTTTTTACCTCCTCACCCGTGTATGTAGCACATAAGATATCATTCATATGATCCGTGACTTTCCTTGGCACATGCTCTAGTACTCCCTCCATGTTTGTAACTCCCTCTGAAGTGTATAAATCCTTATAAAAATTTGAGACCAGAATCTTTAATTCAGCCGGATCATCAACCACAACTCCAAGGGAGTTAGATAGT
Organism: Aegilops tauschii subsp. strangulata; assembly: GCF_002575655.3. Classification (NCBI taxonomy): domain Eukaryota; kingdom Viridiplantae; phylum Streptophyta; class Magnoliopsida; order Poales; family Poaceae; genus Aegilops; species Aegilops tauschii. The sequence goes on from NC_053041.3 coordinate 617,179,847, forward strand.
GCTTTTATCATATTTTTCCTTCTCCTCATACTGGCTCGGATATGAAAAAAATTTGTGTTTCTGTCCCCCTCCGCTAGCCAGTTGATTCTCGATCGTTGCCTCCATAGCATCTCCTCTCTATGGTATAACTCAACTAGTCTTTTATTTATCTGCATCTCCTCCTGACTCGGTCCCACCCTCTGCGGCGCATTTCTGAGTTTTTCAAGCTCTTTCTTTAAGCCTTTGATTTCTTTGCGGATTGACCCAAAGGTGTCGACGTTCCAGCTCTGAAGTCTAATCGCGAGAGAGGAGAGATTTTGCTTTATATCTTCCACCCTCCCACTATGTTGGTTTGCATCCCACTCTTCCACTATAGTTTCTTTCAGATTTCCATGAGATTCCCAGGCTGTCTCATATCGGAAAACAGGAGGAGCTCTGAACCAGTTGCTCTCCCCCTCGAGCTGCAGTAAGATAGGCCCATGATCTGAGGTCGCAGCTGTCAAATGACTGAGACAAGCCAAAGGAAACTAGGCGCCCCACTCAGCCGACCCTAGAGCTCGGTCAAGTCTAACTCTAGTGTATGTACCTCCTGTAACTTTCTTTTCGAAAGTCCAAAACCTGCCTTTGAAGCCAATATCCATCAGGTTGCAGCTATCCACCATGTCTCTGAAACCTTGCATTTGTGCATTGCTCCGCTGCCCAACCCCCTCGTGCTCATCAGGCCTCAACACCTCATTAAAATCTCCCATACAGAGCCATGGGAGGTCATATAATCCACATATTGCTCTGGTTACCCTCTCGATTAGGGTTTAGGCGACTCCGCTGGCGACTCCTCCGCCGGCGGGAGATCTCGTCTTGGAAATTATTTACCGAATCAGGGGATCCCGAGGGAGTAGGGAGAGGGCTCACACTGTGAAGGACCGTCGTTTCATTCGCCATGGCGGTTTCGAGCTCGGCAACAGCGCCTGGGGCGAAAGAAGAGATAGATCTGGAGGAGATGCTCAAGAACATGGAACTGATGGATGAGGAACTAGACGACGTTGTGATTGGGGCAGAGGAGGCGAAGTCTTTCAACGAGAAGGCGGGGTGGATGGCAATTGCTAGGGTTAACACCAATCGGAACTTCAGTCCGACAGCCTTTTCAGATAATATGAACTTCATATGGGGATTGGCTCAGACTCCGGAATTCAGAGAGGCTGGAGAAAACTTATTCATCTTTAAGTTCTTCTGCCTAGGGGACTAGAAGAAGGTAGTCCATAGAGGGCCATGGCTGTTCAGAGGATTGGCGGTGGTAATCGAGGACTACGATGGGAAGGTGGATCCAGAATCGGTGGTGCTAGATGGATTGTATGTTTGGGCACAGATCCATAAGATCCCAGAAGTTTACCGCCATGAACCGGTGGTGGATCAGCTTGCCCGGAGAATAGGGAAAGTCAAGGAGGTTCAGATGAAACCAACGCTCTTCTACGAGGGGGACTATGTGAGGGTTAGAGCTAGGGTTCTTACTGATAAACCCTTGACTCGTTTCACCCCTTTGACTGTGGCGGGAGAAGGAACCCGGATGCTTGTGGTGAAGTACGAGAAGATTCCGTTTTTCTGCAAGGTGTGTGGAATCATGGGGCACAGTCATGAGGAATGTGGCAGGGGTATTTGGAAAGAAGAGGACAAGAAGTGGGGCTCTTGGATGATCGCAAAGCGCAGGACTGTCACATACTCGCAGCCTTCTGGGAGAGGTTTTTTCAGAGGGGGAGAGGGTATGGCAATGGTGGTACATCAGGTCAATCAAGAGGTGGGGGTAGAGGAGGAGCTGCGGCAGAATTTCAGCAGGACAAGGAGGAAGAGGGTGCAGACCCGAAGCAGCAACCTGACCATACTGGAGTAAAATCAAACTTCAAGAGATCATCACAGGATAACACTTTGTTGGTGGCTGCGGCGTCCCCTGCCGATCAGCGTCCCATGGAAGGCGGAGAAAACAATGCTATGGTGGTCCTCCCGAATCCATCGGGGGTCCCTCCGTTGCCCCCTGTTTATGTGTCACCAAGGAAAGTAAACAAGAGGTTGAAGAACTCGCTGACTGAGCGGGGAGAAGGCACCAACGCAGGAGGGACAGATAACACAGTTGCACAATCGGCGGGCTCCCCCGAGGAGCACCGCCGGGCACAATGAATATCATATGTTGGAACTGTCGAGGTGCGGGTAAAGCCTCGACAGTTCGCGAACTTCATGAGTTAGCGAAGATATTTACCCCTACTGTGCTTTGTATTGTTGAAACTCAATTGGAGAAAGCAAGAGTAGAAGGTTTAGCTAGCTCCATAGGTTATGATAAAGCCTATGCAATAAGTAGTAGTGGTAGGAGTGGAGGTATTGGAATTTTTTGGAATAACTCAATAAATGTGGAGATTTTGGGCTACTGTGTGTATCATGTTGATTGCAAGGTAGATGGTGGGTGGAGGCTAACAGTAGTATACGGGGAGGCGCAGACTCACCTTCGATCAACTGCTAATTGTGATGCTCAGAGCAGCCCGCTCTCCCAACGCCCACACCCCGGAGGGTGGCACAAGCGGCGGGATGTAGCAAGCAATTGGGCTAGCAGTCAACCGGCTAGCTGAAGAAACAACCGGCGAGCAGTCAACCTGCTAGCCAACTTGCAAAGGTATATTTTTTCTGAATTATTGTGTTCGCGTTGTGGATTTTCCAAAACTATTTTGGTGAATTTTATGTTGGAAATATGCCCTAGAGGCAATAATAAATGGTTATTATTATATTTCTTTGTTCATGGTAATTGTCTATTATTCATGCTATAATTGTATTGTCCGGAAATCGTAATACATGTGTGAATACATAGACCACAACCTGTCCCTAGTAAGCCTCTAGTTGACTAGCTCGTTGATCAACAGATAGTCATGGTTTCCTGACTATGGACATTGGATGTCATTGATAACGGGATCACATCATTAGGAGAATGATGTGATGGACAAGACCCAACTTAAGCATAGCATAAAAGATCGTGTAGTTTCGTTTGCTAGAGCTTTTCCAATGTCAAGTATCTTTTCCTTAGACCATGAGATCGTGCAACTCCCGGATACCGTAGGAGTGCTTTGGGTGTGCCAAACGTCACAACGTAACTGGGTGACTATAAAGGTGCATTACGGGTATCTCCGAAAGTGTCTGTTGGGTTGGCACGGATCGAGACTGGGATTTGTCACTCCGTGTAAACGGAGAGGTATCTCTGGGCCCACTCGGTAATGCATCATCATAATGAGCTCAATGTGACTAAGGCGTTAGTCACGGGATCATGCATTGCGGTACGAGTAAAGAGACTTGCCGGTAACGAGATTGAACTAGGTATTGGGATACCGACGATCGAATCTCGGGCAAGTAACATACCGATTGACAAAGGGAATTGCATACGGATTGATTGAATCCTCGACACCGTGGTTCATCCGATGATATCATCGTGGAGCATGTGGGAGCCAACATGGGTATCCAGATCCCGCTGTTGGTTATTGACCGGAGAGGCGTCTCGGTCATGTCTGCATGTCTCCCGAACCCGTAGGGTCTACACACTTAAGGTCCGGTGACGCTAGGGTTGTAGAGATATATGTATGCGGAAACCCGAAAGTTGTTCGGAGTCCCGGATGAGATCCCGGACGTCACGAGAGGTTCCGGAATGGTCCGGAGGTAAAGATTTATATATGGGAAGTCTTATTTTGGTCGCCGGAAAAGTTTCGCACTTTATCGGTATTGTACCGGGAGTGCCGAAAGGGGTCCGGGGGTCCACCAAGGGGGCCCACCAGCCCCGGGGGGCCACATGGGCTGTAAGGGGTGCGCCTTGGCCTATATGGGCCAAGGGCACCAGCCCCAAGAGGCCCATGCGCAAGAGATAAGAAAAAAGGGAGAGTCCTAAAGGGGGAAGGCACCTCCGAGGTGCCTTGGGGGGGAAGGACTCCCCCCTGGCCGCACCCTTCCTTGGAGGAAGGGGCAATGCTGCGCCCCCCCTCTCCCTTGGCCCTATATATAGTGGGGGGAAGGGAGGGCAGCAATATCACAGCCTTGGGCGCCTCCCTCCTCCCCTGCAACACCTCTCTCTCTCTCGCAGAAGCTTGCGAAGCCCTGCCGGAGAGCCGCTACATCCACCACCACGCCGTCGTGCTGTTGGATCTCCATCAACCTCTCCTTCCCCCTTGCTGGATCAAGAAGGAGGAGACGTCGCTGCACCATACGTGTGTTGAACGCGGAGGTGCCGTACGTTCGGCACTCGGTCATCGGTGATTTGGATCACGGCGAGTACGACTCCGTCATCCACGTTCATTGGAACGCTTCCGCTCGCGATCTACAAGGGTATGTAGATCCACTCCTTTCCCCTCGTTGCTAGTAGACTCCATAGATGCATCTTGGTGAGCGTAGGAAAATTTTAAATTATGCTACGATTCCCAACAGTGGCATCATGAGCCAGGTCTATGCGTAGTTACTATGCACGAGTAGAACACAAAGTAGTTGTGGGCGTTGAGTTTGCCAATTCTTCTTGCCGCTACTAGTCTTTTCTTGTTTCGGCGGCATTGTAGGATGAAGCGGCCCGGACCGACCTTACACGTACTCTTATGTGAGACAGGTTCCACCGACTGACATGCACTAGATGCATAAGGTGGCTAGCGGGTGTCTGTCTCTCCTACTTTAGTCGGAACAGATTCGATGAAAAGGGTCCTTATGAAGGGTAAATAGAAATTGGCAAATCACGTTGTGGTCATACGTAGGTAAGAAACGTTCTTGCTAGAAACCTACAAACCACGTAAAAAACTTGCAACAACAATTAGAGGACGTCTAACTTGTTTTTGTAGCAAGTGCTATGTGATGTGATATGGCCAGAAGATGTGATGAATGATATATGTGATGTATGAGATTGGTCATATTGTTGTAATAGGAATCACGACTTGCATGTCGATGAGAATGACAACCGGCAGGAGCCATAGGAGTTGTCTTTATTTTGTATGACCTGCGTGCCATTGAATAACGCCATGTAAATTACTTTACTTTGTTGCTAAACGCGTTAGCCATAGAAGTAGAAGTAATCGTTGGCGTGACGACTTCATGAAGACACAATGATGGAGATCATGATGATGGAGATCATGGTGTCATGCCGGTGACAAAGATGATCATGGTGCCCCGAAGATGGAGATCAAAGGAGCATAATGATATTGGCCATATCATGTCACTATTTGATTGCATGTGATGTTTATCATGTTTTAGCATCTTATTTGCTTAGAACGACGGTAGCAAGTAGGATGATCCCTTATAATAATTTCAAGAAAGTGTTCACCCTAACTGTGCACCGTTGCGAAGGTTCGTCGTTTCGAAGCACCACGTGATGATCGGGTGTGATAGATTCTTACGTTCGAATACAACGGGTGTTGACGAGCCTAGCATGTACAGACATGGCCTCGGAACACACGCAATACACTTAGGTTGACTTGACGAGCCTAGCATGTACAGACATGGCCTCGGAACACGGAGGACCGAAAGGTCGAGCATGAGTCGTATAGAAGATACGATCAACATGGAGATGTTCACCGATCTTGACTAGTCCGTCTCACGTGATGATCGGACACGGCCTAGTTGAACTCGGATCATGTTTCACTTAGATGACTAGAGGGATGTCTATCTGAGTGGGAGTTCATAATCAGATGAACTTCATTATCATGAACATAGTCAAATAGGTATTTGCAAATTATGTCATAGCTTGCGCTTTAGTTCTACTGATTAAGATATGTTCCTAGAGAAAATTTAGTTGAAAGTTGGTAGTAGCAATTATGCGGACTGGGTCCGTAAACTGAGGATTGTCCTCATTGCTGCACAGAAGGCTTATGTCCTTAATGCACCGCTCGGTGTGCTGAACCTCAGCGTCGTCTGTAGATGTTACGAAACATCTGACATACACGTTTTGATGACTACGTGATAGTTCAGTGCGGTTTAGAATTGTGGCACCAAAGATGTTCTTGAAACGTCGCAGAACATGTGAGATGTTCCGAAGACTGAAATTGGGATTTCAGACTAGTGCCCACGTCAAGAGGTATGAGACCTCTGACAAGTTCTTAAGCCTGCAAACTAAGGGAGAAAAGCTCAATCGTTGAGCATGTGCTCAGATTGTCTGAGTGCCACAATCGCTTGAATCGAGTGGGAGTTAATCTCCCAGATGAGATAGTGATAGTTCCCCATAGTCATTGCCACCAAGCTAGTAGAGCTTCGTGATGAACTATAACATATCAAGGATAGTTATGATGATCCTTGAGCTATTCGCGATGTTTGACACCGCGAGAGTAGAAATCAAGAAGGAGCATCAATTGTTGATGGTTAGTAAAACCACTAGTTTAAGAAGGGCAAGGGCAAAAGGGATACTTCATGAAACAGCAAGTCGTTTGCTGCTCTAGTGTAGAATCCCAAGGTTGAACCCAAACCCGAGACTAAGTGCTTCTATGAGAGGAACGGTCACTGAAGCAGTAATACCCTAGATATTTGGTAGATGAGAAGGCAGGCAAGGTCGACAGAAGTATATTGGATATACGTTATACGAATGTGTACTTTACTAGTACTCCTAGCAGCACCAGGGTATTAGATACTGGTTCGGTTGCTAAGTGTTAGTAACTCGAAATAAAAGCTGCGGAATAAATGGAGACTAGCTAAAGGTGAGATGACGATATGTATTGGAAGTGTTTCCAAGGTTGATGTGATCAAGCATCGCATGCTCCCTCTACTATCGAGATTTGGTGTTTACGTTGAACATGATTGGATTATGTTTACCGCAAAACGGTTATTCATTTAAGGAGAATAATGGTTACTCTGTTTATTTGAATAATACCTTCAATGGTCTTGCACCTAAAATGAATCTCGATCGTAGTGATACACATGTTCATGCCAAAAAGATATAAGATAGTAATGATAGTACCACATACTTGTGGCACTGCCACTTGAGTCATATTGGTATAGAACGCATGAGGAAGCTCCATGTGGATGGATCTTTGGACTCACTCATTTTGAAAAGATTGAGACATGCGAACCATGTCTATTGGTATATATGCATGAAGAAACTCCATGCAGATGGATCGTTTAGACTCACTTGATTATGAATCACTTGAGACATGCAAATCATACCACATGGGCAAGATGACTGAAAGACCTCGTTTTCAGTAAGATGGAACAAGAGAGCAACTTATTGGAAGTAATACATTTTGATGTACGCAGTCCAATGAGTGCTGAGGCATGCAGTGGATATCGTTGTGTTCTTACTTCACAGATGATTTGAGTAGATGTTGAGTGTATTTACTTGATGAAACACAAGTCTGAATTATTGAAATGTTCAAGTAATTTCAGAGTGAAGTTGAAGATCATCGTGACAAGAGGATAAAATGTCTGTGATATGATCATAGAGATGAGTATCTGAGTTACGAGTTTGGCACACAATTGAGACATTGTGGAAAGTGTTTCACAATTAATACCGCCTGGAACACCATAGTGTGATGGTGTGTCCGAACGTCATAACTGCACCCTATTGGATATGGTGCATACCATGATGTTTCTTATCAAATTACCACTATCGTTTATGGGTTAGGCATTAGAGACAACCGCATTCACTTTAAAAGGGGCACCACGCAATTCCGTTGAGACGACACCGTTTATAGAAACCTAAGTTGTCGTTTCTTAAAAGTTTGGGGCTGCGATGCTTATGTGAAAAAGTTTCAGGTGATAAGCTTGAACCCAAAGCGGATAAATGCATCTTCATAGAATACCCAAAAACAGTTGGGTATACCTCCTATTTCAGATCTGGAAGCAAAAGTAATTGCTTCTAGAAACGAGTCCTTTCTCGAGGAAAAGTTTCTCTCGAAAGAATTGAGTGGGAGGATGGTGGAGACTTGATAAGTTTATTGAACCGTCGCTTCAACTGGTGTGTAGCAGGGCACAGGAAGTTGTTCCTGTGGCACCTACACCAATTGAAGTGGAAGCTTATGATAGTGATCATGAAACTTCGGATCAAGTCACTACCAAACCTCGTAGGATGACGAGGATGCGCACTACTTCAGAGTAATGCGTGATCCTGTCTTGGAGGTCATGTTGCTAGACAACAATGAACCTACGAGCTATGGAGAAGCGATGGTGGGCCCATATTCCGACGAATGGCTCGAGGCCATGAAATCTGAGATAGAATCCATGTATCAGAACAAAGCATGGACTTTGGTGAGCTTGCCCGATGATCGGCAAGCCATTGAGATAAATGGATCTTTAAGAAGAAGACGGACATGGACGGTAATGTTACCGTCTATGAAGCTCGACTTGTGGCAAAGAGTATTTTCACAAGTTCAAGGAGTTGACTACGATGAGTTTTTCTCATCCGTAGCGATGCTTGGGTCCGTCGGAATCATGTTAGCATTAGCTACATTTATGAAATCTGGCAGATGGATGTCAAAACAAGTTTCCTTACCAGTTTTCGTAAGGAAAGGTTGTATGTGATACAATCAGAAAGGTTTTGTCGATCCTAAGGATGCTAAAAGGTATGCTAGCTCCAGCGATCCTTCCATGGATTAGAGCAAGCATCTCGGAGTCAGAATATACGCTTTGATGGAGTGATCAAAGTTTTTGGGTTTATACAAAGTTTGTTAGAAACTTGTATTTACAATAAAGTGAGTGGGAGCGCTACAACATTTCTGATAAGTATATGTGAATGACATATTGTTGATCCGAAATGATGTAAAATTTCTGGAAAGCATAAAGGGTTGTTTGAAAGGAGTTTTTCAAAGGAAGACCTGGATAAAGCTGTTTACATATTGGGCATCAAGATCCATAGAGATAGATCAAGACGCCTGATGATACTTTCAAAAGACAGCACACCTTGACATGATTTTGAAAGAGTTCAAAATAGATCAGCAAAGAAGGAGTTCTTGGCTGTGTTACAAGGTGTGAGTATTGAGTGAGACTCAAGACCTGACCACAGCAGAAGATAGAGAAAGGACGAAGGTCGTCCCCTATGCTTTAGACATAGGCTCTATAGTATGCTATGCTGTGTACTGCACATGTAGTGTGCCTTGCCATGAGTTGGTCAAGAGGGTACAATGGTGATCCGGGAAAGGATCTCATGACAGCGGTCGAACTTATCCTTAGCACCTAGTGGATTAAGGAATTTTCTCGATTATGGAGGTGGAAAGGAGTTCGTCGTAAAGGGTTACGTCGATGCGAACTTTGACACTAATCCGGATGACTCTGAGTAGTAAACCGGATTCGTATAGTAGAGCAATTATTTGAAATGGCTCCAAATAGCGCGTGGTAGCATCCACAAGATGACATAGATATTCGTAAAGTACACGGTTCTGAAAGGTTCAGACCCGTTGACTAATAACCTCTCTCACAAGCATAACATGACCAAACCAGAACACATTGAGTGATAATCACATGGTGATGTGAACTAGATTGTTGACTCTAGTAAACTCTTTAGATGTTGGTCACATGGTGATGTGACCAGTGAGTGTTAATCACATGGTGATGTGAACTAGATTATTGACTCTAGTGCAAGTGGGAGACTGTTGGAAATATGCCCTAGAGGCAATAATAAATGGTTATTATTATATTTCTTTGTTCATGGTAATTGTCTATTATTCATGCTATAATTGTATTGTCCGGAAATCGTAATACATGTGTGAATACATAGACCACAACCTGTCCCTAGTAAGCCTCTAGTTGACTAGCTCGTTGATCAACAGATAGTCATGGTTTCCTGACTATGGACATTGGATGTCATTGATAACGGGATCACATCATTAGGAGAATGATGTGATGGACAAGACCCAACTTAAGCATAGCATAAAAGATCGTGTAGTTTCGTTTGCTAGAGCTTTTCCAATGTCAAGTATCTTTTCCTTAGACCATGAGATCGTGCAACTCCCGGATACCGTAGGAGTGCTTTGGGTGTGCCAAACGTCACAACGTAACTGGGTGACTATAAAGGTGCATTACGGGTATCTCCGAAAGTGTCTGTTGGGTTGGCACGGATCGAGACTGGGATTTGTCACTCCGTGTAAACGGAGAGGTATCTCTGGGCCCACTCGGTAATGCATCATCATAATGAGCTCAATGTGACTAAGGCGTTAGTCACGGGATCATGCATTGCGGTACGAGTAAAGAGACTTGCCGGTAACGAGATTGAACTAGGTATTGGGATACCGACGATCGAATCTCGGGCAAGTAACATACCGATTGACAAAGGGAATTGCATACGGATTGATTGAATCCTCGACACCGTGGTTCATCCGATGATATCATCGTGGAGCATGTGGGAGCCAACATGGGTATCCAGATCCCGCTGTTGGTTATTGACCGGAGAGGCGTCTCGGTCATGTCTGCATGTCTCCCGAACCCGTAGGGTCTACACACTTAAGGTCCGGTGACGCTAGGGTTGTAGAGATATATGTATGCGGAAACCCGAAAGTTGTTCGGAGTCCCGGATGAGATCCCGGACGTCACGAGAGGTTCCGGAATGGTCCGGAGGTAAAGATTTATATATGGGAAGTCTTATTTTGGTCGCCGGAAAAGTTTCGCACTTTATCGGTATTGTACCGGGAGTGCCGAAAGGGGTCCGGGGGTCCACCAAGGGGGCCCACCAGCCCCGGGGGGCCACATGGGCTGTAAGGGGTGCGCCTTGGCCTATATGGGCCAAGGGCACCAGCCCCAAGAGGCCCATGCGCAAGAGATAAGAAAAAAGGGAGAGTCCTAAAGGGGGAAGGCACCTCCGAGGTGCCTTGGGGGGGAAGGACTCCCCCCTGGCCGCACCCTTCCTTGGAGGAAGGGGCAATGCTGCGCCCCCCCTCTCCCTTGGCCCTATATATAGTGGGGGGAAGGGAGGGCAGCAATATCACAGCCTTGGGCGCCTCCCTCCTCCCCTGCAACACCTCTCTCTCTCTCGCAGAAGCTTGCGAAGCCCTGCCGGAGAGCCGCTACATCCACCACCACGCCGTCGTGCTGTTGGATCTCCATCAACCTCTCCTTCCCCCTTGCTGGATCAAGAAGGAGGAGACGTCGCTGCACCATACGTGTGTTGAACGCGGAGGTGCCGTACGTTCGGCACTCGGTCATCGGTGATTTGGATCACGGCGAGTACGACTCCGTCATCCACGTTCATTGGAACGCTTCCGCTCGCGATCTACAAGGGTATGTAGATCCACTCCTTTCCCCTCGTTGCTAGTAGACTCCATAGATGCATCTTGGTGAGCGTAGGAAAATTTTAAATTATGCTACGATTCCCAACATTTTAATGGATCAAAGACATGAATTGCATATCATATAAATTATTAGTGTGTATAGACTATAGAATTATGTACTACTTTGAATTTTGCATCATTATTTGCTCGAGTTCGCCCCACCTCAATTTTTAATTTAAGAAAATGCATGCATTGCTCATGTGTGATGTTAAACAAAAGGAGGGTTAAGCCTAATGAAGTTTTTGATTGAATATATTCTTCATAGCATGACCTTTTTTTTTGACATCATTCTTAATATCATGACCTAAATATATCACCCATGCATACATAATATTTTCCCGATGTAACGCATGGGCACTTACCTAGTGATATAATATGATTAAGACCATCTTACCGGCGACCATAAATTAGGCCATGGAGGACATATATGGGCCATCACGTCCTTCTGACCCGCACACGCAGGTTCGGCTACCCAACCCGCATTGAGCTAAAAAAAACCTACCTAGGCCCGCGGCGCTAGTTGAGCGGGCCAACAATATAATAGGCTTTGACTCATCGGTGGAATGAATCCCACATCGCATGCCCAGGGACTTGAGGCGGCTCACCAAGAAATAAATAGGGAACCAAGGGCATGTTTTAGAGTATACTTTTCTTGGCATCTTGGCTAAGATCAAGTGTAGTATCTGTTTTTATAAGTTTAGTATCTGATATACATGGGTTTAATTTAATTTCTTGGCCAAAAAATGTAGCTTGCTGCATGGGTCCTCGTTTGTTGTCCAAGCGTTGCACTATTGTTTGGAACAGACACACCAAAACCAAAACATTATAAAATCTTTCTAGTTTCCTGCCCATGCAACTGGGAAACCTTATTTACTGCACGAGGCGGCAAATAATCGATGTTTCGCATAGGGCGCCAAAGATTGGGCGTGCCTGTTTTCATTTTTTTTCTCTGTTCTGTTTCTATTTTTCTTTTCCTTTCTCCTTTTCTTTGCTCTTTCCTTTTTCTTTTTTCTCCTTCATGTTTATTATTCTTTTCCCCTTTTTCCATAAGTTCACCTTTTCATTTTATTACTATTCCAGTTTATGTTTAAATTTTCATAAAATCTTCAGAATTTGTTCCAATTTTGAAAAATATTTGAAACTTTTAATTTTTATTCTCTTTCAAAATTTGTTCAAAACTAGAAAAAATGTCTGCATTTTTAAAAAAATGTTTGAGGTTTTCAAAATAAACTGCATTTTAGAAAATAATACAAATTCAAAAAATATTCATGTTTATTAAAATGAATTCAAAGTAATGTTTGTGTTTAAAGAATATGTTTTTGAAAATGTTTTCAATGTTCGAAACATGTTTCCATTTCAAAATTTGTTCACATATTCAAAAAAGGTTCGTTTTCTTATAAAAGGTTCGTGTTTTCAAAAAACGTTTGTGAATTTCAAAAAATCCGTTTCAAGTTTTGTTGGTCTTTTTCCAAAAGTTAACGAAATTTTCAAAAAAATGTTGGCATTCTGTAGATAAAAAATTGGGATTGCAAAATTTGTTCACGTTTCGAAGAATATTCAGAATTTCATAATTGTTACTTTATTTTTGAAAAGTTCAAAAAAGATCAGAAAAATCAAAAAATGTTTCGAATGTTACGCTACAGTATGTTCTTAAACATTCGCGCTGGCCATATTTTAGCAAGAGTTGTTTGTTCGAATGCCTAGCAGCATGTGGTTGAGTTTTTGAGGTCGTGAGTTTGTTCCTTTAACTCAACGGTTGTTTTGGATTTTAATTCCCGCCTTACAAACACATGTCGTTTTGGTGCCTACCAGTGGCCTGGCCCTTGTGCATCCCACACGCTATTTGACGATAAAAGAGAATATGTTGGTTGGCTATAATTAAAAGAAATTGTGGGCACATGCCAATAAAAGAGGATATACTGGTTTTGCTCTAATTAAAAAAATGTGGGCAAGTGAGCGCTAGAAAATTTGAAGAGAATAAACCCTGGTAAAGCAGGGACTACGTGGTTATGCGCCGGTTATGCCAGTGAAACGGGAATCACTACAATTAGTAATACATCCGGTTACATCAACATAGGAGGGAGTGGTCGAAGCAACTATGCCTCGAAGGTCGCCGTGCAGCCACAAAATAAGGAGGCAACCACTACCTAGACACGGAGGCGGACCCGGAGGAAAAAAAGGCACGAGTTCGGTGGTCGCCAACACTCCGACCAACCCCACAACTATCAGGATCTTGCGGGCCAAACATGATCCACGAGAACACCTCAGCTCCTCGCTCTGTCGCCCCACCGCTGCGGAGACCGTTTTGATGGACACAACAATTATCTCTCCAGATGCTTCTCGTAAAATAATATCTCTTCCGTTGCAACGCACGGGCATATGTGTTAGTATATTCTCATTTGCATAGTACGGAGCATAACTCTATGCGGACGAGAAGCCTCTCCTCCACACTCCCTGTCAAGCATGCTAGTACCACCTCTGTCAAAATGCGCTGGGAGTGGGTTGATGCCACTAAAAGAAGACCATTGGAGCTGTACCAAACGGACATCTATTTACGGGAACGCAACGCACACTAATTCTACCCACTTGAAGCAAGAAAAGAGAATGAGGAAAGGCCACAGCTGTGAGCGAAAACGATGGTGCTGATGTTGATGCGGCGGTGCCGGTAGGCCCGACAGGCGACAGAAAGATGGAACCTCGAACTATCCGACTAGCACGGCGTCGAGGAGGATCATGCTCATCAGGAGCCAAATGCCCATGGGTGGGGCTGCGTGCGGGCCCGTACTCAGGGATGGAGGGAGCTGGTGGTGTTGCCGCTCGCCCCAACATCTCCATTGGAGCGGAGCGGAGGAGATCCTGCTCTTTACCCTTTGCTTTGCCAGCTTCCTCGCGGGTGGCGCAATCATCGTCGTCGCCATGGTTGGACGGATGGATCGCCTTTTATTTTTTTCTTTCCTATAACGACCCCCGGAGGCCGGAGCAGTAGTATATTCGGGATGACTCCGCGCCGGCGATATACTAATGAGCACTGTACGATGTTGCCGGGAGGGCTCGGAGCGCGTATTGTATTCTTCTCGTTGGCTCTGGATTTTTTTCACATAGATTAAATCTTGCTTCCACTGTGGTTACGGTGCAGCAGGATTCGTGTGTTCCCAGCCGGGCTCAGATAGTCGTTCGTCGACAAGGAAAATAGACGAAGAGATTAATAATGTTATTTTCCTTGCTAATAATAACCTGACAAGGTGGTAACCGGAGGGAGATGTATATCGTCGAAAAACAGACCTAGCACTACCATCATAGTCTTTTTGGTAGAGGTTAACGTTGCTGGTTTAGTGGTGTTGGCACTGGTCCAGGCCGTGTGGCGTTAAGAACACATAGCATCTCCGGCCGCCCGGGTGCATGTACAGCGTCGCTGTAAGATTCCTCGTACACGGACGCACATTTTGCAGTTTCGTCGTCGGAGGAGGAAGAACTGATGATCTGATCGCCCTCCGTTGAGCCAGCGGAGTTCAGTTCAGACCGTTGCAGAAAGAAAGAAGGAACGTGCTGCATCTGCATGCATGCACGCAACGGCGGACGTGTCCTGCGCGCGAGGCTGCGATAGCTGACTGCTCGCCCGGTCGCAATCCCAGGCTGCGATAGCTGACTGCGTGTGCGTGCCTCCGTCCTCTCTAGATCATCGATCGCCCGGTACCAGTTGGAGGGAATCCAGCTCGCATAGTCGCAGCCTTGCCGCCGGTACTTGCGCCACCATGCCTGCTTGCATGGAACTCCCAACCCCATCAACGGCGGACTGCCCTCAACGGTAGCACTTCTGTAGTTCTGTAGTACTGCAGCTCCAGCTCGCCATTTTCTGCTTATCATACTCCCTTTCCTCAATGCTAGCAGTACCCTCGCCCCTTTCCCATGTCGGCATGCATGCATCCCGTCGACGCGCGCTAGTTGGATCTGCATGCTCCAGTTTTCTTTGTTCCCAGCATGCATGCGTCTTTGACTGGGCATATATATCTGGAGAACTATTTGCTGCTGCTGCCACTTGTTTTTTTTTCAGGTTTTGTGCGAGGATCTAGCGAGCGCAGTAGCGCTTGTGTGCAGTCTCCTTCGTGTCATCGTGTGGTCTCCTCCTTCGTGTATGGATTGCGCGCATTTACTCCGTTCCATGTGCGGCAGGAATGAGGCTTGCTACTTGTTTACCAAGAGCAGCAGCCTTTGGTTGGCAGGTGGAACTGCAACGCACGCAGATCTTGGCTCAGGTTCAACCGAATCTCAGTTTTACAGAGAACGGAAAAAAGCTTCTCTTTTCTCTTTTCTCTCAACGGGCTTCGTCTATGATTCTATATATGCTTCTGGGCCATGCATCATCTCCATAATCCTGCCTTGAATTAATAATATAAGCAAGCAAGCGCACTACGGACCCATTTGTGCCACCGCTAGTCGTAGCAGCCCATGAGGCGTTCGCCACCACCTCCAACCTATAGAGTACCAAAAAGGAAAACATGTGAAGATTTTCTATTTTTTTAGGATGGTCAAGAATTTTTATAATCTAGACTAGGGAAGAAGAAATCTCTCGCTTCCAAGCCCGAGAGCGTAAAAGGAGAATGAAACTGGATACTGTAAAAAAAAATTGAGGGGTAACTGGATACTGTAATTTATTTATTTTTTGAGACAAACTGGATACTGTAATTAAGACCATCTTAGCGACTTATTGGGCCATGGAGCACGTGGGCCGTCACGCCCTTGCTGATCATCGAAGGAAAAACCTACCCCGGCCGGCAGCGCTGGTTGAGCGGGCAAACAAACGCAGCTCTGACTTGTTGTATACAGAATTCTGAAACAGAAAATAGGATTTGACTCGGCGCTGGAATTAATCCCACATCGCGTGCCCAGATACCTAAGGCGGTTCAGGAAGAAATAAAAAGGGAGCCAAGGGCCCGATTTAGGGTATTCCTTTCCCGGCCTTTTGGCTAAGATCAAGTGTAGTATCTGTTCTTGTCAATTTAATATCTGATACGTGGATCTTCGGATCCACCCTATAAATTAATTTAATTTTTTGGGGGAGGACCTATAAAATGTAGCTTGCTGCATGGGTCCTCATGTGTCGTTCAAGCGTTGCACTGTTGTTTTGAACAGGCACACCCCAACCAAAACATAATAAAATCTTTATAGTTTCCTTTTTTGATGGATGAGTATTAACTTCAAGGTGAGTTTAGTGCCGATTAGAAACCTCTCCTCCACACTCCCTTCTCAAGCACGCAACCATCTTTGTTCAAAATATTCAGAGTTTTAATTTTATCCTAGCAAAATATTATGTAGATTTCTCAAAATTCTGTAGATTTGACAAGTCTATAAATAACATAAAAACATCCACAACATCAAATTAGTTTCATTAGATTTATCATAAAAGTATATTTTCATACTATATATTTTTTGAAGTTGTGGATATTAGTAAATGTTTCCATAGTCAAACATAATGAAGTTTAACTTATGATAAATCTAAAACTTACAACGGAATTTATAAATTCCGAACGTTCGGAGTTAGGTAGGGAATAGATCCGAACGATCTGATTGCCGTTCGATCCGGATTCCCCGCGCGATAATTTCTCCCTCGCTCGCCGCCCGATCCGTTTCTGGCGCGGGCCCAACCACCAGTTCTGCTTCCCGCGCGTGAAAAGATATGGCAGAGAAAAAAGTGCGCTTGTAGGGAGTCGAACACACGCGCTGCTCCATGGGATACCTGTGCACCACCACTTGCGCTAAGACTGGCTTTTGCATTTTAGGTACAGGTTAGCTGATATTTATTTATTCAAACGTGGGAAAACAGCAATGCTTTCCACAATGAGAAGAACCATCTGGACCAAGTTTTTTAAGGAACGATGTGTTGTGTTTGTACTTGTCTCCTTTTTGTACAGATGATCATTTTTTAGAGAAATAAATGTTTCGCCTCCTAGACTTACATAACTTCTTTCTGTAAATATGATGATAATTTACGCACAACAAGACTGATAACTTAGATACAAATATTGTGATAAACTTTGAACGAGGGACGGGGTGTTGTTGAAATAGAGTTGATAACTCATGTGTATTAGCATGGTAATGTACGCACATCAGAGCTGATAACTTACTTAGTCCAGACGTGGTAACTATTTTGACTCGTGGAAAAAAATTATTGAGAAAAACCCCGTGACTCATGTGTGCTAGCACGGTAATATATGCACAACAGATCTGATCATTTATTTAGCCCGGACGTGGTAACTATTTGACTCGGGAAAAAGTTATTGAAAAGCACCATCGATAACTCATGTGTATTAGCATGATAATATAAGCAGAGCAGAGCCGATAACTTACTTAGCCAAGGCGTGGTAACTTTTTGATCTGGAAAAAAGTTGTTAAAAAACATCATGACAGCTCACGTGTAAATAACATGGTAATATATGCACGACAAAGCTGATAAATTACTTAATCCAAGCCTGGTAACTTATTTACCAAAATAACTCATCGGGGATATACCAACATGGAACCTACTTTCGAATTTCCTGTCGCGTAAGATTTTTTATGTTAAAACGACTTTTTGATCAGACCAACGGTTTTTTGGGTAAAAAAATTGAGTTTCGAAATAGGAGAATGTAGGACGACATTAGCTTTTTATGTCCTCTGGTGTATGCATGCATGTGGGGAGAAGGTAAAAGAAATCATTTTTATGCCCCGGTAGTTTTTGTGGAAACAAGCTGATAACTTATGTACCACAGATATGATAATTTACGTAGTATAAGCATGGTAACTTTTTGTCCGAAAAAAGTCGTCGAAATATACCGGGGAAAAATGTTGTTAAAAAATACCTCCATAACTCATGTGTAAACAACATGATAATACACGCACATAAGAGCTGATAACTCATATAGAAATATCATGGTAATTTTTTGACCGAAGGAATGAAAATTGTCGAAAAATATACCCCGATAACTTTTGTGCAACATGGTAATATAAACAACAAAGCCGATAACTCACTGCAAACATCATAATCACTTTTAACCCTGAGATAAAAGTTTGTTGAAAACATATCACGAAAAACTTTTGTGTAAATGACACGGTAACTTATGTATGACAGAAGTGATAACTTGCGTAGTCCAAATGTGGTAACTTTTGGTCTGAAAAAAAGTCGTCAGAACATATCAACATGGGATCTAGTTTCGAAGATCTCGTCGAGACGTTTTTTTTTTGGTGAAGACGGTTTTTCAATCGGAGCAACGATTTGAGCTACAAAACATTTTAAAGTTTGAAAAAAAAATCTAGGATGACATCACCTTTTCGTCCTTTAGTGCATATTTGCATGTAATTAGAGGGAGGAGTGCACGTGAAAGAAAAATTAGTCATTGTAATGCATGCATGTATATAATTAAAGTGAAATAAGAATCGTTCTTGCCTATTGCTAAAATCCGAATGTTCGATAGTTATAAAAGTCCAACTTACAATATTTTTGAAGGGGGAAGTAGCTCCCCTCGTGTTGGTCAAAATCTGTGCGTGGCGTGTCCGTTTTCTATGAGAGCGGTGTCTTCGTGTTGCCCCCCGGATTGTCCGGATTTATAGAAGGACCAACATGAGATTTATCTACACGGTTGCACATGCCAGATGACACCCACGCCGCCATCAACCAACCACCACGCCGCCCGTCACTCCATCTCTCCGCCTCCCTCAAAGAGGCAATGGTCGATGACGACTACGCATACGGTCTGAAGAAGCAGAGAATGCAGGAGCCCCGGGCGGCCGCTAAGGCCCTCACCCTACGCCAAGTTTCAATCAAGGATGCACTGTGGTGACGCTAGACGGGGACGTTCGCCACCTTAGTGTCTGACACACCAAAACCAATCACATGCATTTGTGTGTCAGAGCATATCTACCAGTACCCATGTCGATGTATTGCAAACCTGTGGCAGAGCATATTTTTTAGGGGAAATAAGTATGGAAGAGTCTAGAATAGATGAGATGTGTCTATGATGTGAGGCATGTGCATATTGTTCATTGCAAATCGTAATAAAGTAAAAAAAAAGGACTGGCTATTTAGAAGAAAAAAGTTTGGATAGTTAAAGTATGGAAGTTTCCAGACCAACGAAAAAGAGTTAGTGTTTTGAGTCTTTTTTTGGCATAATCCGTTGGAGTGAATATGATACCCAGTGACCAGTAGTGCTCGAATATGCCACCTCTGTACTGTCGGATTGGCTTCATCGAACGGCCAACATTTAATATTATTCACACAATATATAAGGGTATAGATTACTGGAATTCAGTCAAAATCTCGCTAAAAATGAAAACCTGCACTATGGGTCATCGATCGCCTAGTTGGAATCCACCTCGCTCGAATAGTCGCATGCATGGAAATACTTGCGCCTCCATGGATGCATGGAGCACCCAACCTCATCCATCGCCACTAGCACTTGCGCTGTAATACTGCTTCGGCTCGCCATTTTCTGCTTATCATACTCCTCCCTTTCCTCAATGCTGCGCCCTCGGCCCGCTCCCATGTCGGCATCCCCGCGTCGACTCGCGGCGGCAACTGGATTTCCTTCTGTTTTTCTTTTTTATATTACCAGCACGCATGTATGTGGACCATCATCTCCCATCCCGTCTTGGACTAAGCAAAGTGCGTGCACTACCGATTCGTGTCGCTGCTGGTGGTACCAGCCCATGAGGCGTACGTGACCACCTCGAACTTAAAATACGAAAAGATGGACGCATCTGAAGAGCTTTTTTCAGTCTACGCGAGAAGAAAGAAAGCTCGAGAGTGCAAATGGAGAAACACATCGATAATTTATTTTCTCGACAAACAAATCGATAATTAAGGCCACCTCTGTGTGATGACAAATTGGGCCAAGGAGCACGTGGCCCGCCACGTCCTTGCTGGCTGGGCTCTCGACCCGCCGTCGCGCGGTCGGGTTCACCTTGGCAGGCCCGCATCGCGGGGTTGGACGAGCGCAGACGAACAAACATAAGATTCGGCCTCTTGTTTTTCAAACGAAAAAACGTAGCTTTGGCTCGTTGGAATAGTCCCATATCGCTTTTGCACCTGCTCATAGGCGGTTCGCAGGCCAACAAAAGGGCACGCACGGTCATCCTTCAAGGCGTACCTTTCTCGGCCTCTTGGCTAAGATCAAGTGTAGTATCTGTTCTTATCAGTTTAATATCTGATACGTGTATCTACGGATCCATGAGATATTAATTTATTTATTTTGTGGGGGAGAAACCGTCTATGTAGCTCGCTGCATGGACGGGTCTCGTGCGTCGTCCAAGTGTTGCACTTCTGCTTGGAACAGGCGCGCCCCTACCAAAACAAAAATAAATTGAGTATAATCTTGATCTCAATTCAATTCAAATTTGTGTTGAAAGCCCCTGCTGTTGGAGGTTCAGTCAAGCTGTGTTAAGATCAGGGGGAAGATTTTGACGCAAAATTAAGGCCAGACACGGATCTCACTACCCTGCTTCCATTTGATCTGATTAGTTGTCCTAATGGTGGAGTAGTTGTGCAGTCTGGATAGTAGCAGCGACACAATTAGCGCACCGCGCCTCTGTTGGAGATGCTCTAAACATAAGATGCTTTTCCCCCCAAAGGCTTACGTTATACAACTGCTATGGAATTTTATATCAGAACTTGCAAGACACAATTGTTCCACCTCACTTCCCACTCAGCCACAAAAAGAACTTCAAGATGACTAGGACGGGAATTATGAAGCATGTATAACGGCGTCCAGATCGCAGATCCAAAAATTGCAAGTGGAGCAAGCAACTTTGTGGCTGGGCGCACTGCCTCCGTGGAAGACAACCAAGGCGGCAAACCAACCCAGCGGATAAGATGGCCCGCGGCGATTTCTGAAACAAAAGCTTAGCTATGAATTCCATCGGAAATTTTTAACGGATTACTCCTACACGCCTCAAGCGAGCATGTCTTTTCGACTCGGCAAAGAATACATTATGTACAGTGTTTGTCATGAAGCTACAAAATTGGTGGTGCAAAGAGAGAACCGGTCAGTGTTAACTGTTTACGCCTCAACAGAAACAGCAGCGCTCGAATAAGAAGCCTTCACCTTCTTACTACTTTTCTTGCTTGATTGGGTTGTTTTGCTGGATTTTCTCTTCCTGCCCGGCTTCTCCGGGGTCTCCTGCGCAGGCTCTGCAGGCGCGATCTCAGCATTGTTCATTGACGAGTCGTTTGTAACATCTTTGGTTGCGCCCGCATCTACGTCTGGGTCTACGACAGACATTCGGGTCAAGGTGTAGTCCAATAAAAATGTGCTGCGCACTAGTCTATCGACTCTGCTGAAGTGCCTTTGCGAATATGGAATGAGGCCCTCGAGGAGCTCACTGATGCCTTTTGTCTGCACAAACCAATGAAACATCTCAGGAAAAGTCTAACAGTTTGTCATAGATAGATTATCATCAATACAACTCTTCAGAAAGCGAAAAAGTAATTACCTCCAGGATATCAGTGGGAGGCAAGCTCCTCAACACCTGAAAAAGTACAAACTGTGCAACATGACAAAACTTGGGCTTTGTGTTCCATTCACGTATATACTCAAGAAGCACGCGAAGCCCTTCCTTTGGGAGACCAACAAGGGCTTTTTCTATAGGGTCCTCTGGATCAGCTTTCCTGCACAGCCAATAATATATCAATCAAATTTATACAAGAAAAAGCAAAGTGACCTGACCACCTTCAAAGACGAGTACCTGCAAAGCTGTGAGAATAACTCAAGAAGCCTGCGTGGTCTTCTAAGCTCAAATGCGAGTTGAATTGCTCTTGTATAGTCAGAATCTGACACTGCATTTTCCAATTCCTGGCCTCTTAAAACTTCCTCCTCCTGCAACAATGGTGAATGCAGATAAGCACTGTACATAGATCCAAGGAGCCATAGGCACTCACACAAGGAAACATGTACGAAAAATGGCATCCATCAAGACTCGAGAGTATGGTAAATACATAAAACAAAATGACAGAAGCCAGGATCCAATTACCAGACCACTGACTGCAATTGTTTAATGGATTCGAGGTTACATCCATTTATAAGAACCAACGATCATGTTTCCAGTGTTGTTATATTCTGGAAAAAAGATGTATTCGGTGTTGTTTGCCAAAGAAATTATACAAAGACAAGCATCTCGCATGCCAAGCTTTTTTATCCTGAAAGTATAGTAGAATATTGCACTTGCCTTCTTAAGGAAATCCTCCTGCTTATCTTCCATCGTGCAATCGTGCCAAAGGTTAAGATCAGAATCAGTTCCGCCAGTAGCAAGCATTTCAGTTTTCTTGCCAACAGCCAGTGCCCAAACCTGTTGAATAACTGACAGTCAGCTGGGGAATCCTTACTAAGCATTCAGCAAGCGAAAAATACATGTATTGCCTAAAAATAGTATTCGGAATTTACTAATGAACTAACTTTCCAAAGTTTATGTTAGATAGTAAGGTGGATATTAGAAAGTTTTCATAAAATCATACATTTTGTCAAAAGATGAACTTCTTAGTAAAGCTAAGTAAGTCGTAAATTAACAAAAAAAATGATAGCAAATGACGAGGCTGATGAATCGCACAGCGAAACTGCACACTATCTCTCTAATGAAACGGAACACCGGCAGTTTTTGTTTGACTGAACACAAGTCAGGTTCATTACTAAACTCTCTTACAAACTGCTAACAGCAGGTCAACATAGTGTTTTAGCTGCCAATGCCCCATAAAGATTGCAATATCATAAAATGTGGATGATCTACTGAGCTCAGATTACAGATGATAAATAGAGCAGAGCTAGATAGCATACCTTCCCATCGTGCTTGTCATACGTAGCAATGCATTCATTCGTTTTTATCGTCCATAGCTTCACTAGACCATCGCTTCCTAAAGTAAGGACATCACAACAAGGGAGTCAGTGCCACCACCCAACACCCTAAAAATAATAACAATACGTGTTTATTTCTTATTACCACAAGAAACAAACTGAGTTCCACGTGAAAGGAATGAAGCTCTTAAAACACTTGACGTATGACCCTCAAATGTCTTCAGGCATGAGCCATCAGCAACATGCCATATTTTGACAGTTTTGTCACCAGATGATGTTATGACACATTGTTCAACAGGGGAAAACTCAACTGACCAAATGCCCCTTTTATGCCCTTTAAGGACAACAGAGGACACTAGGTTAGGGAGTTTCCATATGCTTGCAGTTCGGTCCTACAGAATCATGGTAATGAGATCTGACAGTTCAATGAGGCAAGTCAAAAGAGCCTTCAAGATAAGTAGCATATACTCAGTCTCACCTCCGAACCACTGCAAACAAGGCCGTCATTAGGTGAGACAGACAGAGAATTAATATCTTTATCATGTGCAGCTACACCAGCCTTTGCTTTGAGAGGAACTTCACCGCCAGCATCAATGAGTGTATCATCCCAGGTCCAAACCTTGATGGTTCGGTCACTAATGATAAGGCAAGACTTATTTTAGAAGAACATTAGCAAACGGATAGAGGGAAATGGACAAGGAAACTATCATTCTTATAAGAAACTGCGGTGAAGAAAGACTGAAAGTGTTGAATAGTTCCACTCATTCCAGAATTTGGACTTGAGCATTGGTTCACTTCGACATGTATGCATCCACAAGTAAAACTAGTGAGGTTCTCTAGTACCGATGAACGAATCACCAAGACAGTCTCGAGTTGCCTACATATATTCCCATGGCTAGTTGACTAATTGGGCAGTTCAATGCCTACACTGCTACATACAATAACTCAATATAAAAAGGCAAAGTCAATTTCCTTAGAACACCCACCCGCCCATAGACATGCAAAACCCACCCACCCGCTCAAGACTGACTGATAACTATACGTCTAGAAGAGTCACAATTGATCATTGAGGAATTGAATATCACTCAGCTCTGAAATGGAACAGTTATGATTTTCAAACTAACCTGCTACCACTTACAAAAAAGTTCTTCGACTTCTTTGAGAAAGCAACACAACCAATAGCTCCTAGATGGCCTTTACCAGTACCAATACAGCTTCTCTTTTCCATATCCCACAATCTTACCTGTGAGATACCAAATGTTACATCCAAAATGGGAAGAATGACAAAGGAGTAATAATAGTTAACCCACAAAAAATGTATGTTAATTCAGCAATATCTTTAGGCAGGAAATCACACTTACAGTATTATCTTTGCTCCCAGTTACAACAAGTGTCTTCCCAGAAGCAGACACACAAGTATCAAGGCAAACAACAATTTCAGTGTGACCCGCCAGCACATAAGAACATGACATTGATGCAACGTCATAAACACGGACCTGCAAATGCAGGAAATGATGTGAGAAATTGGTTACAAAAAGTCCACAAGAACCGTAATATAAAACTATTCACGCACCTGCTCCAAGTTAGTGGCTACGGCAAGATATTGTTCCTCTTCCCCAACAAACTTCAAATCAAGAATCTCATCATTATAACCTATTAGACGTTTATATAGGTTCAACTGGAAAGTCCCTTCATCAGTTCTTGTACAAGAATAGAACAAAAATTGTTGATCAGCAGTGACACATAGAATTCCTTGATCATCTGGCAACATATTAGTAGCTGTAAAGCCCCTTCTAGATTCCTCGTTTTCTGAGTTGATGGTTACATCAGATGACTGCTGCTCAAACACGCAGACAGCGCTGTGGAATGACCAGAAAAGCAATTGAGAAATGCATTCTAGATGGACAAGAATTTAGTATTTAAGAACTGTATATGCAAGACCAATGTACCTTTCCAAGCACCATATGCGCACGATTCCACGTTCACCAACCGTAAGAAAATAACCATCCGTTTTTTCCTTCAACTTTGCCGCTTCGACACCCAAACAAGCCAAGATGCCGCTCCCTGGTCCAATGAAGGAAACACCTTCTATCATTTCATATGCTGGTATTGTCTTCTTCGAGGCGTACTTCCGAAGATCCCACACATTCACAACCTACAGACGTTTCATCCACTCAAAATGTTGGTAGCTCAGGACAGAAATATGCATTGCAAATTTACAATTTTTATACTGATGAATATCGGAATGCTAGCCATGCAAAAGTATCTAGTCTAGATAAATAAAAAGCATGATCGTAACTAGCCCCATCCCCCATGAGGCCATGAAGATCATCTATTTTATGAATCAATTTCAAACCCCAGCTTTTCCAGTGTCTAGCAATGACAAACCAGTGGAACTCATGCATCATCAAAGTATATACTAGCACACATATAAATATGAAAAATCAACTTATAAACATAGGAGAAATTTAAGCCAGATTTCAATCCTCCCGCTATACCTTATCCCTTCCTGCACTGAGCAATGTTAGCCCATCTTCTGATAATGCCAACGAAGTCACTGTTGAAAAATGTGCGTTAAGCACTGCAATGCATTTTTTGCTTTCAAGGTTCCAAACGCGCACTGTGCCATCATCACTTCCTGAAAATAACTAGACATCGAGAAAATAATGAGGCTATAAATACCACGAATACAATGAGAAATAGAAGGCATATATCACTAAAACCAACAACAGCTCAGTGGGGCTAATGCTGAGTTACTTGCACCAACAAGAAAAAAGTTCGATTTCAACTGATCATGTTTTCACATGTAAGCAATTTATCTCCAAAATCATACTCACCAGAAGGCGCTTTGGATCTTTGTGGAACATTATGGTCGTGACAACAGCTGTATGACCTCTAAAGAAATGTGTGCAAAATCCACCATCCACATCCCACACGCAAACCTTCTTGTCTGCTCCGGCAGTTGCAAGCAACCCACCAGAAGCATGGCATGACATGGCCATAACAGGACCATCATGTCCCTGTAAGTCATAACAAAAAACAAATGAGCATACCTCAGATATTGAGGAACAAAAAGAAGGCAGTACTAATACGATCAAATGAAAAATTTATAGCTGCAGAAGATGTTAACATTTATATGTGTAAATCCTCCATTCTGTCACTGCTGTCGCCACTATTAAAGATGAATTGATGCACAGCCCTTCATGAAAGATGTAGCAAAAGCTATGTTTAAAAATATGCATGCCTTATAACACTGCAACGGAAAGCATCAACTAATAGACTGCCAGGTATCAGGATATGAAGCTCCCTGAGAGTCTAGGGCCTATGCTTGCAACATTATTGCAATACTTCCAAGAACACAAGCTAGGTAAATTTTCTAGAACAAACTATTACGACCTCGGGTTTGCTGTACGACCTCGGAGCTAGGCATTATTAGGATTAGGATGCAACATTTCAGTTCAGATTGGGGCAGCACGCACGCGGAAGCAAGCACCACAGAAGAGACGACGAAGATTAGAAAAAGCACCTGCCTTCCAGCTGCGGATGCAAGTGCGAGACGCGAGGTCCCAGACCCTAATAAGCTTGCTGTGGCCAGCAGCAAAGAGCAGGCGGGAGTCGGGGGACAGCGCAATCCCCGTGACGGCCTCGGAGTCGCCGTCGATGGGCTCCCCTATGGCGGAGGCGTCGGTGGCGGACACCACACGCAGCTCGCTGCCGCAGGCACACGCGAGGAACGCCTCCTCGCCTTCGCCTTGGCCGCGGGGGGCTCGCCCGACGGCGAAAGGCCCGCCCGTGTAGAACTGCTGCAGCGAGCGGTCGCAGCGGTAATTGTTCTTGGGCCCCTGCGACAGAGCCATGGCGTTGCGCGTCGGCGGCGGGTCGTCGGAGCTAGGGTTTTGCAGCGGTGGCGGCGCGAGAAGGGGGGGGAAGGGTTTAAGTCGGCGGCGTGGCCGCGTGGGACAGTGGGCGGCGGCGGCTTGAGGATGGGAGAGTGCGGCGGCTAGGTTCGGTTGGCTTCTCTGCTCGTTTTTTTTTTTTTTGAGACATGGCTTCTCTGCTCGTAAAACCTAATGTGCTGACTTACTGGACTGGGCCGGGGACGGTGGGCTGGCAGGCAAAGCTGGACTGCGGGAGGCTACTACTATTTTTAAAAATATAAAGGGCCCACATGTCAGCTAATCGGGCGACCCACCGAGTGACCCACGGGCAGGACCTCATGCCCATACCCACCCATGACCAATCGGGTTACCCATTCGGGTCGGGTGCCCATGGGTCGGATTGCCGGGTTGAGGCGGCAATGCGTTTATGCAGGAGGGAGAGAAGCCTAAGGCGTCGACACGTGGGTCCCTGACGCGGCGACGTTGAGGGCCGTGGCCCTATTGGGCTCACTTTTAATTTTGTTTTCAGCAAATATTCTGGGCTCACTAAGCGGGGTGGGTGTGTGGGCGGATGCTATCCCCGCATAGGCCGGGGAATAGCGATCAAAACACCAACCCCGCGTGCCTCGTCTTCAGTGTAGGCCGGCCCATTTTGGGTTTTTCTCCATCGATTTTGAGAAGCTTCTAGAACCTTCCTGAACCGGATTTCCTTATTCTTTCTCCGTTGCTTTTTCTCTGGTTTTCTGTCCTTTTTCCTTTATTTTATTTTATGTTTTTACCTCTTTCTTTTTAGTTTAAGTCATCATGTGTGCCTCATGAAACCTGATTAGTTAATTAGGCATGGGCTTTAAATTTTATCTTTGTTGAATATATTTTCTTGATTGTTGTATCCATGCAATACTAATCAAATATCTATATTTTAGCTAGATTTTTGTTTATTAGGTTTTAGATGGTTTCCCTGGTACCTTGGAACATTTTGAATGTTATCTCTTTAGGTTCTCATATTTAGCCCGCGGCTCCAACCTTTGTTGAAGGGAAACTCAAGGTTCCAACTTGATAGGCCCTCTCTTTCATGTGGTTTATTGGAGCATATAATTGGTAAGTTTGGTGACCTAAAAGCAGTTTTAGGTATAGGACATAGAAATTGAGGGGAATCTTTTTTCCTCTTCTCCAACGAATGCATTAATTTGGACCATGAACTAGGCATGTGCGCCCGAGGGAGGGAAGAGGAGAGAAACTCTGACATTTTTCATGCTTTGGATGAATATATCTATTCATAGCTTTCCTTTTCCATGGCAATGCATGAGCGTGGCGCCATCGTGGTAGAGCCCGGGATGAATGGTGGGTCCAATATATAACTAGGAGGTAGGAGAACTAAGATAGGAAGGCGGTTGTTGCCCCTGTCCCTTGTTTCCGGCCTACCATGCACTGTCGATTACTGGCTCACTTAGAACACGAGTTAGTAGATTTTTTGTGATAAGAGTAAGGAGGATGGTACCATAGAAAATGTGGAAAACTGCATTTTATTAGAGATGACTTCGCAACAAATTGCATGAGCGAGTGGTTTACATATTTTCTTCTTCAATTCGTACAACTTTTTGGTTAGGACAGAGGGGTAAATGCATTGGTGGTTGCTTCAAGAGTTAATAACGGACACGATGGCGTACCAGTTGCATGTTGAACAACCGGCATCATTTTTTTGTTTCATGGTAATGCACGACATTCAGCTATATGTTACAACGTGGCAATGTCTCAGGGGACATCAGGTCTGTCTTCTTGGGCGTCACAGGCGTTACACACCTCGTTCCCCCTGATGGCGGTGGCAGATAGCACGGACAGGGGGGAGGGGATCAGGGACGATTGGCAGGGGACTCTGCCTGGACATTCCATGGGGTAGTACGGTGTGAAGGAGAAAGGACGCCATGGCGAAGGTGAGGTGGGCGTCATCCGGTATTAAAGGAGAGGGCACCAGCAAGAAATGTCCCTCTATAGCGGAAAATTGAGCGAGAAGGGGGTGGTCCGGCAGGAAAAGGGAAGGGTGCATCGTCAGGTGGAGTTTTTGTGTTGAGACCACGTGTTGAAGGTAACATGGAGGATAATCTGGAAAATCACATATCTTCCTCACATATGGGCTGGATTTTGGTGAGCCCCGACCATCCAAATGGTTGGATTTTTGGCCACCCTCTACAGAAGTTCAGAATGAGGAAAAATGATACATTCTATTATGGACAGTAGATTAAAAACCGGTTTGGTCTATGTATCAAGAAAAAAACGCTGCTAGAGTTCAACAAGTAAAACATTGCTCAAGAACTGATGTGTGATTTATAATATTCTGAAGATTACGTGAAACAGAACCTTGCTGGAGCGACACTGTTCCGCATACAAATGGAAATACCCACCTTGGATAATCTTTCTGTGAAACCATCCCATAGCTTCTTATTTAATTCATATGTGCTGTCACTGAATTGGAATCCATTAACTCTCTCTAGTGTTCTAAGCCCCCAAAAGATGCATATATTAGAGTTTCAGAGAAGAAAATAAGTTTGTACCCATAATGACATACGTTGCAAGGACTCTATTGAACATAGAAGCTTCCACAAAATTTAATTTAAAAAGGGTGTCCTCTAAATCTAGCGTAGATGCATAACAACTGAAAGTGGAAAGAGTAACAAACATACACGCGCCATGATTTTACTAATAACTACTTGCCTAGACATAATGGGAGTCATTGACAAAGGAGATGGATCCAGATCTCGGTATATATGTATGAGAGGAACATCAACTATGAAATTTACCTTGGAGATACTTCCATCCTATACAAGCTAAAAATAAATACTCGTCGACACACCTTTGACTTGAATTAGCATGGCTCTTACAATACAGTGTTCACTATTTTTCCGAAACCTACTTTTCTGAACCAATTAATAATACAGAGTGTTCACTATTGAGTACTGAACTGCACATAGTTTGCAATTGACGAAAAGCTCATTCATCGAAGTATATCTGTATATGTAGACGCGGCCAAGGAGAGTACTCTGGCGAGAGCGTACGGCATGTGGCGAGCCGGCACGCGGCGCAATGGAGCTTGCCCCCGGCAGAGCTGATCTCCGAGTCCCACATGACGCCCTGGCAGACTACGATCTCGTGTCGCGTCGAAGAGGACGGACCATGGCGGTGGGGGGCTGGTAGGGCATGGCGGGGCCGAGACGTCCGCCCAGGATGCGGTTTCGTCGGCCGGCGAGAGCCGGTCGGAGGTGGCTGGCATCGACGAGAACGGCAGGGTGCCGTCCCGATCGGACCCGGCCGTCGAAAGGAAGGAACACGCCGGCAAGGCGATCCGACACGAAAGAAAGGAAGCATGGGAAGAATTTTTTGAGTCTACATTTTTTTAACGCTTTTAGTCTATACCTACAGATAAGGATGAAAATGGAGTGAAAACTTTCTGCTTTTCCGGCAGAAAAACGGAAACAGAGATGAAAAATGGAAGTGGAAATGAACATTCGCAAAACAAAAATGGAAACGGAATTTTTTTTATGCGAAAATGGAAATGAAAACGGAACCATGTTTTCCGATGCAACAGGCGCGGAAACAAAAATTTTTGTTTATGTTAACATGAAACTTTCTGTTTTGAACATGAGCACACGATTATTTTGCAGCCCAACAAACACACAATTAGGCCATACACACGATAAGTAGAATGACCCAGATAGCCCAATTTCTATGGTACTACTACTACATCAGCATGGCAACACGCGAGCCGAATCCCTAAGCAAGCACACCTCCGTCGCTAACATATCCTATTATATAGCCATGATATATCATAATATTTAGTAGTCACCTTTTAAATTGAACAACTTTGTTGGTTTCTTGTTTTTTGTCTTTGGTTCAGGGGTCGCTAATTCCAAGGAACACTCCACTTTCGCCTATGTGGATGTGCCGCATTCGCTTCGTTTTCATTTCCGGTAGTATTCATTTATGTATTTGTTTTCAGGGTTTCTGTATTCGTTTCCGCTTCCGCAAAAAAATATGAAAACAAATGTGGTGGCACCCACTTCCGTCCGTTTTCACTCTGTTTTTATGACTACCTAGAGAAGAATAAAGCTACTTAGTTTTTAGCACAAATAAAGCTCATGAGTGTAAAAGGAGAAACAGATCGGCAATCTTATACTCTCATTAAGGTCACCTTTTTTTAGCAACTCTAATTAAGGTCATGTCTGCTCTGTGGAGAATTTGGGCCATGGGTCACGTGGGCCATCACGTCCTCCTTGGGCTCCCGACCCAGACGGGACAGACAGGTTCACCTGCTCGGCTCGCGTCGCTGGTTGGACGAGCGGCACGCAAGGCCTTTTGTTTTTCTTGCCGGAATACGCATCTTCGACTTTTTTTGAGTAATCCCACATCGCCTTTGCAACTGAGCAGAGGCGGTTCGTAAAGCAATATAATCAGACGCAGGGTCACCGTCCAAACCATACCTTTCTCGGCCTCTTGGCTAAGATCAAGTGTAGTATCTGTTCTTATCAGTTTAATATCTGATACGTGGATCTACGGATCCATGAGATATTAAGTTAATCTTTTGTGGGGAAGAATTTGTCTATGTAGCTCTCTATATGGACGGTTCTCATGCGTCGGTCAAGCGTTGCACTATTGCTTGGATCAGATGCACCCCAACCAAAACAAAAGAAAATGGAACCATAATCTTGACCTCAATGTCCATAGCATTTGTCGTGGAGGGTTCATTCATAATTTTAAATTTGAGCCAGCAACATAGTAAGTCGCAATCTGTGGCTTCTTGATCCCCTGGATAATTCAATTTCAAGTGTATGAATCATAATTAACAAGGGTTGCTTTGATTCATTGGATTTCCATAGAATTTTTGTGGGATTGTGATCTTATGGATTTTTCCTTGTGGTAGGTGTATGATTTGCAGGAATCCAGCTCTTATGAATTATTCTAATTTAGAACTTTCCCTAGTGTATTTCATAGGAAATTTTCCATGAGGTCCCTTTGAAAGAGTCCTACGATTTTTCTATGCTGTCATCGAACACCCACTTGTGTTAGTTCCTATTTGTTCCAATTCTATATGATTCAAGTGAGCAGGTCATAGCAATCTAATTTTTCTTTCTATTCCTTCGTTTTTCTCTATAAATCAAAGGAGCTGTAAAGGTCTCAGAATTCCTAAACATAGAAGCAAGCAACACCCAAAGCTTGAGGGTTTAGACCTGAATACCCAAAAGCTTAAGTGTTCACACCGAAGTTACCTGAAAAATAAGACGAATTATAGGCTATAGTCTCATTTGTACGGTCAGAACGACATGGCAACTGCAAGTCTCCTCGCAGTCACGCCCTCCTCTCAAGCCCTAGTTCCTACCGCTGCACAAGAGCGCCGTGTCACATATCTGATTAGTATGGTACGCGTTCTTTTTAGTTTTTTTTTGGTTTTGCTATCCGTCAGGTACCTATTTTTACCGCTCAGTGAATACTGCACTTGCCAGAGCGGGTCATATATATATTTCCTTGTGTGTTGTGCATGTGGATTTTTTGTGTGCTCATGTGCGTGCGCGCCTGCGCATGCACCGGCGGTTACTAGTGTTTTTTAAAACGGGCACTTGCGCCGGCCCATGTAACATTTTTTTCTGTGATTTAAAATGCAAAAAAGCACGTTTAGAATTGAACCAGCAACCTCCCTCATCAAAGGTAAGCTGGTGTAAGTGTTGAACCACCTGGCCAACCAACGCGGATGTGCTAACCTTTAATTTTTCTTTCTTTTATTTGTTCTTTATCTTTTTTTTCTATTTTCTTTTTTGTTTTTGTTCTTCCTGGACTGATGAATTGTTCACAAATACGTGAACCTTTTTTCCAAATCGGTGAACTTTTTTCAAAATCCATGATTGTTTTGAATTTCGATGATTTTTTTCTCAAAATCAATGAACTTTTTAAATTTAGATGAACTTTTTTTTTCAAAAGCGTTCAACTTTTTGCAAAATTGATAAACCTTTTTTCTAAAATCTTTTTTCCAAATTTTGGTGAATGTTTTTTCAAATTTGATGGACGTTTCTAGAATTGATGAACTTTGTTTTTTAAATCCGTAAGTGTGTGTGCCCATGTGCATGTCCAATGTTTCTGCTCTCTTGCCAGCCCAATGTTTTTTGGTGGCTCTGCCACTGCATGTGTGTGTGTCCGTGTGCATGTCTATGCATGGGCATGCATTCGTGTGTATTCCCTCTGTTCCTAAATATTTGTCTTTCTAAATATTTCAACAAATGACTACATACGGAGCAAAATAAGTGAATCTACACTCTAAAATATGTCTACATACATACGTATATAGTAGTCCATTTGAAATGCCTAGAAAGACAAATATTTAGGAACGGAGGGAGTACATTTGTTCGTGCGTGCTTGCGGGGAGGAGCGACAGTATTATCAAGATGTGTTTTATTTTGGGCGTGTCGAGATAATTAATTGTAACGTAAGCACTAAGTATAATATCGCCATTACATACTCAAGTTATATGCAATCAATGTGACAATTATTCTGTTGCGTGAAAATTGCACTGCTATATACTTATTTTTTATATTATAAAACAATACAAATTTTGTACCAATTGTACCAGTTTTTTGTGCCATCATTTGTTTTATGTTTCTTATTTCATTCTTGTCACAATCTTTTTGTTTTTGTCTTTGCTTTTTAGTTTTTTATTTGTCTTTGTTTTTTAGTTTTGATTCCTTCTTTTTTTCAGTTGATTTTCTATTATTGTGTGTGTGTGCGCGCGCGCGCGCACGCGGCGGGGGGGGGGGGGGTATTAGGTATTCATTTCTCAAGTTCAGCCAATTTATTGTTCTTGTGTTCAGGCTTCGTGCATGTTCTTGTTTGCGCGTGCGTGTGCGTGCATTCGTGCATGTTCTTTTTTGTGTACGCCCGAGCGTGGCACGTACGTACGAACGTCTGCACGTGCGCATGCGAGAGAGAGATGGAAGATACGACACCAATAATGTGAGATTGAGTTCATGTATGGCATGCAGAGAGACGATTAGTTTCGATTGCTGTTGTCATGCTATCTGAAACACCCAATATAGCATGGTCATATACATGTAGTTTCATGCAATATGTGTGCAGATTGTAATGTCATTTTTTCCCGCAAAAAAAGGGATTGTAATGTCATTTTAAAATTGCACTACTATAGTTTCATTTTTAGATATTATGGAATAGTGCAAGTTCTACGAAATCTATGGGCAAGTTTTCATAATCATTTATTTTAAATTTTCTTTCTTAGATTTTTTTCTCTCCTTTAGGGTAATACTAAAATTCTGAATTCGTTTGACCTTAGAAAATAATGGTGTTGTTGTAATATATGACTTTATTCACTGACAAGGGAAAAATGTCTTGCATAAAAGTTATTTTTATTTTCTCCTATATTCTAATTTTAATTTTGCACTTTTTGTTGTTGCTTAGACGATTTTGACTGTTAGATTTTCTCATATAAGATAACTACCTGCCATGCTTGCAAATTCTTTAAAATAAAGTTGAAGCCCTAGAAAAAACTCTGAAAATTTGAGTCATCTTTTTTTTGGGAGAAACTTTCGATCTATTCATAATCAATCATGGTAGTGCAGAGAACAGTAGTTATAAAAAATTACAATCAGATCCGCGGACCACCTAGTGACAACTACAAACACTGAAGCAGACTGATGACACTTCGCCGTTATTGTCCCTCCCTCTCTGGAGCCAGGCAAACTTTGTTGTAGTAAATAATCAAAAAGCCGTCGTGCTAATACCCCACAGGACCAACACACCAGAGCAACAACCATCGATGATGAAGAAAGTCGTAGATTAGAAGGATAAACTTGTAAAGTCCCAAATGAAGATGAACGAAAACTGCATACAAACAAATCCACCGAATAGGAGTAGCGACCAAATCCCATGATATCTGGCGGAGACACACCTCCACATGCCCTCTGACGATGCTAGACACGCCATTGGGACGTGATTCAAATGTGGGAGACATTATTCCTACCGAGGGACATCGTCGCCGACACACGACCTCTAACCATGACATTGAACCTATCAAGAACAAGAGCGGCGTCTAGCTCCCACCGATCGGAGGCCGAGGTCCTTCCCACCTCCACGGCCCAAAGGCCATCAGAGATGGGGCGGATCGGCAGCGGTGCCGACGAGAGGAGGAGGAAACCTGATCGGTTGAGGTCTCGGGCCTGCTTGAAAGTGACGTCATCTTATACCCTCTCTCTATTTTTTTAAAAATTGGATGGGTTAGTTCATATGCGTCTGGACCATAATCATCTTTTTTTTTGCGTGTGGGGCCATAATCACCTTCCATCATGCCCTGATCATAATGATACGGGAAAAAATAAGCATGTGAAGATTTTTTTGTCCATATATTTCTTTTAGTGCTTTTAGTCTACAACCTCGAGAATCCCGCAAAAAAAAAAAGACTACATCTTGAGAAGAATAAAGCCCGTGACTTCTTTTTAGCACAAAATAAAGCTCGTGAGTCTAAAAGGAGATGTAGTTTAAAAAAAAACAGAATTTTTAGGGGATTTTGTACAGATCGGTAATACTTTTCTTTTTTGTAAAACAAATCAGTAATCCTTTTTTTTCTTTGAGGACTGATGGTCGAGTTATCTAAGCTTATATCAGTACCTGCTAATTGCTCCTGCGAGAGTTTGTGTTTCTGCTCTTTTGTGAGCTTTTGGGTTTATCTGAGCGTGATAGATCAATCTGTCCGCTATGTGGTTGGTTAGTTCTTTGGTGTCTTTGGGTTTTTGCCCCACGGTGAGCTGCTCGATGACAAGTGCTCACAGTGGGCTTCCCAAAATGTGTTGAACTCGCTATCTCCTTTCTAATTTCCAAAATGTGTTGAACTCCCAAAATGTGTTGAACTCTGCTGAAACTTATGTATTTCCGTTATGATAAGTAATGGAAAGGGGTTATGCATGGTTCAATAAAAATCTTTTTCTTTTTATAAGATCGGTAATCTAATTAAGGTCATGGGTCATGGGTCATGTGGGCCGTCACGTCCTGCTTGGGCTCCACACCCCAAATCACTCAGGTCCCGCGTAGCTGCTGGTTGGACGACGAGCTGATTCGGCCTTCTGGTTTTGTTGCGAGAATACGTCACTTCCACTTATTCGAATAACCCCACATCGCTTTTGGAACCCAGCTCCGTTCGTAAAGCAATAAAATCGGACATAGGTTTACCGTTCAAAGCATACCTTTCTCGGCCTTTTGGCTAAGATCAAATGTAGTATCTGTTTTTATCAGTTTAATATCTGATACGTGGATCTGCGGGTCCATGAGATATTAAGTTATTTTTGTGTGGAGGAGAATTTGTCTATGTAGCTCGCTGCATGATCGATTCTCATGTGTCGGCCAAGCGTTGCACTATTGCTTGGAACAGGCGCACCGCAACCAAAACAAAATAAAACAAAGTATAGATCATAAATCTTGACCTCGGTTTCGGTCCAAATCCGTATCTACAACGCTTGTGTTCATTTGTCACCATGGATTAAAATCGCGGGAGAAATGATTTCGCGGCGGCCTCCCCCAGCAGCTATAGCGGCCGCCATAGCGGGCAATAGCGGCAAATGGCGGAAAATTTTCTGGTGGGAGAGATGATTTCTGGAAGGTTTTACCGATTTTTTAGCCATTTAGAGGGATATGTTGAGGTTTTCGCGGCAACAGCCATAGCTTAGCGGCGAGGCTCCCAGGCAGCTATAGCGCAGCTATCGCGGCTATTTCGCGGGCTATTTTAATCTATGTTTGTCACACAGATGTAAGAAATCTTTGCCATTCAATCTGATTAGAATATCATAAAGTAAAAGTATAAGTGGCAGAATTTTTAAGAAGATTATAATGGGAGGAGGAATACCCAAAAGCTTCAGGGTTCACACCCGAGTTTCTTGAGAAGATAATAAACGAATTATAGGCCACGGTCTCATTTACACAGTCCGGACCGACATGGCTACTGCAGCGTTGCTTCAGGGTTCAGAGACCAGAAGTACTCATACAGTAGAGGGGCATGTCATATGTTCGGAGCGAGACGCCCGATCAGTCCAGTCCAGCTCGCTTGCTTTGCTGCACCCGGCCGGAGTGAAGTCTGTTTTAAACCTTGAATTCGTAGAGGTGGTCGTAATCAGACCCTGAACTCTGAATCCCTGAAATCGGTACCCTGTATTCAATGATCCCGGTCAATCTCAACCCAGAATCTGTTTGATGTTGTTTGGCGCACCATGAAAAAGGCGATCCCAGTCGGCATCCCATACTACCCTCACTGACTATTTTGGCCCACATGTCATACCTATCTTCTTCCCTCAGCGGCTCAGCCCGATAAATAACTCCATTAAGAGGGGAAAATAGGCCACGCTGGTCCTAAGAGGATGCGGCTGTAGCTGGTCTCTTCGCCCGCGCCCGCTTGCATCAGCCGTGCTACAGCCTCGGCGGCGAGACAGGACCCTGCACCGCACCGCACCGCACCAGTCTTCATCAACTACAGGGGACAGATAAGTAGCAGCAGTGTTGCCCGTGTCGTGTGTTCTCCAATGCGATCTATCGATCTACACCAGGCGTATATGTGCAGTTGGCTAGTGCAAAGCTAGCTACATACGTGTGCCTGTGTTTCGTAGCTAGGAAATCCATCCAGCTGCTTAGGCAGTAGGCACTACTCACTAGTTAGGCACTATGCAAAGGCGGCGGCGAGCGTCTGGTCCGAGCGTGTCTTGCGCCAACATCGGCGCTCGCGGCCAGCCCAAGCACACGCGCGCGCCCTTCGCTGCCCGTCGTCGTGCTGACCATAAAGGCTGAGACGTACACCTCGACGTCAAGCTGCCGCGGGGGCGTAGGGCGGGAAGCACGCCCCGACATTCCTCTCCGGCAACAGCCGCACCTCATCGGCGCTCTTTTCCTCTCTTCATCAGCGCTCCTCTCAGGCCACAGCCGCACACCGGCTCCCGCTGAGCCACCTCTCTAGCTACCACGCCCGCGCCAGACCCGAGCACGCGTGTACACAGCACACGTTATTCCTAATGTAGGAAGATTTTTAGATGAATCTGTTGTCTGGTGAGAGAAAAGGGGAAGAAGACGAATATGACGTGTGGGTCCGAATAGCCAGTGAGATAAGCTAGGTATCCCGGTCGGGATTGTCACTTTCCCGGTGCGACAAATAGGCCTAGGGTCGAAATTGGCTGGAATCGTTGAATACAGGGTGCCAAATTCAGGGATTTGAAGTTGAAGGTTTAATTCCGACAACGTCTACAAATACAAGGTTTAAAATAGACTTTACTCCACCCGGGCCGCAACCTCCGCCGGTACCCGTACCTGCACGCATAGATAATGGAGCTAGTTCTTCAGCTCACCATTTTTTTATTACAACACTTCCGTTCCGTTTCCGCACCGTCACGCCCGCATGTCGGCTCGGCGTCCCGTCCACCCACGCTAGCTGGACTTGCTCCGATTTTCTTCGTTTCCACCCAGCGTGCATCGATCTTCGACTGAGAATGTAAGATGGTGGGTTTTTCTGCTACTTTTTAAGTACAAGTTTTATTCAAGCTTTGTTTGGATCTTAGGCTGCATTTTCCTTCCACGTGCCATAAGGGATTGGGTCGCTCCATGCTTACCAAGAACAGGAGTTTTGGCACGGGAGCCCGTCAGATTTAACCGAGTCTCAGGCTCTCAGTTCATCGTTTCACAAAAGAAAATACCAAAAAAAAGAACAAAGTATGTGCCATGGTCTCATTTGCGCGGCAGTCGACCGGCATGGTTGAAAAAGAAATGGTTCAGGCAAATGGAGCGGCCGTTCAGATAGAGCAGAGATAGGCCCAAGCACACGAAAATAAGAGACAGAAGATAGGATGCCACACGAAAATTGTTCTGTATTGATCAGCACGAAGCACGAACGTGCAACTCTATCGTGGCTAACCAACCCCCTGTTAAAGGACCAGCTCATTAGCTGAAGACTAGATAGGGAGATTCTGTTACACTGTAGTACAACGGCTGCAGCAGTACAGTCAGCTTCGTTTACATTCAGGGTTCAGAGTTCAGACCGGAGTGAAGTGCAGACGAGAGACCTCTCCTGTCCTCAGTCGCATTCACACAACCCCGTTTCGCCTCGGTTCCTCGCCTCATATCCATCGCACATCTGCGCAAGAGCCGCCGCAGCCTAGTGTGGAGCGAGGCGCTCGAATCCAGCTTGCTTTGCTGCATCCAGCCGCAACCGCAACCTCGCCTGTACTATCTGAGAGTCTGGCCAGGTCCGCTCGTCGTCCCGTCCACCCTGGGGCCTGGGCTTGCTCCGGTTTTTCTTCGTTCCGATCCAGCGTGCATGTGCATCGATATTTGACTGGGCATATGTATAAGATGATGATTGGATTTATCTGCCACTACTTGGCACTAGTTTTACTCGGGCTTTTGTCTGGATCTTCCCGATGGTACCATGCTTCGAAAGAGCAGCCGTTTAGCACGTGAACCTACAAAGCTCGCGACAGATCCCAATTGAATCTCACTTTGTCCATGATGAGAAAAGAATATACTTCGGGACACAAGTACGATTCCCACATCACTAGCAGCCCGATGAAACGAAGCATGAAGGCGTTGGCTATCTACTACGAGGAGACGAAAGCATGAGGAGCTTGTTGGTAATTAATCTCCATGACAAGAAGAAATGTTCTTTGCTTATTTCCGAAAAATACTTAGGCTTACCTTTCGCAACTCTGACAAGAAATTTTTTCTACCCTACAGAAAAGATGGGTTGGAACCTCTAAGTTTTTTCTAGGGCGACAAGATAATCTTGTAGTATTTAGGAAAGGAATTCATCATTTTTTTCTGCCTAGCCTAGGACCCGCGTCGCTCCCATGGGTGGCTCGAGAGGTGAAACTCTAGACGCCACCATCGTCCCCTCCCCCGCCGTACTGTCCTCCGCATCCCCTTTTTGTTGCCGGAGGATGCCGGCCGACAAAGTCCTCAACTATGAACCGCAGCGATGGGAATCTCTTCATAAGCACATTTCGGGGGCGGCGACACATTGTTCGCGTGCTCGACGACAACGAGTTGGCTTCGCGAGGCGGGCGTATCTTGAAGGTGCGGAAACTCTTTTGTGTAGGTGTTGCGTGCCATGGCGACGAACGGGCTGTTGCGTAAGGAAGCGGGCCGATGGTGGTTTCTCCGTGCGGTAGTTGTTGTGTCGATTTTGGTGGCGTGGTGGGAATAGAGAGTGCACACAATATTTGTTTGTGATTTCGGTCCTTGATCTAGAGTAGCGTGGCGGTGCGTGGTGCATGGCGGCGCTATAGCATTAATCGAATATAGTTAAATGGCAATGCTCCGAAACATGCGGGGCTTGCTGGTGCAAGTGTGAGATGGTTCATTGGTTTGGGTCGATTACTCCTCTAGATTGATAGAAGCTTATTTTGTAGCCTGGGTGAAACTGAGTTCCACCATGGGCAATGCCGACGATGATGATGCCCGTGGGCATTGTTCACCTCATGGAGGTGTTGACGCAATACTCCTTGCACTCTTCTAGGTGCTCCGTGGGAAGTTTCATACATGGGGCATTCCCGGACATGTCAACATCGAAATCTTTGTATCATTTTCACCATTTGAAGGCACCGTTCTAAGCCCTTTACCAGTGTCGGTACCAAGCTTGTGCTAAGTTCCGCTCATGATCTACTGGGCAGCAGGTCTCCCAATAAGGCTAGGGATTAGTAGTAAACGACTCATGTAAAAGAGCGCAACATAAAACCTCCATGTCGTGTCTCTAGAATAATGCTCAACAGAGGAACAACGTTAAGGACACCATCATCGCCGATCTGAATCCGAATCTAGGCTTTCACCTGAAGACAACCAACCAAGTCAGGAAGAGCCAAGTGACGACACACCAGAGCAACGTCTGCAAGAAGGAAATACGACACCCACGGGAGCCGTTGCGAATGGCATCGACGAAATATATATATGCATCTGAGCCCACCTTTTATTGCGTGTCGGACCATCTTCCATCATGCCCGGATCATAAATAAAGAATTGCATGCATAACCTCTTCCTGTCACGACTAGTCGCATCCATGAGGCTTAGATCATCACCTTGTAATCAATACAGAAAAATGAAAGCATGCGAAGAATTTTTCGAGTCTATATTTTTTTAACGCTTTTAGTCTACATCTAGAGAAGAATAAAGCTCCTGAGTTTTTAGCACAAAATAAAGCTCGTGAGTGTAAAAGGAGAAACAGACCGGCAATCTTATACTCTAATTAAGGCCACCTTTTTTTTGAGAAACTCTAATTTTTTTTAGGGTATTTGAGAAACTCTAATTATGGTCATCTCTTCTCTGTGGAGAATTTGGGCCATGGGTCATGTGGGCCATCACGTCCTCCTTGGGCTCCCGACCACAGACGGGGACAGCCATGTTCACCTGACCGGCCCGCGTCGCTGGTTGGACGAGCAGTACGCGAGGCCTTTTGTTTTTCTTGCGGGAACACGCATCATCAACTTATTTGAATAATCCCACATCGCCTTTGCAACTGAGCAGAGGCGGTTCGTAAAGCAATATAATCAGACGCAGGGTCACGGTAAACCATACCTTTCTCGGCCTCTTGGCTAAGATCAAGTGTAGTATTTGTTCTTATCAGTTTAATATCTGATACGTGAATCTACGGGTTCATGAGATATTAAGTTTTTTTTTATGGGGGGGAATTTATCTGCGTAGCTCGCTACATGGATGGTTTTCATGTGCCGGTCAAGTGTTGCACTATTGCTTGGAACCGGTTAGGAGGGAATTTAGGAAGTATGAGACGGTCATCTTGTACATATTACGGGAGTAGAAGATCGATTAGGATGGAATTTAGGAAGACTGATGAGAGAAAGAAGACCCAAAAGGCTTCAGGGTTCACACCGGAGTCCCCTAAAAAAGATACGCAAATTCTAGGAAACAGTCTTATTTGCACTGTCCAGACCGACATGGCTACTGCAGCGTTGCTTCAGGATTCAGAGACCAGAGTGAAGCACTCGTGTAGAAGAGGGACATGTCCTCGCCGTCAGTCACGCCCCCCTCTCAAGCACGCGAGCGCCTTCCATTGCTGGAGAGCTCCGTGTCATATGTGATTGTTGTTTGGAGCTTTGCTTTGCTGCACCCGGCCGCAACCTCGTGCCTCCACGCAGCATAGATGATGGAACTAGTTCTTCAGCTCACCATTTTCTTATTACAGCACTTCCGTTCCGTTTCCGCACCGTCACACCCGCATGTCGGCTCGGCGTCCCGTCCACCCACGCTATCTGGACTTCCTCCGCTTCTTCTTCGTTTCCATCCATCGTGCATCCATCTTTGACTCGGAATGCGAAACTACTATGCGGACGACACTTCACGGCACGAACTTTGGACGACGGAGGAATTAACGGTGCTATCCACTGTTTGGTCTATGCATGGACGGCTTGATGTACTATGTCGTCTGAAAATCGTTCGGATTTGTTGTGTGTGTAGCAGCGTTGCTCGGAATGTAAGAGCATCTACAACCGCACACGCGTCGGACAGTGATCGTGCACGCTCCAAAAGTGCATTTCACATTCGGATATCTTAAATTAGAAACCTCAAATCCATATTATTACATGCAACGTGAAACCTAATCTAAACGGAGCTCGCCCGGCTTCACCCTGGCCATATCCGGCGGCCGGCTGCGCTCCTCGGAATGTTGGTCCGGTCGCCAGCAAGGTAGAGTAGGGCATGGGAGACGAGCCGGCTCACGGGACTCAATGCGTCGTCGTTTCCCACGCCCTACTCTTCCTCGTCGGAGCCCGAAACCCGCTGGGTGCCTTTGGACGTCAGATCCGTCCGGGGACAAGCTGCCGACGTCCACAACGATGCGATTGCGTCGCCCGGAGTGATGCCCCATACGCGGCGCCGGAGAATGGGGCTCCACCTCGCCGACATCTGCCGCCGCGAGGGCTGCTGCCGCCTCCCGCGCCCGACGCCTTGCACGGCGGGGCACGCCGTGCCATGGACTCGTGGGACGATGGTGTGTGCGAATATCGGCGCGCCAACGAAGGGATTGCGCGTTTGGACGCCAGACACCGCAGGGCCTCCGGCGAGGCAGCTACGATTGGCCTAGCGCCGGACTCATGTGCCATTTGGACAGAAGCAATAGATTCCCGACGGATGGAGTCCGAGCGCAGCCATGCACGGGCCTCCTGCCGGGTTCGGCGGAGCGGAAGCCGTACGGCCATCTCCTCCTCGGGGCCCACGTGAACGTATGAGGCGGGTTTAAGGTGCCCGGCTGTAGATGCTTTAAGACGATGGATTTATCTGCCAGTTGGTAGAAATTTCATTGACGATTCGTTTGGCTCTCGGGCTGCAGCTCTTGTACGTGCCAAAGGGACAGGAGTTTTGGCACTGAACCCGTCAGGTTTAACCGAGTCTCAGACTCTCGGCTGATCGTTTCACAAAAAGAAAGTACATGGACCATGGTCTCATTTGCACAGCAGTTCGACCCACATGGTTGGAAAAAAAGGTTCAGACAAATGGAGCTGCCGTTCATATAGAGCAGAGATAGGCCCAAGCACGTTGGTTCAGTGTAAGAGACAAAAGATAGGAGAAAATTGCACTGTATTGATCAGCACGAACGCGCAGCTCTATCGTGGCTAACCAACTCCCTGTTAAAG
The DNA here is from genome assembly GCF_002575655.3 of Aegilops tauschii subsp. strangulata. Classification (NCBI taxonomy): domain Eukaryota; kingdom Viridiplantae; phylum Streptophyta; class Magnoliopsida; order Poales; family Poaceae; genus Aegilops; species Aegilops tauschii. The sequence continues at coordinate 617,223,406 of NC_053041.3, forward strand.
GACCAGCTCATTAGCTGAAGACTAGCTAGGGAGATTCCATGGCACATCTGCGCAAGAGCTCATCATCGTACGGCCGCAGCCTAGTGTGGAGCGCGCGACGCTCGAACCCCAGCTTGCTTTGCTGCATCCGGCCGCAGCCTCTCGTGTGTACTCGCGCCTCCCCTCACCGCCAGCGGTTCTAACGTGCTCCGGCTTTTCTTCGGTCCGATCCAACGTGCATCGATCTTTCACTGGGCATATTATTATAATATAAGACAATCTATGGATGGATGGATTTGTCTGCTACTACTACTTGAGAGTCGGGCTTTTGTTTGCTTCTTGGCGATAGTACGATGCTTGGAAAGAGCAGCCGTTTAGCACGTGAACCTACAAAGCTGGCGACACATCCAATTGAATCTCCCTTTGTCGATGAGAAAAAGAATATACTATGGACAAGAGTACGATTCCCACATCATCATTAGAAACGAAGAGAAAGCATGGGGAGTTTGTTGGTAAATATGAATGACAAGTTCGTGACAAGTGATGCTTTCTTTTCTTTCCGTAGTAAACTCTGAAACATCCCCGCAAAAAAATAAAAATAAAGTAAACTCCGAAACAAGAAATTAAGCTCACATTTCGCAGTTTCGAGTGTACAGGGGAAACAAAAAAGGGGTTGGAACCCAAGTCTTTTTTAGGGCAACGAGATAATCTTGTACACTACTTAGGAAATGAATTTGTCTTTTGTTTCGGCCTAGGCACCGCGACACTCCCATGGGTGACTCCGAAGGTGGAACTCTAGCTGCCACCATCCTCCTCGTTTCCTTTTTGTTGTCGGCGGATGCCGCCCAACAAAGTCATCAACAATGGACCGCGGCAATGGGAGTATCTCCACAAGCACATTTCGGCGGGTTTCCTTTTTGTTGTCGGCGGATGCCGCCCAACGACGTCATCTACAATGGACCGCTGCAATGGGGGTCTCTCCACAAGCACATTTCGGCGGGCGGTGACACTATGCTCGAGTGTTGGGCGACGATGAGTTGGCTTCGCGAGACAGACAGATAGGCTCCGCGGATCATCAAGGTGCGACAACTCTATGTGTATGTGTTGCGTGCCATGGCGACAACCGGGATGCTGCGTAAGGAAACGGGTCGATGGTGGTACCTCTGTGCATTATGATCACCTTTTACAGACCATCGCCCGACTCCTCCCGTGTCGCCCCTGCGCGGCGATTGAGGGGAACCCTAGCGCCGCCGCGTCCTCGTCCCTCCCCCGACCTCTCCTCCTCGCCGCCGCCAGGCAAAGCCCGGTCGGCGTCGGCGGCGGCGGATCTCTTCTCCCACGACTCGCTGGATTTGGCGCGGGCGGATCGCGGCGGTTGTTGGCGGCGCGCTGGAGGCAGGGCGCGCCGGCGCTGGCTTGGGGGCGACGGCAGGGCTCACGCTCGCGGTTTCCCCTGGTGTGAGTGGGAGTCCGCTCGGGGCGCGCGGCGGCGGCCCTCGGCAAGCGGTGGCGGGCGCTGGGATCTCGGCGGCGCTCCGGCGGGTGCAGGCGGCGGCGGTCCCTGTGCGCGGTTGGTGGCTTCCTCTCTGACCCGGACGACGCGGAGAATGGCGGCGGCCCGGCGTGACCGCCTATCTGGATGCGGTGGTGCTGGCAGCTCGCTGATCTGCCGGTGCTCCGGGGCTGCCTGGTGGTGACGGCGGCCCGTGCACGAGAGTTGGATCCCTTCGAACTGATCTGGGTGAAAACTTGCCTTCGGCGTCTGCCAAGACCGGCGGTGGCGGCGCTATCTGCGTCGTTCCCTTCTTGAAGGCACCGCCGTGGAGAAGTTCAAGGCCGCTCTCTGCTTCCTCCGGGGGAAACCCTAGATCGGATGATCGGATGACAGCGGTGCTCTGGTGTCGTTCCTCCCTTGGGGGTGTCATTCTTGGAGGTACACACGTGATCGAGGGACCAGAGGACGGATTCTTTGGTGGAGCGGTGATTCATCCTACACACTGATGGCGACGGATCTTGACGGTGTGGCGCAGTGCAGATTCGGAGTTTGCTGTGGGAGGATGGACTCGTGCAGGAGGACGACGCTGTCGGGCGTCGTGGTGGCGTCGATGGCAGAGAGACCTGGCACGGTACATGCAACAGTACAGTTTTGAAGATGGATTGGTGGCAGGTGGCTGCGGCGGCCTCATACCCGGCAGGCGTCCTAGTTGAGGAGTGCGCCGGACTGTTAGGTGCCCCATACCCGGCAGGCGTCCTGGTTGGGACCTCAGGTCTTAGATGTTTAGGTTTGGCTGCGATATCTGTTTGGTATTAGGCCCAGGCTATCTACGCTCCTTCATCAATTGGATAGGTGTAGCGACAGTTGTTGCTTAGACGGTGGCTTTAGTCTTACTGTTGTATGACTTTATAAGGTCTTGTGAGAATAATTAATAAATTGGCCGTATGTGCAGAGGCCGGAGGTCATTCTTCTTTAAAAAAAAAAAGAGTTGCGCCAGTTTTGGTGGTGTGGTGGGGATAGAGGGTGTACACGGCAGTCAGCGTGATTCCGTTCCTTGATCTGGAGTGGAGTGACATAACAGCGGGCGGTGCATGGCGACGCTACAGGCTTATGACATGATTGTTAAGGTGGTGGATCAGGAGATAAAACCAGTCGGAGACGGTTAGACGGCAATGCTCAACAACATGCGGGGCTTGCCAGTCTAACTATGAGATTGTTCATTGATTTGGGTAGATTACTCCTCTAGATCGATAGAGGTTTAATCTGTAGCGTGGGTGAAACTTGTCAGTGTCAGCATTTTCATGTCTCTCAATATATTCATGTAGTGCAATGGAGGAGTCCCCGGTCCTACTTGTCAGTGTCAGCATTTTCTATAGGGTACAGCTGGATCATTTTCTATAAGAAGGAGCAACGCGAGTCCGAAGCGGTAGAAGCACGGAGACGGAGGAGGGGAGCCAGGTCGCGGGCTTCCGTTGGGTCACCGCAATCGCTGGAGAGTGGTTGAGAGTTAAGAGAGAGCGACAGCGCATCTCGCCATCACCCATCACAGACTTCCGCCATCCCCAAACCCAAACCCAAACCCAAACCGAACCAGAAAATAATATCTCCGTCCGCCCAAGACTTCCAGCTCGGCGACCAAGCCCCCATGGTGGGATCGCAAGATCAAGAAAGGCGCCCCGCTTTACGCCCCCGCCGATGCCCTCCCGCCAGCCCCCGCTCCCCTCCCCTGCCCCTCTCTTCTCCCCCCGCGGCCACGCCCACGCCCACGACCGCCAGCTCCGCCGCCTCCACTCCGCGGCCGTCGCCGCCTCGGCCGCCGCCGGCGCGCTCGTAGCCGTCGCCATGGCGCTGGCCCTCTTCCTGCTCTGGCTCCGCCGCAGGAGGGCGCGCCGAAAGGAGGCCAAGGAGGGGGCCGCGGCCGGGGCGCTGGAGCGGCTGTCGTACCGCAAGCTGCGGCGCGCCACGGGGGCCTTCGCGGCGGGCGGCAAGCTCGGGCAGGGCGGCTTCGGCCCCGTCTTCCGCGGCGCGCTCCCGCCCCCCCGCGGCGCGGGCGGCGGGTGCGGCCGCCCCGTCGCCGTCAAGGTCATGGACGCCGCCGGGTCGCTCCAGGGCGAGCGCGAGTTCCACAACGAGATCGCCGTCGCCTCCCACATCCGCGCCGCCGCCGAAAAGGCCGCGTCTTCCCCCGGCGCCGCGGCAGACGACGGCGAGGGCAAGGCGGCCGCGGCGTCGGCGTCGGCGTCGGCGCGCGACTCCATACTGCTCCCGTTCGCCTACTCGATGCCGAGGCGGGGGGAGGGGCGGGCGCGCCGGATGATGCTGGTCTACGACCTCATGCCCGGCGGGTCCCTGCAGGACGCGCTGCTCGGCCGCCGCTGCCCCGAGCTGGTCGCCGGGTGGCCGCGCCGGCTCGCCGTGGCGCGCGACGTCGCCGCCGCGCTCCACTACCTCCACTGCGTGCTCAAGCCGCCCGTCGTGCACGGGGACGTCAAGCCCAGCAACGTCCTGCTCGACGCGGGACTCCGCGCCCGCCTCGCCGACTTCGGCCTCGCGCGCGTCAACTCCGACCCCGACCCGGACGACAAGCTGGAGAGCGGCGCGATTGCGGAGGGGACTGATGCGAATGAGAACGCTCTCGATGGGGGGTGCGACGATGACGTCTCTGTTGTGGCGGAGAGCACGGTCACCACGACGGTAGATGGGGAAGGGAACGTCGCCCCCAAGTCGCCGGAGGTTGACGACGGCGGCGGCTTCACGTTGCCGTCGCCGGACGAGGCTGCATCCACCTCCGGGTTTGACCAGACCAGTCTCGACAGTGGTCTGAACAGCCGCAGCTGCAATGGCGTCGGTTCACGCACAGGTGGCGCGTCGGGGACCGGGAGCGACTGGTGGTGGCGGCAGGACAATGCCGGACCCAGCCATGGCGGCGTAAAGGATTATGTGATGGAGTGGATCAGATCGGAGATCAAGAAGGAGCGCCCCAAAAATGATTGGATTGCAGGGGCAGCTGCAACCAACCCGGGGACAGAGAGGAAGAAGCAAAAGCGCAGAGCACGTGAGTGGTGGCGCGAGGAGTACACCGATGAGCTTGCCAAGAAGCAGAAACGCAGGGCGCTTGCCAAATCGAGGAGCCAGCAAGCTGGGCTGCAATGGTGGGAGCGTGATATCGATGACGACTTGGATGGCAAGGGGCGGTCCAAGTGGAGTATGGTGAAGAGCTGGAGCCGAAGAAGCAGCAGCAGCGCTAGCAATGGCAATGGCAGTGGCAATGTCAACGGGAGCATCAACTGGTGGGTCAATGGCGCAAGAAGCAGCCGTGATTGGGCAAGTGGGGACTTCGTGCCCAAGAGCGGTGGCGCGGTGAGCAGCACGCCGAGCATGCGTGGCACCGTGTGCTATGTGGCTCCGGAGTACGGCGGTGGCGGTCCTTTGTCCGAGAGATGTGACATCTATAGCTATGGTGTCCTGCTGCTGGTTCTTATCTCTGGCCGCCGGCCATTGCAAGTGTCGGCCTCACCCATGTCGGAGTTCGAGAAGGCGAGCCTCATATCATGGGCAAAGCACCTCGCACGCGTGAGCCGCCTTATTGATCTCGTCGACCCGGCATTAAAAGATGTTAACCAGGAGGAGGCGCTGCTCTGCATCACCGTCGCGCTCCTCTGCATACAGAGGTCCCCTGCTCGCCGCCCATCAAGCGAAGAGCTGCTCCGGTTGCTCTCCGGCGAGGGAGAGCCGCCTCACCTCCCGCTAGAGTTCTCGCCGTCCCCACCTGGTGGGTTCCATTACAAGTCCCGGAAGAAAGTTCGGTGAGTTTGTTTTAGGTTCTTGCTTAGATGCAAAGGGTTCTGTTAACCACCTAACCTTGTGCCCTGAGATATGTTTATCGTTCCGTCCGGTACACGTTCTAGTCTACGCCTTTGTCACTTGCTAATAATTATGTATAAAAAGCTCTCCGTGGAGGAAAGAAAAAGGTGATGGCAAATCTGAATTGACATTTGACAAGAACTGTCTTGCACTCTACTCACATGCGCAATCATAGGCGCTTAGTCAGCATGATTTGGTACTAAATAGATGACCTGAGTTTGAGTAACCATGTGGTAGGGGATGTCTGCCTTTTGTGCCGGTGCTTCTTCAGGCATCACTTCTGGGTTAGAATGGTAGTGCTTTACAAGGGGGGCCTGGATCCTGGTGCTCTCCTGGGAAAAACCTCGTGTTGGGCTACTGTGGAGAGTCCATGGCCAACTTTTTATGATGGATCCAAGCTTTTGATGATCGTATGTGCTTTTCTGCTCTTTTTTGTATCCAAGTGGCACTGTCACTTTTCAGTGCCAAGTCCACTCTGCCCGGGTTGCAACTGCTGCTTTAGAATCTCAGAGTCAATCGGGCCATTATGCTCCCTTGAAAGGGCTTCATTAGACTGGATGCCTCACTCACCTGGTCTTGCCAAAGTGCTCCATTTTGACACACTGAACTGACATGTTAGTTGTCGTGAACTTGATGTTGGTAATCTTAGAGTAGAATCTGTGCGCTGTTTGGCGTGAGTGGTAGGAAGCCTGTCAAAATTGAGGCGATGGGAAGTCTGCATTATAGCGATTCAATAGCCCGTACTTTTTGCTTAAGAAAATGGCTTCATAAAGTACTATACCAACTGATAGCTAGCCACCTGCTTACTTGTACCTTTTTGTTCTTAATGCATGAAAGCTTAGCCTCCTTCTTTAAGTTACATACTGTATTATTTTTCACCCTATGATATAAGTCATGTGAGGATAGTACTGAAATGGACGAAATGGTTCAATCATCCAGTTATTTCACAAAATATCAGGGCATGTCTCCTGCCCGACTTCGGCCATTCTTAGTTTGGCACTCCCAAGTTTACTGGCCTACAAATTTAACTTACTCACCACAAAGAATTTTAGTTTACATGGATTCTGAACTCAACATCCCATGTAAATCCATAAAGACGAAAGATAGCAAAGCCCCATCTATTTGATTATTTATAAATCAGGATCAGAGTGGTATAGAAGAAGAACAGGTATCTACACGCATTTGTTCCTCTTCCTTTTGCGCGACCAGCATGCTCATGGTTAGTTGCCAACCCATCATATACATGTAATCAGGATAAGATAACCCTTGCCGGGGAGCAAGTAGCTGGAAGGTGGCCTTCCATAGATTTGAGAATGACCTTTTAGTTCCCAACTGCCAACATAAATTTAAGGGCAAATCTGTCTGGTGGTACCCATTCTTATGCATGGATCTTTCCAGATTGCTTGCTCATTTGTTATTGCCCGACAGCGACACGGCACCTTATGAGGCGTCAGGTCAACAAGAGTGGACTTTTACCTCATTGGCTAACCGAAAGAAAGTTGGAATTTGGTGACTAACCATGTATGTTTTCAGCAACTAAACAAACATGTTGCGGCAGATCCTTTGAAGTGGCAATGCGTAAAGAATGTGGACACTGGTTGCGACGGCTTACAAGCAGGAAAACGGTATGTTGGCATTGCGTCGACGCTGCATATTGTTGCTTCAGTCTTTTTTTTTTTTGAAGCGGTGTTGCTTCAGTCTGCTTTGTCTAGCCAGCGTGCATCTTTTCTTTCACTGGTTGGATCTTCAGGTTTTGGTTGGATCTTAGATAGATTGGACTTCTTCCATGTGAGAGAGGAATCAGGGTGCTTAGCTACTTGTTTACAGCACGCAGTCGTTGGCATGTGAAGCTACGAATCTCACATCGGTTTTTTTTATCATCTGAACCTCAGCTTGTTGTCTGAAAGAAAACAAAGTTACTCTGGGGATTGGGAATCTCAGGGTTTTTTTTGAGAAAATTTGGGAATCTCAGCTTTTTCTTGACAAAGAATGCTTTATTTAATCTCAGTTTTTTTTGAGACAAATTTAATCTCAGTTAGTTCTTTATTTTTGAACTAGGGAACCTCTGTTGTTTTAGGAGAAAAAAAATCTCGGTTTTTTTTGGCTAATCTGGTGCGCCAATTCGTTCAAGCCGAAACAAACTGGGCCATCGATGCCTGTGGGCCCCGACCTTGTTCACGGGCTTCTTCGAAGGCTCCAAACGGAAAGAGGCCCAGCAGGCGTAGAGCCGAGGTTAACCCGCGGATCTCTTCGGCTGAGCAAAGAAACGAACACCCCTAAAAAAAAAGCAAAGAAACGAACACAACTAACTCGTTGGTGGAATAGTCCTGTATCGCTTTTGCACTTGAGCGAAGGCGGTTCATAGTTCAATAAAAAGGGGCACACGGCACGGTTTAAATCATACCTTTCTCGGCCTTTTGGCTAAGATCAAATGTAGTATCTGTTCTTATCAGTTTAATATCTGATACATTGATCTATGGATCCATGAGATATTAAGTGAATTTTTTGTGGGGAGGGTTTAGTGGCTTGCTGCTGAGCCCTCAAGCGTCACCTGGGCGTTGCACTATAGCCTGGGCTGATGCACCCCAACCAAACCAAAATCAAATAAATTACTCCCTCTCTAAACAAGATGTTTTAGGTCACCCACCAAAATTATTTTGAGTACTACGTAACTTTGTCTTCCTGCAGAAAATATCACATGTTTCAATTTGTTCAAAAAATTAAAATAACTAGAGAAGTGTTGAGAGCCGACATTTTGGCAAATGTATTGTTTATATATCCCAAAAGATATTGCGGTTGTTTGATAAGCACATATTTTGCGGGACAAAAAGGGTGCAACTGTTTGATAGTTTCTAGCATAATCTACTTTGTAGGCTACAGATGTTGATTGAACGGAGAAAAAACATAGTGAACTGGTATTAACTATTTGATTGAAGAATTCGATAGATGTGCACAAAGATTATAAGTCACCTGGGAAAAATCTTTCATCAATCCACAAGCAATCGGATGACTTACATCGCCATCATTCTATACACAACAATATCTCATGGGTTGAACATGCCTGGTTCACCAAGAACCTGAAAATACCTAAAGGTTGGCCAAAAAATTAGCAAAAAGCTAACATCAAGCATTTGAGATCACAAAATTAAATGGCGTGAACTTTGCGATCATGTAAAAAACAGCAAGAGGATATACATACGACCATGAGGTGCACACATAAACTAAAAAAAAGGTCCCCACAACATTCAACATCGTAAGAGAATCTCCAATAGACGATGTAGATGCAAAAATAACTAACTTTTGCATCTCCGAGGCCTAAAAACCCATCTCCAACAGATGTTGTAGATAAAACAAAATCATCATCACCGCCTCCCGGAGATGTAAAATACAACACGTTGAGATGCAAATATACATCTTCACCTAGATGTAAAAATAACTAACTTTTGCATCTCGGAGACCTAAAAACCCACCTCCAACAAATGATGTAGATGCAAAAACAAAATATCACCACCTCCCAGAGATGTAAAAAACGCTTGGTCGCGTGCCAACCGTCAAACTGCCACTAGTAGAAAAAGAGGCTTCCATACGCCCCCATTAGTCCCCAAAATAATCGAACCGCGATTAAAGGGGTCTTTAGTCGCGGTTCGGGAGGAGGCCCGCGACCAACTATCTGGGCCCAGCGCGCGCTGGCGGACGGGAGGGGCTTTAGTCCCCGTTGGCCTGGCCAACCGGGACTAAAGGTCCTCAGGCTGGCCCGAAGGCCTTTAGTCGCGGTTGGCCAGGCCAACCGCGACTAATGGCCCGAACCTTTAGTCGCGGTTGGCCAGACCAACCGGGACTAAAGGAGGCCTCATTTTCAAACTCTACCCCCCCCCCCCCCCCCCCCCGTGGATCGCCTTTTTAGTTTTAGAAAAAACAAAAGAAAATGATGGAAATGTCAAAAAAATAAAATAAAATAAGTTTTCCATGTGATATGTGGTCTAGTTGTTGGGAAAATTAACAAATATGAATTTCGACTTTATTTGCAAAATCTCTCTGGAAATTCTTAAAATGGGCATAACTTTTGCATACGAACTCGGATGAAAAAGTTTTTTATATGAAAAATCATCTACTCGAAAAGTTACATCCGAATTTAACTGGGGAACCCTGTTAAACATTTTTAGAATCCTCAAAAACCTAACAGAAAAAAAGATACGGGGCTTTTAAGATCTAGAGTGGAAAAAAAATTCAAAAAATTTCAAATTGTGGTCAAACTGTGGTCAAACAATGGTCAAAATAATTATTCTAGAATATTAGTGTTACTAAATAATTATTTCATTTTTTTAAATTTTGGTCAAATCTGGTCAAACTGTGGTCAAACTGTGGTCAAACAATGGTCAAACTAATTATTTCAGAAATATTAGTGTTACTAAATAATTATTGTTTTTTAAAACAATAGTTTCAAACTCAAACAGTGAAATGTGTCACTTCATGCTCAAGCTAAATTCCTGAGGGTTAATAGAATTGACATCCTATTATTGTCAGGAAAACAACAAGTGCAGACTTGGAAACGAGGGAGAATAGAACCCGGAAGTTAAGCGTGCTCAGGCTGGAGTAGTGAGAGGATGGGTGACCGTCCGGGAAGTTAGATGATTTGGAATGATGAGGGGTCATTAGAGATTAGAGGATAAATTGAGCAGTGATGAGGGGTGGCAGTGATGAGGGGTGGTGATTAGAGATTAGAGGTTAAAATAAATCAGAAATTTGAAAATAAAAAAAATTCACAAAAAAACCAGGTTTAAACCTACGGAGGAGGCCTTTAGTCCCGGTCAGCCACGAGAACCGGGACTAAAGGACGGGCCTTTAGTCCCGGTCAGCCACAAGAACCGGGACTAAAGCCTTTAGTCGCGGTTCGTAAGAGGCGCGACTAAAGGAGGGGGGTCTTTAGTCGCGCATATTTAGTCCCGGTTGCACAGCCGGGACTAAAGGCCTTTGCGAACCGGGACTAAAGGCCTTTTTTCTACCAGTGTGCATTCATTCGGCTTCCACATGCCAGTCTGCCGCCCGCCCGTCGCCCGCCCGCCTCCCGTCCGCCGACGCCATGGCCGACGCCGATGACCCTGCCGTGTCTTCGGCACCACCACCGCTGGTCGGACCCACCTCGCCGCAGCCGCCATCGGCGCCACGGTCCCCAATTCGGCCTCCGCCTCCATGCCACCGCCGCCATGCTGCCGCATTGGATTTGCCCCACCTCGACTGGTCGCCGTCGCGCCGGAGCCGCCTACGAAGAAGCAGCAGGCCGCCAAGCCACGTGGTGGAGGCGTGAAGCGGCCGACGGTCGACCAAAATTTCGAAGCCGAACGCGGCTGCGGTGGGCGATTGACTTCCGCCGGTGGCCGTGGCTTCCTCCTCTGGCCCAAGAGGCCCTCCTCCACCATCGCCGGCCATGGAGGATGATGTGGTCACGCCGACGGCCACCGCATGCAACGTATTTGATGAAATGTCCCAAAGGTAAAAAAAATTGTCGATGATGATTAAAACATCGACAAAGAAGCCATTGACGATGATCATACCACCGTCGTCAATGTCACTAGTGACAACGGAGAGGATGAAAATTGTGTGCTTTTGATGTTTATGTGCATTTTAATTTGTTGGACCATGAACTTTGTTTGAGACAATGCAATTTTGGTTGTAGGATTTCAAACTATGAATGATGATGAACTTGTGTTGATAGAAATTTGATGCAAATTGCTATTCCAATGTTGAAATGCAGCTCTACATCAACCGCGAGGCAGGACGCCGGTTTTTTACATCTCCATTTTGCATCATCTACTGGAGTTGCACTTTACATCTCCAATATACATCATTTGTTGGAGTTGACTCTTTTTTGAAGATGTAAAAACACTTTTTAGAGATGTAAATTATATCTTCAAATTTGCATCATCTATTGGAGATGCTCGAACAATGATAGAACTTTAGATAGTACTAAAGTTTAACATAATTTACTCCTGGTTTTACTTTACTTGAAAATACGTCTTTCAACGTTAAGATAGTAATCCAAGTGACTGCAAGTCTATTTTTTTTAAAAGGGGAGTATATTCAAATCCCTTGTCAGATACACCATTCTCTGCCTTCCGTTGCAGCAATTCCAGTGTGGTACCCAGCTTTTTTGTCATCTTCGCAATTTGGGTACAATAATTTCTTGTGATCCTCTAACATGTGCTACAACTCCAACTTCTCCTTTTCACTTGTGCAGGTTCTTTTTTGCATCAGCAATGGCCCGACCAAGATCATCAGCGGGCTCATCTGATGCCTCTTCTTCAGCTTCTTCCCTCATTGTAGTACCATCGTATTCAGGAAACCCATGGCCAGAATAGCTGTCATCATCCTCTTCTTCTTCATTCTCTTCCATTAGAACCCCTCTTTCTCTGTGCTTGGTCCAACCGTTATAGCCGGACATGAAACCGACGTAAACAGGTGGACGTGAATGGTTCTTGAGTTAGAGTAGTTGCTATCATTCTTACAGACGCCACATTGACAACACATAAAACCATCCGGCCGCTTGTTTGCCTCAGCTGCAAGCAGAAAAGTACGCACATCATCAATGAACGCGGCTGCGGTGGGCGATTGACTTCCGCCGGTGGCCGTGGCTTCCTCCTCTGGCCCAAGAGGCCCTCCTCCACCATCGCCGGCCATGGAGGATGATGTGGTCACGCCGACGGCCACCGCATGCAACGTATTTGATGAAATGTCCCAAAGGTAAAAAAAATTGTCGATGATGATTAAAACATCGACAAAGAAGCCATTGACGATGATCATACCACCGTCGTCAATGTCACTAGTGACAACGGAGAGGATGAAAATTGTGTGCTTTTGATGTTTATGTGCATTTTAATTTGTTGGACCATGAACTTTGTTTGAGACAATGCAATTTTGGTTGTAGGATTTCAAACTATGAATGATGATGAACTTGTGTTGATAGAAATTTGATGCAAATTGCTATTCCAATGTTGAAATGCAGCTCTACATCAACCGCGAGGCAGGACGCCGGTTTTTTACATCTCCATTTTGCATCATCTACTGGAGTTGCACTTTACATCTCCAATATACATCATTTGTTGGAGTTGACTCTTTTTTGAAGATGTAAAAACACTTTTTAGAGATGTAAATTATATCTTCAAATTTGCATCATCTATTGGAGATGCTCGAACAATGATAGAACTTTAGATAGTACTAAAGTTTAACATAATTTACTCCTGGTTTTACTTTACTTGAAAATACGTCTTTCAACGTTAAGATAGTAATCCAAGTGACTGCAAGTCTATTTTTTTTAAAAAGGGGAGTATATTCAAATCCCTTGTCAGATACACCATTCTCTGCCTTCCGTTGCAGCAATTCCAGTGTGGTACCCAGCTTTTTTGTCATCTTCGCAATTTGGGTACAATAATTTCTTGTGATCCTCTAACATGTGCTACAACTCCAACTTCTCCTTTTCACTTGTGCAGGTTCTTTTTTGCATCAGCAATGGCCCGACCAAGATCATCAGCGGGCTCATCTGATGCCTCTTCTTCAGCTTCTTCCCTCATTGTAGTACCATCGTATTCAGGAAACCCATGGCCAGAATAGCTGTCATCATCCTCTTCTTCTTCATTCTCTTCCATTAGAACCCCTCTTTCTCTGTGCTTGGTCCAACCGTTATAGCCGGACATGAAACCGACGTAAACAGGTGGACGTGAATGGTTCTTGAGTTAGAGTAGTTGCTATCATTCTTACAGACGCCACATTGACAACACATAAAACCATCCGGCCGCTTGTTTGCCTCAGCTGCAAGCAGAAAAGTACGCACATCATCAATGAACGCGGCTGCGGTGGGCGATTGACTTCCGCCGGTGGCCGTGGCTTCCTCCTCTGGCCCAAGAGGCCCTCCTCCACCATCGCCGGCCATGGAGGATGATGTGGTCACGCCGACGGCCACCGCATGCAACGTATTTGATGAAATGTCCCAAAGGTAAAAAAAATTGTCGATGATGATTAAAACATCGACAAAGAAGCCATTGACGATGATCATACCACCGTCGTCAATGTCACTAGTGACAACGGAGAGGATGAAAATTGTGTGCTTTTGATGTTTATGTGCATTTTAATTTGTTGGACCATGAACTTTGTTTGAGACAATGCAATTTTGGTTGTAGGATTTCAAACTATGAATGATGATGAACTTGTGTTGATAGAAATTTGATGCAAATTGCTATTCCAATGTTGAAATGCAGCTCTACATCAACCGCGAGGCAGGACGCCGGTTTTTTACATCTCCATTTTGCATCATCTACTGGAGTTGCACTTTACATCTCCAATATACATCATTTGTTGGAGTTGACTCTTTTTTGAAGATGTAAAAACACTTTTTAGAGATGTAAATTATATCTTCAAATTTGCATCATCTATTGGAGATGCTCGAACAATGATAGAACTTTAGATAGTACTAAAGTTTAACATAATTTACTCCTGGTTTTACTTTACTTGAAAATACGTCTTTCAACGTTAAGATAGTAATCCAAGTGACTGCAAGTCTATTTTTTTTTAAAAAGGGGAGTATATTCAAATCCCTTGTCAGATACACCATTCTCTGCCTTCCGTTGCAGCAATTCTAGTGTGGTACCCAGCTTTTTTGTCATCTTCGCAATTTGGGTACAATAATTTCTTGTGATCCTCTAACATGTGCTACAACTCCAACTTCTCCTTTTCACTTGTGCAGGTTCTTTTTTGCATCAGCAATGGCCCGACCAAGATCATCAGCGGGCTCATCTGATGCCTCTTCTTCAGCTTCTTCCCTCATTGTAGTACCATCGTATTCAGGAAACCCATGGCCAGAATAGCTGTCATCATCCTCTTCTTCTTCATTCTCTTCCATTAGAACCCCTCTTTCTCTGTGCTTGGTCCAACCGTTATAGCCGGACATGAAACCGACGTAAACAGGTGGACGTGAATGGTTCTTGAGTTAGAGTAGTTGCTATCATTCTTACAGACGCCACATTGACAACACATAAAACCATCCGGCCGCTTGTTTGCCTCAGCTGCAAGCAGAAAAGTACGCACATCATCAATGAACTGGGGAGAGCATCGGTCATCGTACATCCATTGCCGGCTCACCTTCATTACACAACACCGAAAAGACCAAATTAATACAAGTTCATACATAAAGTTCATACACACGTATTCTCATAAAACAACATACAAACTCTCTAGCTAAAGCATTTAAATGCAACAACAGATGCGATCAAGATCGCAACTAAGGTAACAATTGATCCAACAGCATAGTGATACCAAGCCTCTTTATTAACGGCATATTTTCTAATCTTTCTAATCTTCAAGCGCATTGCATCCATCTTGATCTTGTGATCATCAACGACATCGGCAACATACAACTCCAGTTTCATCTTCTCTTCTTTAATTCTTTTTAATTTTTCTTTCAAATACTCGTTTTCTTTTTCAACTAAATTTAACTTCTCGACAAGAGGGTCGGTTGCAATTTCCGGTTCACATACCTCCTAGATAAAAATATCTATGTTAACTTGATGGACATAATTGCCATAAATACGAAATGCAACAAATAGTTATAAAAGAGAATACATATACCACATCTGAATCATAACCCGGACGAGGACCGACGGGGACGGATATCAAAACCATGCCACTATGTATAACAAACAACCATACAGGTAAGAAAATTATACAAGTAACTATCTAAATCATAAAACATGATTTTTTAAATAAAAAGGATAAGAACAAGAGGCTCACGAAGGTGGTGCCGGCGATGGGACGGTGCGGGCGATTGACGGTGGTTAGGACGGGGACAGTAAGGCACTAAGTAAACCACACCTACATGTGCAAACTAAGAAGTTAATTTGATCTCAAATTGCATATAAATTAAATAAACTCCCACATATAATTACTCCTAAACTAAAACCCACAAATCACTATACTTATAGAGCATTGCACGAGCTAATCTAGCAATGAGAGATGAAAGGATAAAGTTGCTAACCTTTGTGAACACTTGGATGGATAGGGTGCCTTCAAATCTTGACAAATCTTGGCAAAAATGGAGAAATGAGCTCGAGCAAAGGGAAGAACAAAGGAGAGGAAAGGGGAAAACAGAGATAATGGGCTCGGGCTGGACGAAGGGTTTATATAGGGGCATCTTTAGTCCCGGTTGGTTATACAAACCGGGACTAAAGGTGCTCGTGGGGGCCCCAGCCTGACGCCAGCCTGCCATAACCCATTTAGTCCCGGTTTGTGTCACAAACTGGGACTAGAGGTGCAAAACGAACCGGGACTAATGATGCTTGTGCCCTAGCTGTTGGAACCGGGACTAATGGTCACATTAGTCCCGGTCCGTAATCAAACCGGGACTAATGATGCGAACGTAAGGTCATTTTTCTACTAGTGTGCATCCAGCCTATGCACCTACAAGATATCGAAAGACATTCAGGATGCACACAACAAAGAGCAAAATAAAAAAATAGAGAAATATAAAAACAAAGACCCCGTCGCAGTGATGAAACACTCGCAACAGCAACAATCTAACCACAACCAAAGACAACACTCGGACCGCAAAAGAGGTTCTCCAAAAGCGACGTCTCCAAGAAAGGAAACAATGCACAAGCGTTGTCGTTGTCTGATACGTCTCCAACGTATCTATAATTTTTGATTGTTCCATGCTATTATATTATTCATCTAGGATGTTTTATATGCTATTTTATATGATTTTTGGGACTAACCTATTAACCTAGAGCCCAGTGCCAGTTTCTTTTTTTTCCTTGATTTGAGTTTTACAGAAAAGGAATACCAAACGGAGTGCAATTGACGTGCCAATTTTTGACGATTTTTTATGGACCAAAAGAAGCCCCCGGAGTAAAAGAGTTGGGCCAGAAGAATCCCGAGCCGTCCACGAGGGTGGAGGGTGCGCCCACCCCCTGGGCGCGTCCCCCTATCTCTTGGACGACTCGGAGACCCCCCTGACGTGAGACCGACGCAAAAAATTCCTATAAATAAAGAAACCTCCAGAACATAACCTAGATCGGGAGTTCCGCCGCCGCAAACCTCCAGAGCCACGAAAAACCAATCGGGACCCTGTTCCGGCACCCTGCCGGAGGGGGGATCCCTCACCGGTGGCCATCTTCATCATCTCGGCGCTCTCCATGACGAGGAGGGAGTAGTTCACCCTCGGGGCTGAGGGTATGTACCGGTAGCTATGTGTTTGATCTCTCTCTCTCTCTCTCTCTCTCTCTCTCTCTCTCTCTCTCTCGTGTTCTTGATTCGGCACGATCTTGATGTATCGCGAGCTTTGCTATTATAGTTGGATCTTATGATGTTTCTTCCCCTCTACTCTCTTGTAATGGATTGAGTTTTCCCTTTGAAGTTATCTTATCGGATTGAGACTTTAAGGATTTGAGAACACTTGATGTATGTCTTGCATGTGCTTATCTGTGGTGACAATGGGATATTCACGTGATCTACTTGATGTATGTTTTGGTGATCAACTTGCGGGTTCAGTGACCTTGTGAACTTATGCATAGGGGTTGGCACACGTTTTCGTCTTGACTCTCCGGTAGAAACTTTGGGGCACTCTTTGAAGTTCTTTGTGTTGGTTGATAGACGAATCTGAGATTGTGTGATGCATATCGTATAATCATATCCACGGATACTTGAGGTGACATTGGAGTATCTAGGTGACATTAGGGTTTTGGTTGATTTGTGTCTTAAGGTGTTATTCTAGTACGAACTCTAGGATAGATCGAACGGAAAGAATAGCTTCGTGTTATTTTACTACGGACTCTTGAATAGATCGATCAGAAAGGATAACTTTGAGGTGGTTTCGTACCCTACAATAATCTCTTCGTTTGTTCTCCGCTATTAGTGACTTTGGAGTGACTCTTTGTTGCATGTTGAGGGATAGTTATATGACCCAGTTATGTTATTATTGTTGAGAGAACTTGCACTAGTGAAAGTATGAACCTTGGGCCTTGTTTCCTAGCATTGCAATACCTTTTATGCTCACTTTTATCAGTAGTTACCTTGTTGTTTTTATATTTTCAGATTACAAAAACTATATCTACCATCCATATTGCACTTGTATCACCATCTCTTCGCCGAACTAGTGCACCTATACAATTTACCATTGTATTGGGTGTGTTGGGGACACAAGAGACTCTTTGTTATTTGGTTGCAGGGTTGTTTGAGAGAGACCATCTTCATCCTACGCCTCCCACGGATTGATAACCCTTAGGTCATCCACTTGAGGGAAATTTGCTACTGTCCTACAAACCTCTGCACTTGGAGGCCCAACAACGTCTACAAGAAGAAGGTTGTGTAGTAGACATCATCGTCCGATCAAGGATCTTGAGTTTTATTGGGCTTTCACCCAGTAAATCGCGGCTCGGTACTCGACAACAACACCATAAATGCTTTCCACCGGTGTTGCCGGCCCCTCCTACCAAGGCCGCTGCTGCAAGTACTCAACACCCGACACACAGGAAAACCCTGTGCCACAAGTCTTCATCTTAGCCAAAACTCCTATCTGCCATTACAAGCCTCGCATCGTAGCCGCCATGACTTTCTTCACCACTGTCAATGCATGGAAATCTACACTTAGACGTGTCCCATGGCACCAAAAAGATAGCAGAGCTTCGCGCCACACCCTCATGAAGCCTCTCTAGCCGAAAATAAGGGGACCCCCGAACAGATCAATTCCGATCTAAAATACCAGTAGTGCCAAGCGCCAATAGCTGAGATCTCCGAGAGGAAGACCGGAACTCGTCGGTGTCCAGATCAAGGAGGCCGGCATGAAGCAGATCGACAAATTGGAACTTGAAGAACAACAAGGCCAACTACCTTTATTCAAGCCGAGCCAGTAGCCCTCACGCCACTAGCCGGGTGCAGAGGAGAAGACGAACCAGAACGCCGTCAACCTTGTTGGATTCGGCGGAGATCAGACCCAAAAAGACCTGTGCCACCGCCTCCCGTGGACAACAAGCTGTCCGGCCAAAGCACGCGGCGGCCGCCGCAACCCGCCAGCCCAGATTGGGCCCAGAACGGGCCCGCCGCCGCCACCGCCCTGTTGGAAATATGCCCTAGAGGCAATAATAAATTGGTTATTATTATATTTCCTTGTTCATGATAATCGTTTATTATCCATGCTAGAATTGTATTGATAGGAAACTCAGATACATGTGTGGATACATAGACAACACCATGTCCCTAGTAAGCCTCTAGTTGACTAGCTCGTTGATCAATAGATGGTTACGGTTTCCTGACCATGGACATTGGATGTCGTTTATAACGGGATCACATCATTAGGAGAATGATGTGATGGACAAGACCCAATCCTAAGCCTAGCACAAGATCGTGTAGTTCGTTTGCTAAGAGCTTTTCTAATGTCAAGTATCATTTCCTTAGACCATGAGATTGTGCAACTCCCGGATACCGTAGGAATGCTTTGGGTGTACCAAACGTCACAACGTAACTGGGTGGCTATAAAGGTGCACTACAGGTATCTCCGAAAGTGTCTGTTGGGTTGGCACGAATCGAGACTGGGATTTGTCACTCCGTGTAAACGGAGAGGTATCTCTGGGCCCACTCGGTAGGACATCATCATAATGTGCACAATGTGACCAAGGAGTTGATCACGGGATGATGTGTTACGGAACGAGTAAAGAGACTTGCCGGTAACGAGATTGAACAAGGTATCGGGATACCGACGATCGAATCTCGGGCAAGTAACATACCGATAGACAAAGGGAATTGTATACGGGATTGATTGAATCCCCGACATCGTGGTTCATCCGATGAGATCATCGTGAACATGTGGGAGCCAACATGGGTATCCAGATCCCGCTGTTGGTTATTGGCCGGAGAACGTCTCGATCATGTCTGCATGGTTCCCGAACCCGTAGGGTCTACACACTTAAGGTTCGATGACGCTAGGGTTATAGGGAATAGATATACGTGGTTACCGAATGTTGTTTGGAGTCCCGGATGAGATCCCGGACGTCACGAGGAGTTCCGGAATGGTCCGGAGGTAAAGATTTATATATGGGAACTCCTGTTTTGGTCACCGGAAAAGTTTCAGGTGCTATCGATAACGTACCGGGACCACCGGGAGGGTCCCGGGGGTCCACCAGGTGGGGCCACCAGCCCCAGAGGCCTACGTGGGCCAATAGTGGGAAGGGACCAGCCCCTAGGTGGGCTGGGGCGCCTCCCACCAAGGCCCAAGGCGCCCTCAAGAGGAGAGGGGGCAAACCCTAGGAGCAGATGAGCCCTAAGGCCCACCCTAGGTGCGCCCCCCTCTCTCCCCCTTGGCCGCCACCCAGATGGGATCTGGGGGCTGCCGCCACCCCTAGGGAGGGAACCCTAGGTGGGGGCGCAGCCCCTCCTCTTCCCCTATATATACTTGAGGTATGGGGGCTGCCCAACAGATGATTTGCTCTCCCTCTTGGCGCAGCCCTATCCCCCTCTTCCATGTCCTCCTCCTCTCCCGCGGTGCTTGGCGAAGCCCTGCAGGAGTGCCACGCTCCTCCATCACCACCATGCCGTTGTGCTGCTGCTGGACGGAGTCTTCCCCAACCTCTCCCTCTCTCCTTGCTGGATCAAGGCGTGGGAGACGTCAACGGGCTGCACGTGTGTTGAACGCGGAGGCGCCGTGGTTCGGCGCTTAGATCGGAATCAACCGCGATCTGAATCGCTACGAGTACGACTCCTTCATCCGCGTTCTTGCAACGCTTCCGCTTAGCGATCTACAATGGTATGTAGATGCACTCCCCTTCCCCTCGTTGCTAGATTACTCCATAGATTGATCTTGGTGATGCGTAGAAAATTTTAAATTTCTGCTACGTTCCCCAACACGCCCACCATGACAGCAATGCCTTGAGTGGTGCCGCCGAAGACCGGCCTCGCTCAATCCGCCCACCCCCAGTGCCACCACCATAGCGCCTTGTCCTCCACATCCCACCATCCGCACGTGTCCGCCACTATGCATCTCCGCCCCGATGCACCGTCCTTGCGTGTCTCCTCACCTCTGCCTTTGGCGAGAGTGCCGCCACCGGTGCCGGCGGCGGCCAGTGAGGCCGACCTAAGGCTGGTCCTGGCTAGGGTTGAGGGGGGGGGGGGGGGGGGACACGGGAGGAAATTGCTTCGACGTCTATGGGTTCAACAGACTAAAAAAAACAATTTTTAAGGAATTCTATGTGGTATAAAGTATAAATTTTTTTTTCACAAAGTTAATCACTGTATGTATGTAACCATTCAGCTATGATGAATCCAATCTTTTTGATATTTGTATGTGCTTTGCTGCGCCTTTTTGATTCTAAGTGGCACTGTCACTTTTCAGTGCTAAGTCCACTCTGCCGGGGTTGCTACTGCTGCTTTAGAATCTCAGTGTCAACTAGGCCATTATGCTCTCTTAAAAGGGTTTCATTGGACCGGACGCATCACTCGCCTGGTCTTGCTAATGCGATCCATTTTGACGCACTGGACTGACATGCTGCGATGCATGACTTAGGAGCATCTGTACGATGCATGACTTAGGAGCACCTAAACTTGATATTGGTAATCTTGGAGTAGAATGTGTACGATGTTTTGGTAGGAAGCTGTCAAAATTCATCGTAGCGGTCCAATAGCCCGTACTCTTTTGCTTAAGAAAATGGCTACATAAAGTACTATACCAACTGATAACTAACCAGCTGAGTACTTGTACGCTTTCGTTCTTAATGCATGAAAGCTTAGCCTCATCTTTTGTTTTAAGTTAGTATAATTCCCTGTGTCCATTTATTCATCCACCGAAGTTTACAGGCCTGCAAATCAAACTTGTTCACCTCAAAGAATTTTAGTTTGCCTGAATTTTGAATGCAACATCCCATGCATGTAAATCAGTAAAGACAAAAAAAAAACCATCTGTTTGGTTATTTATAATTTTATAAATCAAGATTTCAGAGTGGTATAGAAAAAGAGCAGGTATGTACACGCATTTGTTCCTCTTCGAGTTGCCAACTGAGAATGTATGTGTAAAGAGGATAACACTTGCTGGGAGCTAGTACCTGGAAGGCGATTCATAGACTTGAGGACGACCTTTTAGTGCTCAACTGCGAACATAATTGTAAGGGCAAATCTGTCTGGTGGTACCCATTCTTACGCACATCCACCCTGGATCTTCCCAGATTGCTTGCTCATTTGTCATTGCCTGTTCACCGGCCACACTTCGCTATCTACTGTGTGCGGCGAGAGCGACCCGGCAACACTTTATGATACGTCAGCTCAACGACAGAGGACATTTGCCTCATTGGCTAACCAAGAGCTGGACTTTGGTGCTAGCTAACCATGTACGTAATACGTTTTCAGCAACTAAACAGACATATTCCTCCTGGCAGTACACACCGCCAGGCAGATCCTTTGAAGTGGCAATGTGTAAAGAACGTGGACACTGTTTGCGACGGCTTACAAGCAGGAAAACGGTATGTCGGCATTGCGTCGACGCGGCATATTGTTGCTTCAGTCTTCTTTGTCTGGCCAGCGTGCATCTTTCCATTCACTGGTTGGAACTTAAGGTTTTGCTTGGATCTTAGTTTGCTCTTCTTCCATGTGAGGGAGGAATCAGGGTGCTCTTGTACTTGTTTACAGCACACAGAGTCGTTGGCACGTGAAGCTACGAATCTCGCATCAGTTTTTTATCATCTGAAGCTCAGCTTCTTGTCTGGAAGAAAACAAAGTTGCTCTGGGAATTGCGAATCTCAGTTTTTCTTTTGGTGAGAAAAATTGGGAATCTCAGTTATTTCTTCATATGTTTGAATAAGGGAACCCTCTGTTTTTTAGAAGAAAAAATCTTGGCTAGTCTGGTGCACCAACCCTTTTTTTTTCTGAGGGAAGTCCACCAGCTAGTAAATTTTTTTTTTGAGTCTACCAGCTAGTAGTAGCAGCCCAGTTGGTCCTATCCTAAACAAACTGGGCCATCGGTGCCTGTGGGCCGCGGCCTTGTTGACGGGCTTCTAGGAAGGCCCCAAACGGTAAGAGGCTCGGTGAACGAACGCATCTTTGGTTAGTGGTGTTGGGAAACCGGGTCACCCGGATGGGGTGGCGGCGGCCGCGTGCAACGCGGGCCGGCCCCTCCCGTTTTTTCCTCTTTTTGCTAAGTGGGTACTTATCCCTTGACCACCTACCCCCTATATAAAGCAACGAGGAGCCATCATTGTAACACCTGATCATTGATTAATAAAGCTGGTCTCCTTCATCTCTCTGTGTCACTTTTACTTTCGCATACTTCGACTACTTCGTCTACGACGCTCGCTCTCGCTCCGCAACCTCGGACCGGACTCGCCGGCGGAGTTGCGGAACACGTTATCAGCACGCTTCGCTCCATCAACTCTCCGTCAAGCCTGCGTCAAGCCTGCATCACGCAGGCTTTCGTCGATCCCGCGGAGGTATAAGATCCGATCCCCACTTTTTGCAAAAATGGATCCCTCTCGTTCCTACGTTTCCGTTTTTGCGATTAGATTATTTTTCGGATTTGATCTACCTATGGTGCGGATTTTTCCTCCCAAGAACCGAGCGGACGAACACGTCGCCGACCAATGTCGATGTTCTTGGACTAAGAGGAACTTGTTGACCGCACTATAGGGAGTCGGTACAAATCGCGATCCAGATGATCGTGGTACCGCCGCAAAAGCACCAGATGTGTCATGCGCCGTCGTTTTTCCGGATGAACGCGACGAAGAACGCATCCCGAGGCCGGCGTCCGGATGGCGCCGCGCTGGCCGCGACCCTGCTGGTCGCACGCGCCCCGTCGCGTCCCGCTGACCCCGCCGCCGCAGCCGTCCCGCTGGCCAGCTCGTCGCCGAGCCCCGATGGCCGGCCTGGCAGCCGCCGCCGCCGCGTGCCCAGCTGGCCGCGGCTCCGCGAGTCGCCGCCCAGCTGGAGGTCGCCGCCGCGTGCGCGCCGCGCCGGGGCCTCGCGCCTCGCGCCGTGGCCGGGCGCCGCGCGCCGTGGCCGAGCGCCGCGCCGGGGCCGAGCGCCGCGCGCCGTGGCCGAGCGCCGTGCCGGGGCCTCGCGCCTCGCGCCGGGGCCGGGCGCCTCGCGCCGGGGCCGGGCGCCTCGCGCCGTGGCCGCGCCCCGCGCCGTGGCCGTGCGTGCTCTGGCCGCCGCCGCCGCTCCCACACTGCGGGCGCTAGGGGAAACCCTAGCGTCGCCCCTTGGCGAGCAGCGCAGCGCCTGGGCCGACACTGGCGCGTTTTTCACTGGCCCCTGATGGGCCCTGGCCATGGGCCTTCGGTCCTCTAAAAAAAAAGGGGGCAACGGCGCTGGCTGCTGGGCCTGGATGGGCCGCGCGCCCTGGGGATCTCAAAAAAAGAAAAAAATGAAGAGGGGCGCCGGCTGTTGCGTAAAATTGCGGTTTAGCCCCTGTATTTTTCAGTTTTCGCGTGATTTTTTTTATTCATGCAGCAATTTTTCGCGTAGCCCCCTGGGACTGTCTGTTTTCGCTGAAAATGCGTATTTGGGCTTAAAAATACCTCGGGAATTCAATTTTTGGGCTAGTTTTCACATACTAGATGCGCTTAACATGCTATCTTTTGTAACATGATATTATTGTATGATTTTACTGCTGTAGATTAATTGTTTAGCACTCTTAATCATTTAGTAAGTCATATAATAGCATGTTTTAAATATTGGAACGTCATTTTATTGAATAAGTTTATCAACATCGCTTTGTGCAAAAGATTACCTGCTGTAATCTCATGATTTTTGCATAAATCGCAGATGGCCGGAATTGCCCACAAGGAGTTTCCTGAGTTGGCCCAGACAGGGTTGAACTACCTGTCATGGTCCTCGGACTGCGAGATCTTTCTCCAGGGCAAAACCCTCCTGAGGGCGATCGGTAAGGGGGCCCAGCTGGCCGTCACTGATCCCAAGTTCGAGACTGAGAATGCGCAGGCTCTGCACTTTCTCCGTCATCACCTGTCACCTACTCTGAAAGATGAGTATATGGCTGAGCGCAGTGCTTCTGGCCTTTGGACCGCTCTTAAGCAGCGGTTCGAGCGGCTGAAGTACACTGTGAAGCCACGTGCAGAGGCAGAGTGGATCCGTCTGAGGTTTGCGGACTTCAAGACGGTTGGGGAGTACAATTCGGCTCTGCACCGGATTTGTACGACTCTTCGGTTGTGTGGTACTGAGATTACCGACTCCCAGAAGATTGAGAAAACCCTATCCACTTTCCACCCCGACGCGGTCCAGTCCTCACGGAACTACCGCCAGGGGAACTACACGAGGTATTCAGAGTTGATTGACGTCCTCCAGGTGGCAGAGGCGCAAGACGAGGTTCTCAAAAAGAACTTTGTCGCGCAACCACTTGGGGGGAGTTCTCGCCAGGAGGTGAACGCTCTCAAAGTCCGCAAGCCTCAACAGAAGAAGAGGGGCCGGAAGGGCAAGAAGAAGGGCCCTCACCCCCCGCCCCGGCTAAGCAGAACAAGCCGGGCACGGGAGGGCAAAGGCCTCAGGACTGCTTCCGTTGTGGCTCGGTGGAGCATTTCTCCCGCCAGTGCCGCACACCACAGGAGGTCGTTGCTGCATATAAGGCTCGGAAGGCGCGTGAGACGCACCTCGCCTTGGTTCAGGAGGGAGCTCCACCGGCGCCCATGGCGGCACCCGTGATGATTGCTACTCCCCCTGCTGTGCCTATAGAGGCGACCCCCGTGGTGCCCATCGCGGCAGCTTTGGCGGCCTCTACCGAGGCCCACGTCGCCATGGAGGTTGACCACATGGCCGCCTCGGCGGCGCCGCCACTAGACATTGATGCTGCCCTCCAAGATAATTTCTGAGGAGGATCAGCTCACTAGTATGGAGATTGCGGCGGAAGTGAATGGCTTCTTCACCGAGTCCACTTAGCATACCTCTTTGGTTATCACGATTCCGTGCTTTGCTACAATAAAATTGAATAAATTCGATTTGGTTGTAAGCTCTATGAGAGCATAAACTTATTCTTTACTTTAGCGATTGGATGACATTTATTCATTTATTCCATTATTTATACATGATATCATGTTATGTTCTAAGATGTGTGCATTTATTTTTAATGTATTTTCTTCCTCATTACATTAATTAGATGTCATATTTTAGAACGCGTGTGGCGCCCGAATGGAGGAAACGTGCCTTGCCGATAGCGCCACCACTCATACCATTTTACGAGAAACTAAGTACTTTGAGTCCATTAAAAAATCTCCGGGAAGTATTATGACAATCGCCGGCTGCGGTTCTCACATAGTTGGCTCCGGACGAGCCACTATTATACTCCCCATGGGAACAACTTTGCTCATTAATGATGCGTTGTTGTACCCGGAGTCGACTCTTACTCTATTAAGCTTTAGAGACATCCGCGCTAATGGTTTCCATGTTGAGACCGATGATGAAAACGGCAAGGAACGCCTACTCATCACAAAGCGGGATGAAGGTGGTAAACATGTTATCGAGAGGCTTCGTTCGTTTGACACAGGGCTATACTACACTAAGATAGTAGCACCGCCCGTGTACACTACCCTCAAGACCGTCTTTAGAAGCTCTGAACTCTTCTGCCTCTGGCACGATAGGTTAGGCCACCCCGGACTTAGGATGATGAGAAATATAATTAACAACTCGCATGGCCATAATGTTAACGTGAAGAACTTCCCGAATCCTGATGATTTCGTGTGCTCCGCATGCGCTAAGGGGAAGTTAGTCATTAGGCCATCACCCCTCAAGGTGAGGGATGAAATCCCCGCGTTCTTGGAACGTATCCAAGGGGACATATGCGGTCCAATTCAGCCCCTCACGGGGCCGTTTTGGTACTTCATGGTGCTCATTGATGCTTCCTCTAAATGGTCCAATGTTTGCCTGCTGTCAACAAGGAACCATGCCTTTGCCAAATTGATCTCACAGATCATCCAAATGCGGAATAATTTCCCGGATTATCGTATAAAGTCTATTCGAATGGACAACGCCGGAGAATTTACTTCAAAGGCGTTCGATGATTATTGCATGGCAATGGGAATCAAAGTGGAGCACTCGGTACCACATGTTCATACACAAAATGGACTTGCCGAGGCATTGATTAAAAGAATTAAATTCATTGCCCGACCGCTCCTTCAGGGTTGTAATTTACCAACTACATGTTGGGGCCACGCGGTGTTACACGCGGCTAATCTCATCAACTTTCGACCGTCGGCCTACAACATCCACTCTCCTGTTCAACTTGCGCAAGGGTCGGCACCGAAAATTTCCCACCTTCGTAGGTTCGGTTGCCAGGTATATGTACCAATACCACCCCCTCAGCGATCGGCGATGGGCCCGCTCCGTAAGTCGGGGATATACGTTGGTTATGAGACTGTGTCCATAATCAGGTATCTGGACCCCATGACAGGAGACTGTCACACGGCTCGTTTTGCTGATTGCATTTTTGACGAGGATCTTTTCCCGACTTTAGGGGGAGAGAATCAACCCCTTGATGCTACAAGTCGACAAATCACGTGGCAAGCCACGGGGATCCACGCTCATGACCCGCGCACTGCTGAGACTGAGAGAGAAGTCCAAAAGATAATAGATTTGCAGTCTTTAGCAAATCAACTGCCCGACCACTTTAGTGACTTAAAGACTGTGACAAAATCGCATGTGCACGCGCGCAATGCACCGGAAAGGGTTGAAATACCGAAGAAAAATGATGGTATGCCCGCTCCCGTCCAAAGGCCTAAAAGGACGAGAAATCCGGCTTCTCAAATCCCAAGTACTCGGGGACGCCCGACGAAAAAGGATAAGAGAGATTTATCACAGCCTGTCACCAAAGTACCCCAAATTGAAACGGGGAGCCAGTCGAGACCTGGCACAAGTACGGAAAATTCAGTGCACGAAATTCCGGACTTAAACTTTCCCATAGGGGAAACACCCAGCGGAGATGTGAGCGCACACATCGGCGCGGGAAATCTAAAGGACCTTGCCCCCATAATGGGAAATTTGGTAGAGCAAGTGTTTGCGCCTGATGCGCTCCATGACGAAATGGCCATAAATTATATTTATACGGGGGAGTCCCTGAACCGAGCAACGGTGATTGTCGACATCAACTTTGCTACGAAAATTGCCTCAATCATAGATCTTG
The DNA here is from genome assembly GCF_002575655.3 of Aegilops tauschii subsp. strangulata. NCBI lineage: Eukaryota > Viridiplantae > Streptophyta > Magnoliopsida > Poales > Poaceae > Aegilops > Aegilops tauschii. The sequence continues at coordinate 617,250,885 of NC_053041.3, forward strand.
ACCCTGAGCCTAACACGCTCGCTGATTGCAAGAAAAGGTCGGATTGGAAAGATTGGCAGCAGGCAATTACTGCCGAATTATTATCTCTCAACAAAAGGAAGGTGTTCGGACCAGTTTGTCGAACTCCTCCCCACATTCGCCCTGTTGGCCATAGGTGGGTTTTTGTTCGAAAGAGAGATGAAAATAATAAGGTAGTACGGTACAAAGCAAGGCTCGTTGCTCAAGGGTTCACTCAACGACCAGGTGTCGATTTTGAGGAGACTTATTCCCCAGTCATGGATGGAGTTACCTTTAGATACTTGATCTCGATGGCAGTAAACATGGGCTTGAAAATGAAACTAATGGATGTTGTCACTGCTTACCTATATGGTAACTTGGATTCGAACATATACATGAAGGTTCCAGAAGGTATCCCTGTTCCGAACCATGATAGAGCAAATAGGGGTCTATACAGTGTTCAACTTCAAAAGGCACTGTACGGACTCAGACAGTCCGGTAGAATGTGGTACAATCGCTTAAGTGATTTCCTTCATGAGAAGGGCTACACGAGCAATAAAGATTGCCCATGTGTTTTTATACGGCGATCCCAAGATGGATTCTGTATAATCTCGGTGTACGTGGACGATTTAAACATAATCGGTACACCTGAGGATATTGAGGAAGCGAGTTCCTACCTGATGTCGGAATTCGAGATGAAGGATTTGGGTAAAACCAAGTTCTGTCTAGATCTGCAACTTAAACATTCCCCTGATGGGATTCTAGTGCACCAGTCGGCCTACACCCAGAAGGTGTTGGAAAGATTTGGATTTGATAAGGCATATCCTTCTAAGACCCCGATGGTCGGAAGATCTTTACAGCCAGACAAGGACCCGTTCAGGCCAAAGGAAGAGGGGGAGGAAACTCTGGGACCAGAGGTTCCTTACCTGAGTGCAGTTGGAGCACTCATGTACCTCGCAAATTGTACACGGCCAGACATTGCGTTCGCCGTCAGTTTGCTTGCTCGGTACAGTTCTGAACCTACCAAAAGACATTGGAAAGGTGTCAAGGACGTCTTCCGTTACTTGCAAGGGACCAAAGATCTTGGTCTATTTTACAAGAGGAATCAAGACCTATCTATTATAGGCTATGCCGATGCTGGGTACCTGTCGGACCCGCATGATTGCAAATCGCAGACTGGCTATGTTTTCCTTTGTGGTGGAACTGCGTTTTCCTGGAAATCGTCCAAGCAAACACTTGTGTCGACTTCCACGAACCACTCGGAAATCATGGCACTATTCGAAGCGTCAAAAGAGTGTGTATCGCTTCGGCGGATGATCGGCCACATTCAGCAGACATGTGGGCTGAACACCGTACAAACCCCTACCATTATCTATGAAGATAATGCTGCTTGTGTTGCACAAGTCCAGATGGGTTATGTGAAGAGTAACCTCACAAAGCATATTAGTCCCAAGTTCTTCTATGCACATGAGCTGCAACAGTTGAACGAGGTGAGAGTTTTGCATACTAAGTCCTGTGACAATCTTGCTGATATGTTCACTAAATCATTACCGGCATCAACCTTAGAGAGGTGTGTGCGTGGAATCGGTATGATGAGACTTAGAGAGATGCAAGGTTCAGGGGGAGAAACTTCACAAACTCGTCGCTAAAATCTCAATCCTGATGATCGAGTACTCAACTTGATGGTTGAGTGGATTGTACTCTTTTTCCCTTGAGTGAGTTTTCCTGATGTTTCTCACACGAGATTTTTGACGAGGCAATTCGTGCAATACAACAACGTATACTGTGTGCTCTTTCTCCACATTTTTTCCCACTGGGTTTTTCGGAGTTTTGAGGCATGGATATACGGATAATTACCCAAGGGGGAGTATTGGGAAACCGGGTCACCCGGATGGGGTGGCGGCGGCCGCGTGCAACGCTACGGGCCGGCCCCTCCCGTTTTCCCCTCTTTTTGCTAAGTGGGTACTTATCCCTTGACCACCTACCCCCTATATAAAGCAACGAGGAGCCATCATTGTAACACCTGATCATTGATTAATAAAGCTGGTCTCCTTCATCTCTCTGTGTCACTTTTACTTTCGCATACTTCGACTACTTCGTCTACGACGCTCGCTCTCGCTCCGCGACCTCGGACCGGACTCGCCGGCGGAGTTGCGGAACAAGTGGAATAGTCCCGTATCGGTTTTGCACCTAGCGAAGGCGGTTCGTACAACAATAAAACGGGACAGAGGGTCAACCTCCAAACCATATCTTTCTCGGCCTCTTGGCTAAGATCAAATGTAGTATCTGTTCATATCAGTTTAATATCTGATACAAGGATCTACGGATCCATGAGGTATTAATTTAATCTTTTATGGGAAGGTTTCGGCTTTGTTGTCGAGCCCTTGAGTGTTGCTTGGGCATTGCATTGAAGCCTTGGTTGACGCATCCCAACCAAATCAAAATCAAATAAATTAACTTTTTAAGAAAACCCGAACTTAAAATAACCAAACAAGCGTTGAGAGCTGTCGTTTTAGTAAATTCGGTAATGTTGAGTCGATCTAGTATGGAAAATTCCTCCCTGTGCGCTCGCCTTCTGCTTCATTTGCAGATCGGATTCCTTCCCCAGAGTTCTTACTTATAGGCTTTATAGCCAAGCAGTTTAATAGAATAGCTGCTTGTAAAGCGGATTATATCCTAAGAAATATCGCTGTTGTTTGATAGTTTCTACTTTCTAGCACATATTTTGTGGGACAAAAAGGGAGTAGTTTCTATCATATATTTTGTAGGCCAAAACAAATGTTGATTGAAAGGTGAAAAAACATAGAGAACTGGCATTAACTATTTGATTGAAGAATTCGATAGATGTGCACAAAGATTGTATAAATCACATGGGAAAACTATTCAGCAATCCACAAGCAATCGGATGACTTACATTGCCATCATTCTATACACAACAATATCTTTTGGGCTGAACATGCATGGTTCACCGAAACCTGAAAATACATAAAGAGTTGGAGAGATGATTTCTATTCACTGAACCATCGAGGTACAAATGTACAGATACATATATCCCCTCAGGGAGAGAGCAAGCGCTCCTGAAAATGTGGCACGCAGGCCACGAGCCTTGCTAGATCCTATTATCTAGGAGTGGACTCGGTTTACAGTACTCAACGTTACAATTACACAAGTACATGTTTAACACCGCCCCCCCTCAGTCGGAACTCCGTGAGGTAGGACGTTCAAGCTGGCACGAAACTCATGAAAAACTTGAGAAGGTAAACCTTTGGTGAACAAATCAGCAAACTGTGAACTCGATGGCACATGCAGGACACGAGCCTCACCAAGAGCCACACGATCCCGGACGAAGTGGAGATCAATCTCAATATGCTTTTTCCGTTGATGTTGGACGGGGTTGGAGGCAAGATATGTTGCGCTGACGTTGTCACAATAAACCACGGTTGCTCGGGTCGGAGGACACTTGAGATCATGCAAGAGTTGGCATAGCCAGCAAGATTCTGCAACACAGTTGGCGACGCCCCGGTACTCAGCTTCGGCACTGGATCTGGAGACAGTGGGTTGACGCTTCGAGGACCAAGAAATGATGTTGTTGCCAAGAAAAACGCAGAACCCAGAAGTGGACTTGCGAGTATCGGGACACCCGGCCCAATCAGCGTCGGTGTAAGCAATGAGGTCATGAGATGGTGACTTGTAGAGCTGAATGCCATAGTGGGAGGTGCCTTGTAGATACCGAAGGATGCGTTTGACCAACTGCATGTGGATGTCACGCGGCTCATGCATGAAGAGGCAAACTTGTTGGACGGCATAGGAGATATCTGGTCGAGTAAGAGTAAGGTATTGGAGTGCACTGGCCAAGCTTCGGTAGTAGGTGGGGTTGGAAAGTGGTTTGCCATCATGGATGGATAGTTTGGAAGAGGTGTCGACTGGAGTGGACACCGGTTTGCAATGTAGCATGTCAGCACGGTCAAGAATCTCAAGTGTATACTGTTGCTGGCAAAGAAACAAGCCGGAGGAGTTGGGAGTAACATTTATGCCAAGAAAGTGATGTAACTCACCAAGGTCCGACATGGAGAACTCCTTGAGAGAGGCGATGATGGAGTGAAGGGTGGCGGCAGTGTTGGCAGTGAGGATGATATCATCCACGTAGACAAGAAGATATGCTATGGTGTGTCCATGGTGGCGGATGAATAAGGACGAGTCACTCTTGGAAGCACAAAACCCAATAGACAACAAGAATGTCTTGAACCAAAGAAACCACGTTCGAGGGGCTTGTTTCAAACCATAGAGAGACTTGTTGAGGAGGCACACATGATCCGGGTGAGAAGAATCAACAAAACCAGCCGGTTGGGAACAGTAAACAGTCTCCTTGAGATCACCATGAAGAAATGCATTTTTGACATACAGTTGATGTATTGGCCACGAGTGAGAGGTTGCAAGACTGAGCACCACACGGATAGTGGCCGGTTTCACGACCGGACTGAAAGTCTCGTCGTAATCCACACCCTCTTGTTGAGTGAATCCACGGACAACCCACCGAGCTTTGTAGCGAGCCAAAGAGCCATCCGTGTTAAACTTGTGGCGAAAAATCCACTTCCCCGTAACAATGTTGACACCTGCAGGCTTAGGCACCAAAGACCAAGTAGAGTTATTGATTAAAGCATGATACTCCTCTTGCATAGCATGGTGCCAATTAGGGTCCTTAAGGGCTGATTTGTACGTGGGAGGGCCAACCGGAGCGCGGGGAGGGGATCGCCATCCCGTAGGGCGCGAAGTAGCCGGTGAAGGGCGACGCCAGGAGAGGAGCGGCGTGGCCGCGTCCAGTGTTGTCGCCACGCCCACGACCGCGGCCACGGCCACCGCGGTCACCACCATCGCGGTCACCATGGCCACGGCCAGGGTGCGGGTGCGGATGTGGAGGAGCGACCGGGGCGCCAGTAGGGGCGCGATCCGCACGGTCCGGCGGGGCGCGGCCACCCGTGCTGGAGCCGGAACCAGAGGCGCCGCCACTCGGCAGGGCGAACGCGGAGGCGCTCTCTTCAGCCGCGCGATGCTCCTGGGATTCCTCGGCCAGGACGACCCAGAGAGGACGGTGTCGAAGGGCAGGTCCTGATCACAAAGGACGACCCGGATCGTGTCGAGCCGCTTGTCAAGGCCATGGAGGAACTGGGTGGTGAGGTCCACCTCGGTGACGGCGCGGTCGATGTCGGCGAGAGCGTCGGTGAGGAGTTTCATCCGGCGAGCGTACTCGGAGACAGACAGATCGCCCTGCTTGAGGTTGCGGTACTTGCGGTTGAGGATCATGAAGCGAGCGGCGCGATTGGCAAGGAAGTAGTCGCGGATCATGTTCCAGAGGGCGAAAGTGGTCGTGGCGCCGCCGACGTGATCACACATGGTGTCCGAGAGGGTGGCGTAGATCCACAGAACGACGTGGGCATCGAGCTCGAGGTAAGTGGCGGAAGCATTGGGTGGCGGCGGGTGTTCGACGAGGTAGGGGACGCCGTAGCGGACGAGAACCATGAGGAAGAAGGTTTTCCATTTGTGATAATTGTGATCGACGGGGTTGATGAGGAACTTGATGTGGTTTGTGATGTGATCCAGGAAGATGGGATTGCGGGGAGCGGGAGGGACGGCGGTGGTGAACAGGGGGCAAACCGGGTGCCCGCGGCGGGGGAGGAGCCGTTGATGAGAGAGGGGGAAGTGCCGAAGACGAACGGCGGGGAGGAAGCAGTGGAGGAGGCCGCAACAGGCGCCGTCGAGGAGGATGAGAGATTGCCGGGGGAGGTGGCAGAGCTCGTAGCGGCGGCGGTGGAGGGAGAGGAGGCCATGGTGCGCCTGGTTGGTAACTGATACCAAGTTGGAGAGATGATTTCTATTCACTGAACCATCGAGTTACAAATGTACAGATACATATATCCCCTCAGGGAGAGAGCAAGCGCTCCTGAAAATGTGGCACGCCGGCCACGAGCCTTGCTAGATCCTATTATCTAGGGGTGGACTCGGTTTACAGTACTCAACGTTACAATTACACAAGTACATGTTCAACATAAAGGTTGGCCAAAACATATGCAAAAAGCACACGTCAAGCATTTGAGATGGCAAAATTAAATGGCGTTACAACTCTAGACGGCACCAAAGTTTAACATGTAAAAGTTAACTGTGTAGTGTGCGTAGCATAATTTACTCCTGATTTTACTCGACTTTAAAATATGTCATTCAATGTTAAGGCAATAATCCAAGTGACTGCAAGTTTATGGGCTCAACAGACTGAAAAATTCAACTTTTAAGGACTACTATGTGATATAAAATATAAAGGTTTTCGACAAAGTTAATCACTGTATGCATGTAACCATTCAGCTACGATAAGGTACTATGCCTACTGATGGCTAACCAACTAATTAGTTGCAAGTACCTGAAAAGCGTTCCATAGATTTGAGAATGACATTTTAGTTGTCAATTGCCAACAGAATTTTAAGGGCAAATCTGTCTGGTGGTAGTGGCACCCACTTCTTATGCACACCAGCCAGATTACTTGCTTTTCTCATTTGTTATTGCCTGTTTACCAGCGACACTTCGATGCCTACCGTGCGACAGCGACACGGCAAGACCTTATTAGGCCTAGGCTCAACAACAGACGACTTTTGCCTCATTGGCTAACCTAAAGTTGGACTTTGATGCTCGCTGCGTTGCTAGCTAACAAAATTACTCTTGTTGGCAGTACATACTGACTGTGAAGTGGCAATATGTAAGGAGTTTACACTGGCTGCCGACCCTTTCTGACTGTTCACAAGCAGGAAACGATGTGTCGGCATTGCCGTCGACCCTGCATATTGTTGCTTCAGTCTTCTTTGTTGAGCCAGCATGCATCTTTTCTTTCGCTGGGTATATAAGAGACTACTTGTTTGGGTCTTGAGATTTTGCTTGGATCTTAGATTGCATTTCTTCCATGTGAGAGAGGAATCAGGGCGCTTTGCTACTTGTTTATTTACATCACACAGTCGTTGGCACGTGAAGCTAAAAATCTCACATCAGTTTTTCATTGTCTGAACCTCAGCTTGTTGTCCGAAAGAAAACAAAGTTACTCTCCGAATTGGGAATCTCTGCTTTTTTTAAGAATATATTTGGGAATCTCTGCTAGTCCTTTTGTTTTTAGCAAGTGAGCATTCTGCTTTTATAGAAGAAAATCTCGGCAAGTCTAAGGCACTATTTGTTTTTTTGAGCGACGTCTAAGGCACTAATTAGTTTTTCATTTTCGTGGGATTGGTGGGTGCACTAACAGCCCAGTTCATCCTAGCAAACAGGGGATCGATATCTCTGGGCCGTGACCTTGTTGATGGGCTTCTAGGCAGGCCCCAAACAGTAGGAAGCACAGGCACAGAGCCAGGTTGCCGCGCATCTGTCCGGCTCGGCGAAGGACGAACGCAGCTTTGAGCTTTGACGCGTTGGTGGAATAATCCCATATCGCTGCCCACCTGAGCGGAGGCGGTTCAGGGACCAATAAAACGGGACAGTGGGTCATGGTTTAAATCATACCTTTCTTGGCCTCTTGGCTAAGATCAAGTGTAGTATTTGTTCTTATCAGTTTAATATTTGATACATGGATATACGGATTCATGAGATATCAAGTTAATTTTTTATGAGGAGGGCTCGTTATAGTGGCTTGCTACTGAGCCCTAAGCGTCACCTGGGTGTTGCACTATAGCCTTTGATTGACGCACCCCAACCAAACCAAGTCAAATAAATTGTTTCCTTAACAAAATCAAAACCAATTTTCCTTTTTAAGGCTAAAACCAAATTATTTTTACATAACTTTGTAGTTGTCTTCCCACATAGAAAAATCATATGCTCATTACTGTATTCATCATGAGGGGCTCAGATTGGCTGACGTTATGTCACCTGACCAATGAGCTAGCAAACCCAAGTCAGCCGAGACAAGGTCAATGAAATCTCAAGCCCATCATGTGGTAGTTTGCCAGCTAATATTAGTCTACCGCCATTAAAGAAGATTCAACGCATTCAAAAATTTGAAATAACTAGACAAACACTGAGAGCCGACATTTTGGTAAATGTATCAATTATATCCCAAGAAATAGTGGGGTTGTTATTTGATACGAGTAGTTTCTAGCATATACCTTGTAGGACCAAAACAGATGTTGATTGAAAGGAGAAAAAGTATAGGGAACTGGTATTAACTACTCCCTCCGTCCTGTAATGTAAGACGTTTTTTTGTCACTATACTAGTGTTGAAAAACGACTTACATTATGAGACGGAGGGAGTATTTGATTGAAGGATTCAATTGATGCGCACAAATATTTAATAAATCACGTGAGAAAAGGCTTCATCAATCCACAAACAACCAAAGCCGCAAAAAGATAAATAAAAAAAATCCACAAACAACCAGATACCTTACAACAACATCATTCTGTACATAACATCTTCTGGGTTGAACATGCCTGATTCATCAACAACCCGAAAATTCATAAAGGTTGGCCAGCAATCAGAAAAAAAGTTAACGTCAAGCATTTGAGATCACATAATCAAACGATCTTAATTTTGCGATCATGTAGTATGTCCGACTTTGAGATGCATGCAACATTCATCATCGTAACAACGATAGAACTTTAGACAATGTCGAAGTTTAACATGTAAAAGATACTTGTGTAGTGCGTGTAGCATAATTTACTCCTGATTTACTTTTACTTTAAAACTTTCTTTCAACGTTAAGACATTAATCCAAGTGACTACAAGTTTATGGGTTCAACAGACTAAAAAGTACGGCTTGTCGTGTATAGGTTTTTAAAAAGGTTAATTACTTTTCATCTTTAACCATCCAGCTAGTTTTTTTTTGCATCCAAGTGGCGCTGTCACTTTTCAGGCCAAGTCCCACTCCCCCAGGTTTGCTACAGCTGCTTTAGAATTTCAGAGTCAAGCAGGTCACTATGCTCTCTTGAAAGGGCTTCATCGGACTGGACCCATCACTCAGCTGGTCTTACAATTGCTGTGTTTTTGACATCCTTCTTGTAATCTAGGGAAGCAAAAGTACCCCTATTTTCGACCATGGCAAGATTAGGCAGAAACTGATGGCAGTTGAGGGAGGGGAAGGATTTGGGGATGTCATATTTATCTCGATTTGCATGTTCGGCTTATTTGATCCGTTCAAACTTCCGTGATTTCATGGCACTTTTGCCATGGTGGCTGAAGGTTCTACAGGAACATATAGGGGGGGGGGGACCAGATCCAAGTGGAGGTGAAACGAAGGGGGGATTCCTGGTCGGCAAAAAGGTAATGAAGAGTGAGGGAAAGTGTGGGTTTTGGGGGGGTTGGCTGACAGTGTGGGGCTGAGGAGACCTAACGGGTCTCTTCCTGCTTTCCGCGCACACGAGAGGGGTCTGGTTGCTAACTCGACTCGTTCGCCATCGGCGTTGAGAGCAACTTTAGCAGACCCCGTAAAACGCTGACCCGCATAAGGCTTTTGCAGTTCGCGGAAAAGGGTATATGCGGGCTGGCGCGGGCGAGGTCAGACTCAGACCCCGCAAAATGGACCCTAAAAAAGGATATTCGGTGAATATGCTCTTTTACGGGTCGGTTACGCGGGGTCTGCTCGGGCGCCGCCGCATTGACCCGCAAACCAAAGACGCCCAATTATCGAATTTGACATCGATTCCAACAAATAAGTTCAAATTCAAACAATAGAACACAGTTCACACGCAAATAAAAGCTTAGTTTTGTAGGACAAACACAGAAGGGGGTCTTGCAAAAGTGACGACCACGTCCGGCATCATCTTGGTCGATCTTCACTCCGCGCCACCGAGTCCATCGAGGTCATAGCAACCACCGAGTCGACCTCCGGCACTTGTTCCAACTCCGGCACCGAAATCATTGGCTGGTGCACTGAACACATCGGTGATGTTGGTTCCAAACCCCGTTGAGAAAACATCTCCGGCACTGTAACACACACTGGCCGACGCAAGCATTCTCCTCTTCAAGATATCTCTTTGCCATATCATGCCATTCTTTGGTGAGGTCGTACATGTCATTGCGGTTCAATGTCATAATCTTGTTCTCTTCGGCAAGCAACTTGGACATGGCTTTGTTTTCAGCGGCACGTGCTCTTCTCTCCTCAATGGCTGCTTTGTGCAGCCCCTCGTCCTTGAGCAATTGCCATTTTTCTTGCTTCTCCCATGCCTTCTTCTCAGCCAACTCTTTCTTTATCTCCAACGTCTTCGCTAACATCAACTCATTTGATTGCACCATGGCATCAATCTTGTCCCGCAAGCTCGATGCTTCGTGCTCTCTCTTCATCTTCTCCTTAGTCTTCTTTTCACCATCGGGCTTGTTCAAGTTTCTTGGGCCATCATCATCCTCATCTTCATCCATGTTCGTAAGTGAACCTCTCTTCAGTGGGGATTTTTTGTCAATCAACTTTCACTTCTCGCACTCTTTGAACAAGTCCCAACAACGCTCTAGTTTTAAGAATTTGCCTTCCGAAGCTTCCATGTCTTTGTATCTTTGTTGGGCAATTTTGTCCTACACAATCAAAACAATGTCAAATTATGCAATCACTTTAAATGCTACAAATGATTTGCATCACTTGGAACGTGAACTCACATAGTCGGATTCCACTGTTCCACTCGGGGGGGGAGGGGGGGCGCATTGCGAACTTGTTCCAAGCAAGTAGCCCAACGGCTAGAAATCGGCTTGATCACGTCCCAACGACCTTGGAGTGACCGAAAGGTAAGTGGAGTCCTATTGGGATATTTGGCCATGATGCGGAAGTATTGATTTTCGATCCTTTGCTAATACCTCTTGGCGGTTTGAGACATACTCGTGCAAGCATCAAGAGACACCGCACTCCAAGCCTTGATCAAGATTTGATCTTCCAAGATCGTGTAGTTCTTCAATCTCTGGCTTTTTTGCTTGCGCTTGCTCATACGCCCCTCATCTATCTGCTCCAATTCTTCTTCACCACCATGATCATCCACGCCACCCTCCGTTTCATTGTAATCGAATGCAGCGAACGGGGCTTGATCGATGTCAATGGCATTGGTGTCCAACAAGTTCACGAACTCGTCAGTGGCATTATTCGAACCACCTCTATAGTGAGCGACAACAAGTCATGAGCTACCGCAATGGCGAAAAGCAAAGAAAATTGAAGGGACCGAAGAGGCATACCTTCCGGCCATTTCGTCAAACACCTCGCTAGCGGTGGAAGCAGCGCCGTTGAACGTCATCGCCGGGGAACCACTTGCCGGGGCGGACGGAGTGGATGAAGGAGCCGACCTCTTTGTAGCCGGAATCATCTTCCGCTTTACGCCCGAGACCTTGCCGACCTTCTCCGCTGTCGGCCGGGTTTGCGCAGCGGCGTTGGCGCCCGGAGCGCGGGCCTTCCCGGCGGGGCCAGCTGGATTCCCACCCTGCACGACCACGTTGCCCTGCCGCTTGCGGGCAGGCGCAGTGGTGCCTTGGGAGACCGCGGGGCCAGCATGGCCGGCGACGAGATCCGCCGGAGGGGATTGAGCGTGCACGACCTTGACGGTGACGGGGGACGGAGGGAGTCATCCATGGCAGCGAAGAACCGTTGGGGAAGATGCACCGGAGCGGGCGGTGGCGGGGGGAATGGTGGCGGAGGGGTGGGGGAGCGGGAACAGCCGCGCGGAAATTTCCCTCGCGCCAAATCTCGCTGCAGATAGGGGCCGAGCTCGGGTCGGCCTCCCATCCCGTGAATCTAAAGGTTGAGGGAGATCTTTGCCGCACCAGCAAAAAAATTTACAGGTCGAACGCGTTTGCGGTGTCTGATCGGGCAGGATTTTTTCCGCGCCGACCCGTATTTTGACGGTTATTTTGCGAGTCGCGGCTATATACAGGGTCTGCTAGAGATGCTCTGAGCGAAAGCGAATGAAATCGTTCACTGGGAATGACCACCCAGCGCGAATGGTCACTCGCTAAAAAATCCGGCCACAGTTGACGGTCACTGAATATTCACGTCTTAAATTTGAATATACGTGGTGAACGTCTGGCCCAAGTTTTTTTTTTTGAACATGTCTGGCCCAAGTTTGTCGACATGCGTTTCGTGTTGGCGCTCCAAAACCCAGTTGGCCAAATACGTATGTACTCCCCGCTGGGTTGTCGAGCACTTCACACACCTCCCTCTCCTATAAAGAAACCAGTATGTTTTTTTATTCAAACAAAAAAGGGTCATATATTTTAAGCGAAATATGTGATTTCGGAACCATTTTGACTGCCTTCTTTGCTTGGACGATCCATTTGAATCAAGGTCAATATTAGGTATATTAAAAAAAACATTTGATGTTTTTTGGAACTTAACTCGAAACTTGAGTGTAACATTTACATGCTTTTTAGTTTGTCGGTGAGAAATATCCGCCTTTCGCTCAGATGTGCGTCCCGCATGCACATGCTTCCAGTACATAGAGTTCCGGAGTGCTGAATGTTGGGTAACAGTTGTATCAGTTGTACAAATGTCTCTAAATTGCAAAGTTAGCCATGCGCAAAGCAACAACACTACTGCACTTGACTCTTTCTCATTCAAGTTAGAGAACGGGTCTTGAAAATCAGCTAGATATGCAACTCTAGATCTTCACCGTCGAGCAAGATAAGGCGGAGCTGGCCATCCGGCCCAATCATCTCATTCACATGGTTGATCCCACAACCACTCACATACGATACGGCAACAGTTTTTGGGTCAACATCAACTGCATCCCTTGCCCTAACCCTTCTTCCATTATCTAGTGCACACTTCAACAACTTCTTCCAAGATCTCATGAACATCCAAAGTATGACAGCAATACCAGTAGCTGTGCAACGAAAATCCATCAACCTACCAAATGTGCTATGCAGCAGCACAAGTATTCTTGTGACCACGCACATGATAATCACCTCACAGACTTTCCTTTTTGTGCTTGATGCTAGGTCAGCTAGCACGTGAATATGTTCAGCCGAACGGTGTACTCTCCACCAGGCATCTTGAAACTCGTTACGAGACACCTTGATAGTCATTTCTTCGCAAGCATCTGCCAGAACAAAAGAAGGCATGTATCTTGTTTGGCCTTTGAAGTGAGACCACCTGCTCCATGGGCTTTCGGGAACGAAGCAACGAGAGGCGAAGAGCATGTACATGTTCTGATCACAGAACAACAGGTCGACGAGAGTCCCATGCATGTCGGGGTTGACGAGCCTCACTATGTGATAGCTCCATCCGCCTGTCAGATGCATCGACGGTGTCATGGGACAGCCTTATTTGTACGCGCGCAGCTGGGCATATGAGAAACTCCCATAACTACTTTCGGTGTAGAAGCACCTTGAGCCCTTCCAGCCACATTCCACCGATAATGTCCACACATATGCGCGTGCATGGCTGTGGAAACCCGGAATGAGCTTGGGCAGCTAGCGGTGCAAATCGGGTACAACTTGCAGCGCGGCGGGGAGGCAACAAATATGCCATACCTGTTTGGCTGGGAGGAGCTCAAGCGCCCTGAAGCTGTGCGGATGTATCTCTGATGACCGAAAGCCTCCCAGAGTCCCAATGATGAATGATCATCCGCATGCACCGGGGGGTGGGGGAGTGTTCAGAACACCCGCACGCAGTGATCATCTTTCGTTTGTTGAAACCCAATTGGATAAACCGAGTTGGTCCATAGGCCACGCAAATTGAATAATGACTCCGGGCCCCAAATATTATATGGTAGTAATAACAACTATACATGTATTTATTAAGTCCAAACGAGCATTGTGTAGGTGAAAATTTAGAATACTAAATTTGGAGGAGCAAATCTCCGCCACAGACCAGTACTGTGTACGTAGCATATAGAAACAAACCAATTTTGTAGTTGAAAGTGATTCAATCAGCCTGTTAGTCTCTCTTCGATAGACATCCTGCAAATTATACCGAAATATATACTAGCTAGATTTCTATATTTAAATTAATGCAAAACCTTTTGTTTAATAAACTTACAAGAGCTCTAGTATCCACTGAATGAAACCAACCAGCGAGAATGACAAATAAACAAATTATATGTATGCCAAATTGAATCGACGACATCTTATAGTCGTTGCTAATCCATGTTATCACAATAACAAGTATATAGAGCATTCAAGTCTTGTCATGTTATTACCGAACCTAGCTTGCAACATACATGTAAATGGTTCAATTTATACTCTAGAATATTCTTTAAATTTGATAACTAATATAAAATAGAAATTATTATTAAGATATTAGTTAGTCATTACGTTTTAGAGATATCTACAGTGATATTTAATGATACTAAAATATACATGAACACATACACATAGACACAAATATATTTATACACTCTATAATTTAAGCAATCATCAATAATTTTTTTAAAAATATTGGAGAGATAATTTTTTCGGTGATTTTTGTTACTGATGATAACAGAAGAACACTATAATTAATGTTTAACAAGAATGCTATGTCATTAAGTGTGATAATAAAATTAAAATCATACTCATTAGTACCGTAATGTGATAGAAATAAGTTTAAAAAGGTATAAAAAGTTTTGTATAAAAACAATAATGATAATGTAAAACCACAGGAGATTGGTTATGAGACATATTGATATTTTTTTACTTAAGGATCAAAAACTCAAATTTCATTCATTATGAACAAAACTGATAATGTAACAATATTGCTGTGGTTGACATGAAACTTACTCCCGCAGCTTCTTTCGATGTAAAGGCACTTTCAGTCCTTGGAGCCCCGCCGTCACATCCCATTCAATTATCGGGATACACATAAATGTCACGTTAGGGCATCTCTAAAAACGAGCCACAAGCTAGCCGCATATGTCCAGTTGCATTTTGGTCAAAATTTAATGAAATTAAACATATTTGATGCATATTTAAACAACCCGGACGATATTCGTTCACACTTGGATCATTTTTACATAAAACCGAATGATTTTCAACATATTTAACTAGACCGGACTCTAAACCTATCCTAATTCACCGCCGGCGCGCATTCCCCATGCAGTAAGGGTGCAAGCGGGGCGGGTTGCGGTCGTCCCGCAGTCCCGCGATCTGACCCGCACGCGACATGTGGGCTACACAGCTGACCATGATGCAGGATGTGCGGGTTAAGCGGGCAGCCGCCAGCCCACATAATATTTGTTTTGTCTTGCTAATACACATGCTTAGTCGTCGTTCTCATCGGCCGGCCAGGCGGCCTGCGCCACCC
The DNA here is from genome assembly GCF_002575655.3 of Aegilops tauschii subsp. strangulata. NCBI lineage: Eukaryota > Viridiplantae > Streptophyta > Magnoliopsida > Poales > Poaceae > Aegilops > Aegilops tauschii. Next base: position 617,266,091 of record NC_053041.3, read on the forward strand.
ACACCTCGCTGCCCTCTTCGTCCTCGCACAACCGAGAAATGAGCCTCGAGCGGTGGCTGACTAGTACGACCCATGCCATGAACTCGCACAGTGCGTCGGCCAGCGCGTCATCGGTCTGCATGTCCAGGCAGTTCATGGGCTCGTACAACTCCAGCAGCAGCATCGTGCAGTTCCTCAGTACCATGGAGACGAGCACCACGCGCATCTTCTGTTGACGCTCAAAAGTGGCACAATCGTAAAAGTTGATTTAAGCTATGTCAAGATTAATTCAAACTTATGATTGGAAGTCACCATGGGATTTCTTTCTTCGAGAAGATCAAGATGGATATGAAGGTGGTCTAAAACGGAGCTCGGATGCAAAAGTTATGACAAGTTCGGAGATGCTCATGTTGACATCAGATTAAAGAATGGCTTAAAACCCAATTAAGATGGCCTCAAATGGAAAAAGTTTCAACATAAAAGTTGTGCGTCTCGTCGAAACGGTTGATTTTGATATAAAAATTGTCCCAATCTGAATTCTTATGCAAAAGTTAGAGCCATCGGAATGCAGCCCTGTTAGGAGGCAAAATATGGTGCGCCCCACCAGACACCTTGTCTGATGGGCTTGTCTTCGTCTGTGTCGGCTCCAGCGAACGGACGTACGGCTAGTGCGGGGGGTAGCGGAGACGGCGGCGTGCCCACTGTAGCGCGACGACGGGAGCTTCATGATCCCCTTTCGGGCTCGGCCGGGCCGTGGGGCCTAGTGTGCTCCTTTTGTTGCGTCCGGTCGTTGACCGCCGACGGCGGTGGAGGTTGTCCCCTCCCGCGTGCTTGCTGATTCTGCTGCTCCTCGTTCCCAGTTGTTCCCTCTCGGATCCGTCGGTCCCGCTTCGCTTCCCATAGTGAGACGGCAGTGATGATTCCAAGACCGTGGGGCGCATGGTGGTGGGCGGCAAGTTTGGTAGAGTGCAACGGATCGGACGGGGTTGAGGTTGGTTAGCGGACGGGAGAAATCCCTGTCGGCTTGGCCGGCACCGACGCGGTGACGCCCGCGGGCGCCACTGTTCCTTCCTGAAGGGCGCCGGGTATTCCCTTCCCCACGCCCCTCCGCGTACCGGGGGAAACCCTAGGACCATTCCGGGCAGCAGCGTCGGAATCGTCGCATTCCTTCTTGAAGGTGTTGCTTGGTATGTGTCGGTCCGAAGTGCTAGGAGCGTGGTGGAAATCCTCCGGTAGGCGCCGCGGTTGCGGGTCATCAACGTTTTCATCGATCCGACTCTGTTGTCATTTGTTTCTTTTTTTTCTCTTTTATTTCTTTTGGGTGTGCTTGTGATGTCTACCCCAGTAGTGGATTCGCAGTTGTATTGGGTGGTTGCTATATCTATATACCGGGGCGAAAGCTTATTTCGGCAATCCAAAGCACTTAGGGAAGGTGCTTAACGAAATAAACCAGCGCTTCTTTAAGGATCGATACTTATTTGTAGAGAGTAGACGCTTAATTAGGCGTCTCTCATGTAGAAATAAGCACTACCGATGCTTTAAAAAATCTGGTTTATTTTTTTAAACATGACCAAGCACCTAGCATTGTACAAGGCCTGAAAAAGTTAATCACTGTATGTACTATGATGAATCCAATCTTTTTGATATTCGTATGTGCCTTGCTGCACCTTTTTGCATCCAAGTGGCACTGTCACTTTTGAGTGCCAAGTCTACTCTACTACTGCTGCTATGCTCTCTTGAAAGGGTTCACCTGGTCTTGCCAATGTGCTCCATTTTGACACACCGAACTGACATGTTAGTTGTCCTGAACTTGATGTTGGTAATCTTAGAGCAGAATCTGTGCGCTGTTTGGTGCGAGTGGTAGGAAGACTGTGAATCGAGGTTTGTTGCAATTCAATAACCTGTACTTTTTTGCTTAAGAAAATGGCCGGCTACATAAAGTACTGTGCCTACTGATGGCTAACACCTGATTAGTTGCAAGTACCTGGAAGGCTTTCCATAGATTTGAGAATGACCTTTTAGTTCTCAACTGCCAACACAATTTTAAGGGCAAATCTGTCCACATCAGCTCAGATTTGAGAATGACCTTCAACACCAGAAGGTAGTGGTACCCATTCTTGTCCACATCAGCTCAGATTGCTTGCTTTTCTCATTTGTTATCACTCGTTTACCAGGGACACTTCGATGTCTACCGTGCGTGTGCGTGGTGACAGCGACACGGCAACACCCTGTGAGACGTAGGCTCAACAACGGACGACTTTTGCCTCATTGGCTAACCAAAAGTTGGACTTTGGTGCTCGCTGCGTTGCTAGCTAACAAACTTACTCTTGGTGGCAGTGCATACTCATTGTGAAGTGGGCAGTATGTAAAGGGTGTGGACATTGGTTGCCGACCCTTTCTTAGTGTTCACAAGCAGGAAACGATATGTCGGCATTGCCATCGACGCTGCATATTGTTGCTTCAGTCCCCTTTGTCTAGTCAGCGTGCATCTTTTCTTTCACTGCTTGGATCTTCAGGTCAGGGTGCCTTTGTACTTGTTTACAGCACACAGAGTCGTTGGCACGTGAAGCTACGAATCTCACATCAGTTTTTATATCGTCTGAACCTCAGCTTGTTGTCTGAAAGAAAACAAAGTTACTCTGTTTTTGGGATCTCTGCTAATCCTTTTCTTTTTAGGACTTCTATAACTACCAAACGTTCGGATTTTAGCAATAGGCAAGAACGATCCTTCACTCTAATTATATACATGCATGCATTAGAATGACTAATTTTCCTTTCACGTGCACTCCTCTCTCTAATTACATGCATATATGCACTAAAGGACGAAAACCTGATGTCATTCTAGATTCTTTTTTTTTCAAACTTCAAAATGTTTTATAGCTCAAACCGTCGCTCCGATTGAAAATCCGTTTTCACATAAGAAAATCGTCACGACGAGATCTTCGAAACAAGATCCCATGTTGGTATGTTTTGGCAATATTTTTTTCAGGTCCAAAGTTACCACGCCTGGACTACGTAAACTATCACCACTGCGGTATGTAACTTATCATAGTGTTTGCACTGAAGTTATCACAGGGATGTTTCGACTACTTTATCCATGCGCCGAAGTTATCATCGGGTCTACGGTTCATACTGAGTCATACATACCTTATTTACACATAAGTACCGGCTATATTTTTCAACAATTGTCCCCTCCTCACCTTCGGTCAAAGTTCTTATTTTAAACACAATACAAACGCGGGCGCTCATACATACACACATATACTAACCCCTATAAACGCACACACGGACACACTACCCCTATGAGCATCCGAGAGACTAGGCCAACACTTCATCTTGAGATTGACAAAATTCATCACAGATGCCTTTGTAGTTAACGCGTTGTTTTGTACATAACAGGTCTGCGGTGTGTATATTGTCTTGTTATTTACACCCAAGTTATCAGGGGTATGTTTTTCAATAATTTTTTCCCTCGGGTCAAAGTTACCATGGTGATTGTACCTAGGTTAGAAGGTCCATGGTACGGAAGTTACCACACTACTTACATAGAAATTATCGGAGTATGCTTCAACAATTTTCTCTTTGGGTCAAAGTTAAACACAATGTTTGTACATAAGCTACCAGGTCCGCAGTGCGTATATTACCATCATATACATAGAAATTACCGTTGATATGTTTTCAAATAAAAAAATCCTGGGTCAAAAGTTACCGCGGCGTTTCTAGGTAAGTTATGAGGGATGTTGTGCATAAATTACCATGCTCTTTAAAAAGAAATTATTGGGTTATGTTTCATACTTTTCCCCTTGGGTCAAAGTTACCATGCTAAGGGTATGTAAGTTATCATGTCAGCGTGTGAAAATTACCATGATAATTGCACAGAAGTTATCGTTGTATGTTTCAACAAACTCCCCCCCCCCCCCCCTCCCCCGTCAAAGTTACCAGACCCGAGGTACATAAGTTATCAGATTTGCGGTGTGTAAATTACCATGCTATTCACACAAAAGTTACCGAGGCATATTTCATCAACTTTTCCTAATGAATAAAAGATTATCGCGGTGTTGGCACGTAAGTTATCAGGTATGCGATTCCTAAACTACCATGCTATTAGGTAAAAATTGTTGCGCACCTCTCGGATCTTATATTTTAACAACAAAAAACCTGGGTCAAAAAAATTGTTGCGGTGTTTGTATGTAAATTACCAGGTTTGTGGTGTGTAAATTATCATATACTATCCAACGTATATTTCAAAACAATTTTTTCCTCAGGTTTACACACAAAGCAATGACTAGAGTTCGAATTCTACAAGAAGAGAAACATTCATTTCTCTATAATTACTCATCGAGAGGTACAAACACAATGCATCCATCCTTGAAATAACTTGGTCCATGGGTCTGCCCCCTCGTCAAAAACATTGTTGTTTTTCCTCGCTATCAAACAGAGTACAAAAGTCAGCTAACCTGAATTAGAAACACAATAGCAGGCTTAGCCTGGGTGGTAGTGCACCTGCTCCTCAACCTGCAGGTCTGGGGTTCAACTCCAAGTGGGCGCATTATTTTTTTCTCCGCGAAATCTCCCAGCGTGTCAGAAGCAGATCGTGCAGTAGTGCGCGCGCGAGAAGTGGTCGTTCGGATCTAAACACAAAATCCGAACGTTCGGAAATTACATATGTCGTTCTTTTTAACAAGCGAGCCTCTGTTTTTTGAGGAGAAAATCTCGGCAAGTATAAGGCACGAACAATTTTTGTTTTTCGTCGGATTGGTTTTTTTTTTTTGAGACACTCGTCGGATTGGTGGGTGGCTGGGTGCACTAACAGCCCAGTTCATCCTAGCCGAAACAAAACTGTGGATCGATGTCTCTGGGCTCTGACCTTGTTGATGAGCTTCTAGGCAGGCCCCAATCAGTAGGAAGCACAGGCACAGAGGCACCTAAAATAGGCACAGATTCTCAAAAAAACAAAACTAAAAAAGGCACAGGCAGGTTATCCCGCGCATCTGTCCGGCTCGGCGAAGGAACGAACGCAGCTTTGAGTTTTGACGCGTTGGTGGAATAATCCCATATCGCTGCCCACCTGAGTGGAGGCGGTTTAGGGACCAATAAAACAGGACATCTGGTCACGGTTCACACCATACCTTTCTCGGCCTCTTGGCTAAGATCAAGTGTAGTATCTGTTCTTATCAGTTTAATATCTGATACATGAATCTACGGATTCATGAGATATTAAGTTATTTTTTTGTGGGGAGGGCTCGTTACAGTGGCTTGCTATTGAGCCCTGAGCGTCGTCTGGGTGTTGCACTATAGCCCTGGACTGATGCACCCCAACCAAACCAAAATCAAACAAATTATTTTCTTAACAGAACCAAAACTAAAATTTCTTTTTTTAGGCTAAAACCAAATTATTTTTACATAACTTTGTAATTGTCTTCCCACCTAGAAAAGTCATGTTCATTACTCACCGAAAAAGAAAACAAGGTAGCACGTATTCATCACGAGGGGCTCAGGCCACACACGGCAACCTCTCTTCCACGCGCTCCTCCCTCCCAACCCTAGCCGCCCCACCTCCTCACCCCCCCCCTCCCCTCTTCCCTTCCTTGCCGCCGCCCGGGCGCCAAGGATGGTGGCGGCGGGGCCTCGGTTGCCCTGCCTCTGCATGGGGAACCCCGGATCTGGAGCGGCGGCTCCATTGGCAAGGCACGGCCGGCTAGCAGCCGTGCGGGCGATGGATCTGGCGTCCCGGCCGCGCGGGTGGCGGGATCCGGTGGTCGTTGGCGGCCGGCGGCGGCTTCTGCGGTGGCCGGTGCGCGTGATCTGGCGCCTCCCTTCCTCCCATGTTCGGCTTGCGGGCCAGCCTGGTCGGGCCGCGCTTCCTTGGGTCGCCTGCTCTATACAGGAGGCGCTGCTGGTGGGGGTGATCTAGTTCGGGCGAAATCCCTGGTCGGCCATGGCCGGCTGCGTCGACGGCGACGCTTGAGGGCGTCGTTCCCCTTCTTGGAGGCGTCGGTATGGACTGATCCCCTCACTTCCCCTTCCCCTAGGTCTCCCGGGCGAAAACCCTAACTTTGTTTGGCGGCGACGGCGCTCACGGCGCCGTTCCCTTCTTGAAGGCGCCACTTTGGAAACTTTGGGGCTGGGTGGCGCTTGTGGGTGGTGGACGACGGCGGTGGTGCGGCCCTATCCTAACATGGATCTGCGTCTGTTGCTTGGAGATGGACTCGCGTAGGTGGAGGTCGTCGTTTGGCGTCATGGTGGCGTCGATGGCGGAGGCACCTGCCAAGGTTGGCACCTCAATCTGCTCTGAAGATGGACCGGTGGAAGATGGCGGCGACGACACATGTGAGTGCGTCGGACCGGTTTGTGCCCCGGACCCGGTATGTGGCTCGGTCAGGGCCTCCGGCTTTAGATGTTAGGCTTAGATGAGATGTCTGGGTATTTGGCCCAGCTTGCACCCCTTCAACATATGAATTGGAGTAGCGGCAGATGTTGTCAAGATGGCGGATTCAGGCATATTGTTGTACTACTTTGTAAGGTCCTCGAGAATTATCAATAAAATGACCGCATGCATCTCCCAGATGCAGAGGCCGGGGGTCATCCTCCTTTTCTAAAAAAAAAATCACGAGAGGCTGAGATTGGCTGACGGGCTGAGACAGTCAGCGAAATCTCAAGAGTTTGCCAGCTAATATTAGTCTACCCCAGTAAAAATGGTTCAAGGCATTCAAACAGAATAAGTTGTACTAAATCAGCGCCACTTATTTTGGGACGGAGGGAGTGTTTCTAGCATATATCATGTAGGACCAAAACATTTGTTGATTGAAAGGAGAAAAAACATAGAGAACTGGTCTTAACTATTTGATTGAAGGATTCAATAGATGTCCATAAATATTTTATAAATCACCTGGGAAAAGTCGTCATCAATCCACAAACAACCAGATACCTCACAACAACATCATTTTGTACATAACATCTTCTGGGTTGGACATGCCTGATTCACCTACAACCTGAAAATTCATAAAGGTTGGCCAAAAAATTCAGAAAAAAGCAAACGCCGAGCATTTGAGATCACATAATCAAACGACGTGAATTTTGTGATCATGTAGTATGCCTGGCTTTGAGGTGCACGCAACATTCATCACCGTAACAATGATATAACTTTAGACAATGCTGAAGCTTAACATATAAAAGATAATTTACCCCTGATTTACTTTTACTTTTAAATTTTCTTTCAATGTTAAGGCATTAATCCAAGTGACCCCAAATTTATGGGTTCAACAGACTAAAAAGTACAGCTTGTCCTGTATAGGTTTTGAAAAAGGTTAATTACTTTTCGTCTTTAACCATTCAGCTAGTTTTCTTTTGCTCCTTATTGCATCCAAGTGGCGCTGTCACTTTTCAGGCCAAGTCCCACTCTCCCGGGTTTGTTACAGCTGCTTTAGAATTTCAGAGTCAAGCAGGTCACTATGCTCTCTTGAAAGGGCTTCATCGGACTGGACCCATCACTCAGCTGGTCTTGCAATTTTTGACATCCTTCTTCTAATCTAGGGGAGCAAAAGTACCCCTGTTTTCGACCATGACAAGATTAGGCAGAAACTGATGGCAGTTGAGGGAGGGAAAGTATTTGGGGGTGTCATATTTATCTCGATTTGCATGCTCTGCTGATTTGATCCGTTCAAACTTCGTGATTTCGTGGCACTTTTGTCATGGTGGTTGAAGGTTCTACAGGAACATATAGGGGGGACCAGATCTAGGTGGAGGTGAAACGAAAAGGGGGGATTCGGATTCCTGGTAGGCAAAAAGGTAACGAAGAGTGAGGGAAAGTGTGGGTTTTGGGGGTTGGCTGACAGTGTGGGGCCAAGCAGACCTAACGGGTATCTTCCTGCTTTCCGAACACGAGAGGGGTCTGCAAAAATGCTACATGTACGGGCCTTCACAGGCTCTTACAGACTCCTTTCAAACACAATAACCATCCCCCTCCCCCCCCCCCCCCCACATTTTCATGGGGTGGGCCCACATCCTCTCCTTACATCCAATCAAAAACTGCCACATCAAATCAATCCTGTAAACTCCTGTAAAAACTTGTATGTGTAGCATTGCTGGAGGGGTCCGGTTGCTAACTCGACTCATTCGCCATCGGGGCTGAGCGGAAGCGAATGAAATCGTTCACTGGGAATGACCACCCAGCGCGAACGGTCATTCGCTGGAAAATCCGGCCACAGTTGACGATCACTGAATATTCGCGTCCTAAATTTGAATATACGTGGTGAACGTCTGGCCCAAGGTTGTCGACATGCGTTTCGTGTTGGCGCTCCAAAACCCAGTGGGCCAAATACTTATGTACGCCCCGCTGGGCTGTCGAGTACTTCACACCATCCCTCTCCTATAAAGAAATCTGTATTTTTTTATTCAAACAAAAAGGGGGCCATATATTTTAAATGAATTGTGTGATTTCGGAACCATTTTGACTGCCTTCTTTGCTTGGATGATCTATTTGAATCAAGGTCAATATTAGGTATATTAAAAAAACACTTTATGCTTTTTGGAACTCGAAACTTGAGTGTAACATTTACATGTTTGTAGTTTGTCGGTGAGAAATATCCGCCTTTCACTCAGATGTGCGCCCCGCGTGCACATGCTCCCAGTAACATCAAGTTCCGAGTCAAGTTTTAAAAAGATAAAAAGTAATATGTTTTTACATACACAGTGAACATTGATCTTATTTTGAAGATCTCATCAAGACAAAAATGACAGCCAAAACGGATCTTAAATCAAACTTTTGGGTAAAAAATATGGAAAACGCTTACTATCAACCGGCGGATTGCAGCGGCCGCGTCCGCCACCATCCCTGGATGACACGCGTCAAATGAGGGTCTACATACCATGCTTCATGCAACATGGGTTATGCTTCTGAAACATATGTGGTGTTGCAATGGTCTACGACGGGTTTATGTTTTACAACAAAACTCGTGAAAATTTTCTGCAACAAGACCTAAGTTGAAATTTTTTTTGCAACAAAACCTCAGTTGCAAAAATATTTTTGCAACAAAATAGTTGTTGCAAAAAAATTCTACAACAAGAGTTGTGTTGCAGAAATAATTCTGCAACAAGACCTATGTTGCAATGGTGGAGGCGCGCTCGGCCGGTCGATGCGGCAGATCTGACGGCTCGTGGCCCGGCTAATCTTTTAAACCGCAATTCCAATTTTAACATGTTATATATGAATGAAAGTCGATTAGAAAAATGTGTAAAATATGAATATGATGCTATTTGTACCCGTTAACCATTTTTAAATGTTGTTTGGGGACAGATTCAAATGCTTTCAAAAATATTCATATATTTTAAATACTAACTTCAATTTTAACATGTTATATTTGAAAACTGATTGAAAAATATGTAGAATATGAATATGATGTCGTTTCACATGTTATTAATTTTTAAAATGTTTTTTAGAATGCACCATTAATCGGTAGTGCACGATCCGTCTTTCTTTTGTATTGGTGCAGATTCAAATTGAAAATGAACACCTCAACAAAAACAAATTGGAGACGAAAGAAACCATCTATAACCATGCATGTCCGTCGGCGAGAGCGGGAAGAAGGATAAACAGCAAGACTGATAGGATGCCATGTTAAAATAAAGAACGTGGACCTATTGGAGTCTTGAGTCATGGTTATTGTGTTAGGGACATGTGGGTTTTTTTCCTCCCATTGCAATGCACGGGCTCTTTTGCAAGTAGAAACAATCCAATTAGATAGGTAAAAGTGATTCAGTCAGCCTCCTAGTCCCTCTCTGATAGACGTCCTGCAAGCTATACTAAAATCTGTACTAAATAGATTTCTATATTTAAATTAATACAAAACCTTTTGTTTAAGAAACTCATAGGAGCTCTAGCATCCACTAAATGAAACCAACCAGCGGGAATGACAAATAAAAAAATTGTATGTATGCAAAGTTGAATCAATGACATTTTATAGTCGTTGGTAATCCATGTTATTACAATACGAGAGAGCATTCAAGTCTTATCAAATTATTGTGAACCTAGCTTGACACTTGTAAGAGCATCTCCAACAGACGCGCTTAATAAGCCACGCGCTGGAAGAAAAGCCTATTTGGCGCGCGAGAGACAAAAATAGTGCTCCAGCAGAAGCTGTAAAATAGAGCGCGCACAAAAACGAAGTTGTAACTTTAGCGCACGCGGGCTGCGGGGCTCCAAATTTGGGGCTCCGGTTTGTGCGCACGGGCTGCTGCATGTGGGGCCGCCGGGTTAGGCGCCGTGTTTTTGTGCGTTTTGATAAACCTCCTGCATGCAAAAACACTATTTCGGCGCTGGAAAACTTTTTAGCGTGCCGCGCTACCGCGCGTCTGTTGGAGATGCTCTAAATGGTTCAATTTGTACTCTAGAAGATTCTATAAATATGCTAACTAATATTAGACTAGCAATCATTATTGAGATATTACTTAGGTATTACACTTTAGAGCTCTCTACCATGATATTTAATGACACTAACAAATACATGAACACATGCACATAGACACAAATATATACAGATACACCATAATTTTCGTGGACGCACCCAAGAAAAACCCGTGCCTGTCCCTGCACACCACTGCTACCGCACCAACCGGCCTGGTCCTCATAATTGCAGCATCAACGTTAATCTTGCATGTTCCGTCTTGTGGTGGTATCCACCTGTCTGGGCGTGGCCGCACCACCCCGGGTTGCCCCTGTGGTTTCGGTAGAGCCTGGAGGTCGCTAATAAAAGCTGTAACAAAGGCGTTTGTTGCGTATGGCGTTTGGTGCACCCCTTCGTGGATCAATTTCCTCCGAGAACTCCAGATTGCCCACAACGTGACTCCAAGTCTAGTAAAATCTGCATGTGATAATGTGCTTTTCAGAGAAAACAGCCATGTGATACGTCTCCAACGTATCTATAATTTATGAAGTATTCATGCTATTATATTATCCATCTTGGATGTTTTATGGGCTTTACTATGCATTTTTATATTATTTTTGGGACTAACCATTAACCCAGAGCCCAGTGCTAGTTCCTGTTTTTTCCCTTGTTTCAGTGTTTCAAAGAAAAGGAATATCAAACGGAGTCGAAACGGAATGAAACCTTCTGGAGAAGTTATTTTTGGAAAGAAAGCAACCCGGGAGACTTGGAGTCCACGTCAAGAAAGCAACGAGGAAGGCACGAGGCAGGGGGCGCGCCCACCCCCCCTGGGCGCGCCCTCCACCCTCGTGGGCCCCTCGTGGCCCCCCTGACGTATTTCTTCCGCCTATATATATCCATATACCCTAAAACCTTCGGGGAACAGAATAAATCGGGAGTTCCGCCGCCGCAAGCCTCTGTAGCCACCAAAAACCAATCGGGACCCTGTTCCGGCACCCTGCCGGAGGGGGAAACCCTCACCGGTGGCCATCTTCATCATCCCGGCGCTCTCCATGACGAGGAGGGAGTAGTTCACCCTCGGGGTTGAGGGTATGTACTAGTAGCTATGTGTTTGATCTCTCTCTCTCTCTCTCTCTCTCTCTCGTATTCTTGTGGTGATACGATCTTGATGTATCGCGAGCTTTGCTATTATAGTTGGATCTTATGATGTTTCTCCCCCTCTACTCTCTTGTAATGGATTGAGTTTTCCCTTTGAAGTTATCTTATCGGATTGAGTCTTTAATGATTTGAGAACACTTGATGTATGTCTTGCCGTGCGTATCTGTGGTGACAATGGGATATCACGTGATTCACTTGATGTATGTTTTGGTGATCAACTTGCGGGTTCCGCCCATGAACCTATGCATAGGGGTTGGCACACGTTTTTATCTTGACTCTCCGGTAGAAACTTTGGGGCACTTTTTGAGGTTCTATGTGTTGGTTGAATAGATGAATCTGAGATTGTGTGATGCATATCGTATAATCATACCCACGGATACTTGAGGTGACATTGGAGTATCTAGGTGACATTAGGGTTTTAGTTGATGTGTGTCTTAAGGTGTTATTTTACGACGAACTCTAGGGCTGTTTGTGACACTTATAGGAATAGCCCAATGGATTGATCGGAAAGAATAACTTTGAGGTGGTTTCGTACCCTACCATAATCTCTTCGTTTGTTCTCCGCTATTAGTGACTTTGGAGTGACTCTTTGTTGCATGTTGAGGGCTAGTTATATGATCCCATTATGTTATTATTGTTGAGAGAACTTGCACTAGTGAAAGTATGAACCCTAGGCCTTGTTTCCTAGCATTGCAATACCGTTTACGCTCACTTTTATCATTAGTTACTTTACTGTTTTTATAATTTTAGATTACAAAAACCTATATCTACCATCCATATTGCACTTGTATCACCATCTCTTCACCGAACTAGTGCACCTATACAATTTACCATTGTATTGGGTGTGTTGGGGACACAAGAGACTCTTTGTTATTTGGTTGCAGAGTTGTTTGAGAGAGACCATCTTCATCCTACGCCTCCCACGGATTGATAAACCTTAGGTCATCCACTTGAGGAAAATTTGCTACTGTCCTACAAACCTCTACACGCGGAGGCCCAACAACGTCTACACACTAGTAGAAAACAGGGCATTGGTTCGGCCCTCGTAATACCATTAATCCTGGTTCGCTCATGAACCGGGACCAAAGGAGGCAACTGTCCCGGTTCATGAGCCCAGGGGACCGGCCGGGCCACGTGGGCCATTGGTCCCGGTTCGTCTGGACCTTTTGGTCCCGGTTCCACGCACGAACCGAGACCAATGCGCCTCGCCCCTGGCCCATGACCATTAGTCCCGGTTTGTGCCACAAACCGGGACTAAAGGGTTGGTCCTCGTTGCGGTCAGAGTTCAGTCCCACCTCGCCAACCGAAGGGCGCTCACACCGTTTATAAGCCCGTCCCTCTCTGCCTTGTTGAGCTCCTCTCAAAGTGAAAATAGATGCCCTTATACAGGGAATTTGACCTAAATTCAGAGTAAATTTCTTTGAAATTCATAGAAATTTATTATGAATTTAGGTTGAATTCTCTCTATAGGCGCATCTATGCTCATTTTTTTATGTTGGGGTTGGCGATCTTTACAGACTTTTTGTGTGTTGAATATGCACCATTCAAAATCAGTCTCTGCTTTGAATGGTTCATTTTGAACACACAAAAAGTCTGGAGTTCAAATAAGTTCAAGAAAATGAAATCCCTTTGTAACAGATGAGTTTTCGTCCGAAACCCTGATACTTCGAAAGAGATTGTCCATTTTGTTCACGAAGTGCATCCAGCTTTTGCCGTAACCCTCTCAACTTTTTTAGCACATGCTATGTGGGTGAAATGATGATACCATGGCAACTTTCAACCTTTTCAGAGCTCATTTGTAGGGCTTTTCAATTTCAGGGTCATTTAGCTCAAAACAATCCGTCACTGCATGAAAAATAACAAATGAAGTCAGAAAGGGTTGAAAATTGATGATGTGGCTTTGAATGGTGCATTTTGAACACACAAAAAGTCTGGAGTTCAAATAAGTTCAAGAAAATGAAATCCCTTTGTAACAGATGAGTTTTCCTCCGAAACCCTGATACTTCGAAAGAGATTGTCCATTTTGTTCACGAAGTGCATCCAGCTTTTGCCGGGACCCTCTCAACTTTTTAGCACATGCTATGTGGGTGAAATGATGATACCATGCCAACTTTCAACCTTTTCAGAGTTCATTTGTAGGGTTTTTCAATTTCAGGTTTATTTGAAATGCTTTTCAATTTTAGGGTCTTATAGCTCAAAATAATTAGTAAATGCATGAAAAATAACAAATGAAGTCAGAAAGGAATGAAAAATGATGATGTGGCTTTGAATGGTGCATTTTGAACACACAAAAAGTCAGGAGTTCAAATAAGTTTTAAAAAATGAAATCCCTTTGTAACAGACGAGTTTCCGTATGAAATCCTGATACTTTAAAAGAGATTGTCCGTTTTGTACACGAAGTGCATCCAGTTTTTGCCGGGACCCTCTCAACTTTCTTGCACATGCTATGTGGATGAAATGATGATACCATGCCAACTTTCAACCTTTTCAGAGTTCATTTGAAATGCTTTTCAATTTTAGGGTCTTATAGCTCAAAATAATCAGTAAATGCATAAAAAATGGTGCATGAAAAATAACAAATAAAATAAATAAGTAATTAGAAACAAAATAATACAAAATTTATTAAAATATATAAGTAGAAACAAAATAAAATAAACTTTAATAAAATTTATGAAACTAAAATTAACAAAGTATTTTCTGTTCAAAACATTATAAGAAACCTTTAGTATTATTGAAACTAAAATTATATAAAATTGATGCAACTAAAATTATCGAAGTATTTTCTGTTCAAAATCATTAAAAGCAAAAAGAATTTTCATAAAGAACTTTTTTTGTTAGAAACTTTAATAGCAAAAAGAATTATCATAAAGTAAAATAAATAAGTAATTAGAAACAAAATAAAATAAAATAAATAAGTTTTTTGTGGTAAGTAGAAACAAAACAAAATAAATAAAGCAAAAAAGAAAACAAAAAACAGGCAAAAAATAAAAAAATATGCCACCTACTGGGCCACCACGGCGTGAATACGACTAGAAACCCATCGATGGCCCAGGATTCAGGCCCGCAGAAGGCCCAGTAAGCCCATCAGGCATAGCAGTGACAATTAGGCCCGTAAGCCTGCAATGGAGAGGAGGTCGAGAGGGGTGCGGGAGTGGGGCTTATAAACCACTGCGCGCCCCTCTCAACTAGCGAGGTGGGACTAAACTTTCGACGCGGGCGCAACAGCACAAGGCCTTTGGTCCCGGTTGGTGGCACCAACCGAGACTAAAGGTGTGCATTGGTACCGGTTCGTGGCACTAACCGGTACCAATGCCCCCCCTTTAGTCCCGGTGGGTGACACCAACCGGGACCAAGGCCTTTGGTCCCGGTTGGTGGCACCAACCGGGACTAAAGGTCGCATTCGTCCCGGTTGCTGTCACGAACCGGGACCAATGCTTCGTCTATATAACTAGCACTTATGAAAATTTTCATTCAGTTCGTCTTCCCCGCCCCGACGACGCCGCCAGGCTGCCCTCTGCGCCTCGCCGTCGCCGTCGTCGCCCCTGCCTCCGACGCCGTCCCGCGCCGCCCAGACGCCGTCGCCGCCCCGCGCCCCCTGCCTCCTCGCCGCCCGTCGTCGCGCCCCTCACCTCCGCCCCCTGCCTCCTCGTCGCCCGTGGCCGCGCCCCTCACCGTCGCCCCCGTGCCCTGTCTCCTTGTCGATCGCCGCCCCCTTAGTGAGCTCATATGAATTTTCCTAATTTAGATGTGTAGTTAATTTAGATGTGTAGTTTAGATGTGTAGTTAATTAAGTTGTTGTAATTTGTTCATAAATGAATATGCAAAAGTTAGAATTTTTTTTCTGTTCATAGATTTTTTGTGATATTATTGTTGAATATGCAAATGTTTGTGTGTTCATATATATGCAAAGAATATGTCAATTTTTTCATAGAATTTTTATAATTTTTTTCTGTTGTAATTTTGTTCATAGAATTTTTATCTTGTTCATAGAATTTTTATGATTTTTTTCTGTTGTAATTTTGTTCATAGAATAAGAAGAGAAAGTGTTTAATAGAATTAGTTAGAAAAATAATAGAACTAGTTAAACTAGTTTATTTTTAGTAAGTACTACTTTATTCTATTTATAGTAAGTGCTTAGTAGTTGAACTAGTTGATTTAATAAAACTAGTTTATTTTACTATAGAAGTAGTTTATTATTAGCAAGAAAATTAATAGAACTAGTTTATTTTTTTAGTTAAAGCAATTATTCCCGCATCGACGTCGACGATGCCAATCCCGCATCCTCGTCATCGACTCGGCGAAGGAGGCCGGCTTGATCAGAGGGGCCATGTCCGGGACTGGGCTCCGCCGGGCTGGTTTTGGGAGGTGCTACCTTCCGGGGGGCATAGGTTGGTGAGGAGCCAGCCCGTCACTGACCCGATCCTTGTTTGGTGGCGGTCGCGTGGGCCAGTGATGGTGCCGAGGCTTCCGGACACCGCAGAGGTGGTACGTCACCATGTCAGCGAGGAGGACGAGCACGTCCGTTGCTACATGGTTGCGTTGGAGTGCAGGTTCGACAATACCTGGCAGGTTCTTCAGGGATCTCACTGGAGCTATGATCCTGTGATGGTTCCTTCTCTTTGGGTATCCACCGCCCGTGCCGATACCCGTCGGGCGCTACGGTTCTAGCTGTACTAGGGATGCTATATGTCTGATAGTATTCGAGGTGTATTAGTGATAATATTCGACGATGTACGGACGCATGAAGATGATGTAGTTTTGCTTATAATTGAATGCATCCTAATTTGAATACTACTTTATTTTGTGATTTGATTTTGCTTATTGAATGCTCAAATTGGAGAACTACTCCTACTTTGAATGCTAAAATTGAAGAGCACTATGCAAGGCGTATGCATATGATTAGTTGATAGCTTATAGGGTTTTTGTTTTCGCAGAAATCTAGGAGCCCCCCTCCATCATCCCCGCCGTCGTCCTCATCACCGACCCCCTCCGACCTCGAGGTGAGACCAGCCACGAACCGGTTTTAGAAAGATAATTAAACGATATTTCGGGTTGACTTTAAGTCTATTGAGTCTCCACCATATATGAGAGGACAAAGAATCCCGACTGTTGTTGTGGGGGTAGCTTCTCCTTCGTTCCCGTGTGCTAGACAATTTGGTGTAATGCACTCGGGAACGAAAGGAAGGAGCTACCATCACCGACGGTCGCAAATGTTGTAGAGAAATCAGTGAGGGAGAGTTCCACCATATATATATATGAGAGGACGAAGAATCCCGACTGTTGTCGTGGGGGTCGCTTCTCCTTAATTCCCGTGTGCTAGACATTTTGGTGTAATGCACTCGGGGATGAAAGGAGGAGCGACCATCACCAACGGTCGAATGTATACACCACGTGAGCTGAGAGTTTTCAAGAAAAGACTCGACAAACCGATAGTCAACCTGTGATGAATAATAATGATCTAACTGAGGTATTTTAGTACATATATTTAATTGTAGACGTTTAATATTTGAATTATGAACATAGGAAATGTCGTACTCAGACGACGAAAGTCTCCCGGGGGAGTGCGACTGGTGCCACGACGACCGAGGTCTGTGCGATAGGCCTCACCTGGACGAAGATCGGCGCTTCAGTATTAAGCTGGAGGAGACCTTCGATGTTGAAACGGTACGCAACAACGACAAGTGTTATTTTTTCGTAATTAAGCATGACTTCAACTATTTCAACGTGTACTTTTCATCTTTTACAATTCGACTAGCTTATCCCATGCCATGCAAGACGCTACGTCTTGGAGAGGATGGGTTTTGAAGACCATGAAAGTATGGAAACAAAGAAAATTCATCTAAAGACCCATCATGATATAGCTTTTGAAGTAAATCTGTATAATTCTGAGAGCGTAACCCATTTTGGTTGCAAAAATTGAGAAGCATTTTGCAAGATGTATGGTTTTGACGAGGGTATGCTTGTCACCATGGATCTTGGTGATCCTGACATCGAGCAAGACAATATGGACATTTGGATCCTTGTTGATACGCCTCCAATTCTATCGCTATGTGAGTTTCTCAAACATAGTTATTAGCTCATTTATATTGTTCATTTCAAAATAGTTGACAGCTTATTTTCATTGATAGCTTATTTTGATTGTTCAAACAATGTGCGGAACATGGTAGACAGAACCTACTACACCGATGGCTCTGAGTTAACTTATAAGGAGAAAACTCATCTGGTCGGATTTTGTACTGATCTTGAGAATTACAATATCTATTGTAAAACTCCTCCACATTATGGTCAATACGTGCCACTAGTGCACGTGTTGAACTATGGTAACTACTATGGAGATACGCTGGTAAGATTTCTTACTATTACGACATCCGTGCATCTTTTGCATACTTCTAAAACTAGTACATCATTGCTAACTATGAAGTTATTACTATGTTTTTCAACAGATAATCCCAGAGGATTGTGTGCCTCATTTGATGTATCAGAATGGTAGCCTTGATGTTTTGAACATACAACCAGGTCATCCTACGAATCTCAACTATCCATACCGGATTTCTAAAAGAAGTGGAGACATGAAAATCAAAGAATGGAAAAAATGTATGGACAGTCGCAAGGAGGTTCTTGGAAGCAAAAGGAAGCGAAGCGCAAAAATTGGAGACAGGATGATCTCCATTCTCCATAATGGAGAGTTGGGGTCTATATTGTTTTATGCTATTTTACCTTAAAGAGGGTATTTAGGTCCTACCTAATACTGATGATCATGTGCTAAGAACAATTAAGCAGGGTTGGTTCGATGACTATGAGGATGATGACCGTATGACTTGTTATTAATAACGAGTAGAAGTTGTATGATGATGATTAGTAGGACTTGTTATTATCATGATGCATGATGCGGGCATGAAGAGTTATTATATATTAGTGGGTGAAATGAACATGGATTGGAATGAAGTGAAGGCAACAAGCATGTGGTGCATGTCGAAAGTAGTACTAATCCAAACTTGATCAAGTTAGGATTAATATTACTTTTGACATGCACCACATGTTGCCTTCACTTTAATCTAAGCCATGTTTAGGCATAGCAGTAGCGTTGGTAAATCAAGCACGGAAATAAGAGAGGACAGTTCTCTCTGTTAGCTAGCTTACACACTCTAAATTACCCCCTAAACCCTCCCCCCTTTCAAAAAAACAAAAACCCAGCCACTGAAATGCTGACGCGTGGATGCCTTTTGGTCCCGGTTGGTGTCACCAACCGGGACCAAAGGCCCTCCTGCCTGGGCTGGCCGTAGCGGCCACGTGGAGGCCCATCTGTCCCGGTTCGTGTAAGAACCGGGACTAAAGGGCTAGGGCATTAGTAACGACCCTTTAGTTCCGGTTCAACAACCGGGACAAAAGGCCCTTACCAACCAGGACAGATGACCCTTTTTCTACTAGTGACAAGAAGAAGGTTGTGTAGTAGACATCACCATGCTTTCGCGCTTGCATTGTCACATGTGCTCATCTGCTCAACAAGAAGATCATGTGCCAAAGACCAGACGGTCCTCGACATGGCGCATTCAAGCAACGCATGCTTCCAGGAGTCCGTCGCCCCGCACATCTGGCAAGCTGGAGAGGTTGCCATGTTGCGGTGGTGTAGGATATCATATGTGGGTATAGACTCCCTCGCCAATCGCCACAAAAACACTCGAATCTTGTTCGGAACTTGTGTCTGCCAGAGAGATGACCAACTGCTAGCTTCCTCGGTGCAAGAGGTACCCTCGGTGCCGAATAACCAGTTCTCGCGGTTAAGCTTGGTGTTCTGTATCATACGGTATGCTGATCTGACAGTAAAATTACCTCTCTTTTCTCTGCTCCAAGCCCAGAAATCTTCCACTCTCCTCGTGCACAGAGGAATCTTTAATATGGCCTCGGCATCTATAGGAATGAATACAGAACGGACCAACTCCGCTTTCCAAGTGGACGTTGTCGAGTCTATGAGTTCATGCACTCGGGTGGGGGGGGGGGGGTGGGAACAATAGATGTAATTGGCCTTGGGAATCTTGCCTCGGGATCCAGTTGTGTTCCCAGATCAGTGTGTTCTCTCCTGTCCCAATTCTTCTAATGATTCCTTGCTTCATTATGTCCCTCCCATCAATGATAGCCCGCCAAATCTGTGAGTGCGCTCCCAACTCAGCCTCCAACAAGCCTGTTTCAGGGAAATATGCAGCTTTCTCCATGCTTGCCTAGCCAATAATGCTAGGTTAAAGATCTCAAGGTCGCGGAAACCCAAACCTCCCAAATACTTTGGCCTCGTCATGATATCCCATGACACCCACGCTGGTTTCCGCTTGCCCTGCTTGCTGCCCCACCAGAACTGTCTTATGATGGATGTGATGTTGTCACACAAACCTCTCGGCAGCCTAAAGCACGCCATAGAGTAAACCGGGATTGCCTGAGGATAGTAATTTTTCCATCCATCCCTTGACCTTCTCCCACACCCGGTCTCGAAGGTACTTGAATGTACCGTTCTTCGAGTGACCCACGTCAGTAGGCATTCCCAGATATTTTTCGCTTAAAGATTCCCTATGAACTTGAACAGCAGCTTTCACACTATCACGGGTGGTCTGAGGGCAACCTTTACTGAAGAAAACAGTGGACTTGTCATTATTAACTCTTTGGCCAGAAGCAGCACAATAAGCATCCAATAGGTTTGACACCGCATTCGCCCCCCTCTACAGTTGCTTTGAAAAATAGCAGGCTATCATCTGCAAACAGAAGGTGGTTTACAGTCGGGGCTGTTGGCGCCACCTTAATTCGTTCTAGCACCGATGACTGAGAACTGGATTTTAAAAGGCACGAAAGGCCCTTCGTTGCAATCAGAAACAAGTAAGGGGAAATAGGGTCTCCCTGTCGAATACCTCTCGACGGCTTGAACTGTTCTAATTTCTCTCCATTGAAAAGAACGGAGAAAAACACTGAAGATACCATGTTCATCACTGTGTCAACCCATGGTTGTGCAAAACCCAACTTGGACATTATAGCCCTCATATATGGCCACTCCAGACGGTCATATGCTTTCATCATATCGAGCTTTAGAGCACATGTACTGTTAGCTTTTGCTCTGGACCTCTTCATAAAATGCAAGCACTCATAAGCACAAATGATGTTATCTGTTATTAACCTGCCCGGGACAAAAGCGGACTGTTCCTCAGAGATAATTTCAGGAAGTATTTGCTTAAGCCTGTTCGCCACAACCTTTGAAGCAATCTTGTATAGAACGTTGCATAAACTTATGGAGAGCTCCTCTTCGACGCTCGTTAGCGTCAAACAGAGGAGGTTTCGCTGAAGGTTTCTCGCAAGCGGACCGGCCCATTCCTAGGAGTCGAGCTCTCGACCTCACTCTGGATTACAGCGTAGCCAACCACTGCATCAAGGGACTGGGCATGTCTTTAATAACGGCGCTAAGTGCTATGTGCACCGGTAGATTGATTTTTAATCTTCCTTAAAAAATGAATAATGTTTTTTTGAAAACAAATTCAAAACTAGAACAAAATTTTAAAACGTATTTTTAAAAAAGTGAAAATTGTGAAAACATCAATACAATTATGAATCCAAACATTTATCAATTCTTTTATGTAGGATAAACAAATTTTAGTTATATACTGAACTTTTTGTAATATACGCTGAACAACTTTTAACTACACATTGAACATTTTTGTGATAAACACCGAACAATATTTAAAACACATTGAACTTTTTTGTGATATACGCTGAACAACTTTTAAATATACATTGAACATTTTGTGTAATATACGCTGAACAATTTGAACTACACATTGAACATTTTTGTGATATACGCTAAACAAAATGTAAATACATGCTGAATAATTTTGTGATATACGATGAACAATTTTTTGAATTGTGAACAAATTTTTAAAAAGTGAACCAAATTTGAAACTGTGAACAATTTTTGAAATCATGAACAAAATGAAAACATTTTCGAAAACAAAGGATAAAATAAAAACGAAAAAGGATAAAGGAAAGGAAAGGAAAAAAAGGAAAAAAAAAATAGAAGCAGAAACAGAAAAAAAAACACAACAAAAAAGAAAAAGGAAAACAGAGAAAACCAGAAAGCCGGCGAATAGGAAAAAAAGAAAAAAATCGGTTGAGGGATCCTTCTAGAAGGTTCCCAAAACCAGTTTGCCTGCTTTGACGCTGGAATTGGGCCGGCCCGTTTTGCGGTGCTCTGTCGAGCGCTTCAGCGGAAGCGCAGCATCTGGACGCTCGCGAGCGTCAAATAGGAAACGCCAAACTTATGGTACGTATTAGTTTACTTCAGATTGATTGCTGGAATAAAAGGCCCATCCACGCCTGTGGACCGGTACCTCCACGTTACTAGGCTTCTCGGCCCAGGCTCGCGCGTCCCTCTGGTTTGGTCGAACGGACGCAGCCTTCGACTCGTGGGTGGAATAGTCCCGCATCGCTCTCGCACACGGGCAGAGGCGGTTCACAGATCAATAAGACCAGGGGCAGGGGCAACATCCAAAGCATACCTTTCTCGGCCTCTTGGCTAAGATCAAGTGTAGTATCTGTTCTTGTTAATTTAATATCTGATACGTGGATCTTTGGATTCACCCTATGATATTAATTTAATTTTTTATATGGGGGAGGGCCCACCACAGCAGCTAGCTGCTGGGCCCCCCAAGCGTCGCCATGGTCTTGCACTATAGCCTTGGACTGACGCACCCCAACCAAACCAGAAATCAAAAAGATTTATGTACTTGTGACTGAGAATTGTAGTCGTCATTGGATTAATTTGGACACACTTCGATCATGTTTGGCTGAGTTGATTACAAGGTTGCATGTTTTGTCAACAATATATGCACGCAACTGGTAGATCATACATTTGTTCCCCATAAATAAAGAATATGTTTATTCCCACATAAAAAAGATCAAATCTTGTTGCTCATCCAAAAGAAAAAGAGACCATTATTGTTCATCATGCGGTGGTCTGGCAGCTACTACTACTAGTCTACCACAAACAAGTCTGAGCTAGTTGTTTCAGTGCACCAGTTCTTTCCCGAAGAGCCCCGCGATGGCACGCCCAGGGTCTGCTTGCTTCACCAAGGATTCGCCTACCAAAACCTACATCATCAACAGGAACGTTTATGTAAATCAATCACAATTTAAGCCGTTCAAACAATCAAAGCAACTAGACAGGCAAAGAAAGACGTCCTTTCGGTAAATGTATCATTTATATCCCAAGAAATATTACAGCTATTTGAGTGATCTAAACGCTCTTATATTTCTTCACGGAGGGAGTAGTTTCCATTTTATAGGCCAAAGAAAAAACTGGTGCTCATTGAAGGGGAAAAGCATAGGCTTGGAAAAAGTGGCAGACATATATGCAAACAGCAGAGTCAGATAGGGAACAAAAGCTAACTGATATTTGACTATTGATGAGTGATTCGATCTATGTGCACAAATTTTTTTTATCACGCAGGAAAATTTTCATCTATCCAAAAGCAAACGGATAACTTACAGCAGAAACTCCAGCATTCTGTACATAAGCAACATCATCTGGGTTGAACAGCCCTGATTCGCCAACAACCTGAAAACATAAAAGTAGGGAAAAAAGATCAGCAAAAAAGCTAAGGACAAGCATTTGAGATAATGAAATTAAATGGCCCTTGCCAGTTCATGGAATTTGCGATCAAAGTCAAAAAATGAAGTGGATATATGTCTGACTTTGACGTGCATGCAACATTCAGCATCTCGCAACAATGATAGAACTTCAGATAATACCAAACTTCAACATGTAAAAAAAAATTGTGTAGAGTTCCATGTGTGTAAAATAGTTTGTTCCTGGTTTACTTTTACTCTAAATTTTGTTTTTCAAATATGTTAAGATATTAATCCAAGTGACTTCAAGTTTATGGGTTCAACAGACTGAAAAGTACGTCTTTTAAGAACTTTCATGCCGTATGCCAGTTAATTACTGTATGTCTGTAACAATTCAGCCATGCCTTCCAATTAGAGCACAAATATTAAGGCACTAACTAATGTTTTTCTTCAGTCAAAACACATGCATGCATATAGACTAGAAAAGAAGCCACGCATTAGCATGGGACAGTACCAATATTCCTTTCTCCCTGATGGCATCGCCATGTTTCTCCAGCAATGTCTTCGTGTTCGAAGTATCCACTATAAATGTCTCTGCATCATAAATATTTTTTTTATATAATAAGAAAAACGATCCATTCACCAGATAAGGGAAAATTCTTGGCTCGGAGAAATGCAAATGTGATGTGTCAAAGTTTCTAGCATATGTTACTCAATTACTAGACAAAGTGAGCACCAGAAGAAGCTTATACCAAGACTACGGTTGTTGATGCCAATAAGCTGAACACCATTTATCGCGAGGACACGCTCCATCTCTCTTTCATCATGAACCTGAAATAAAAACAAAAGCTTAGTTTTATGAAACTATAAAGATCAAATCACATGCAAGGTGTACCTTCAAGTACAATTTCATAATAATTACTCTTATTTGAGAAACTGGAAGATATGTCAAACCTCAATAAGAGCTGTCAATCCCAACTCCTTGCATATCCGAAGAAAGTATTTTATGTCGAGATCAGTTAGCACGGCGGCAATTAACAGAACTGCATCAGCACCCATCGCACGGGCATAATAGATCTGCCATTTATCAACGACGAACTCTTTGCACAGAAGGGGGCACTGCATTTACAACAAATGTAACTGTATGTTGAGAACAAATGCTGACCCAGAAAAATCCTCTTCACATTTAACGAACATATATATCTATTTGTCATTACCTTCACTCCTGCTTTGCGCACCTTCTGAAGATTCTCAAAACTTCCCTGTAGAATTAAATACATTTAGCTTGCCCAGTAAATACAACATCTACCATCCTCAGAAACAGATACAATTCTAAACAACGAACCTGGAAGTACTTCTCATCAGTCAAGATGCTCAAGCACGCAGCTCCATGCTTTTCATAAGCTTGAGCAATTTGAACCTACAACATTTTTTAGCATTAGTTATTTCACTAATAATCTTTGAAATCACTAGAGCTGATGGCAACTATGAATGAAACCAGAACTCACAGGATCAAAGTTCTCCCTGAGTACACCCTTACTTGGTGATGCCTTCTTGACCTCCGCGATCAACGCTGGCACCCCATTACGCTTGTGGGCTGCTGCCAACGCACCATAGAAGTCTCTTGTAGGAGGAGCCTTCCCTGCAGACTCAATCACCTCCTCCAGAGGATTCCTGGCAAGCCCCTGTAAAGATCAATAGCATCCATCATATATATGACACCATACCCCCTAACATTAGTAGAAACATACACAGGCATATGTTACACAGATTGCAGAACACCCTGTTGCCATTATAAGTAATAGCACTATCATGTAACTTAATTGGTTTTCCTAGTATTAAAGTGGATGATCGAAAGGAGCCTCCAATCAGTAACCCACAGGATGTATAAAATCCAGATTGCACATACATGTGCATGTTATAAGCGGAACACTGTCAGTGGTTTCAGTTATGGGTTCATCACAAAATAAGCGAAATTCATGTTGTGTTCGAGACAAAATACATGTCTATGGATTTCGACCAAGTGTTGCTCTGAAATCTGACAGTGGATATACATATTTTAAATTATGAAATGATCATCATTGTAGTTAAGCAAGACCAAATCGAAATATAAGTACTATGACAGGCAAGCAATAAGAACTTTCCTAAACCGCAGAGCAACCTTAAGTGGTGACACAAATGTATGCACTGTACCATACCTGGGCCACTTCGATCTCCTTGTCCCAGATGATCTTCTCGAGGATGTTGCGGGGGGCGCCCATCTCGGCCTCGACCTCCGCCATGGAGGCGGCGGGGCGGCAGTGGCGGCGGATGCGGATCCCCTGGCAGGCCGCGATGTCGTTGACGGACTTGCCGCTCTCCCACTGCCCCAGCTCCACCGCGTTGAGCATCTCGTCCCGCTCCAGCGCCTCCACGGTGTCCTGAGAAGAGAAGATCGAATCCTGTTAGTACTACTTCGAGAGACAGCAGATCGAGCCGACAGATTAAAAAAAAAGAAGAACAGAGAAGCAGGAGAGCAGAGCAGGCCGCGGTACCCTGGGGCCGCAGCGGAGGGGGCGGGCGCGGGCGGCGGCGGCGGCGAGCGCGACGAGGCCCCGCGACGGCGGAGGGGAGCGGGCGGCGGGGGAGCGGGAGGGGGAGGCCCTGAGCGCAGGCGGGGCGAGGAGGGCCTGCATCGCGCGCGAACAGCAGAGGCGGCGGGGGTAGGTGGGGGCTGGCGGGAGTTGGTGGGGGTTGGTCGCCTCGCCGATGCTGGGTTGCTTCGTCGCAGGG
Organism: Aegilops tauschii subsp. strangulata; assembly: GCF_002575655.3. Classification (NCBI taxonomy): domain Eukaryota; kingdom Viridiplantae; phylum Streptophyta; class Magnoliopsida; order Poales; family Poaceae; genus Aegilops; species Aegilops tauschii. Next base: position 617,291,977 of record NC_053041.3, read on the forward strand.
GACGGACTCCGGCTTTATAGCGCGGCGGTGGGTGGCGGCGGGGCGTGGGGCAGCAACGGTCCGGGGCGGGCGTCTCCGACGGCGACGGGCTCAAACCGCTATAGTACCTCACCTGCAACTGAAGTACTCCCTCCGTTTCTAAATGTAAATTTTTTTAAAGATTCCACTATGAGCAATATACAGATGTATATAGACATATTTTAGAGCGTAGATTTACTCATTTTACTTTGTATGTAGTATGCATTAAAATATCTAAGAAGACTTATATTTAAAAACGGAGGTAGTGGTAGTACAGCACTATTTCCACGTGCCTAGTCGAGCCCACGCGGGACGCGAGCCCGCCGTCCTCTTCACGAGCTCGTGTCGCGACCTTGTTTCTTTTCGTTCTCCTTTTCGGCAAAAAAAGATTCGATTTAAACCACCGTTTTGTTCCATCTATTCCCATGCTCTCTCCACGATTCGCTCCCATGCAACCATTGTCATCTTTTTTGGGCTTTTGTGTTCTCCCGGTTGCTCCAGCATCCCCTTTTTTTTCACATCAAGGTGTAATTTTCATATCCCTAGGCCCGATTGGTTCGGCGTTTTCGAGACCAAAACCTCTGTATTAGTCAGAGATGTAAAACTATCTGGCCGGATCCTGAAATCGCGCTTGTTTTGATGGCGTTAGTGCGTTACATCCGAAAGTTTTTACAAACCAAGCGACGCGTGCATTCTCATCCACCGGTTTTATACTTGTACGGTACTAACGAATCTGTAAACTATTACACCTGTAAAACACAAAACGAGTTTCCAAGTAGGCCCTACAAAGAAAAGGTATACTCCCTCTGTAAAGAAATATAAGAGCGGTTAGATCACTATACCACTTCTTTACAGGGGGAGTAATTTACATGATCCTATCACTATCGTGGTAGCCTTTATCCACACCATACCACTGTCTTTACTTCAGCATGTGACATTTCCCATTGTCTTTTCTTTTTTTGAGAGGGGACATTTCCCATTTTCAGTGATGATCAACAAAAAAAGTCATAAAATGATAAATTCCTCCATGAAATCAATATTTGAGAGGAGTTGCTACTTTTGATTGTAAATGGTTCATTCATCATCCCAAAATTAGGAGAAAATAATCCGCAATATTTGAGAGGAAGGATCTAAAAAACCAAGACCATTTGTGTCAAAGTTGATTCGGACTTGTCAGTTGAGCAAGCACAACATAAAAAATGTTTGTGCGTGTGTGTTAGGACTTGCGTATTGCCTGACCAACTTTGTGGAAAGTGCTTGATGCTTCATTGGTGCATCAGAAGACCAATTTATCTACTACCCTTAAAGCAGGAAGGGTGTAGAATCAAAACCATCTCGTCCATCGAGCCATGCTGATCGGATGGTCTAAACCGTTCCAATGTTTAGAACAAAACGTATTTTAACGCTCTAATTACCCATCACAACCACATGTTATAAACATGTTTTAACTAAATGTCATCTCGTGAAATTTGTCACGCAATTAATATACTGCCAATTATCATCACGGAATTAATATTTTACCTTATATCAACATGCAATTCATATCGTACCAAATACCAACTTGTAATTAATATCGTACCTGATATCAGTGTGCATTGCATATACACGATTGCTAGTAGCAGAAAGTTGTAAAAAAGATTTCTTTTTTCTTTTTTAGGGAATGTAAAAAAGGACTTATATGCTAGGCTAGGTTTAATTGGACTTGGATGGTGGGATGCCCATGAGACCATGACACAAGAGACAACAGAGTCTGAACTAGACAAGCATCATCTACAGTCCATTCACTTGTTTCCTATTTATGTGCCCGGAATAGATAGTATGTCTATATATCGCTTGTCGCGAGTTGCACACCCCGTTCGCCTACATTATTCCTGCTATGGGACAGGCTGGGCATGGCTATGAGATTCAAACTTGTCCCTGTGAGCAGCATAGACACGCAATGTGCAATTTTTTCCTTTTATTGTTTTTCATTTTCTTCTTTGTCACGTCCCGTATTAAGAAAGTGTTCATTATGTAAATTAAAAACATTCAGCGTGTAACACTACAATATTTATTATGTACTAGAAATAGTTGTGGTGAATTAAAAATGTCCATCATGTACTTCAAAAAATTTCATTGTGTTTTTTAAAAACAGTTCACGGTGTCGTTACAAAAATGTTCGATCTCTATTTGAATTTTTTAACATGTGTTTAAAATTGTTCATCGTGTATTTAAAAAAAATTGTTGTGCATTTAATAAATATTCAACATGTACTTAAATTTTTTCAACGTGCATCTGCATTTGTTTAGCGTGTTTTTAGAAAATGTTAACGTCCATATAACAATTGTTTAAAAACAGTCAACACACATTTAAAAATGTTCAATATATATTATAAAATGTTCAATGTGTATTATAAAAATGATTAGTGTGTATTCGATTTTTTTTAAGATGTATTGAAAAACCTCAACATGCAGTTTGAAAAATGAAAACAGAAAAATGACAATACAATGAGAAAAAATGGTCATGTGATTCTGAAAAAATGTTCATGACATATAATAAAATATATGTACAATAAAACCGAGCAGATTATAATAATCATGTATTTTATACTGAAAAAACACAGAAAAGTAGACGGCCAACTACAACAACAGCTAAAACGGGCCAGCCCACAAATCCCAACTCTGTAGGCCAGGATACCATAGGTCTCGTAGTAAGCGAGGTTTAGCCTAGCATGGCAGAGCCGAATCCTATTCCACGCGTAACGGGCAAACGTGCACCCATGAAGAGAGCGCCCTGCTATATGAGCTCGCACATTCCCTGATTCCCTCCCAATCAATCTCGGGGAGGGTGCCGCATACCGACTTTTCATATATTTTCTGCCTTTTTCTTTCATTTTTTTGTTTTATTATCTTCTTATTTTCTTTTTTCTTTTTAATTTTTAGAATCATGAATATTTAATAAATTTAAAAAATGATATGTGGGAACACTTTTGAAATTATTAATTGTTTTTTGAAATTTGGAAACTTTTTTCAAATTCTTAAACCATTTTTAAATTCAAGATTTTCTATTTTTCTGAAATTTGAAACATTTTCTGAAATCAATAAATTTTTTAAAATTCATGAAGATTTACTAAAAATCAGGATTTTTTAAATTTTTGAACATTTTATTTAATTTATAATATTTATAAAATATGGGAACATTTTTTGAATTCATGACATCTTTTGAAAATCATGAACATTTTAAAACCCGGGAACGATTTCCAAATTCATGAACATTTTAAAACCCATGAGCTCGACTGTGTGGTCATGGCACTCGGCGTAGTACTCGCAGAATGAGGGAGAGGGAGGATGAGCAGAGAGAGGAGGGAGAGGGAGAGGAAGTGCGGTGCGAGGTGGTGCTCACAGGCGGCGTCATGAGGCGAGTCAGCGGCAGCGGAGTAGAGGAGATCCTCGGTGGCGGCAGACGGGCAACCTGTCCAGCTAGCCTTTCTCTCTCTGTGAGAACAACGAGAAAGGAGGAAGAAGAATTCAGATTTCTACCAACAAACGTGCATCATATCAATCTATTGGAGTTGCACTTCTCTTCTTCGAAGCAACAAAAACTGCTAGTAGAGCAAGTACAATGGTGGGCTTATAGTTTGCTTACATGACAATTTTACCTATCCTTGTGGATAACATTTCCGAAAATAATGGGATTGCTACAATACTCAGCAAGTTTCCGTGTCGCTTTATAAAGAAGAAACTTTCCGTGTGGTTCAATTTTCCCTTTGTCGTCGGGTGCCAAAGTGCCAAATCCAAACTCGTCTCGATCCTTTGCGCTTTGGCTTATCCTCGAAAATCCGCCGCAGAGCACACGGAATCCACACGGGCGCGGGGCCTCTCTAATCCTAATCCTAATCCCAACATGTCATGTCACGCTTGTGGACAGTATGCAATCCCGTGGGAGGGAGGTTTCTACGGAACAGCGGAGGCGATAGCGCGCATGTTTGACGGCCTGTTCAGTCCACACGGTGGATGGCGACGGCACATGATTCCACCAACCAAGGGTAAACCTCGTTTCATCATCCAAAAGAAAATGAAGTCATCTTGCATTGAGAAAATTGTTTGATTGCTTCCTATATGCATACATGATGCTACTGGTGCACTGGTATTAGTACAGCGCGACGATTTGCACGGCCGTATAAACTGCTTTTACAGAGCTGATTCAGTCTCACTCGGAGAAGAAGAAATATCAGAGAGACAAAAGCTACAGAAGCAGCAAAGGACTTCAGGCGATGGCGACGGCTCGGGACGCCGGCGCCGGCGAGAGAGGCAGGCGCGAGCTGAAGTTCGGGTACCTTAAGGCCGCGTTCTCTGCCTCCGCCCCGTCGTCGCTGCCGCTGCCGCCCTCGTCGAAGTTGAGCGCGTAGCTGAGCGGGTCGTACCTGAACTCCCCCGCGGCCGCCGCCCGCCGCCTCCACCTGGTCCTGCCGCCGCTTTGCGGCCTTTCGTCGCCGCTGCCCGGCGAGCCGAAGCAGCCGCACACGGTGGTCCGCAGCTTGTGGCGCAGCGACGGCGGCGACGTGGAGTCCACCGCGTCCATGGCGTCTTCCTTGGTGCTAGTGTGCTTCAGCTGGTAGCAGCTAGAGATGGATGTGGGTTGTCAGAGTTCTGGGGTGTGTGACAGTGTGCTCGATCTGCTGCTGGAGAAGAAGGCGGAGGTGGGCGGGACTAAATAGGAGGGGCGGAAAAGGACGGATAAGGACAGGGCCGGCGACGGCGTGAAGGGCAAGAGACGCGCACACGGGGAAGCAAGCAAAGCTATCGCCGTAGCGCACGCGTGCGGTTAGACGTGAGGGTGTTCTGGGGATTTCGCAGGTCTCGGGGCTCCGGAGCCGTTGGGACGGGAGGGAGGAGGGCGATGGCAACGGTCGGTCGTTTGTGCAAGCTGTGAGAGAAACGGTAACAGTGGTAGCTTAGCTGCTTCAGTGCACTTACAGTTACAGGCTTTGATCGTTGCCTTTCAAGTGTCAAACAGTTGGCACTTTTTTTCTCTTTTGGAATTGGAGATCAACATCTGATGCTCACGCGGACGTACCCTATGCCTCCTCCATTTAAGTACTACGTTCGCATCATACAGAAAAAGAGCATGATAAAAATCATTGACACGGCCGAATCGATGGATGCGAACGCCGACCGAATAGGATGCCAAACCTCCCGGCGGGGTCAAAGGTTTCGTACTCACGAACGGACAGGATCAAGGCGAGGATCCACGGCGACAGCGGCGCTGCTCGAGTGAGCGCTCGGTCAAAACGTGCACCTCGCCCAAGAAGAAATATCCTGCCTCCGTCTCCGTGCACCGTTGGTTTGGCCTGCAGTCTGCAGAAGCGACCAACACAACACGCACGAGACATCCTTTCGTGTTCCACACGCACAATGCACATCTCATACAGTAGTAGTAGAGTACTAGAGTAGGATAGGGCTAGCTTCAGGCTTGAGCACGTGAATGTTTGAGCTTGCTTGGTGGTGCCATCCACTCATTTCGATCAGAGGGGACTCAACTGATCTAATCAGTCCGGCGATGGTGTTGTGCCCATTTAGAGCCGGACTTTGACAAATCCGGCCGAGCAACTCCAACGAGCCGACCCAAACGGACGGCGCATTTGTTCGCCTTTTGTCCGTTTGGGTCGGCCGCCCGCCCGGCGTCCGTCCAGTTTTGCATTTGGGTCGGCAGTGCGCCCAACGCGCCGACCCATTTCATCTCCGTATTCAACTTTTAATTAAAAAAGGCCCGCGACCGATCATGCCAGCGGTCATGTCTCATGCCGGCACCATGCCAGCGCCGGCATACCTTGCCGGCTTAAGAAAATATCACCACAGTTCATGCTGGCGCACTCGCCAGCCGGCCGGCACACATGCCAGCACACAAAAAGGGGTGGGACTTGAGTTCGACCACGCCATCGCGGCTCCCGTGGTCATGCCGGCACACCTGCCGGCATACAAAAAAGACGGCGCTCGCCGCCATAGATCACGCGTCGTCGAACTTGAGCATGTCGGCCTGCATCTTCTCAAACCACGGCCTCTTCCTTGGCGACACGGTGTTGAGACCCACCTTCATGATCTTCACCCCGGTCATCATGCTCGCGAGAGCCACTTTTTTCGCCTTGGTCTTGGCGTGCTTCTCCGCCTCTAGCTCGAACATCTTGGCTTGCTTCTCGGCGTCCAGCTCAAGCCTCCTCCTTTGGATCTCCATGAAAGCATCCATTTGCTCCGCCTTGAAACGCCGGCGCTCCTCCTCCCTTAAGTCCTTCTTATTCATCATGCCGTCCACGCTTGCGATCAAGGCGTTGGTGGCCGCATCTCGCTTGTCCTCCTTCTTGGAGTTGGTCTTCCCCCGCGGCCGTGCCGGCTCGCCCTCCCCAACATCCTCCACGGCTTTCTTCCCCCCCACGCGACTTGAGTGCGGCATATTGCACCTTGAACTTCTCCTCGTCCTTGATGACCCGATAGCAATGGGAAAGGTTGAAGCACTTGCCATTGTGTTGAACCTTGAATGCCTCCAAAGCTTGAAATGCCTACAAAATGTTTCCATGCAAGCATATGGGCAAGTAATATGCAAATGAACACGCAAACGATGAACTTGATGACACAAAAGAGGGCGGCTTGCTAGCATACCATGTCTTGCATGCCGATGCCGCTCACGGGGCGGGCCTTGACGCTCTCAAGAGTGGTGCAAAACTTGTTGCACTCTTGTTGGATCACCCTCCACCGCTTAAAAATGAAGACCCACCCGCGCGTGCTCACAAATTGGTAAGGCGGAAACTTCTTGCGCTCATGAAACTCTCAATGGACACGAATCCAAAAGGTTGAATGCTTTTGCTTGGCGCCCGTCTTGGGGTCTTGTCCAATGTCTCGCCAACACTCGCAAAGAAGCTTGTCCTCGGCCACCGTGTACGCCTTCGTGCGCTTGCTCTTGCGCTTCGGCTTAGAACTGGCGGCTTGGTTGGCGAGCTCGTCCTCGAACAAGGGCTCCACACTTCGATGTCGCACTCGTCCTCTTCCTCTAGCCCGTAGTCGTACGGGAACTCGTGGTCGAGTGGGAAGCCGTCCAGGTCGATGCCGACCTGATCACGCATGAAGGCTGCCTGATCGGGATCATAGCCAGCGGCCGGCGTGAACGCCCCGCGGCCGTCCTGGCTCTGTGTCTCGTCGGGATCGTAGCCAGCGGCCGGCGCACCGCCCTCGAAGATGAGGTTCTTCATGTAGTCCTCATCAACGGCGGACGACATTTCCTCGAACAGGTTGCGGGCGTCCGGGAGCACGCCGGCCGGCGTCTGCAGCGCGCGTTTCCTCGCGCCACCGGATGACGAGCCACCGGCCACCGGCCACCGGGGTGGCGTTGAGGTCGATGGGCGCAGGCGTGGGCGTGGAAGGTGCGACGACGCTCACGTCGGGCGAGCACTCCCCGGAGAGGCGGGAGGCCTGCGGGTAGACGTGGAAGCCGGGGATCGGGTTGCAAGCCAATGCCCGGGGCGAGTTGGGCAGCACCATCCGAGGAAACGCCGACGAGCCGGTGCTGGCCGCGGCGACGGCGGCTTGGACGAGGCCGTGCTGGCTAGGGTTTAACCCTAGCATGTAGAGCGCCTCCCTCGTTGCCGCCGCGACGCGGGCGTTGGTGACCTCCTGCTGCACGGCGACGATGATGGCGGCCTCCACGGCGGCCTCATCCCTCGCGTCCGCGGCGTGCCTCCGGCCCTTCCTCTTGGCCGACTCCCTTGCCCGCTGTTCGGGCGTCAGCGCCTTCTTTGGCTTGGTCGCGGTGGCGGTCTTGCGCGGGGCACGAGGCTTGCCTTTCCCGGAGGGGGTGGCGGCGCTGGACGAGGCGAGGGAGGCGAGGCCGCAGGCGGCGTCGAGGTCGATGGCGTCCTCCATGGCGGGGTGTGGGGCGGGAGCGCGCGCGGGCGGGAGTGTTTTTGGAAAAAATGAGGGGAAATGGCGGTGGCTGCCACCGACCAGCTCACCGTCTCGTGTCCGCGCTGACGCAAATCCGGCTCAAAATTGGACCTGGAATGGGTCGCCATGCGGACGCCAAGCGGACACGCGTCCGTTTGGGTCGGCGCGTTGGGCCGCCTTTTCTGTCCGCGCTGACCCAAACGGACAGCGGTGGACGAAATGGGTCGCCCCATTGGAATTGCTCTTAAACGTCTGCGGACGCGATCGGACGTGTTCGTGGAAAGTAACCGGTCACGTTTCAAATTAGCTACTCTGCATCCGAGTCTATCATATTTTAACCTCTATATCCATACAAAGCATGCAACAACAAAATAATCCTACATACTACCCTAGCTAATCTTCGTCGTCGAAGATGTCCATGACGTCGGTGCCGGGCACCGGGTGGACGGGCGCGTAGGAGAGCTCCGGCTCCTACTCCTCCTGCTAGACCTCATGCATGTAGGCGAACACTACCTCCTCCGAATCCACTGCATCCGAAAGTAGCCCCGCGGCGATCCGGGCTTCGCGCCTTGCCCGGATCTGCGCAAGGAGCTGCAGCCGGCGCTCCGACGTTAGAAATGGGTGACCTCTTATCTGGCGGCGTGGGGCCATGGCTACTAGTGGTGGCAGACGGGGAGAGGAAAGTGGCGCCAGCGGCGAACGGATAGAGGAAAATATGGAGGTAGGGTTTCGGTGTCGGTAGTCGGCTTAAATAGCCGGGCTAGGCACTACACATCCCGCTGGTGCAGCACCACACGACGACATTGGTCCGACGGAGGAGACGAGCTTAGGACCGCTGAGTTTCTGGGCGATTCCGCGTGGGACCCCGACGTCAATCCGAAGTGGCGGACACTCCCGGGTGCCCCCATATTTGGGTCGGATATGAGGGGTGCCGATCAGTACGCACGATTGAGGCCCATTTTAGGCGCCCGACTGGGTCGTAATTTCGTGAGCGGCCAGTGACCAGGCGGCCCACCCAGGCGTTTGAGGAGGGTTTAGGGTGCCCGGCTGTAGATGCTCTTAATCAATCACTCCATGCTCTTGAAAGGTCGGAGGCTCGGAGAATATATTAAACTCGGCTTTTTTTTATCGCCAACAGAAGTTTATAATCGTCACAAACTGAGAAGGGTGATTTGAACACTCCCATTACATAGCTTGGGACAGCCTGGGCTACAGATTTTATCATGACCTATATGGTCGTCTGCGAGAGTGTTCAAATGTTGTGTCCAAGTTCAGCCTGGGCTACAGATTTTATCATGACCTATCTAGTCGCCTGCAAGAGCGTTAAAATGTTGTGTCCAAGTCATGCGACTGAATAGTGGACTTATTGCTCAGCGGCTGTCCGTGTCAAAACCGGTGGATCTTGGGTAGGGGGTCCCAAGCTGTGGATCTTGGATCAATGGGGAACAAAGGATGAAGGAGACGATGTTTACCCAGGTTCGAGCCCTCTCAAAGAGGTAAAATCCTACGTCCTGCTTGATTGTATTGAAGTGTATAGGATGGTTACAGAGTCGATCTACCACGAGATCAGATGAACTAAACCCTAGGTAAGTAGGATGATAGTTGTTCTTCTAGCCTCTACGGGCTAAACCCTCTGGTTTATATAGACACAAGGGGTACTAGGGTTACACATGGTAGGTTAGAAGGAAGGAATAAACATGCCGATTCTCTTATCTTGACTTGGAGGACACACCAAGGCTTCAAAGATCTCCTTTCCGGACACGGAGCCACGGTATAGCACGACCTTCTAGTAGTCACGGAGCGGCCCACCTGTCCCGGCCCATAAGAGATAGGCCGACAGCCCGAGGACCCCCTAGTCCGGGACTCCCTCAGCAACTCCCCCCCCCCAAAGAAAAGCTTTGGTTTCTCCGACTCCCGCCGATGTCGTCGTCGTCGTTCCGTCTCATCTCCGGGAGGGCTCTGTTTTTAGATGTTCTTTCGAGTTTTGTTAGGATTTATGTCCTGCTCAGGAAGACGAGACGGCGGCTGCTACCTGAAGATGGAATAAACTTCTCCCCGCCTAGCCCCCGTCGCGGTGGTGTGTCTAGCATCGTCGGTGGGCGTGTGGAGGTGTGTCTCCGACGAATCTGTCCTTGATGAATTTTTACCATCGAAATGAGGAAGTTCAACACGCGGAGCAACGAGAAATTGATCAGAACTCTCTCTATGAAAAGATCCAAATGGGGAGATTTTTTTTGGGGTAACTTGGCTCACACGCACCTCTGTCCAGAGGAGGAATATAAGCATATACCTTCCCTCGTTAATCCTTATCGAATCCAGTGGTGGTGGCGGCAGCCTCTGCGTCTGCAGCGGCAGGCGAAACTAGAAGGGATCGGCTCGCTCCAGCCGGACCTCCTCGAGCTTCAGCATCAACGTCGACGTGGATCTTTTTTCGTTAATACACAAAGCTTACATATCATTTATTGATAGGTAGAAAGCAATACAATGTCAGGTATTACACCTAGGGGCATACACGACAAGACGGCGTTAAGTGCAATACATGAGTAGGAAAAAAAATGGGGCTACTCAACCCATGTGACGGAAAATCAACCTATACCAACAATGTTGTGTAGCCCGTTGGCTCCGGCACGAGCCCGTAGTTGCACCTCCTGCCGGATGTTCTCGGTTAGGCGGCTGACGGAGGGGCGTAGCCCATCAAAGACGCAACCATTTATATGCTTCAAGAGCTCCCAGGTCGTGAGCAAGACTAGGGAGTTGAAGCCTTCGCGGGCACTCGTAGGGAGATCAACATAAACATCGATGTGGATCTGGCTGATGTCGACACTGAGATCGTCATGAACTCCTTCTAGCTTGGCAAAGAGGCGACGATTTAGCAGAACTTTCGTCCAACATCTTGTGGACTTCCCTGATGGTCGCCGTGCACTGATCCTCAAGCTTGGGATCGATGTCATCATCGAAGCCATTCCGAAGCAGATCACAGATGCGCCTCCCTTTTGTTGTCAACTCCTTGATCGCGAGCAAACCTTGTGGCGGGTGTAGTGGCTGTGGCCCGGCAGTGCCAGGACGTGTCTCTAAATACCAGATTGTTAGCACTACTAGTTAAGCTACGGGATCATAGCCATGGTGCATTGAATTCAAGATAGGGTTTGCATTTCAGAGGAATTCCACCCAACCTCCCTCACCTATGTTCTAAGATTACAAGCCGACTGAATGGCCTTTCTTCTCCGCCAAGTTCTCCTCTCTACGGCTAGCTAGTACCCATTCGCAGCCTACAAGCCGGGCTGGTGGACTAACGGCCCTCTTGGGCCGGGCCACCAGCCCATTTTCTTTGTTTGAATCCTTGTTTGCGGTTGGAGACCGGACAATCCAATCCCGAGATTCTCAAAAAGGAAAAAAGAAAAGAAAAAAAGACAGTGTAATGCCCGTGGAAGGGTGGTTTCTACAAAACAAGCGGAGATGATACCGCGCATGTTCAGCGACCGGCCGAAGTCAACTTGGGGTGAATACGAAATATGAGTGGAGGCCGAGGCAGGTCGTATAGTCTCGTTTGAATGCTACCGCGATTTGCCCCTATTTTTCTGAAAGGGAACTGCAGAGGAAGATTTTTCTTAAAGCGAAAGCTTCACCCGTGAGCCGTGACAAACTGCACGACCTGGTTCTTCTTCAGATTCGTTTGGTGTGTGTGCTTGGTTCGATATTTTTGACTGTTCACTACTCGCTGATCATTTGCAGCACCCTTTTACCCACGTACTGTTTGCACATCGTTGGATACGCACAGCCCACATGGTGGATGGCGACGGGAGATGATTCCACCCACCCACACCACCAAGCCAAGGTGAAACTTCCTTCACAGTTCATCCAAAAGAAATTCCCGACGGACCATTAAAAATGGACCACATTCCACAGACCAATTCTTCATCTCCGTGCACACTGAGAATGGATGGAACATTAAAAATGGACTAATTGATTCTTATACTATTAACTATTTGTCTAAGTACATGATGCTAGTGCCACTCCTCGGTGGAATCTTTATGCCCAAAACCCTGATTCGAGCATCAAAAACAGGGGTTCTGGAGCCAGTTTCTCAAATCGTAAGTAGATCCAATCCAGGGCAGTTGATAAGTACGGTTCTCCGGTCGAATGCAAATAAGCCAGAGCCTGGGGAGGAATTCTACAAATAGCAAGGCAGTATTGACTATCTTCCAGTCCCAAACCTCGTGTGGGACTAATCGTTTTCATTTACCATCTCATGGAAAACTCTTTTCGTTCCGTTTAGCCCTATCGGGTATTTTAGTGATGCGTACATTTCCCCGGCCGTATGAACTGCTTTTATACAGACGTAGTGATTCAGTCTCGCTCAGAGAAGAAGGAAAACCAGAGAGACGGAAGCTACAAAAAGCTAAAAAGGACGATCGCTACTACTACGATTCAGTACTTCAGGCGATGGCGACGGCTCGGGAGGCCGGCACCGGCGAGGGACGCAGGCGCGAGCTGAAGTTTCTGTGCCGGAAGGCGGCGTCCTCCGCATCGGCGTCGCCGTCGTTGCTGCCGCCGTCGTCGAAGTTGAGCGCGTAGCTGAGCGGGTTGTACTGTACGTGAACTCCCCCGCGGCCGCCACGCGTCGCCTCCACCTGGTCCTGCCGCCGCCAGTGTGTGGCCTCTCCGCGTCGCTGCTCAGCGACGACGGTGAGCCGAAGCAGCCGCAGACGGTGGTCCGCAGCTTGTGGCGCAGCGAGGGCGGCGAGTAGGGCGAGGAGGAGGAGGACTCCACCGCGTCCATGGAGACTGCGCTCATCCATCCAGCGCTCATTCAGCATCCAACGGCCATCAATGATCAAAGTGAAAAAAACCAACACTTAGCAGTTTTTTGCTTGGAGACGCCCACACTAGTAGTTCTCTGTACACCGCTCTCACACTACTTCCGCATGCATACGTGTCGAGAATATGTCCGCATGCGGTACGAGAATCCGTCGAGTATCCACCCACGCCTACTTATGTATACAGAGAGGCATGTATTGATTCTTGATGCACTGTCATGGCCTGGTCTATTTTTGGATCAAGATCATTTTTCACTTCTCTAATGGGTGTCATACAGCTCGACCGCTCTGTGACCACCGCGGAGACGGCCGTGCAGACATCGCCGCTGTCTTGACGGCGAGCTCACCAAGATCGACGAGGAGTGGTCGCTTAGCTACTGTTTCACCAACAGCGGCCGCGGCAAGGCCGCTCTCAGGGCTCCGAAGGCCATGTCGGTAGTGGCCGCGACAGGCACACCACACAATGCAGTAAGGGAGGAGCGGCTCCTCCGCGAACGGCAAGCAGCCGTCGGACAAGGCTGTCGCGGCCCTCCGGCACTGTACCGCACTGGAGGGACCATGATGACAACGACGACGACACCGACGGAGACGGCGGTGCGGCGGGGCAGGGCGGTCATGCGTACGACCGACACAATGTCAGTCGCCGCTCCGCGTTCGCTAAGAGCAATGTGGCGCTGAACTGGGTCCGCTATGACCCAGACCTCGCCGCCGCATGGGCGCTCGACCGCTCCGAGACCATTGCGGAGATGTCCGTCCAGGCGCCGCCACTGCCTTGACGGTGAGGAGTGCTCGCTTAGCAACTGCTTCGCCAATGCCGGTCGTGGCAAGGCCGCCACCAGGGCTCCGAAGGCCATGTCGGCAGTGGCCGCGGCAGGCACACCGCACGACGCAGCAAGAGCGGGGCGGCTCCTCCACGATGATGACGACGGCACCGATGGAATGGCGGTGCGCAGGGCAGGGCGGTCATGCGTATGAGGTGGTCGTCAGATATAGGATTTAGGGTTTTTAGTTAAACGGTCGAAATATCGACCTGTTTATGTAAATTATATTCGAACTTGAATGAAATCCGCCGAATTGATCGAATTTCATGAGGTTGGTTTGAATTGTTGGTCGGATGTATGCGGCTAGCGTTGGATGCCGGCCTCTAGCATCCGTGTCGGCGGACTGATCTCACCTGTCCATGGACGGATGCGGAAGAATTTTTACGGGTTGCCGATGGAGATGCCCTAAATGCATGGCTGTTTCTTTTTAATGAGTGCATAGCTGTTGTTGTTGCCAGTACAAAGAACTAGTACGTACTAGTATCCGCGGGAAAAAAAAAAGAACTAGTACTAGTGCAGGCTACTAGGCGTTTGCATGCAATGGTCACTGGTGGCCGTTGGATGCTGAATGAGCGCTGGATGGGTGGCCGCATGTTACCGCGTGACTGCATAGAGGCATGTCACCTGATCCCTGTCCCTGGCTTGAGCTTGTAGGAGGTGGAGATGTGGGGAGAAGAGATTTGCTGTGTGAGTGAGGAGGTGGGGATTGGCAATTGTTGGAATGGATGGAGAAGGAAGGCCGGGTGAGGCGGGACTAAATGGAGGGAAGGGAAGAGGACGGATAATAACAGGGGGCGGCGACGGCGTGAATGGCGGGAGACGCGCACACAGACGGGGGGAAGCAAACTACCAAAGCCGCTGTCGCCGTAGCGCACGCGTGCGGTTAGACGGACGAAACGAGAGGGTGGTTCGGGGATTTCGCTTTCGCAGGTCCGGAGACGTTACTTGGACGGGACTAGTGAGCTGGACGATGGCAACGGTGGGTCGGGATGCTGACCAGTAGCAACGGTAACCATAGTGGTAGCTTAGCTGGCCGCTAATCTCAGACCTTCTTTATGTTGTACACACATCATTACAGGCTTTTCTTTTGTTAAGTAATCATGATCGGCTGTTGTCGTTGGCACTACATCACGTCAAGCGTTAATCCGATACCCCTTTTTTCTTTCTCTTTGGAGATCAACATCTGATGCTCACGCATTTTTACGTTCTCATCACACACAAGAGAAAAGAGCATGCATGATAGAAAGCACACGGCGGCCGAATCACGAATGGGATGCCAAACCTCCCGGCCGGGTGAAAGGTTTCGTATCGTACTGCCCACGCTGACGGACAGGATTGAGGTAACTCTGCTCGGTCAAAGCATGCAGCTCGCCGTCTCCATGCAACCGCCGTCGGTTTGGTTCCCCTACCTTGCCCTCAACGCGCAACACCAACACAAGACGCAGGAGAGATGAGAGACATCCCGGGCGTGTTCCACGCGCACAATGCACATCTCATACAGTACAGAGCTTCAGTAGGGTAGCGCTAGGTTCAGGGTTGAGCACGTGAAAGGCACTGCTACTTTCAGCTCGCGGACGTACGTACGTGGTGGCACCATCCATTCATTTCGATCTGATCTGATCAGTCCGGCCATAGTGCTGTGCCCGTTTAATAAATCAATCAATCACTCGATGCTCTTGCAAAGTCGAAGCAATACAATTTATTAACCTCAGCCACACCTTATTCCCGACCCGTGCTCTCGAGTACTACTAGACTAGTACTAGCTAGTGGTATGCCCAGTTGCCCATGATCTATCTATCGGGATAAGGTCATAAGGACCGATTCGTCACACCATTTATCAACAAAACAAAGCGTCCCTCCCTTCCTTTGAGAGACAATCTAGGAGTATATATATTGTAAATAAAATTAACCAGCAGTCCACGGCAAAACCACACGCGATGGGCATTGCACCCATCCACCCATCACATACTTTGTTTAATTCCTCCACCTTGGACCTTGGTGCATATCTAATGGCAGTAGTTAACTTATTACGCTTTCTCCGTGCCTCACCAACGGGCCACGTCAACACCATTCACTGATGCACGTATAATAATAACCTAAAATCTAAAAAGCGGCCGGCCACTATCTAACAAAACGGGCGACTGATTCCTCGCCGTTCGATCGCGCCAGCGATCGCGCCCAGATCCGCCAGGTGCCACCTGGTCTGGATTGGCCGCGCGCCGCGGTCGTGGGCGGTTGTCCATATCCGGACGTGGGCAGGCCCACCTGTAAGTGCTAGAGGAGGGGAGTAGTGGGGGTCGTGGGCGGCGGTTTTCGAAATCCGTGCCTGAAATTCCTCGCCGCAGCGTGCTCTCTCCCCATTATGTCTTCGTCTTCCTCCTCGCGCATCCTCTCCACCGAACGGGGCGTCGCGGCGGAGTGCTCAGATCGGCGGCGGCCTGCGGGTGGTTCTCCTCGCGGGGGAATCGCTGGTGCTCCTCGTCGTCGGAGGTATGCTCGCGCCTCCACTTCTACATGCTTCTCCTCCCTCTCTCTCTATCTCGGGGAGCGCGGATGGTGCCGAAATCTGAGGGGAATGCTCTCTAGGGTTCGGGAACGGCGCGAACTACCCCCGCTTATCCTCGATTTTGGTCACGTTGAGTTCCCTTCTCCTCTCTGGTAGCACGCGCCCAACGGTGGTCGGGATCTACAAGGAGGCGTAGTTCACGGCACGGGGTGGCTGGCCAGGGTCAACGTGTAGTTGGCCAGGGTACGCGATAGTCGTTAGGTAGAAGGGATGCATGTCCACGGCGCCCGTTGCGCGGTTTTAGGGCGATTTGGCTATTTAGTTCATGTTCTGTTCAATTTTGCAGTGGTTTGAGATCTGTTCATTATTCTTAGTCATTCTGCAAGTTGTATTAGATGTGCGCAATGTTTGTGTGCAATGCATTGGCTGATTTTGTAGTTGGTGTTCAGAGATTTAAGTGGTTAGTTGCACAAAATTCTCCTCAGTTGGCTGCGTCCATATAGTACTTGACTGTCCATATGCTCTGCAGTTGCAGCAGTTGTCTTGGTCAGTTGGCTCACTGTTTGCACTAGTTGGTTGTCTATATGGTGTTCAGTTGCACAAGTTGCCTGCTCAGTTGGCTGCATCACTTTTACTAGTTGGCTGTTTATATGTTATACACTTGCGCTAGTTGCTCTACTTAGTTGGCTTTGTTGTTTCCCCCTCTGCTGTGTGCATCCAGGGACTCTTATTTGTGTAATTTAGCACCAATGCTTGCCAGTTTTCCAATATAGTCTACCCAATCTACCAACCTTGTGGTGGCTGTGGTGGTTCATGTGTTTTCTCCTGCTTTGTGCAACTAGGGCCCCTTGATTGTGCAAATTAGTACCAATGCTTGCCAATTTTCCAATTTAATATTCTCAATCTGCAAGTCTTTGTTGTGGATGTGGTTGTTTTCATGTGTTTCCTCTCATGTGTGCAACTAGGGACGCTTATTTTTTGCAAATTAGCACTAATGGTTGCTAATTTTTCAATATAGTATACCCAATTGTTTTGCTGGATTTTTTGCTTTGCATTTTTTGCTTGTTCCAGTTTGCACAAGTTATCATACTGAGTTTGTTGCCTTTAGTTAACTATTTTCTGCCTAGTTATTACTTGCCACAGTTGGCAAGTAATAACTAGGCAGAAAATAGTTAGTTGGCTTATATGCTGTCCAGTTTGCACAAGGTTTACTGCCCAGTTGGCTGCATCATTGTAGTAGTTGGTTGTCCACATGTTTTTTGGTTTTTTGCAATATGTGTCCTGCTTATGTGTAGATGTCTGCAGATCAAAGCAACCTTCTATGATTTCTCTAGTTTGTTTCCGCATCTTCTAACTATGTTTTCTTTTGTTGTATTTCCTCCCGCAGGGCAAAAATGGTTATAATAGGAGGAGATGCGGATGGCAATGAAGAAGATGTATTTTTTTCACTTTTTTCTGTGTTTTTGAGTTGTTTTCAATTTATGCATGTATGCTAATGTCCTTTTTTTTTCATGTTTTCTTTTGGTTGCTTAATCAGCGTTCTGGAAGTCAGTCGCTTCGCTGGAACTCGAAGCGTCCTGCTAATCGCCAGCCACGACCTGCACGGAGTGTTGAGCAGGGAGAGGATGTTGAGGTAAGTGGCATGCTGATGACACAAGCCCATTTTTCGGTTTTGTTTGGGTCATATAACATTTTTTTGTTTTTTCCCATGCTCATGTTTTTTATTTTTTCTTAGGATGCTGATGAGTTCCGTGTTGTAAAGCGGACTAGACGTGCAACACTTGGAAAGGGAGCTGAGTCATCTTCAAGGGTAAGTAAATTCTCGAATATAAGTGTTTCTCGCTTTTTAGACGCTGATGAAATTATACAGCAGTTCGCACCACTATTTTTGTTTTTAGTTTGTCAATAACAACCTTGTAGTTGACATCTCTAGTCATCTTGATCTAAATACAGTTGACATCAGTTGGCATTAGTTGGCATCTTGTAGTTGACAAGTTGGCATCTTTTATAGTTGACATCATTGGTCAATTTTTTGTGCAGGCAGCAGTTGCTGGAGGAGCTGTCGCATCTTCCGCAGCAGATGCTGAGGTATGTGGTTTTTTTATGTGTTTATGAGCTATTGAACAGTTCCTTACAAACCTTTTTTTAGTTGCTGTTATCTTGTTGCAATATAATTTCTTATTGTTGCACATCCGCTAGAACTTTTTGTAGTTGCCAGGTCTCGTATATTTTCTTAGTTTTTTTTGAAGGTTGCACACTGGGAGTCTTGCAGTTGTCCTCATGAGCTTTATTAGTTGCACAAATACATCATATTAGTTGGCATGATCCATTTTATGAATATATAGCTTATTCCAATACTGATCCAAATGATGATTGCTAGTTTTTTTTCATTCTTGTTTTTTCTCTTGTGTTTAATGTTTTCCTTAATGTTTTTATCTTCTCATCAATAGGCCAGCGGTGAAGGAGTTGAGGTGGCTGCAGGGGAAGATGTGGAGCGACCATCACAAACGGGCAGGATAAGGGCATCACCAGTGCGGTTTGCAAATTTCAATGCCTCTCTAACCCCACTACAGAAGTCAGAGCTAGTTTCGAGGTTGTTCGGGGGGCTATTGAACTTATCAGACACACTTCCAGCGGACCTCACTAAGTTCCTGGTGCAGTCCTACCAGCCACAGACCTCTGAAATGGTTTTCCCAGGAAGGGGAAGGATCCGTGTCGATGCTGACAGTGTTCAGAGGGTATTTGATCTCCCAAACAGGGGTCAAAAAGTCAGATATTTAGTTGACAAGGATGCCACTAGGAGATTCAGACAGGCTTTCAACATAACTGGAAATTCTCATCCCCAGATCACTACATGGCTCAAGATGATTCAGGATATGGCTGGAAGAACGGATGACACATTCTTTATGGCCTGGCTTGCGGTTGCCTTCAGCACTTTTAGCACCAACGACGGCCTTGAAGCTCAGCCCAAAGTGTTACGGACTTGTGCTAGATCATCAAATGCTCAAGAACACAAACATCTACCTCTTTGTAGCAGAACACATTAATGAAGCTTTCCGGAACATGGACCAGGAGAAGCAAACTGTCTGCTGCTGCTTGTATCACTTGATGGTTAGTGAAAGCGACCACTTCCATCTGTTCTTGTTCTTTTGTGCAGTTATAGTTTGCTGAAATACTCATAATAATAACTGAACTTGGCTTTTCTTTTGTTGGGTCTGGTGCAGATACTATACCTTGATGCTCTCATACATGACATCCCAGTAAGCAACTGCGTGATACGATCGAATGCATGGGATAGTACTCTAATTGCCAAGGTGATCAAGAAGGATACTATCTCTCCTGGTGTGATCAAGAAGGATACTATCTTTCCTGGTGTGTTCGGCAAATTACAAGTGAGTTCTCTTTGTTTTTTTCCAACAGTGTCTTCTTTTTATGTTCTTTTGATGTCTGGTCACTTTTTTGGAAATTGCACAAAAAACTGTCATCAGTTGGCACAACAATGCATGTAGTTGCACAACTTGTAGCTTTAAGTTTGGCATCTTCACACATGTTCATTTTAAATTGGCACACCATCTTTTTTAAGTTGCACAGTTTTACTAATCTTGTTGCACAGATGTGTGGCATCAGTTGGTAGAAACTTTTTTTAGGTGCCATGTGGGTTGCACAGTTTTTGTGTCTTTGTTTAGTTGCATATATGTATAGTCGAATTGTCTACCCCAGTATCTTGTTGTAGTTGCACAGGTTATAATATTTGGTTTCGTTCAACACACAAATCTGTTTTGATAACCTTGTTCTTTTCTTTTTCTCTTTTTTTTACATCAGCTTAAAGAGGAGTATAGAGGCACGGAGCAGACACCACTGTTTGATGGAATTTTACAAGCTGAAGCATTCGTGACATCCAAGTTACCAATAACCTACAATCCGCAGGTTAGTGTTTTGCATACAGAAATTTGTACCACTTACCAACATTTTCTTTTGGCTGGGATGTATGTTCAGTTGGACATGTATAACTTTTGTAGTTGCGAGAATACATGATTCAGTTGGCTGTGATGTATGTTCAGTTGCACATATAAGCTTCTGTAGTTACACATGTTCTTTTGGACAGTCAAAGTGTTCGTTTGCAACCATTGACATCAACTTGGCAGAATGCATATTTTTATTTTGTGCCACAGTGCATGTGTAGTTGGCTAGAATCATGTTTTTAGTTGGCCAGAAAGTGTGTCTTAGTCGGTCTTTGCTTATCACATCACGGTCAGTTACAGACTTTTTACTTTTTAATTTTTTTTCTAACTGAATCAGTACTGAATCTTTTTTTTGTGTTGATGCAAAAAAGGCAAAGATTGCGAAAGTGGTCAATGACCTGTGCAAGGCTGTAACTGAACAGGTTGGTACCTTCATTGAAGCAGTTGCCAAGATCGATGACGAGGAACCGGATATTGATCCTTACGTACAACAGCCATCAATGCGAACCGGGCCGTCACGCCGTGCTCCAAAAAGAAAGAGATGGGGGTGAACTATACAAGAAGAAGAAGAGTTTGTTGAGGATGAGTCAGAAGAAGATGAGGAAATGGAAGCAGCGATAGATGTTGACGATGACGAGGACACAGATGCGGATGAATCAGAGGAGGAGGACAAGGAGGAGGATGACAATGAAGAAGATGCAGAGGAGGAGGAGGAGGAGGAGGAGGAGGACAAAGAAGAAGAGGACAAAGGAGAGGAGGAGGACAAGGAAGAAGAAGGTGAGGCCAAAGAGGGGGATGGGGACAAAGGTGCATCAGTTGATGGCAGTGAGAGGGGAGAAGACAAAGGCGCAGCAGTTGATGGCAGTGAGAGGGGAAGAAGACGACGATGAAGAAGACGAGGATGGTTATGGTGATGATAAAGGGGGATCCAATGGAGGCATCGACAGCTGCGATGATGATGATGATGACAACGCCCCTGGTTCTGGTGGTACAGGCGGCAACACATCCAGGAGGACTAGCACTTCTGCCACCCCTGCCAGCAGCAGCAATTCATTGAGTAGCAGGAGCACACTACAGATGTTGATTGACAAAACTTGCTGGAAAGACAAGGATTTGCCGAAGTCAAAGAAAAATGACGAAGCAGAGTCTCAGGGCAGCATTGATATGTTCAAGCTCTGCAACTTGAAGCCAGCTTTGCCAACCACCTTTCCCGTGCCAGATTTTACCGACCAAGATATGTGTGAGAAGATCAACTTTGCCATTGACAAGAGCCTGTTCTTATCAAGTGATGCTGAAAAGAATCAAATTGACATGGAGGAAGCAGGAAAGGGTCTTGACTGGGTTCATTCAATGAAAAAATACAAGGAATATTTGAAGCAGCTTCCAGACCTAAGCTCCAACAAGAGCAAGGCAGCATCCATGGCAAACCCTCACGTGGTCCAGAAGCGTAAAGCAATTTCAATGAAGAAGAATCTGCAGTTGCCTCAAACCAAGGAGAAGATGGTGAGTGCAGATGCTGAAGTAAATATGGTCAAGGAAGCTGTGCTTCAAACTGATATGCCAACTGTAGTGAGCAGAGAGCCAACCACCATCACAGGAGTTCAACAGATCAAGGGGAAGAATCCCCTTTCAACAGTCCCACCAAAACCACCTAAGCAGCAAAAGATTGTCAAGTTTGCCAGGGGCACAAAGGGGGAACATGCCACAAAAGGTTTGGGGTTCAGAGACGAGAGAGAATTGCGTGCCGCAGCCATTGATGCAGGGGTGCCAAGTTCTGCTAGATTGCTGCCAACTCAGACTGGAAAGATGCCAACTACAGATACCAGTGTGCCAACTGATGTGTCAGTTAGCAGCGTGGTCACAGTCAAAACCACCACAGCTGCTCAGGAAGGCACCACTACAACTGTAAGCCCCAAGGTGCCTACTCATAGAGATGCTTCAATGCCAAACACAAAAGGAGGTGATCCTACTACCAAAGTGCCGTCCCCAAGAGCTAGCACATAGTAGCCAAGCAAGCCTGCATCACCAAGAGCTGACTTTCAGCAACCATTAACACAAGAGGAGGTGTTCAACATTATAAGTAGGTGCAAGCCTCCAATGTTGGGAATCGTAGCATAATTTTAAAATTTTCCTACGTTCACCAAGATGCATCTATGGAGTCTACTAGCAACGAGGGGAAGGGAGTGCATCTACATACCCTTGTAGATCGCGAGCAGAAGCGTTCCAATGAACGTGGATGACGGAGTCGTACTCGCCGTGATCCAAATCACCGATGACCGAGTGCCGAACGGACGGCACCTCCGCGTTCAACACACGTACGATGCAGCGACGTCTCCTCCTTCTTGATCCAGCAAGGGGGAAGGAGAGGTTGATGGAGATCCAGCAGCACGACGGCGTGGTGGTGGATGTAGCGGGTCTCCGGCAGGGCTTCGCCGAGCTTCTGCGAGAGAGAGAGAGAGAGAGAGACAGAGAGAGAGAGGTGTTGCAGGGGAGGAGGGAGGCGCCCAAGGCTGTAGGTTGCTGCCCTCCCTCCCCCCTTTATATAGGCCCCTGGGGGGGCGCCGGCCCTGGGAGATGGGATCTCCAAGGGGGGGCGGCGGCCAAAGGGGGGAAGGGGTTGCCTTGCCCCCCAAGGCAAGGGGGAAGCTCCCCCCTAGGGTTCCCAACCCTAGGCGCATGGGGGGAGGCCCAAGGGGGGCGCCCCAGCCCACTAAGGGCTGGTTCCCTTCCACTTTCAGCCCACGGGGCCCTCCGGGATAGGTGGCCCCACCCGGTGGACCCCCGGGACCCTTCCGGTGGTCCCGGTACAATACCGGTAACCCCCGAAACTTTCCCCGTGGCCGAAACTTGACTTCCTATATATAATTCTTCACCTCCGGACTATTCCGGAACCTCTCGTGACGTCCGGGATCTCATCCGGGACTCCAAACAACTTTCGGGTTTCCGCATACACATATCTCTACAACCCTAGCGTCACCGAACCTTAAGTGTGTAGACCCTACGGGTTCGGGAGACATGCAGACATGACCGAGACGCCTCTCCGGTCAATAACCAACAGCGGGATCTGGATACCCATGTTGGCTCCCACATGTTCCACGATGATCTCATCGGATGAACCACGGTGTCGAGGATTCAATCAAACCCGTATGCAATTCCCTTTGTCAATCGGTATGTTACTTGCCCGAGATTCGATCGTCGGTATCCCAATACCTTGTTCAATCTCATTACCGGAAAGTCTCTTTACTCGTACCGCAATGCATGATCCCGTGACTAACGCCTTAGTCACATTGAGCTCATTATGATGATGCATTACCGAGTGGGCCCAGAGATACCTCTCCGTCACACAGAGTGACAAATCCCAGTCTCGATCCGTGCCAACCCAACAGACACTTTCGGAGATACCCGTAGTGCACCTTTATAGTCACCCAGTTACGTTGTGACGTTTGGCACACCCAAAGCACTCCTACGGTATCCGGGAGTTGCACGATCTCATGGTCTAAGGAAAAGATACTTGACATTGGAAAAGCTCTAGCAAACGAAACTACACGATCTTTTATGCTATGCTTAGGATTGGGTCTTGTCCATCACATCATTCTCCTAATGATGTGATCCCGTTATCAATGACATCCAATGTCCATAGTCAGGAAACCATGACTATCTGTTGATCAACGAGCTAGTCAACTAGAGGCTTACTAGGGACACGTTGTGGTCTATGCATTCACACATGTATTACGATTTCCGGACAATACAATTATAGCATGAATAATAGACGATTATCATGAACAAAGAAATATAATAATAACCATTTATTATTGCCTCTAGGGCATATTTCCAACAGTCTCCCACTTGCACTAGAGTCAATAATCTAGTTACATTGTGATGAATCGAACACCCATTGCGTCCTGGTGTTGATCATGTTTTGCCCTAGGGAGAGGTTTAGTCAACGGATCTGCTACATTCAGGTCCGTATGCACTTTACAAATATCTATGTCTCCATTTTGAACTCTTTCATGAATGGAGTTGAAGCGACGCTTGATATGCCTGGTCTTCCTGTGAAACCTGGGCTCCTTCGCAAGGGCAATAGCTCCAGTGTTGTCACAGAAGAGAGTCATCGGGCCTGACGCATTGGGAATCACCCCTAGGTCGGTAATGAACTCCTTCATCCAGACTGCTTCCTGTGCTGCCTCCAAGGCTGCCATGTACTCCGCTTCACATGTAGATCCCGCCACGACGCTTTGCTTGCAACTGCACCAGCTTACTGCTCCTCCATTCAAAATATACACGTATCCGGTTTGTGACTTCAAGTCATGCAGATCTGTGTCGAAGCTAGCGTCGACGTAACCCTTTACGACGAGCTCTTCGTCACCTCCATAAACGAGAAACATATCCTTAGTCCTCTTCAGGTACTTCAGGATATTCTTGACCGCTGTCCAGTGTTCCATGCCGGGATTACTTTGGTACCTTCCTACCAAACTTACGGCAAGGTTTACATCAGGTCTGGTACACAGCATGGCATACATAATAGACCCTATGGCCGAGGCATAGGGGATGACACTCATCTTTTCTATATCTTCTGCCGTGGTCGGGCATTGAGCCGTGCTCAATTGCACACCTTGCAATACAGGCAAGAACCCCTTCTTGGACTGATCCATACTGAACTTCTTCAATATCTTGTCAAGGTATGTACTTTGTGAAAGACCAATGAGGCGTCTTGATCTATCTCTATAGATCTTGATGCCTAATATATAAGCAGCTTCTCCAAGGTCCTTCATTGAAAAACACTTATTCAAATAGGCCTTTATACTTTCCAAGAATTCTATATCATTTCCCATCAATAGTATGTCATCCACATATAATATGAGAAATGCTACAGAGCTCCCACTCACTTTCTTGTAAACACAGGCTTCTCCATAAGTCTGTGTAAACCCAAACGCTTTGATCATCTCATCAAAGCGAATGTTCCAACTCCGAGATGCTTGCACCAGCCCATAGATTGAGCGCTGGAGCTTGCATACTTTGTTAGCATTCTTAGGATCGACAAAACCTTCCGGCTGCATCATATACAACTCTTCCTTAAGGAAGCCATTAAGGAATGCCGTTTTGATGTCCATCTGCCATATCTCATAATCATAGTATGCGGCAATTGCTAACATGATTCGGACGGACTTCAGCTTCGCTACGGGTGAGAAAGTCTCATCGTAGTCAACCCCTTGAACTTGTCGATAACCCTTAGCGACAAGTCGAGCTTTGTAGATGGTCACATTACCATCCGCGTCTGTCTTCTTCTTAAAGATCCATTTGTTTTCTATGGCTCGCCGCTCATCGGGCAAGTCAGTCAAAGTCCATACTTTGTTTTCATACATGGATTATATCTCGGATTTCATGGCTTCTAGCCATTTGTCGGAATCCGGGCCCGCCATCGCTTCTTCATAGTTCGAAGGTTCACCGTTGTCTAACAACATGATTTCCAGGACAGGGTTGCCGTACCACTCTGGTGCGGAACGTGTCCTTGTGGACCTACGAAGTTCAGTAACTTGATCCGAAGCTTCTTGATCATCATCATTGGCTTCCTCTCTAGTCAGTGCAGGCACCACAGGAACATTTTCCTGCGCTGCGCTACTTTCCGCTTCGGAAGGGGTGACTATCACCTCATCAAGTTCCACTTTCCTCCCACTCAATTCTTTTGAGAGAAACTCCTTCTCCAGAAAGGACCCGTTCTTTGCAACGAAGATCTTGCCTTCGGATCTGAGGTAGAAGGTATACCCAATAGTTTCCTTAGGGTATCCTATGAAGACGCATTTTTCCGACTTGGGTTCGAGCTTTTCAGGTTGAAGTTTCTTGACATAAGCATCGCATCCCCAAACTTTTAGAAACGACAGCTTAGGTTTCTTCCCAAACCATAATTCATACGGTGTCGTCTCAACGGATTTCGACGGAGCCCTATTTAAAGTGAATGCGGCAGTCTCTAAAGCATAACCCCAAAATGAGAGCGGTAAATCGGTAAGAGACATCATAGATCGCACCATATCCAATAGAGTGCGATTACGACGTTCGGACACACCATTTCTCTGAGGTGTTCCAGGCGGCGTGAGTTGTGAAACTATTCCATATTTCCTTAAGTGTGCACCAAACTCGTGACTTAAATATTCTCCACCACGATCTGATCGTAAGAATTTTATTTTTCTGTCACGTTGATTCTCAACTTCACTCTGAAATTCCTTGAAATTTTCAAAGGTTTCAGACTTGTGTTTCATTAGGTAGACATACCCATATCTACTTAAATCATCAGTGAGAGTGAGAACATAATGATATCCTCCGCGAGCCTCAACACTCATTGGACCACACACATCGGTATGTATGATTTCCAATAAGTTGGTTGCTCGCTCCATTGTTCCGGAGAATGGAGTCTTGGTCATCTTACCCATGAGGCATGGTTCGCACGTGTCAAATGATTCGTAATCAAGAGACTCTAAAAGTCCATCTGTATGGAGCTTCTTCATGCGCTTGACACCAATGTGACCAAGGCGGCAGTGCCACAAGTATGTGGGACTATCGTTATCAACTTTACATCTTTTGGTATTCATACTATGAACATGTGTAACATCACGTTCGAGATTCATCAAAAATAAACCATTGACCAGCGGGGCATGACCATAAAACATATCTCTCAAATAAATAGAACAACCATTATTCTCGGATTTAAATGAGTAGCCATCTCGAATTAAACGAGATCCAGATACAATGTTCATGCTCAAAGCTGGCACTAAATAACAATTATTGAGGTTTAAAACTAATCCCGTGGGTAGATGCAGAGGTAGCGTGCCGACGGCGATCACATCGACCTTGGAACCATTCCCAACGCGCATCGTCACCTCGTCCTTCGCCAGTCTCCGTTTATTCCGTAGTTCCTGTTTTGAGTTACAAATATGAGCAACCGCACCGGTATCAAATACTCAGGAGCTACTACGAGTACTGGTAAGGTACACATCAATAACTTGTATATCACATATACCTTTGGTGTTGCCGGCCTTCTTCTTGTCCGCTAAGTATTTGGGGCAGTTTCGCTTCCAGTGACCACTTCCCTTGCAATAAAAGCACTCAGTCTCGGGCTTGGGTCCATTCTTTGACTTCTTCCCAGTAACTGGTTTACCGGGCGCGGCAACTCCCTTGCCGTCCTTCTTGAAGTTCTTCTTACCCTTGCCCTTCTTGAACTTAGTGGTTTTATTCACCATCAACACTTGATGTTCTTTTCTGATCTCCCCTTCCGCTGATTTCAGCATTGAATATACCTCAGGAATGGTCTTTTCCATCCCCTGCATATTGTAGTTCATCACAAAGCTCTTGAAGCTTGGTGGAAGCGACTTGAGGATTCTGTCAATGACCGCATCATCCGGGAGATTAACTCCCAGCTGAGACAAGCGGTTATGCAACCCAGACATTCTGAGTATGTGCTCACTAACAGAACTGTTCTCCTCCATTTTACAACTGAAGAACTTGTCGGAGATATCATATCTCTCGACTCGGGCATGAGCTTGAAAAACCAATTTCAGCTCCTCGAACATCTCATATGCTCCATGTTTCTCAAAACGCTTTTGGAGACCCGGTTCTAAGCTGTAAAGAATGCCGCACTGAACGAGGGAGTAATCATCAGCACGCTGCTGCCAAGCGTTCATAACGTCTTGGTTCTCAGGGATTGGTGCATCACCTAGCGGTGCTTCTAAGACATAATCTTTCTTGGCTACTATGAGGATGAGCCTCAGGTTCCGGACCCAGTCCGTATAGTTGCTGCCATCATCTTTCAGCTTGGTTTTCTCTAGGAACGCGTTGAAATTGAGGACAACGTTGGCCATTTGATCTACAATACATAGTGTAAAGATTTTAGACTAAGTTCATGATAATTAAGTTCATCTAATCAAATTATTTAATGAACTCCCACTCAGATAGACATCCCTCTAGTCATCTAAGTGATACATGATCCGAGTTTAACTATGCCGTGTCCGATCATCACGTGAGACGGACTAGTCAAGATCGGTGAACATCTCCATGTTGATCGTATCTTCTATACGACTCATGCTCGACCTTTCGGTCCTCTGTGTTCCGAGGCCATGTCTGTACATGTTAGGCTCGTCAAGTCAACCTAAGTGTATTGCGTGTGTTCCGAGGCCATGTCTGTACATGCTAGGCTCGTCAACACCCGTTGTATTCGAACGTTAGAATCTATCACACCCGATCATCACGTGGTGCTTCGAAACAACGAACCTTCGCAACGGTGCACAGTTAGGGGGAACACTTTTCTTGAAATTATCATAAGGGATCATCTTACTTACTACCGTCGTTCTAAGCAAATAAGATGCAAAAACATGATAAACATCACATGCAATCAAATAGTGACATGATATGGCCAATATCATTATGCTCCTTTGATCTCCATCTTCGGGGCACCATGATCATCATCGTCACCGGCATGACACCATGATCTCCATCATTGTGTCTTCATGAAGTCGTCACGCCAACGATTACTTCTACTTCTATGGCTAACGCGTTTAGCAACAAAGTAAAGTAATTTACATGGCGTTATTCAATGACACGCAGGTCATACAAAATAATAAAGACAACTCCTATGGCTCCTGCCGGTTGTCATACTCATCGACATGCAAGTCGTGATTCCTATTACAAGAATATGATCAATCTCATACATCACATATATCATTCATCACATCTTCTGGCCATATCACATCACATAGCACTTGCTGCAAAAACAAGTTAGACGTCCTCTAATTGTTGTTGCACGTTTTTACGTGGTTTGTAGGTTTCTAGCAAGAACGTTTTCTTACCTACGTATGACCACAACGTGATTTGCCAATTTCTATTTACCCTTCATAAGGACCCTTTTCATCGAATTCGTTCCGACTAAAGTAGGAGAGACAGACACCCGCTAGCCGCCTTATGCAACTAGTGCATGTCAGTCGGTGGAACCTGTCTCACGTAAGTGTACGTGTAAGGTCGGTCCGGGCCGCTTCATCCTACAATGCCGCCAAAACAATAAAAGACTAGTAGCGGCAAGAAGAATTGGCAAACTCAACGCCCACAACTGCTTTGTGTTCTACTCGTGCATAGTAACTACGCATAGGCCTGGCTCATGATGCCACTGTTGGGAATCGTAGCATAATTTTAAAATTTTCCTACGTTCACCAAGATGCATCTATGGAGTCTACTAGCAACGAGGGGAAGGGAGTGCATCTACATACCCTTGTAGATCGCGAGCGGAAGCGTTCCAATGAACGTGGATGACGGAGTCGTACTCGCCGTGATCCAAATCACCGATGACCGAGTGCCGAACGGACGGCACCTCCGCGTTCAACACACGTACGGTGCAGCGACGTCTCCTCCTTCTTGATCCAGCAAGGGGGAAGGAGAGGTTGATGGAGATCCAGCAGCACGACGGCGTGGTGGTGGATGTAACGGGTCTCCGGCAGGGCTTCGCCGAGCTTCTGCGAGAGAGAGAGAGGTGTTGCAGGGGAGGAGGGAGGCGCCCAAGGCTGTAGGTTGCTGCCCTCCCTCCCCCCTTTATATAGGCCCCTGGGGGGGGGCGGCGGCCCTGGGAGATGGGATCTCCAAGGGGGGGCGGCGGCCAAAGGGGGGAAGGGGTTGCCTTGCCCCCCAAGGCAAGGGGGAAGCTCCCCCCTAGGGTTCCCAACCCTAGGCGCATGGGGGGAGGCCCAAGGGGGGCGCCCCAGCCCACTAAGGGCTGGTTCCCTTCCACTTTCAGCCCACGGGGCCCTCCGGGATAGGTGGCCCCACCCGGTGGACCCCCGGGACCCTTCCGGTGGTCCCGGTACAATACCGGTAACCCCCAAAACTTTCCCGGTGGCCGAAACTTGACTTCCTATATATAATTCTTCACCTCCGGACTATTCTGGAACCTCTCGTGACGTCCGGGATCTCATCCGGGACTCCGAACAACTTTCGGGTTTCCGCATACACATATCTCTACAACCCTAGCGTCACCGAACCTTAAGTGTGTAGACCCTACGGGTTCGGGAGACATGCAGACATGACCGAGACGCCTCTCCGGTCAATAACCAACAGCGGGATCTGGATACCCATGTTGGCTCCCACATGTTCCACGATGATCTCATCGGATGAACCACGGTGTCGAGGATTCAATCAATCCCGTATGCAATTCCCTTTGTCAATCGGTATGTTACTTGCCCGAGATTCGATCGTCGGTATCCCAATACCTTGTTCAATCTCGTTACCGGCAAGTCTCTTTACTACCGCAATGCATGATCCCGTGACTAACGCCTTAGTCACATAGAGCTCATTATGATGATGCATTACCGAGTGGGCCCAGAGATACCTCTCCGTCACACAGAGTGACAAATCCCAATCTCGATCCGTGCCAACCCAACAGACACTTTCGGAGATACCCGTAGTGCACCTTTATAGTCACCCAGTTACGTTGTGACGTTTGGCACACCCAAAGCACTCCTACGGTATCCGGGAGTTGCACGATCTCATGGTCTAAGGAAAAGATACTTGACATTGGAAAAGCTCTAGCACACGAAACTACACGATCTTTTATGCTATGCTTAGGATTGGGTCTTGTCCATCACATCATTCTCCTAATGATGTGATCCCGTTATCAATGACATCCAATGTCCATAGTCAGGAAACCATGACTATCTGTTGATCAACGAGCTAGTCAACTAGAGGCTTACTAGGGACACGTTGTGGTCTATGCATTCACACATGTATTACGATTTCCGGACAATACAATTATAGCATGAATAATAGACGATTATCATGAACAAAGAAATATAATAATAACCATTTATTATTGCCTCTAGGGCATATTTCCAACATCCAAGGCCGCCAACTACAACACTATTGCGAACCAAGTCAGTGAACGATGCACCCGTGTTTGTGCCGCAAGGAGATGCCATGGTCCTTGAACCCATACGAAGATCAAAGTCTTATCATGGTGACGGGTTCTATGATGCACCATCTTTTGACCTCGGCATAGATGGTGATGCTCCAGCACCTGCTCCAGCAGCAGAAACAGCGGAAGCCGGTGTGATTTGCATTGATGAGTGTGAGTTGGACCCAGCAGCTGCGAATGAAGGATGTGCTGCTGCTGATGCTGGCAAGGCAATAGCTCAAGAGCTAGATGTTCGATCACCAGAGAATTGCCACACCCCGATATGCGTAGAACCAGAAGTTGGCACGAGCAGTTCTTCGGGACCACCTCCTGCACGAAGACAGAGGAGGGTAATAAGGCCCGCAGCATCTCAAAGGTCTCCATTCATTGACTACAACAAGAACAAGACGTTCAACTCCAATGAGGCAGTGAACAAGCTTTACGCTGCCATCTTGTTTTGGGTCAGGCATCACCCAGGAGCAAATGATGAAGCTACCAGGTAAACTAACTCCCCACAGCCTACATACATATCTTTTTCAGTTGCACAGGACCAGCCACTTAGTTGCACAGAAAGCATAGCATGTTGCACAGAACAGGGATTTTAGTTGCACACTGTTCTGTTTCAATTTCATGCACTTTTTTTTGCTGCTGTGACCCTTCGAACTAACTTTTCTTTTTATTTCTTTCAAAAAAAATTCAGCCCTGAGATAATCAGGTTTGGTGCTTTCTACATTTCTTTAAAGGAGTTAGTTGATTTGATGAAGCCGGTTCAATGGCTGTCAAAAATTATTATTGAGACTGGAATCTTACACATCATGGATAACTTACCAGAAGGGTCAAAGAAGGTTGTTATGCCACGGAGGTTTTCTGTAAATTTTTCCAAAACCTTCTTTACCCTCATCTTTGTTCTGTAGCACTTTTTTGTTGACCAATTGAGGGAGGCCTTTCATCTACTAAGGAGTTTGAGGCATGCTTTATAATCTCTGCAGATGAATTTACAGCAAGGGATTCACAACGTGAATGAGATAAACAAGAAGTTTGATTACAAGAACCGTCTCGACAAGAAAGACTTGGTGAGTGCTATGCCCACATGATCCATCTCTTTTAGTTGGCACCCACAGCATGTTTAGTTGCACATGACAAATCTGTTAGTTGGCACATACTTGTTGCAACCTGTTTTTAACTTGACCAAGTCTTTTACTGTTTCTCTTAGCTACAGCCTGTATCTTTGTCTGAAATCGTTCATGCTTGCAGGTCATGCTGCCAGTGCTCGAGTGCGCTGATGTAACCGATAAGGAGGGAGGGAGGCATTATTGGGTCTTCAATGTCAACTTGAGGGACGGACGCTTCGAAGTTCTTGACTCAAACAGGACGCTGGACAATATTGAGCTGATGACCACCGCCTCTACCATCGCGGGGGCAGTACGCCAGCTATGGAGGAGGCATTGCCCAAAGTTCAGCATCGAGCACTTCCAGATTATTGACATTGACGTACTGAAGCAACTCGGCAAGTAAGACATTAAGAATGGCATTCTTCTCAATTTCTCACCATCAATTTGTAGTTTTTACAATTTTTCTACTTGTGCAATCTTTAGTTTTTCAAGACACAGAACTAGTCTGCAATCTGTTTATCATTTTTATGAGTTTCTAATGGATTATCTAGCCAGTTGCAGAGTGGCACATAAGTAGTTGCACACTGGCACATAAGCAGTTGCACAGTGGCACATAAGCAGTTGCACAGTAGCACATAAGCAGTTGCACAGAGTGTATTATCTTTATTGGTTTTAATTTTATGTCACAAATTTTCTTTTTTGCCCATCGCAGTAATGAGTGTGGGCTGTTCGCACTGCTTAACGCCACCGAGTGGAATGGTAGCCAACTGCCCAACTACGAACCCAAGGAAGTACTCAACATCAGGAAGAACCTGGCATATGATTGGGTCACCAGCGTGCACAACACCGCCCCATGGAGGAAGTTGCTGAGATACGACAAGGACTAGGTCAGTACTCTTTTTCTTTCTCTGCTCCATGGAGGAAGTTGCTGGTTTGCACAATTTTTAAGCAGATTTTGTAGTTGCACACTAGTAGTAATTCCGTTTGCAACTCAATATCATCACCTTTGTTGATACATTAGGAGCACTGGACATACATTAGGAGCACTGGACAACAACTAAATATTTAACCAGTTGCCAACAAAGGCACAAATAGCAACCTTTTTTACACAGTGCATGAACTAATTCAAGGAGCATAAATTCGATAAAGAGAAATCATAGATGCTGAATGTGTCCACTTGGTCCCAACATTGCTAAAAAAACATCATTCTTTTCCTTTTTTGTCCCAAAGTTACAAACGATGAAACAGAATCACAGTAGCCTGAGTGGACACACACCAGCAGTGTGCTCTGTAGATTGGCATTGGCTGTATTTTTTCTTCTTCTTTGGGTGTAGCTCCAGCGCCGATTTGTACCGTCAACTCTTTGCCCTACCCTTTGTAGTAGACCTTGGAGGATCCTTGGGCACAAAATCATCAGAAGCTTGTGCAGGGGATGCAGCCTCCAACGGGGCAGTAGGACCATCATGATCACCTGTGTAATAATCATATAAAAAGTTTAGTATTTTTTTGTTGTGCGACCAGCACTGATGTTCTCTCCAACCACACAGCCCATGCTGTGCAACTAACTGGTTGCTGTGTGCAAGTTAAGTTGAAAAAAACACCTGTAGTAGCACGGTCTATCATGGTACTTGGATTGTAATCGCCTATGGGCAGAACAGGAAAAACAAGTTAGATTTTTAGCTTGATCCTCAAACTAACACAACGCACGCAACTAGGAAGCATGTTCTGTGCAACTGGGCACTATGATATGTGCAACTAAAGTCACACACTCTAGTTTTGTTGGGAGTTGGGGAAGGTATTTACCTGGGTGATGAGCCCCCTGAGTCCTGCCTGTAGGTCCATTGGGAGTAGCACGAGGGCACTGCTAGTTGGGCCAGGCGGGGGAGGAGGTCTTTGAGGGTTGGCATCACCTATAGCCAGAACAGGACAAACAAGTTAGTTGTGTTATCTTTGATGCTCGAACTAACACAGCGTGCGCAACTAGGTACCCTGTTCTGTGCAACTGACCACCATGATGTGTGCAATTGGAGTTACAGACCTAGTTTGATGGGGAGTTGGGGCAGGTAATTACCTGGACGATGAGCCCTCTGAGTGCTGCCTGTAGGGCCATTGGGAGGAGCACGCGGGGGAGGAGGTGGCGGAGGATGCCGTGTACAGCCAGGAGGTGGAGGAGGTCCTTGAGGGTTGACATCACCTATATCCAGAACAGGAAAAACAAGTTAGTTGTGTTATCTTGATGCTCGAACTAACACAGCGTGCGCAACTAGGTAGCCTGTTCTGTGCAACTGGGCACCATGATGTGTGCAACTGGGCACAATGATGTGTGCAACTGAAGTTAAACACCTAGTTAGATCAGGAGTTGGGGCAGGTAATTACCTGGATTATGAGCCCCCTGATTGCTGCCTGGAGGTGGAGGAGGTCCTCGAGGGTTGCCATCATCTGATGGCCCCGTGGCAGCAGTCGGTTTTTTCTTTTTCTTGGACTTGTTCAGGTGGCCGATCTCGGTACGTGCTGCGCGCATATGTTTGTATACAATAGCTTGTGCTGGATCAGAACCACTCGCAAACTTTGCTAGTTTCCGAAAATCGTATATCATGTTCCTCTCCCTTATTTGCTTCTTTGATTGAGGAGGCATTTCATCCGGTTGCTCATAACTAGTCCCTGGCGCACTAGGTACAGCAGTAGGTGTCCACCGTCTTAGCAGGTACCTTTCCGGTATGACATCAACTCCAATATGGGTGAACACCTTGAGGATGTGGCAACAGAGGATGCCGTCCTTGTCCATTTTACAACACTCACACAAATAGGAACCCTCCTCCACCCTTGCCTGCACCAAGTAGTTTCGAGAACCATATTTGGCAACAAATTCCTGGTTCGGTCTGAGCTCAAATATATCAGCACCAACTTGGAATGCATTATAACGTCCAATCAGCTCAAACTCTTCTCTGAACTTGCGGTAAAGGTCCCTAGTATAGGTTTTGTAAGCTTGCTTCTCTATTGGGAAGTTGGACCACAGCTCAATCTCAAGGTGTTCTGTCCTGTAATCATTGCAGCCTTCCTTGGCAAGGATGTGGTTCTGGATTTTTTCATATTGCTTGACGAAGTTCATCATTGAGTTGTGTGGGTTCACATATCTTTTTAGGACGGCATTGAACCCCTCACTACGCTGTGTAGACTGTAGGAAGGGGAAGAACCTGTGTTTGAAGTAGCACGGCACCCAAGTTGACCTGTATTCATACAACTTCTCAAAGTGCGTGTTTGTCATAGCCTCGTACTTCATCATTAATCCAGTCCAATTCTGCTCAAACTCGTCTATAGTGAAGCTGAAGTCAACACACTTGTTGAAATCATCAGGGAGTCCTGGATTCCGGCACAGCAGCCAACCAACTTTTTCCTGAGCCTTTTTCATGATGTGCCATCGACAACAGCGATGCACGATGGTTGGAAAGATGCTTTGTATTGACTGCCTCATTGCACCATCCTGATCGGTGATGAAGTTTTCAGGAGGTTTGCCATCCATAGCCTCTAGGAGTGCTCCAAAGACCCAATCAAACCTCGATGCCAACTCCTGCCTCACAAACGCGCAACCCAGCATGAAAGATTGGCCATGTCGGTTTATTCCTATGAAGGGCGCGAATGGCATATTGTACATGTTGGTCATGTAGGTGGTGTCAAATGATATGCAATTGTGGTACGCCTCTGCATAAGCTTTTTGAGCTAAGCCATCCACCCAAAATATGTTCACAACTCTGTCCTCTTCATCATATTTCACCTTATAGAAGAAGTCTGGATCGGTTTTTTGTATATCCTTGAAGTGCGCAATTGTCTCAATCAGATCACCCTCCTTTGTGTCATCTCTACGAAACTTGTACACAGATTTGTTATTGCCTTTGGTCCGAATGGCACCATCATCTCAGATCCATATAACTCTGCCATTACATGCATCATACGTCCTGCATAATACAAAAAGAAACAATATACATTTTATTAGTCGTACGAATGCACATATCCAGCTGCACAATAATACGATATGAGTTGGCACAGAAGATAGTTGCAGGAAATTGACAACCAGCTACCCCTTTTAAAAAACACTTTTATTTTGCACACAGGACATTATGTAGGCGCACAGTGAAGGTGATCTAGCTGCACAGGAACATTATGTAGTTGCACACTTAAGGCATTTTAGTTGCACACCAGTGACATAACAGTTGCACACTGGACTGCCTAGAGGGAAACTTAATTCTGTAAGGGATAAAGAAACACACCTGTAGTCAAGTTGCAGTTATATAAAATGCGCAAAAACTCCTTTTCATCAGGAGAGATGCCTTGGTGGGATCTCAAGTATTTGGACAATGAAGGTTTGTTCACCAGCGGATGATTGTGGTCACGAACAAAATGCGTCACCTCCCATCGCCCATCCATTAGCTTCACCAACATTTTCGCTTTGCATTGAGTCTGCTTTATTGTTTCGCGTTTTCGTTTCTTCTTTTTCTTACTAGCACCAGCCTCCTCTTCAGCAAAGTTTGGAGGTTCATCTTCCATTTCCTCATCAGTGTCAACAGGTCTTGGATCTGGTATAGGGTCCAGGATAGGAGGAGCCTCAGCTCCACCATCATCAGCTTTTGGCTTCTTATACTTGTTGCAGCAAAACTGCTGTTTTACCAATACATTGCCTGTCCGCCTAGAGGTGTTCATTTTGACAGAGAAACCCATCCGTAAGGCGTAGCTGTTGTAGTGATCCTTAGCAATTTGAAGGGTGTCAAACCTCATGCCAACATAGGGTTCCATTGGCTGAGAACCAACCTCAGCTTTTGGCTTCTTATACTTGTTGCATCAAAACTGCTGTTTTACCAATACATTGCCTGTCCGCCTAGAGGTGTTCATTTTGACAGAGAAACCCATCCGTAAGGCGTAGCTGTTGTAGTGATCCTTAGCAATTTGAAGGGTGTCAAACCTCATGCCAACATAGGGTTCCATTGGCTGAGAACCAACCTCATCTTTTCCTTCTTCTCCTTGCACAGCACCGTCAACAGCGCCAGCACCAAGCTCAGTCCTGGTTGGACCAGGAACATTTGCCGCGGTGCCCGTGTCATCAAGAGTATGACTCTCTGACTGCAAACACACCACTACAGGGACACCACGGGTTGATGACTGCCCTGCCACATTGTCATGGCCCATAGGGTTAGGCCCACGACTTGTCTGCGTGTAGTAAACAGAGCGCCCATTTTCTGTCAAATTCCCTTGCGTTATGCTGGGTTGTTGCTGATCCATATCACGAGGAAGCTCATTGAGATCAGGAGGCAACTCATTGAGATCAAGCATTTTTTTCCCTTTTCAGGCTGCAGCCACACATACATTGCATATACAAAACAAGGAAGTGATGTCAAGTTTTAATCATCAAAGAGTGTTTGAAACAACCTAAAAACTTAGTAAATAGGTAGTTGCACACCATTTTATGACAATCTTAGTTCAAAAAGAAACATCTCTATAGCAGAATCTTTTATTTATAACAGGTATGCATTTTTTCGTTTGCACAGCCTTGTTATGTTAGTTGCACAGTTTGCAGTAAATAGTTGGCAAGAACATGACTTTTTTAGTATAGAGTTTCTCTGACTTTTCCCTCTGTTTGTTTCAATGATCTGCAGGTTTTCTGTTGGCAAGTAGCTGATCTAGATTTTTCTGCACATAATTTGGACATAATTTGATGCCATAATTGAGACGGTGAAATCCAGGTGAAAGAAGAAAGAAGAATTGGATGACAGATTATAGATATATGTTTTTCATCGCTGTTTTTGTTTCTACTTCTAGTATATTGAACATATTTCTTACACTATAGCTTTGCAGTAGGTTTGGCACCAGAATATATGTGTGGGACAAGATTATATGCATGACTACTTTAATATTTGGTTTGTGGTTTCGTTTGCTATGTACAAAAGTTTCTTGTGTTTTTGTTGTCGTACTATAAATTTTTGGTTTTGGCTAGAATAGATGTCTCAGTTGGCCAGGATGCATTTTTTCAGTTGGCCAGCATGCATGTTCAGTTGGCTATAATAGATGTTCTATTTGGCGAGGATGCATATTCAGTTGGCCAGCATGCATGTTCAGTTGGCCAGGATACATGTTTTTATTGCACATATACTCCAGGTTTTCTATAGTGTTCACTCAAAATACATGTTCAGGATACATGTTCAGTTTTGCCTAGCATGCATGCTGAGTTGACAGAATACAGGTTCAGTTGGTTGGGATGCATGTTCAGTTGCACACTTATGCATTTTCCGTTGGCTACAATGCATGTTTAGGTTTTTGGCTAGAACCATGTTTCGATTGGCCACTGAACTTGCTTTAGTTGGCTTCTTTAACACATCTAGGTGGGGGAAACTTGGCTGGCATGCATGTTAGAAAAATGTTCAGTAAAGTTGGTCTCAAACCATGTTTGGTGTGCAACTAAACCTAATGACTTGTGTTTAGTTGCACAAACCAGGAAACCGTAGGCCTCTATCCATGATTAATTGCACAACAATTCGTGGTACTTTTCAGTTGCAGATATGACACTCATGGGGGGAGGGTGGTGTTATTGGAGGGGTTATTTGCCAGGTCCACCTCTTTTTGAAGCAGCTTCTCCATGGATTTCTGCTAGATCCATGGAGGAAGGGGGAAGCAGCTTCTACAGGGGGTTGCAGTAGAAGAAGGGGGGGAAGTGAAGAGGGGCAGATGGAGGGAAATTACCTGCCCTGATGTTGTTGCCTGGTATGGATCTGACCACCCTGCCCTTAGATCTTTTCTGAAGCAAGTTCTTCTTCTACTTTGGGGCTGCAATGGCTGCTATGTAGGAGGAGGAAGAAGGGCCTTGGATCCCTTCTTTCGTGGAGAGGAAGAAGGAACCATGGTGGCGTGGGGGCGAGCGGGCATGGGAGGGCTGGGTAGGTACAGCTGGCCACGTGGGGGAGGACTTTTCTTCTCGTTCTGTTTGCGCGTATCGCGAGCAGCCACTCGATCGCCTGGGTTGGTGCTCACTTTCCTTTTCTGGAGCGCGGGACCGCGGGGGACAGGTACTTACCTTTTCAAGCCGGCCGCTCCATCGCACTAGTGGGCGGCCGGCCGCCCACTAGATGCGTCCTAATAATAATCCTGCATATACCATTGGCCAAAGACACAACAGTGATAACCAGGTAGGCCCTAGCGGAGCCCTGTCACACTAGTGCCAACAATCCTCTCACTATCACAGCCAAAAAAAGCTTCTGAAAACTGTACCATCTTACAAACAATGTATCCCAAACTGTTGTTTAAATTCCAGCGTCACGCTCTAAGTTTCCGTAGGGAACAGCCACGCCCACACGTTTCATATTACACCAACTGAAACCTGGATCCAGACGACATGGAGCAGCAAATGAACATCAACATAGTTTACACAGAGCCATGAGCCATGAGCAGCCCTGACAAGTAGGCGAGGCGAGCCATGTTACACCAAGTGAGCAAACTGTATATTAAAACCATGCCTTCTTGTAGGTAAGGCGACCAAATCTGCAACTGCACGCACCAAGTCCACGCGACAGAAATCGCAACCGCTTCGACCTCTGACGACAAGGGTGATCATCTGACAATGACTCTGATCCACCGACTCTGTGCAACACAAGGCAGGAGTTAGTCAGGCATGCAGAAGGACTTTCAGTCCAGATTGTACATATCCAGTAGCTCAAAAGACAAGCAAAATGGGACAGGTTACAGGCAGAAGCAGAACATCATTTGTGTCCCATTGGTAATGTTACTCAGCTGAACTTGAAATAATGTAACTATAACACTCAACTTTTATGTGCTTAGCACCATAACTTGCACAATGCATGTTGGATCAATAGCCAGGTAGAGGCATGCATGTATTTCAACTTAACATTGGTAATGTTGATCTCAGCTTAACATAACAGTTCTCCCAAACGACAGCTAAGCTGTTTTTCAATAGGTGTGCACAGTCA
Source organism: Aegilops tauschii subsp. strangulata (assembly GCF_002575655.3). Taxonomy (NCBI): domain Eukaryota; kingdom Viridiplantae; phylum Streptophyta; class Magnoliopsida; order Poales; family Poaceae; genus Aegilops; species Aegilops tauschii. The sequence goes on from NC_053041.3 coordinate 617,332,011, forward strand.
ATTTTTTGTCCGGTAGATTTGGTGGCACGCACCAAGCTTTGTTGTGCCTCGACGTCTCGTGTTTTTCTCTGCGGGATTCTGTGCGCTGGGCTGTCGGGTTTTCTTCCCAAAAACTGACCCGAATTTCAGAGGTCGAGCTGCTGGTAGGGTAAGGGTGTTAGTCTCCACACCCGATTTAATCTATTTTTCTATCAGTAAGGTGTGCCGCTGTTATCTTAATTTCATGCAAGGTAGCTTCATGATTGGAGGGAGTTGAGAACTGTGGGTTCACCAGTGTGTAACTTTACTTCATCTGGATCCAGTTTGCAGTTAATTCAGTCTTTTTTGCGAGAGTGTTAATTTCTGACACCCATTTCTGATACAAATCTCTGGTATCAATTCCTTGTAGGAACCTTGCCTTTTACATCGTTGATTTCTGGTCTATCCTTCATTCCAGAATCTCCAAGATGGCTGGTGTGTATATGCTCAACTTCCGCATCGTTGATTTCTGGTCTATCCATCACTCTGAGTGAAGTCTATATATGACATGTCTGTCTCCCGGCAACGATGAACTTGATGGATGATTTCGAAGCTTCTCCGCACGTTTTGAGGGGATTCGAGGAAAGATATCTAACAGTAGTAAAATATATAAATGGAAGCACTATCACTCATTTTTCCACTTATTGACATGGAAAACCTTCTGGACTATTTTTCAGGCTGGTATATTTTTGTCTAACATTGGACCAATGTGTATATTTAGGTCATTCTTGAAGTAACATCATCAAGTTTAGTATTGAACTTTTTATTGACGCTGTGCAGAGAGAAGTAGCATCAGCAAACATCTATATATAGGCTACAATCCATTTTTAATAGCTAAATCAAAAGAAGTACAGAACTCCACTAACAGTAATTTCTGTATCCACTTTCATCTTTATGGTCAATTCTGTACCAGGATTACTACATCTTCTAAACAATAATTATGCTACATTTGGGCAGTTAGGAACTGACCTTCTAGTACTTCCAAATCTTGGCATACTGTTCTATGCAAGTAAAATCTTCAGAGCTGCAGGTTAGTTATTTTTCGTTTCAAGTGTTTAGGCATATTAAGTTCTAGGCGTGTCATTCTCATTCCCATTATTTATTTCACTCTCGTCTCTTTGTATATATTAATCAATCTTTTCTATATTAGTTCGTCGCTCAAGTCTATATCGTCAGTTCTGTATATACATCATTTTCATGTCAGTTTAGAAGTGATGCTGACTTCTCTCTTTCTTCAGTCCCTCAGTGTTGTTTGGTCACTAATCTCTGTCCTCAGTCTCTTTAGTCTCTATTTCTTTAGTTTTCGTGGAGACTTTTGTCAAAGCCATGAACCCGGCTTCGGCCCCAGGCCCTGACGGCTTGCCTGTCCGCTTCTTCCAGGCATTCTGGCCGATGGTCAAAGAAATCATCCTTGACCTGTTCCTCGAGTTTTCTAGGGGAACATTGGACGTTTCCCAGCTCACTACGGGATCATCTCCTTGATCCCAAAGGTACCGGGAGCCGATGACATTCGGCAGTTCCGTCCTATCACAGTCCTCAATGTGCTATTTCGGATTTTGGCCAAAGGGTACGCCACTAGGGCGGCCTTAATCGCCCCCCGGATCCATCACCCGAACCAGTCGGCCTTCACGAAAGGCCGGTATATTCTAGATGGGATCCTCGTTCTCCACAAGGTCATCCATGAAGTCAAGAGCAAGCACCTTTGCGCGGTGTTCTTCAAGATTGACTTCCATAAAGCATACGACTGTTCATTGGTCCTTCCTTCGGGAGGTGTTGCTAAAGCGTGGCTTCGACCCCCACTGGGTAGCCCGGGTCATGCAGCTGGTTACGAGTGGACGCACGGCTGTTAACATAAATGGGGAGATCGGGCCTTACTTCATGACTAGCCAGGGAGTACGACAAGGCGATCCGATCTCCCCATTTCTATTCAATCTTGTGGTCGATGCTCTAGCTTCGATCCTAGAGTTGGCCAAGCGGGCCAACCACATTAGGGGGATTTGCCCCCATCTTGTGGCTAATGGAGGTCTGACCCACCTCCAATATGGAGACTATGCAGCATATCATCATGGGCTGCCCCTTCTCTCGGAAAATTTGGCACAATGTGTTAGCCTGGGTGCGCGCTACCAACCCCCAACTTCTGGCAATGAGGAATTCCTTCTGTGGTGCACGTCAGCAATCTCTAGATCACCCACTGACCACTGCAAGGGTCTAGCCACGTTGGCTCTTCTCATGGCTTGGTTCATTTGGAGGCAGCGCAATGGATACGTTTTCGATGGCGAGAATCCCTCCATCTTGCGGCTTTTCGCGTCTACGCGGACGAGGCTAGATCCTGGGCTAGGGCGGGTGCGCACGGACTCAGCACGTTACTAGCATAGGGTCCTAATCTTGTACTCGGGCTGAGCAACCCATCACGAATGATCTGCAACTCTATCTTTCCTCTTGCGCACAAGACATTGAGTTTGCACCCCCCCCCCCCCCCCCCCCCCCACATCTCTTTTGTACCCTCTCTTCCTATCAATGAAAAGGTACGCACTATTCATGAAAAAAAGTACTTCAAAATCTTGGCATACTGTTCTATGCAATTAAAATCATCTTCGGAGCTGCAGGTGAGTTATTTATCGTTTCAAGTGCTTAGGCATATTAAATTCTAGCCGTGTAGTTTTCATTCCCACTATCTATTTCCCTCTTCTCTTTTTATATATTCATCAATCTTTTCTGTGTCTGTTGGTCACCCAAGTCTATTTCATCAGTTTTGTATATACATATTTTTCATGTCAGTTTTAGAATTGATGTCTTTCATTATTTAATTTTGTCCCCCAGTCTTCAGTCCACTTTTCTTCTTCAGTACGTCTTTTCCCTATGTCATTCTCAGTAATTGTTTATTCTTACCTATATTGGTTATTATTAAGAGATAAGGGTTGTGCATTTAGTTTTTCATTTAGTCTGTCCGCCCGTTCTATTTTTTCCATGTAATTCTTCATTTTAGTTCATTTTCTTTATTCTTTTTCTCATTATTCAGTCTTTTTTTCTACTTCTCTTCATTATTTATTCTTCTATCTTTCTTTCTTGACTGAAGAGGTAAATGACCAGAACAAGACTTTATTCAGTGTTGGGGCGTTTCCTCATTTCCGCCAGTCTAGGGACCTGTTTCCAGTTGTTGTCTTTTTTATTTGTCCCTCAATCCTAGCACCCCCCCCCCCCCCCCCCCCGCCCCCAACCACAAGCACCCCAGGCGAAGGGGAGACAAGAAAACGACTTCCATTCCCCCCCCCCCCCCCCCCTTCAGTGACCCTAGCCGTCTTCCTTAACAAGCCCTCAAGCCTCCTTTGCGCCGCCTTCCTCATAGAAGCCGCTGGTTTGACCTCAAAGGCCGAATTCAATGGTAGAGAAGGCTTTAATAAGAATTTGGCCTCATTTGCCTATGTCATTCTCAGTACTCCCTCCGCCCTGAATTACTTGTCGCGGAAATGGATATACATCAAGTCGGGACGAACGGAGTATTTGTTTAGTCTTACCTATTCTGCTTATCACTCGGAGATAAGGGCTGTGCGTTCGACCTTCCGTTCAGTCAGTTTGATATAAGGCTCTAATAAGTTTGTTCATTCTTCAGTTTGTGAGCTACAATCATTTTTTTCAGTTTGAGTAAACTAACCAATTACAACTGACTTCAGTGAATGTTAAGTCATAGTTAGTTCTCCATCATGTTCAGGTTTTCATTCCTTTCTACTTCAGCTTTCCTATGACGTAGCTAAACTACCAGTTTTGTCTATGACCAAACTAAACTATAATGTTTTGATTCTTTAATTCAATCCTTCATATTTTTTTGCTTTCTACTACAAGGCTTATGCATTCTTTACTGTACCTTCCAGCTCCTCATTCTTCTTTCTTCAGTCAACATTGTTGTGAATGTTCGGTGTTCATTTAGTATGCATCGCTCAGTCCTAACACCATCAAAGCCTACACCCTTCAGGTTCTATAATTAATAAGTTAGTTCTTGTTCAATGTTCAGTCCTATAGTATTTTAATCTTCAATTTCATTATATTTTACTGCTTTATTTTTATTTTTTTCCTAGGAAGGAGGTCTTTCAGTCTTTTATGGTATTTTTCTTTTGTTTCTCTGACATCCTTTGTGTGTATCTATCTTTCAGGTCTTTCCTAGCAAGTATCTAACTGAGCTTACTCATCTATTTACCTTAGGATCCAGTATCAGTCCAGATAGTTAACTTATCTATGGGTGCTTAGACTTTCAGTTATAGAATATCAAGGCAAAGAATAGTAGTAGCTGACATTGACTATACATGTCCATTATTTATTTATTTTTCTTGACAGATCCCATGCCGGCATGCCCAGTCGGCTACGAAGACTCTAACAAGGATGTCAAGAGTCAGTCCCTCTTCGCATCTTTATCAAATCACCTCAAAACATCAATGGTACATGTTGTGGTCAGCCGTAATACGCCGTGCAACACGTTCCTCAGTTTTTTTGCCCCCTTCGTCTTTCATTTTTATTAATATTTCATCAGCCTTTCGTTCCTCAGTCTGCAAAATTGACAGCTCTTTGTAGGCGACCACCCTTTATATATAGTACTTATCATCTAGCATTATCTCGCAGCTGAGATTGAGTATGCATGTTCAGTCCTTCAGTTAGTTTTCATTCTAGGAATTCTTCAGTCATCATTAATTCTTCTTTTCATTCTTCATCAGTATCGGATGTGTTTTATTATCTTTATTCAGTTCTTATCATTTTTCTCGTTAACCAGTTTTTTGTCAGCACATTTGTTGATGGATATCAGTAGACCCTGCCCCATAGGGAGAGGCTAGGGGAATCTGAAAAGACTTCTCTCTGTCCAGAAGTATTAAATATTTATTTTGTTGGCTTTGCATTCTTTATCTTTGCCTCTCTACATACTTTTGTTTCATGTAAGTGACTAAGTTTATACTTGTTATTCTTTGATTCAAATTTAACAAGAAAATATTGTATTTTCAGAGGAGTTCTAAATTACATCCTTGTGTTCTACATGCTTGTGTTCATATAGCATTATTCAGATTTCATCTTTTTCTTCAGTTTAAGGCTGTTTTACATGAACTTGGTTTTTGCTACATTCTAATTTCAGGTGCTTCAAGAAAGGCTGGCAAAAAGTTTTGTGAGGGCTGATGTCAAGATCAGGCTGCGCATGCTCGCAACCTTCCATTAAGATGAATGCCGTTTTGTTATCTCATTGTGTCATCTGCTAGCAATTATTTTAGGAAAATTGTTGTTTGTAGCACACTGAAGTCTGTCTTGCATATTTTCCTTTTGTCGAGCCTGCCTTTTTGTGTTATTTTGTTTTGCATCACACCTTGGTATGAACAAGTTAGCTGGAGCTTTCCCCAGCCACCTTTTTGTTACTTTAGGCGTTCTACAACCTAGTCGGCTTTTGTTGGAGACTTGGAGGTAAACAGCTTAATTAGTCTACCAGAACTGCGAAACAAAGAAAAACCTGGGCAGCCTAAATTTTGCTTGTTGTAGTTCTGTAATTCCCAAACCAGTTAAGGTATATGGTGTCGTTAGGGGCGAGGAGTGGCGGACCTCGTCGTTGGAAATTACAAAACGTTTTCGCTGCCAAAACAAACA